>NC_134842.1:81278383-81935883 GCF_965363235.1 Mytilus galloprovincialis | reverse complement strand
ATTGTTTACAGAATTTAAATTGTTAAGAAATTAAAAGTCGAATGTACATGATAACAGATAAAAAGTGAATACATTCAAAATCTTTTAAGTGGATATGATAAAATCAAACTTATAGTGTGACCTATTTGCGTATGTATTCTCATATAAAATAGCAAAATCAGCATTTACACGAATTTAACTAAATGCTGTAAAATTTTGTTTTTGCAGAATTCTTATGTACATATCGAATAATGATTTTAAGCATCAATAATAATACATTTATTACTCAAATCATCATAAATCTGGTGTAACAATACAAATTCTGTTGCTATAAGTATGTTGTAATTTGTAAAGGTCTTTCTTAAAATTTTAATGTAAAAATACAACACTGTGAACAAAAGGCAAAATAAAACTTTATCTATGTATGCAGTGTCCCTGAAGATTGTCCAATAGTAACACATTCTAATTCTTATTGTAACTGTTAATAAAAGATAACTTTTCTATATAATTTTCCTGATAACTCACAAACTTGTATATCACAGGTAAATAAAATTTAAACCACAAAATCAATAAAAGTGTGTGAATTGACTAAAACTACTGAGAGGAAATCACCTAATTTTTAAAGACCTTCTAATAATAGCTAAGGAAATGATAACAGATGACTTCCGCGTGATATCTTGCGGTATTATTATACAATACAAATTTCCCACAGAGGCTAGGTGATCTGTTGAATTGCGGCTACTTCTCAGTGGATGAATTTAAAGATATTCCAAATCTTAAAAATAGATACATCCTTTTTCAAATACATATATATATATTGTCTTAGTATGTCTACAACATAACAGTAGCAGTAAGACAAGAACACAAGAAGCCTAAATAAGTTAACAAGAAAAAAATACAAGATGAATTTTATCAATGTAAGCAACAATAATTAATTGTACAAAATGCAACTAGTAGTTTTTATGAAGTAGCTATTCGATATATGATTATATTTATTACGACCTTTTTCATATTTTAAAATTTTATATAGTACCAATATAGCTTTATTCAATATTTGAGAATGTGAAATTATAAACTTTAAAAAATGTTACAAATTGTCAGTAATAGCTCTGAAAACCAACTTCACCTTTATAAAAAAAAATGTTGTATTTAATCCAAAATTGTGAAAAAAATGTCTTAATAAATCAAAGATTTATACATGTGATTGACAAAAACTTAACTTTTCAAATTGATTTTTTTATTCATTTTCAGATCTTTAAAGCTGTCGTACTATTCATCTTCTACAGTTTCATATCTGTCAAAAGTGCCCCCACATGTACAGATCCATCAAATTTACAGACCAGATTCAATAGTTTAAATGGAGGTGTAGATTACAGATCATTATTTTTCACGGAAGGTTGGACACAGAACACATTAGAAGCTGACTTCGGTCAACTTGTATATTTTGGTATAGATAAAGCTCAAAGCAGCTGTCCTTCAACATTTTTAAAAGGATCTAATCTTCCTTTAATGGTACGTACATCATGCCCATGGTATTTAGAGAAGACTCCATACAGCGCTGAAACATTCCCTCATGAACTCTACAGAGCCAGCACTAAATGTACCAAGTGTATAGATGCTTCCGGGGATCAAAAATGTTCACCAATTCAACAGAAAATTCAAGTATTAAAAAGAGCAGGATGTACAAATGGATATTATAAATATGAAGTAACAGACACGTATATTCCAGTAGCCTTTGTATGTGAACAGCCAAGAGAAGTAGTAAATGATGTACAAATAACCACTGCCCGCCCACCAGCTGACGGACCAGAGGAAATGTAAGGTCTATGTATTATATCCAACACATCCTTTCCAGAGTAATTGGAACAAGCATTGTAATGTCCTATGGACATATATGAACATGGTTGTATATTTTTGATATTAAATTGTAAAATACTCAAATCAACGGTTACATGAGTGCAATTTCCGTCCGCAATCAAACAGTCTCGAACTGAAGCTAGTCACTGCCTTTGTGTGTATATATGATAGTATTTATTTCCGTGAACTTGATACTGATTATGTTTTAAGACATTCCGTTTAATATTATATTTAAGTGTGTGAGATTGTGAGTGTGTGTATTGTGTGTATTTTTTTTATTGTTTTTGCTCTGTTAAAATAAAATTTGTAAATGTAGAAAATTGATTTTAAGGGGTTTTATGTATTTTATTTTTTTATTTTAAATGATTCTTTAAATGTATTTTTGTTTAACGTACGCGTGAATAGTTATTGAAATATGCATGTTTACTGTTCGAAATGTAGTCAATGAAACAGGGTTGTATTTGTTTATCAAAGTCGTAGTTAAAATGTGAATGTAGTTTAAGAATATTATAGATTTGCTCAAATTCTCAAATTGAATCTTATCATACATTTTACAATGTATTGTTTTATGCTCTGTTGCAATTGTTTTAGTGTTGCATTTATTTTTTACTGCTTTTCTTTAATAAAATTGATAAGATATTTATTCTGCTTTAAATATGTCAGCAAAACGCTTTTACAAGTAAATACATATAGCCAGGAAAAATTTATTATACTATACATAAAACATATTCCTCATTTCTAATTCATAAACAGCAGGAGAGAACCTATAGTATTGCTGTTAATTTGTAAAGTATACATAACATTCATTCTTAGTAACATATACAAAAGAAGATGTGGTATGATTGACAATGAGACAACTCTCCACAAGAGACCAATCTGACACAGAAATAAACAACTATAGGTCACTGTACGGCCTTCAAAGCCCATACTGCATAGTCAGCTACAAAAGTCCCCAACATAATAGTTTGTTCTAAATGAGAACAGCATACAACTGGACATTTCAAAAATTGTTTGAAGGGAAAGCTAATTCTACCAAATGACACCTACAGCATTAAATTTGTGAAGCAAAGCACGCTCACAAACAAAGTTTGACTTAAAAAAAAACATCTACTGGTTAGAAACACAGAGTTTCTAAAATCAGACAGGTGTCTATATAGTTTTTAAATGTATTAAATATTTCATAAAAAAGTCTTTCGTGTCTATAATATAAGAGGGTCATTCAAAACTCATACGTCGCACAATTAACTGACAGAGCCATGGCTAAAAAGAAAAGACAAACAAAACACAACATATAAAACTAAAGATGGAGCAACACAAACCCCACCAATCTGTTTCTTGGAAAAGCTTGTCATTTGTTGAATGTCTGATGTTTAAGCTATCTCCATCAAATCACTACATTTTCGGCGTACGCTGTTGTAAAAACAATACCAAGAAAACATTTGATTCTGAAACGGCAAATTTCAATATCAATCGTAATATTAGGAATTTAAATAAATATTATACGAAGGAAAGCATAAAAACTCAAAATCGGAAAAGCGTAGCATGTAGGCAGAAATTAGTTGGTTTCGGTTAGTTAGAAAATATTTAAATGTGTAAGTCACCACTGTACAACGGGAGGTAATACGTATAAAAAATATAAAGGACGCCGCATTTTTGCGCCTGTCCGTATTCGGGTGCCTCTGGCTTTTGTCAGACTTGTATGATTTCTAATTTTAGTTTATTATGTATATTTCGGAGTTCAGTATGACGTCCAATATCACTTACAACTATACATTTTTGTTTAGGGGCTAACTCAAGCACGCCTCCGGATGCGGTAGTTTCTCGCTGCATTGAATATCCATTGGTGGCCTTCGGCTGTTGTCTGCTCTTTAGTCGGGTTGTTGTCTCTTCCGAAATATCGTCAGCCTAAATCCATCAATTGGAAATACAACTTCAACATTTTGATGGATTCAGTCGAGGATTATGCCAGACAATGGACTAAGAGAGAAGGAAGACGTAGACACTCTTTCCGAATTGATTAAGGCTGTGAAGTCGTTGATACAAATCACAATTAAGAAACTGAATGGGTCTATCAATGTCCATGCTACGTCAATCTTTAAAGACCCAAAGACACTTATCCTACCTCCATGGCAAATATGTTATTGTCCCCGCAGATAAATCCCCAAACAATATCGTTTTTGTGTGTAAAACTCATTACATTAACTGTTTGATAAACGATTTAGGTATTGACAAATCACTTGGAAACTCAACATATACCATCACAACACTTACCAAAGATAAAATCCTAGATATTTATAGGTCTGTTCTATGTTCCTTTGGAATTTCAACCAAAGATGAAGAACTGGATCTTCCATCACTGTATTGGATACCTAAACTACATAAGTGTCCTTACAAACAACGGTATATTGCTGGGTCTTCAAAGTGCTCCACGAAACCTCTTTCTAAATTATTAACATCTATTCTATCAGCAATCAAAGCCGGACATAGTTATTGTGAAACTGCCTATTCTAGAGGTGGCGTGAATCAGATGTGGATACTAAAACAATCCAAAGATCTTTTAAAGTACATACAATCTAACTCTCTTTCATCTTCCAATAGAATTAAAACATTTGACTTTTCTACACTTTACACAAGTATTCCACATTCCAAACTAAAGACTAAATATTAGAGTTGGTATTGTTTCATAAAAAATAATGACCAAAGTAAAAACAAGTATCTTGTCTTAGGGAGAGATAAATCCTACTTTGTAAAGGATCACTCTGATTAAAAAAAAATTGTCTGAATCTGACGCTATCAAGATGGTTGATTTCTTGATTGACAACCTATTTGTTACGTTCGGAGGACGTGTTTTTAACAGACTGTCGGCATTCAAATGGGAACCAATTGTGCCACTCTTCTTGTCGACTTGTTTCTTTATCATTATGAGGCTGATTTCATACAGGAACTTCTTAGGAAGAAAGATAAGAAGTTAGCAATATCCTTTAACTCTACTTTCCGCTATATAGATGATGTTCTCTCACTAAATAATTCAAAATTTGGTGAATTTGTTCAGTGCATCTATCCAATCGAACTAGAGATAAAGGATACAACAGATACAGTTGAGTCGACCTCATATCTTGACTTACATCTAGAATTTGACAATGAGGGTTGGTTGAAAACAAAACTTTACGACAAAAGAGATTATTTCAGCTTTCCAAATGTGAACTTTCCATTTCTATGTAGCAACATTCAAGCAGCCCCTGCATACGGGGTATATATCTCCCAAATGATACGACATTCTCGTGCTTGTATTTCCTACCAGATTTTCTTGATAGAGGTTTGCTTTTCATAAGGAAGCTATCAAACTGGTGAAGTTGAAATCATTCCTTCGTAAATTTGCGGACGCAATCCCGAGTTGGTTGACCGTTAAGAAATAACCGTTTCACAGATGATATCGGATATGTTCCTTACGTCGTAACTACATTCCCCTTCCCTTTTATGAATGTGAACTACCGAAATAGACTATTTGCCGGATTTGTTATAACATGAGCAACACGACGGGTGCCACATGTCGAGCAGGATCTGCTTACCCTTCCGGAGCTCCTGAGGTCACTTCCAGTTTTTGTGGGGTTCGTGCGGATTAATCTTTTGCTTGTATATGTTGTGTCATGTGTACTATTGTTTGTCTGTTTGTCTTTTTCATTTCTAGCCATGGCGTTGTCAGTATATTTTCTATTTATGAGTTTGACTGTCCCTCTGGTATCTTTCGTTCCTTTTTTTTAACACATTCCCCATTTCCATTCTCAATTTTATGATGAGACAATAGCTAGCTTTATTTACATTAGTTAGAGCTTTGTGGAAACAGTCGGATGTGTCCTTGTACTTACTGTTTCTATCTTTATATTTTACAGTTATGATTTAGAGAGCTGTACTATCATTGACGTTAATAGTGAATGCATGTTCATGTATTGTTTTCAACATATCATGTTGGTTGAACGTTAAAACCATTTCACAGATGATATCGGATATGTTCATTATGTCGTAATTCCAATAACCTTCCCTTTTCAAGAATGTGAACAACCGAATAGGCTAGTTATCGGATTTGTTATAATATAAGCAGCACGACGGGTGCCATGTGTGGAGCAGGATCTGCTTACCCTTCCAGAACATCTGAGATCACCCCCAGTTTTTGGTGGGGTTCGTCTTGCTTAGTTCTTAGTTTTCTATGTTGTGTATTGTGTACTATTATTTGTCTGTTTGTCTTTTCTGTTGTTCCCATGTTTTGACTTTTGTTTATTATGTCTGTTTTTTTCACGCATCGTTGTAAATATAACGGAATTTGATGCGACTGTCATATAAATGAGTGTTTTGGCGCTATAAAACCAGGTCCAATACACCATTTTCTACATTTGAAAATGCCTGTACCAAGTCAGGAATATGACAGTTTTTGTCCATTCGTTTGATGTGTTTTGTCATTAGATTTTGCCATTTAAGGAATGCTGTAATATTTTTTTCTGTCTATGAAGAAATAGCATAAAAAATGTGGTGCACACTGAATAACGCGCTTAGCGGGTTATTTAACAGTGTGCACCACATTTTTTATGTTATTTCGATTTTAAACCGTTGAAAACCATGAAAAAACGCTGATGACGTCACGGTCACATGACTGAATTATGTCTATGGGCTGATAACAAAATAACGTCAGCCAATCAGAAGACGCGTTACATCCAAAATTAAATTATTTGAATAGAACTTGACGATTAAATTTTCCTCGGAGTTACGTATTTTTGTGATTTACTTTTTATGTATAAATATAATATATATCTTTTTAGGAATTATGCATGATCTCTAGAAAACTATGTCAGGGATTACATGTATGATGACATCTTTTAAACAAAACTGTTCAAATGTTAAACACAATATTCTATTTTTCTCATTTAAATTTGAATGACATCGAGTTATGCACATCTGTCCTTTCCGACACCAACATCTATTCGATTCACATTATTTAGTTAATGCCACAAATGTCCACTTGAATTAAAGCATTGTTTTTCAAATGTTGACCTTTTGACGAGGCTCTGTACTTATAAATCCCATCATTGTGTTATTGTGCCACTGTTTGTTTACATATTTGTTCGTTTTTATTGTGATTGAGCTAATGTACTGTTGATTGTTGTATCTCTGTATGATAATCCTGAAATCATATCAATGAATTTGTAAAAAAAATGAGATTAAAAGTGATTATGCGTAATCCTTATTTCTTGAATAATCCATAATGTTAGGGACGACATCAAAAAATCAATTAAGGATAAAAAAAAAACTTAATTCGAATAGTTTTGGGGTGGGTGGGGTAAAACTTGCTGCAATTTTTGTTTAACTGACATCATTTTTACATGTTTTTATATATGCCCTTATTGGTCAATCAATTTTTCCCAAATTAAGTTAAGAGGTGGGGTAGGGGGTCAGTGAAAAAACTATATGAATTAAGTTTTTTTTTTATCCTACATTGAACTTTTGACGTCGTCCCTTAAAATAATGATTATACCAATTCATTGAAACACTTTTACGTCCATTCATTATTTCATAATGATAAAACAGGAAATAAACGCTTTGTTGAATTTAAGTACAGTGTCACTAGTTTGTAAAAACCAAGGTAAAGGTAAGCGGGAACTTATCTAACACTTCAATATCGTCTTCCCTTTAAATTATGTATACTTTATATGTATCTACATATCCATTAGCTTACTTCCGCATTGCAGATAAATCTACCACACACCTGCTTCGGGCAAATTGGTTCGTGAACCTATGGTGTAGTTAAAATATTTGTATTTATCTTCAATTTAGGAAAAGAAGTCGGCAATTATCTATTTCTATCAGTAGCATTGAAAAGAATAGAATAGAAGTTTAAACATACAAACATAACCTCTCCTGGGCTGTTTACCGAATATATAAACATAAACAAAACAAATAATACAGGGGTGTGTTTAATATCATAGCTACTACGATGGACTACGTAGATTTCGACTACTGATCATAAACACTGCATTATCTATATCACTATAATGAATTACTTAATTGATTTTCATTGGTACTTTGATAGGAACAAACATATATACTGCAACTGTGCTATTTGAGCAGTCAAATTGCATTGACCGTATATTCATATGTGATATACAGTCACTGACCGTATATCACCTTGTTTATGACGCTGACAATGTGTTTCCGTAGAGTTTTATTTATGACGTCAATAAAACATACAGATTCGCGGAAATTTTACGTCTTTCGCTCAAAATTAAGAAATGATGATTTTTACCCTAAATACTTCATTTAGAACAGTTATAAGAGGTGCAGTATATAAAGAATAACCATACATTGTCTCGAAATATCAATGTTATTTGTACTCGGCTCGGCACAGCCTCGCTTTCTACCTGTTTCTAAGCCTTGTACAAATAACATTGATATTTCGAGACAATGTATGGTTATTCTATATATATTATAGTCAGCCTAGCTGCGTAGAACATGTACATCATTCAACATAAAAATATATCTACGAAAGCCCAGAGAGATCATGCGAGATCCGATATTCGAAATTCGAGCGTAACCAATCAGAGTTTCTTGTTTTTTAGACCAATGAAATGAAGAGATAACAACATGATTAAATCGTGAATAGATATCTGGCGTATTAGTAACTAGTATATCAAAACTAATCCCACGAGAGGGTCAGTTCTACAGATAGCTATCTGCTACAATATTGAACAGTTTTTTTTTAACAATCTCGATCGAAGTAGTGATATATGCCTTTTTATGTGAATAACATTAACGGTACCAATGACATAGCACAGCACAAAATGCGCATTCAGGTAAATAATGACAATTCAGTGATGCTCGGCACCAATTTATTTGAAATTCGATAGCCTTATACAAACATCAACAGCAGATAAAATAAAAGTAAACAAATTAAATATAAAGCCAACCCCGTAGATGGAATCAGATCTATGCATTAGTTAAATGCATTCCTTTTTCGAAATGTTACAACAAATGTGAAAGTGAGGCGAAATATACCAACGAGGTACATTGTAGTCAACTGATAGATCTGATAATGCCATGCCACTAAAAACGTCCAACAGACAAACAACAGTACACAAAACTCACATAAAAACCAAGAACTGAGCAACACGAACATCAACAAAAATTTGGGTCCTACAACCCGAATCTCTATGTAGTTTTTGTAATGTTTTTTTTGTGAATAAATTAGAAAAAAATATATAATTTTATATATTATAACGTGACAATATTGGTAGTTATGCGATAATCTCATTTCAAATTGACAAAACTCAGGTAAAAAAAAATAAGAAAATGCTTGTATCAATAAAGGTCGAATATGAATTGCATTACACCTGACAGCGACTGTGTTGAATTGTTATTATCAACTTCCACTTTTAATGTGGTACCTAACACTACAGGGAGATACCTCTGTAAAATCAGCAGAACGTTTTAACGACGTTGTGTTCTTAAAGGAATATTAATCTTCTCAATGATCAAAATAAGTGTTTGTCAAACTGCTATATAACCAGTGTAATTTTTCTGAATAAATGGTTGGTTCAATTTTTTGGAAATTTTTATATTTTTGTCAAAGGGTCAAAGTTAACACTTTGTCAAAATTTTTAAGAAAATTAAGCGAGCCAAATTAATTTTAGTTAAAGTGTTAGGTACCACCTTAATTTCATTTTTAGCGCTCGTTTAAATTAAACAAGCAAGTTTGTTTCCCATTATAATATTGGTCTATCAATTTAAACGACAGGTATGTCAACTGATAAAGAATGTCAGTGTTGATACAAGATACCCATACATAAATATACAGTCACAGGTGAATGATGACTTCCGGGTTTATAAGGTACATGAACATTCGCTTTGTAATAAAATCTGATAAGATGTCTAACAATTTCACTATTTAATTTAAGGGTAGAAATCAGATTTCGGGATTTAGTTATAGGTCAAAGCATCATTTGTGTTATATTTAGTATATTTTGTTTTCAAAAGAACACACAGTTATAATGTGCTTAGTTAAGATTTAGAAAATATGCTTTTATTTATGCTTTTATTTATGCGCTATCTTTAGCTGACTTCGAAATGAAATTTATATTTTTTCTATCACAATCTCATATTAGAATAGCCTTACACTGATTATATAAACAAAAAGAATATGTGATATGATTGCCAATGAGACAACTCTCCATAAGAGACCAAATGATATAGAAATTAACAATTTAATGTCACCGTACGGCTTTCACCAATGAGCAAAGCCCAATACGCATAGTCAGCTATAAAACATGACTTCTTGATAATAAACTGTTGGTCTCTATGTAAAGATCTCTGGCCTGTGTTAGTCTTCTATGTTTTCTTTTAAAAGTTCATTTATATGTTTTGGAGTTTAGTATAACGTCCATTTTCACTGATCTAGTACAAATATTTATATAGAAGCCAGCTGAGGCCCATATCCGGATGCTCTTTGGTCGGGTTATTGTCTCCTCGACATTCTCCCCATTTCCATTCTCAATTGTATCATAATTATACTGATTCTGAATACGTTTTATATAATTTGTTCATAAAGATTAGATTTTTTTACCTAAGAAAAGAAAAGGTTTTGTTTAATCTAATTTAAAAAATTTAACAAACATTTTATTTTGGACGATTATCGTTCCGGGTTTTTTCCTCTAAACTATATTGCACCACACTAAACTATATTGCACCACACATTTTTTTTTTTAATTATTTATTAGTCCTAAATTGAATTTTGGGGATCTGGATGTTTTTTTCAAAAATAATGAATAATGGCCAAAAAATCAAAGAAAAGAGACAAATGAGCAAAACAAAAAAACGAGCAGTGAAGAAAAACGTGATGAAAAAAGAATAAAGAATAACTATGAAAATTTTAAAAATAAAATAGGTAGTAAAAATACTGAACAGAAATGAACCATGTAAAAATAATCAAATAAATCATATAGTAAAAGGTTTTCATGATTTTTCAAAGAATAAGCGTTATTCTTAAAAGAAAAATACCTCAAAAACGTATAAAATTGTTTTCACATGTGAAGGAAACCCCCTCCCTTTTTACATCCATATCCTCAGTTCTTTGACTCCAAGTTTTCATGTCATTGCTCACAGCTATGTAATAATTAATACAAAAAAATAGTTCAGTGATAATGGACGTCATACTGTACTATTAAAAAGCAAACAAGACTGACTTGGGACAGGAGCAAAATGTGCGTTATCGGTTTATTTTCGATCTATGATTGTGATGATAGAATTCTATATCTAGCCTTTGTTAATCATTTTGTGGGTTTTGTTTTTTTTTCTTATACATTTGTTTTGGAGTTTAGTGTGGCGTCCATTTCGCTGAACTAGTATACATTATTTTTTAGAGGGCAGGTGAAACCCGCCTCCAGTTGCTTGATTTTCGATGCGTTATAGACCACTTAATGCATGGCCTTTTGCTGTGTTCTGCTCTTTGGTCGGATTGTTGTCTCTTTGACACATTTTCCCGTTTCCAATCTCAATTTTATATCATATGAATAAATCATGTTTAAGTTAAGCATTGATAAAAGTGTGGATCAAATAAAAAAAAAAGAAGATGTGGTATGATTGCCAATGAGACAACTATCCACAAAAGACCAAAATGACACAGACATTAACAACAAAAAGATTCATTCTATACACTGAACGAGAAATCAAGCAGCGAGTCTCAGTATGATAAGACTTGGTATGAAAGTGTAATAGCAAAAATACCCGGCTACAAGGTAAATTAAAATGGGAAATTCCATAAAACCTAACAAAACCGAAAGCTCGACTCTATGCATCAAATCAACGATTTTCAGTTGTACTTTTTATTCTCCATGTATTGATAAAGTTAAGAAGTATTAAGAGGCTCATGTATATAGACCAAGGTCAGTAAGGGAAATATCTCTTAAAATCATCAGTTCTTTTGTGTCAACCATTTTCATAGATATATTCTAAGCTTCTAGGATGCAAAGAGTATTTCCAATCTGTTTCAGATAAATGTTTAGAATAAACTGATGAAACTTGGCGTTTACAAACGCATGATTGATTTCAAGAGTTATCTTCCTGAACCAAGGTCTATCCTCTAAAGTTCTAACTCCTTCCTGAAATGTTGAAATTAGTTTGGGGTTGGGGTTTTTGTTGTTCCTTTTTGTTGTTTGCTTCTCAATTATTTAAGTTTTAATTCAAACATCATTGGTTACAAGAATTTGAGCTTTTAGCATACAAATTGTACATGAAGCTTATCAAGAAAACCGGTACAGACGCATCAAATGTGTTTGGTGTGGGTTTTTTTTTTAATATTTGTATCTGATTTGATAAATAAATAAAATATGAAGTGTACTAGTATTGTCTAGTGTTATTATTGTAACCTTTGTTTACCTCTTAAATATATTAAAAGAGGACCTGTATTGTGTGTGTTTCATGAAAAAAATGACAAATTTAAAAACAAACAAGAGATTTATTTCCGAAAAAAATGCATATAAATGTATATTTGTATAAAAATATTAAAAGTATTGAAAATATTAAAAATATTGAACAATGTATAATCTCATTGTATAACATGGACAAATAAATTAGAGTTATAACAGTTTAACAAATAAATAAATGTGATAACAATATAAATAATTAACGGACTGGTACCGGGGCGTCAATAATACTAGCTATCGTCACTGATTGGCCAGTTTGCTCTACTTCTCTAGCCTGGGCACAAACATAGGCTATCGGTAATGGTTGAGTCTTTTCCTTGTAAACGTACAACCCATCACTGTTGCACTGCGTTGTGCGTTCCAAAATTTTAATTCTGTAATTTAATGGTTCACAACTTTTATGTGACCCGATGCAACTTGTACAGTTTGTTTTGGCGTAATATAAACTTTTTGGAAATATACCATCACGTTGATTTTCTGATCCAATCGTCCATGGACAAAGGCTTCTGAACATCAATGGGTCGTTACCTTTCCCTGTAACCGTACAGAAACTTGGACTGGAAGCACGGGAATTACTCATACTGACTAATGCGTTAAACCTGGCATCAATATCATTTTCTGTCCAATCAGAATCCAGAAATAATTTTCGCATATCAAGTCCATTATTGAGCTCATTGAAGCGTGACTGGAGGAAAGTGTCGTTAGGGTCGCTGCAAGATGAGTTTTTGAAAACAGGAGCACCCTCTAATAATTGTATTAACAATGAAAATAGTAGACTGTATATGACCTGAAATTTAAATATATTTCACTCATTAGAAATACGTCTTGTTTAAAACTCCAGAGAGAAAAGCTATGGTCAAGTCACTCGAAGGGTTAGATTCTCATTATGAAACATATTTTATGTGAATAAGACCATTGCGTAATGACATGAGTTAGAGTGAGAAATATATAAATGATGAATGTCGTCTTCTGATATTAAAAAAGTTAGTGCAAGTACCTGTTTAGGTATTAGTAAGATTTAAAATATACGTTTTCAACAATTGTATGAACGAACTTACAATAATCAATCGATAAGGCATGTGCGTCATTAATCACTTGAAATTTTCTAATTAATTTGATTACATTGCTTAGTTTTTGCTTTTGACACTTTTTATCTTGCACAAAGGGCGTAAGTTTTATGTAACAAACATTCCCTTCAAGCCGATTATGCAGTTAATATATATGTTTTCATTAATTCGCGTATTAACACAATCTACGAACAAAAAAACGAAAGTGCCTTACTTGATTTTTCATTGCAGATGATTTGTTTCTTATTTCAATGTACATGTGTTTTCACAAATATATTTCATTCATAATAAAACTATTTCGAAATTTAAATATTTATAAAGAAAAAAAGCGGATTTCCTGAAACAAAATAAATTATTCGCATTTATAATGATCAATGAATGAAAACCTTTCCTCTCTGATAACAATTTTATAGGGGTGGCAACAAGACCAGCTTTTGCTATTTCGTCATAAGATGATAATAGCTTATCAACTTATATTGAGGGGGATTATATGCAACATCATAATATGAAGGGGTATCTGTAGTATACTCTTAAACAAGTGAAACACAACAACTTTACAATGACATTAGGTTTAGTTCTTTAGCACCTATTTGACTGCAACGTCTTTTATGTGAAAACGACTACACTCACAAATCATTTAAACTATTCAGTAATTCAGGGGGCATAGAGTGCCATCTTACCTTTAGGCAAATAAAGTCATGGTCATATATAGTCATGTCTTCTTAGTGGGACGGGTCAGTACCATTTGACAAAATCATTCTTCGTGGTGATACAAGTATAGGATTTGGCACATACATGTACGTTCTTAATGGTGTACTTTGAAAAGAATAATTAAAAAGGGTAGCAAACATATTTTACGGATTTTTCACGGTGGTCGTCTTGAATTTAAAATTGACATCATTTTGTTCAATTATGGAAATTGAAACCAGACCAACACATTTTGCAACGTGATATAGGTATGCGTCATATGTAAGATATTTCTAAAACCGGAAGTTAGTGATCGACCGATATTCGACCGGAAGTTGTATTCAAATTAGATAAATAAACTTTCATTCACTCAATCAATTAACAATTTGAATAAAAGACAAGCAATTTTTATGCAAAAGGGAACATGCATTTGATGTCTTTTACTTGGATATAGACGTCATTTTGAAAATCAAAGATTATTAGATAACCGCCATGATAGGAAGAATTTTTTTGATGCAAATCCCCTTAATATGATTACATGCACATAAAGGCAAGTTCTCACAAAGTTCCGTGCTTGCATTACCATTTGTATGGTTTTTGTGGCAACCTGTTAAACTATCTTGACTTGACTTATATTCAACAGTTAAAATCATGTCTAAGAAGGGTGTCCTTATGGTAAGCGGGATGTATACGTACAAATCCACGTCCGGTATAGAATAAAAGAAGTCGATACCACTGCCTCGTATAAAGCGAGTACCACTTCTATGAGAGATGTACTTTTGCCAAGTGAAAATACTGCCCTATTTCACCTACCCTCATAACTTTGATAGGTGTGCATTAGAAGTAAGAAGTTTGAACACCCTCAGTTTTTGGTGGGGTTCGTGTTGCTTAGTCTTTAGTTTTATATGTTGTGTATTGTGTTCTATTATTTGTCTTTTTCTTTTTTAGCCATGCATGCATGCGTTGTCAGTTTATTTTCGATCTATAAGTTTGACTGTCGCTCTGGTATATTTCACCCCTCTCTTGAAGCAAAACATCCATCCCGTCAAACTTGTGTTTTTTCATACAACGGACGTTATTTTACAGAGGTGTCATACCTTCAGATATTATAGTTCAAAGGGTCAAAATAGTGACCTGACATTATCCAGTTTATGGTGGGGTTCGTGTTGCTAAGTCTTTAGTTATCTATGTTGTGTATTATGTACTATAGTTTTTCTACTTGTCTTTTTTTAGCCATGGTATTTCAGGTTGGGTTTTTTTATCTATGAGTTTGAATGTCCCTCTGGTATCTTTCGCCCTTCTCGTTAAATTTGTTTTTGTCAAACTTTCTGATCAATTCAATTTGCAGAAATTGACTATTGTTACAAGTTATGTGAATAGTCATGACAAAATTGCCACTGGACGTTGGGCAAACAACAATCAACTAAGTCATCACTAAATAAAACTTAATCATCATTAATTCATACACGAATGTTTACCTAAAATAGAGACTATATGTTAGTCATGTCAGAGAGCAAATACTTTAGAAAATACCAATCTTGAATAGGATACATGCACAAAATGCAGATGTTCAAACAAACAAAAGATAAGAAGTCATGGACCGCCTCTGTGTAGCCAATAGTGGTGATAGTGGTGATAGTGGTGTTAAACACCATTAATCAAGCAATATTCAAAACTCGTAAAAAAGAAACATTATTGTTCGTTTATTTTGCGTTAAGGTTTTGCAACGGTAAATAAGAAAACTAGAAGTAGATTATTTAATATGTACTTATATCATTTGGCTTCAAGAAAATTGTGCGTTTCTTGTGTTGTTGAGTATGTAACATAGTACGGGGAAATATTAATTGTTGTAAATCCGCCACTTTTCCCCTTCATTTCCCATTGTTTATCCAAGGCGACATATATGATGTCAAACATGTACCCTGTAATTGGACAAAATGAATCAAGCCCATGTGTCTGCATATACACGTGTGGTAAATTTTTGATTGGAATGTGGATTTGTTTTGTCAGTATTAAACATTATGTAATCCGATATTTTGTTTTAAAATAACTGTAAATGCGCATTTAATTTGCTATTTATACTATAGGCTTATATTCGCATATTTGAAGAAAAAAAAGTAAAAATGCGGATTGTTCCTTGTATAGTTTGAATGGATTATGACGAAGAACAGTTGGCATGAAAGATACAATATTATCAAATCGTATACGGTCTTCTTAATATGGTTTTGATATCTCAAGTTGCACATTTCCAAAACTATGGTGAAAACGAAAATATAATAAAAAGAAATCATAAAAGGTATATTTAATGCAATTATTTCAGTTGTAATGACTCTACACAGCATTAAAACAATTCAATAGGGGCTTTATTGATTGATTGATTGATTGATTGTTGTTTGCTTTACGCCGCATTAGCACAAAAAGGCTATATCGCGGCTTTAGGCTGGGATCCTCGCTCAATGCTCGACTTATAATACAACATCTTCTTATCTCTATGTTTATAATCATGATTAAATTGCAACCAGCAGATTTGAACAGCATGTTCTTGCTTTATATCGTTTAGGCTTCATTCTTTCTAGAGCTTCTTTAAGGATGCATAAGTTATTGTTTATATAAAAATAAAGGTGGCGGTGGTTATAAGTCAAACAGACATCAACCTAAAGACATAAATATTAGACGTGTACAGGTCAATAAACTATCTTAAATAATACACTTGTGTCAAAACAATATATTAAACAAAAATTCGCCTCGAATCCAAAATCCAGAGAGTCTCATTCCAATGTGTTTTTGAAACCTTATGAAATGATGGAAAAACAATCAAAAGCTTTGAAATTGACAACAAACTCAAACTCAATATTAAAATTGATTGTATTAAAAAAAAAGAATTAGTCTTGACGTTACCTTTACCAAATAAAGAGTTTTTATAGTATAAGTTCTGTACATGTGTAATTCAAGGGTGTTGAATGCAAAGCAGGAGATGCTAACCCGGTCTAGTCGCCCCTTTTGAAGTTTCTTCATGTTTGTTTGTTAAATTGACTGTCGCCTTCACGGTTTTTTGTTCGTGTGAGGAAAGTTGTAAACATTCTTTTTTATATCTTTTGTTGAAGACATGCAGGCGGAACACAAGACAATGATTCCAAAAAGATTTAAATCAAAGCACAGACTATCAAAATTCTGACCTTTTTCACGTGAACACCACAATTTCAGATACATGTATGTCACGGGACTGATTATTCTACCAGACAATCGGTATCCAGATAAGCCTAATTGAGCGCATTCCGAGCTGAATTGATCTTTTACTGATATGAATCAGAATGTACACAATTAAAATAAGGGCTTTAAATAGTCTTGAGGACGCTACAGAACATTAACGTTGTAAGATGTGTACAGGAAACTAGCAAAATAACAATAACATTAACAGATTTGTAGGATCAGCATAAGTACGAAAATTAAAATGTTTGGCAATACGAATTCCTATTGAAACCGGAATTACTTTTTAAGCCCTATTTCTTCAAAAATGATATTAAACTCTAATAAACAGACTTTTTTATTACCAATTTTCTCTTGATATCGTAACATTACATACATCTGAGCTGATGTAACATAGATGAGTATAAGTAGTGATTATAAGTTGGACTCTTATGATCCATTGCTGCAACAAACGCTATAGTCGTTAGGAAAATAATTTATGCTCAAACGTTACACTAAGAATTAAGCATGTTAGACTACTAATGAAACTATCAACACAAAGTTAATGACAAATTAAGTATCGATCTATGACATCACCCGTAGGTTGCTGAAATTCGAGACAATAAATCATAATGCAATTGGAATTTCCGTTCCATGAGACATAATTTCTATACTTCGAGTTGTTTCTTTTAACTGAGTACATGTATACGCGACAGGAAGGAGTATTTCTACTTCCTCATATTGGAATTTGTGATGTTTGCAACACGTCTGCTCTAACACTTTAATTGGTACTTGGATTTTCTCACAGACTTGTCCTTTCTTCCCACCAATACATCCTCTATTACATCTTGTATTGGCAAATATAATATCTTTCGGGTATCTATGTTTATTAGTATCAGTATCAAGGAACCACGGACACGTTGACCGGAACATGACCGGGTAATCCCCCTTTAATGTCGTTGATGGACATTTTCTACTTATGTCATGGGCCTTGCTGAGGAACTGTAATTGATAAATGTCCTGGGTATTGTTATATTGATGGTCTGTCATTAGAATGTTTTTAATGTCCAGTCCTTTGTTTATTCTAAGAAAACGTTCATGGAGATTGTCTGGTTCTGAACAGAGTCGTTTCCTGCATGCAGAGTCATGGTACATAAGGAATATAATAACCAGTTGAAGAAAGAAGGTGGCAGTCTGAAAACATACAAAAGCAATTGTAATTTTTACAAGAAACATTTGGAACTCATTTCTGACGTTTTAGCATTATATGTTTAATTTTTAAACGAACTGATTATTGTTGAATAGATACGATGGAAATTAGATGTTCGTTGAATTTATTTTAATGGGTCTACAAACATTACAATCACACTATGATAACGTGAATACCATAATTATATTCAAAATTCGAATATGAATCAGTTCAGACAAGAAATGAATGTTTTGTTCAAAGTATATACATTTTTTTGTACTACACATCTATCAGCATTTCCCAGTGGCTGTCATATACATGTATACAACGGTTTCTCATTTCGATGTACGACATCTATTTTTTTATTATGATTTTTTTTCTTAAATGTTGAGGGTATATCAGACAATAGAGTTCGTTATTTTCATTTGTTAAGGCTTATAACTGACATCCATTATTTCCAAACACTACGAAAATAACAAAAGATACTGTAAAAACGTTGTGCACGATGTTCCTACAACACGACGTTACACTAAAAATGCAGCGTCAAAGAGGGTTTTTGACTTCGATTAATTTTCGATAAAGTTTTGTTCGTTTTTTATATGTTGTTGGTTCTGTTCTTTTTGTGATGTCATTTTATCATAAATTACCTCAAGTTGTGGAAATTGATTTAATAATCTGCACCCTTTAAGTTATTTTACCTAAAAATGCATTACTGTCGCAAGTAATGTAGGACGGGAAAATGGGACTGAAGTACATGTATACGGTTTTCCATAAAAAAAAATGTTTTTTAGATGTACAAAACTTTTTTCATAGGATGTTTAACTTTCATGGTGCATATCATCAGTCATTGTAAAGTTTCTATATCTTAATATACCCCAATACAAATATATCTGACACTCTGCAGTAAATGGAAACATTTTTACCCTTAGTTAATTTGAATAGAATTGTATATTCCCTGGCACATAATTTGTCGAAATACATCCCATCAGTTACTTGAACCTTGGCTTGACAATTATTTCCAAAGTCATCTAATAAGTTGCTTGCTTAAATTGTTTAACTTCTGATATACGTTTTAAAATATAGTAATCTACTCCTGGATCGTCCGTAAAAGCGATTAATATAATCCCGGGTTTTATTAATTCAATAAAATGGTTTGTGTCGCTGTTTGGGATTAGTCGTTCAACTATCTCCATTTCATGCACAAGTTTATATTGACAAAAAGTCCCGGCCTCTCTAGTACATGAATGACTTTCATCACGACAGTTATAACATGATTAGCAGGACAAATCGCCAAGTAAAACATTCCGTGGACTTGTATTAAGTCTTCTAATATTGGTGAATGCACCTTACTGAAGTGACGACTTTAAATGATCTATTTCGTAGTACTTCCGCAACATAAATTAAAATTCGCATTTTACATTGAGAGGACTGTCTTGGTTTCTCCAATTTGTCTTTCAAAAGTTGAACGAAGTTCATGCAATGAGATTTTTTTTTCCATTTCACCATTCATTCTTTTGAATAAATCGTTAAAAGCTATAAACGATTAATAAAAATTTAAAAATTTAACCTGTGTCGAATCTATGTCGCCGGACAGAGTCTATAGCAACATACACTTTTCTTTTTTTTTCGGCAGCCATTATTGCATTAACATCTTTTTACAAATTTCACCACACGATTTGTTTTTATTATCATGAACATTTAATTGAAACTTTAGCACATGTAACGTCGGAAATTAGCGTTTTTCGGATTTTTCGACGTTTTAAGACGTTTGGACAAATTGGCTATCGTTTTGTAATGTGTGGAAACATTTTATTCCTTTAAGACCCAAATATGAAGTTAATAAGAAAAGAATCTTGGCATTTTGTACTCTTCGTGTATCTAACTTTTGTTTTGATCAATTATAAATAACTTATTGAAATATCAGTTAAAAAATACGCGTTAACTGCTTTGAAAAATTAAATATCAACTTGGACAAAATGGCTACCGCTTGAAAAACGACTGTGTAGAGCAGATTTTATAGAATCTGCAATATTTGAACTCACTAACAATGAGGCAAATATTTGTTCTTTTGGTATATGTTATTATTGTCTAACTCTTTTTATTAATTTTCCGCTATATCTACTTATAAAATTCACTTTCAGTCGTCGAGTTAACGAAAAACGTCGTTGGACATTTTTCTTATTCCAGCTTAATATGCAGCCACCGAGTCAAATGAAATTTGACAAAATAACGGCTTGCACACCACAAAGAACCGAAACACTTCGTTGTTCCAGCCAAGTTTCAAGAAGATCAGAGAATAAGAAATAGGTTCACTATACATAAGAGTTAAAACACTTTTTCATTAATGTAACGTTGGACATCCGTTTTTTCACATAACTTTGTTCTTTTATTCCTCAAATATACTAGATATTACTTAGTTTATGATTAAGAGCTATATAAACATAATTTAAAACATATATTGAATTTGTTTTAATATTGGTTCGTATTTGCTAACATTTTTATTTTGTTTTGCGGAGGAAATTGCGAAGATTCTGTTCTAAATCCTCGGTGTTGTAGGAACAGCGTGCGTAACGTTTGAATGAAAAACCAAAAGGTGTGAAAGATTATTACAGACTACATGTTATACTATAATAAACTTGTTCAAATGTTGTTGTTTTTTTAAATCGGACTCTGCACTTGTAATAACTATTTCTTTCAATATCTTATTGTATAAATTTAAAGTAAAGCATGTGAATTTATGTTTAAAAATATTTTACTAAACAATAGGTAAATGAGCAATTAGCCCATTAAAATCCTTTCAAATTTAGCTTTTTATATAGAAGCGAACGGAAATCAAATTCTGGTATGATTTTTTATGTTATAAATGCAGAATAGAACTAAATATGAAGTATGCACACCTAAAAAAGAAGTGACAATTTTCTGTTGCCGGGATTTGGAATAAATTATAGATCTTGTATATGAATTAGAAAGCTACCCAACAACACAAAAAGAAATTTGGAGGACAACTCCGATCTGAAACAATATGTATGTAAATGGTTACAATTATGTAAATTTCTTAATTGTGTCTGGTATATTTATTTTAGTTGTTGGTTGTTTGCTTAATAGCCACAAAAATGTGCAACTGTGTAGTAGATTGCACAGTCTTTGATAACTTACGTGTCTCGCAATCATTTTTTGTTGTAAAGAAGGTGAAATTATTCTGGTATGCAAATGGCACAATGATTCGAAAAGACAATTCTGTCTTATATATAAGACGAAAACATAAAAAATAGAATTTCCATAGGATGTAGAGAAAACGGACATATTTTTCTTTTTTACTTTTTTTTTTGGAAAAAAAAATATATATTTCCTATGATGGCTAAAAATATGTCAACCGCAATATAATCATCGTATTTAACCATAAGCTATGTTATTAACACCCGAAAGGAAGGACACACGTACCCTAGTAACATGATATAGATAAAAGTAATATTTATTATCCTAAACATGACAACCCAAAATTGATGAAATTCTTGGGTGGAGTCAGTAAATGGGACTCTCAAAACAGGATATTTTCTTGTATGGTAGAGAACAAACATAAAAAAAATAGTTAGAAGATAAGGTATTATTACAATATAGTTTTAATAGACAATATAATACTATGGAAAAAATTGTGTTTATCCAAATTAAGTTTTCCCAGGGGGTAATGACTAGGATACACTCACAATTCAGTAATATCAACATATACAACTATATATATATATTATTCTACCAGAATAAATATAGTAGGATTACATTTTATTTTGATACTAACTGTATCAGCAAAATTATTAAGCGAGAACGCTAGGACGAGCTGACATGTTCATCCGAGCTGATGATGTCAATATAAAAAAAATATAATGGTGTTATTAATTTTATTGGCAATTGAATAGCATGTTTTATAGGTGAAAATACACAAAATGCCAAGTTAAACTATTTAATGTGTACAAAACATTGTGGCAGTATACCAAATTATGAGTCAACTACATGCATCTATACTTGAGTAATTAAAAAGGTAACCAAACGGTCTTCAACAATGAGCCAAACCAACTGCTCGACATGAAAAAAAACTAAGAGCATTAAAAAAGAGAAAAACAACAGCCTTTTATGTACAAAACACGAATTTCTTTGCATATAAAATAAGATTGGAAATGGGGAATGTGTCAAAGAGACAACAATTAACTTAACCAAAGAGCAGAAAGCAGGACAAGGCCACGCATGTTTAATAAACATTTAAGTCATTGTAGTGACACCAGCAAATTAAATGAACTCATTTACAGAAAGTCATTTCGATATTAAAAATTACAGTTATTTCAAATTATATTATATGAGGTATTATTGTATAGCAATATAATATTTCCCACAGAAAGTAACCAAAAGTTAGCGTGCAATAAATTCTAATATTGCACTAGTGCAATAAATCTTCAAAATTCATGACGTCATCAACGACAAAATCTTAGTTTAAACCAATTTTTACTTTTAAATATTATATTGCTATACAATAAAAGGGTTATTGCATGAATATTGGGGAATATTGTCCCTCGTAGAACATATATTGCACTCGCAAGCTCGTGCAATATAAAATTCTACTCGGGACAATATTCCCCAATATTCATGCAATAACCCTATATTATAACATACTATAAAGGATAAATACACAATTATTGTAATACCTATAAGCACCAATGCTTCTGAAAGTCGAAAGTACAGAATGCTTGAAGATATATAAAAACCAAAAGCGTTTTGACAAATATGAAAACATCATTGAGAATATGCTTTCGGTCATCATGCATAACTACATGACTTGTATAGTCATCAACATTTACTTTCGCAAACGTACATTTTGTTTAATTAATATAAGACTTATTAGTGATGCTAGAATCATAACAGCTAAGCACCAATGCAATAACTGAGTTTAAGGGTATTAAACCAAAATAAATCTGGCTTAGGCAAGCATGCACTAGATTCGAGACAGTAGTTAATGATCGCCACAACAAATTCATGTACTTTAATTCCAAATAGTACGCCACTTGCTTTTCGCCTACATATTACGATCAAATAGACAAGGAAAGAGGAACAAATGACAACACTGTGGTCTATGGAACGTACATATATCCGTAGTTTTTGTTTTAATATTTAAAAAACGAAAGTTTTGCGGGAGGCTTTTTGGATATCGAGAGTTGCTTCCTTCAAATTTATTGCACGTTATCATATTGCTATGTACCTAAAAGTATGAACCATGTGGCAAACATTGTATGGAAATGATATAGTACTCCACTCCTAAATGTTTTATTTGAAACTCTACCCGTTAATAACAGAAGTGATGACAAAGAAGTTGTATCAATTACTTCCGGTGTCAAAGTTTTACTTTCTATTATTTTAATATCTTTTGGGTTTTTTTCATATTGCTGAAACGATATCAAATTTTTAAATGAAATAAAGATGTTGCAAAAGTAAAACATGTAATTTAATCAAACAAACCAATATTTTGTTTCTGTAACACGACGAATAAAAAATAGTCAACTACCTTAATCTATCAACAATCATATTCTTATCATCCTTATCACTTCATAACACAGAGAGAAAGAAAGAAACAATGAAATTAGGTTTATCTATCGATTATAAGAAAACGGCACCTCCGGGTGCGGGAATTTCTCGCTACATTGAAGACCTGTTGGTGACCCTCTGCTGTTGTTTTTTATTTGGTCGGGTTGTTGTCTCTTTGACACATTCCCCATTTCCATTCTCAATTTTATCAACGTTTTATAAGCATCGAACTTGCAAATGAGTTTGCAAATTTGTATTCTTCCATTTTACCATTTCAGTTGTCATATGGCTTTATAATATTTTAAGAACTACTTTTTTTTATATAAATAGAATATAAATTAGATACTTTTAATAAAAAAAAATATATATTGCTCCTTAATTGTTCATCTTATATCACTACAAGACACAGTAGCGTTAAAAAGGACAAATACACTCCATATGACGTTGTTAGATCATTTCACACTAAAAATACAGCATTTGATTCAAAGTTGCGAAATAGAATAATCTGTGTTTGATTGACAGGTGTTCTATTGATTTATGTAGTTATGAAATTGCATCCGTCAATTTTTCGATTTGACAATCACAGTCAAGTACAGTTTTATTTATTGAATGGCCGTCGCTAATAAAACTGCAGTTGCTACCGTCAAATTCTTAACTGGCGCGTACAGCGGCAAAACTTACAAAATATATTGTTATTCCTCTATTCTACAGTATGGTATTTGTAACTTATGTTAATTTATTTATTAAGTAATGCACATGTATACCACAATCATACAATAGACAAACAATACAATGAATTACTAATGTGCTCCGTCTGTTGGAAGTTGGAACATACATTCTGAGTGTGTCATATATATATATAAAAAAAAGACGATGTGGTATGATTGCCAATGAGACAACTATCCACAAGAGACCAAAATGACACAGACATTAACAACTATAGGTCACCATACGGCCTTCAACAATGAGCAAAGCCCATGGCGCATAGTCAGCTATAAAAGGCCCCGATATGACCCTGTAAAACAATTCAAACGAGAAAAACTAACGGCCTTATTTGTATCAAAAAATGAATATGTATGTTATCAAATTATGAACTTTCATGTAAACTCAAACTGTTTGTACAATTAAAAACGTTGGCTATGACATTGCCTTATAGTATCAGAAGATTTTATCAAACATAACCGTAGTCGGAAGGGTTCTAAGGGACCTTTAAAATCGAATATTAATGTAGACTATGGAGGTCGGTATTCAGATTGTAGTTTAGAGCGTCATTTTAACTTCCGAAATACAACTCTCTCTTTCAGAGATTGGAGTTACTAGTGCTAGTGCTGTGTTGATGATCCATTGGTGGCTTTCAGATGTCTTCTGCTCTTTAGTCGGGTTGTTGTGACTTTGATACATTCCCAATTTCAATTCTCAATGTTATTATGAACAGATGTTTAGTCCCCCTAATAAAGTTTAAATTAACCATCTGTGCAATATCTCTAAACCTTAACAATACATGTGCTATCACATTTCAAATTGAAATTACAAATTCAAATGATAAGACAAGAGTCATATTTCGTAGGTATTAATAATAGTTTCACAGTAAAATGATATGTTGTCTCAAAATGCCCAATAAATGTTATGGCTTTGTACATCCTTATGATGTCTAACAGAAAAGAAAGATCCAATAGGGGCCAATTTCATCGTATGCAATAAAGTATTCTTGACCAGAGCTTCCTCATTATGACTTTTACTCTGTTATATGGTTATCATATACATGTATATATCATGTAGTCTCTTTTGTAATTCAATCACAAATTTATGGTTGCAACTTGAAATTTTATGGTATTTCAGTGGGAAAGACAAAATAATTTGAAATAGAACAAGGATGCACATCCGATAAATTTGACAGTATAAATAACACAAACCGAAAATATGAATTCATTATTAAGTTTTCAACACTTCTGGTAACGACTTTGCACCATTTTTAACTAGCAGTTCTCAAACATTAAGACATAAAATGGAAATTCAAACAGTAAGTGCAGTTCTCATATTTATCATATGACAATTTTATCATCTGATAAAACAGTCATTACGGTAGGTTTATGGCTAGTAATAATAGCCGTCATATTTTGTGTATTCAATATTTTCCCTTAAAAGATATTTTATATAGGTTCACTGAACATTGCAGTCTACAAAAGCCTGTTTCGCCTTCTCAAAGTGTATCATTTTTTTTGTATGGAAAAATATTATTTAATTTGTAAAAATAGTATTGTTGATAACGAGTGGTTTCAATGGTGGTATATAACCTTTTTATAAGAGACTTTCATTGCAGTTCGGTATATTTTGTTATTTTACATTTTCCATAGTTTACAAAAACGCATCTATTCGTAAATCATTTCGCATGGGGTTCCACATTTTAAGACTCTTTAACTGAAAAAATGGGTAAAAACACTTCCTGATACTAGAAATGTCAGCATTCAATTTGTAAAACAGCCAAACAATGTGTGGCAAAATTTGATGAAAAATGCAGTTGAAGAAAATTGAATATACTTCTTTACCTTTCTTGTTGCGTTGAAGACCCATTGGTGGTCTTTAGTTGTGTTTTGCTTTTTGGTCAGGTTGTTGTACCTTTGACATATCCCTCTTTTCAATTCTCAATCTTAAGTGTAAAATATGAATTTGATTTTCTGTCTTTTTTCAACCCAAATGGATAAGCTTTCGATTGAAAGTAGTTAAAATCCTGTATTATCTAATTAGAAGCCGCTCAAATTTAATTATGAGTACCATCTTTAGGCAAAAAAAATCCCGGTAAAATGTAAAGGAATAATTGCGCTCATGTAACCTATAAGTGTAAATCAAGGGAACTTTTAAAACATTTCCCCCCTTATTTTTTACTTAATGTTTTAAAGTACCTTTATCGTCAAATATTTAATCGAAAGTAAACATAGCTGGGATGTTAGGAACCTTGATGTAAGATGAATTATTTGCTTGTTTTTTAATTTTGTTCAATAAAACACTTTGTAGTAAAGTTGAGTATAAAACCAAATATACCTTTTTATATCGGATATTTATATAAAGACACATATTTACAGATTTTATCATGTGTAACTATTTTTGCATTAGAAGACACAGCTAGATTAATAAAAAAATTACTAGTATCAATGTGAACTATAATATCTTAGCAAAAATACCCCGGTCTTATGATCAAGGAAACATAAACAGCAGTTACTTACTGAAAATTCGATAGCAATGCCTATAAGTAGTTGTCATATACATGTAAACATGAATGTAACTCCCGCCAAACAAAAAAAGGAAACCTAATCTCACTCTGTTATGTACATTCCTCGTAGATTCCTTGTCGGGATGTTGATTGACGCGTTTCTTTTCCTCGAGGGTTTGTTTATAGCTCTTGAATGTTTGAATTAGGTTTAAAATGTGTAAAATCTAAGCTCCGTGTTGAAGGCCGTATATTTACCTATAATGGTTTTAATACGTTAAAACATTGTTACTTGGATGAAGAGTTGTCTCATTGGCACTCATACCACATCTTCCTATATCTATATATGTTATACTTTGTTTAAAACTATTTTTATCTACTTTCATATTATTCTTAAACGTTATATAGTGAAATTATTCTGCACATTTAGGCCGTCATGGTTGGGAAAAAAATATTCTCTATCAAACAATTTTGCTAAGTAAACATAAATGTAATCTATGAAATTACCAGTAGCAGTGTTAAGTATTACCATGACATATACGATGCATCATGTTTGTTAATTTACAATTACACATGTTATAAATAAACCGAAATGCACATCAACTAATGTTGCAACTCATTTATTCAAAGGTGACCCTAGAGGATTGTTGATCTTGTGTTTAGGCACTGTTTGCTTTTATGTTTATGCCCCACCTAGGATAGTAGAGGGGCATTATGTTTTCTAGTCTGTGGGTCCGTTCGTTCGTTCGTCGTACCGTTCGTCCATCCGTCCGTTCGTCCCATATCAGGTTAAAGTTTTTTGTTCAAGGTAGTTTTTTTATGAAGTTGAAGTCCAATCCACTTGAAACTTAGTACACATGTTACCTATGATATGATCTTTTTGATGTTAATGCCAAATTAGAGTTTTTACCCAAATTTTACGGTCTACTGAACATAGAAAATTATAGTGCGAGTTGGGCATCTGTGTTCTTGGAACACATTCTTGTTTTGTATGCTTTATATTTTGACTCCTCAAACTTTTATACTAATCATATCTGATGATTTTTACCAGAAAAAATTATACACGAAAAAAAAAAGATAATAAAAAAATCTTAATTTGAAGACTTTACCGTTGTTAATGCAACTTATTGTACAGATATTTCATGTTAATGATATATTTGCTTTTTTCAGATATTATTTTTTGGGATGCTGATATGTGCCTTCTGGTCTATGGGCGACTGTGCAGCAATAAGGGATCAAAAGTGCCTTGATCCAAAAGATCTACAAAAACGTTTGGAAAAGTTGAACAGTGGTCTAGATTTCAAACGCCTGCTCATACCACACGAGTATACAGATCTGGATGCTGAATTTAACTTTCTTTACACTTTTACAAATACACATGCTATAAAGCAGAAATGTCCTTCCACATTTGTCAAGGGTAACTATCCGGTGATGTTTAGAAGTTCCTGTCCATGGTTTATCGATGTTGATTGGAGCAACGAAAGGTATCCCAATCAAATCGAATTCGCCAACACCAGATGCCGAACATGTATTGGTTCTGACGGACAACAGGGCTGTGAGAGGATCCATCACCAGGTAAAGATACTCAAGAGAACCGGATGTGTGGATAATGTCTATCAATATGAAGAACAACATTTCCTGTTACCCATAGGGTATACCTGCGCCCAAGCAAAGGAAATAGAGAACAGTGCACCAGCTGATCCTCCTTCTGATGATGTTCCCGTACCGGTTTAGAGACAATTTAGCATGTTCCACAGTATGTGGACGTTTCTGTCAAGTCCTGTGGACTGATATTTCAATCATATACTAACATGAAATGTGTTCATTTCAAAATATTTGTGATAGTATTGATTATTTATTTTGACTTTTTTTTTTAATTAAAATGTTTACATTTATGAATTTTAGTTTTGTCTAGAAAAACCATATAGCCCTCTAGTTCACACACACAGAGCACGATGAGTACCTAGAATATATCTAAATAATAGACATGTCACCAGAATTGTTTTTGATATAGAAGAATTGTTTTTGATATAGAAACTCCTTTGGGGTTTCGCAATGATTTGTAAAGAATACGTTTAAGGTTGGTCATCGGTATATACATTTTGTATTTCCTCAAATAAATTTTCTTACAATTTGTCAAAATGAAGATTTATAACTATGCCTTTTTCAAAGGATTAATAAAAGGTATGGGTCACCGTGGTTTTTTTTATAACTACAAGTCGTGCAAAATAACAGACTGTTCATGAAAAAAACTTCTTTTATAAGAGTTATCTCCCATAAAATGGTAAAATTGAAAAATGATTATTAAATCCAAATATTTGGTATTGTTATACGATTTAGATACATCACTAATTTTTCTTTACATAATTAAATAGTCTTACACATAAATTGCAAATATGTCTGCAAAAAAGGAATTTGAAAATTTGGGCAAAAGATCTAGTTCGATTATATACTGCTATTATAATAGTACAATCCAATATGGCGGTTTACATGATTGTATCTAGCTTACAGAAAAATCACTCTTATCCAGAATCTGACGTTTTCATTAGAACTGTCGTTCATATCTTTTTCCTCTCTTTAAAATATGACCAAACACAAAACACTAAATGTTCCCATAGAAATGTTAGCTTTCCAAATTCTTTAGAGAGCCGTGGTGTAGTGACATGCGCATCAGACTACAAACACAAAGGTTCCTGGATCGATTCACGTTCCGGGGAGAAAAAATTCAAGGACCTAATTTTCGGCTCTCCTTTGACACCATTTGTGAGTATGGTCTTGAGTAACAATGTTAGTCCATCGGAAGGGAACGATAAATGGCTGACCCGTGTTAAGCGAGAGCAATATATTGTACACGTTAAAGACACCCTTGTAGATTTCGAAAAAAAGAAGACTAATGCTGTTATAAGGCCGCACACGCAACCGCAAAGTGGAGAGGGATTAATATAAATTTTATTAACTTGTTTCCCAATCCGCAATAAGTAAATGTGTTCAAACTTACGCTTAATATGCAAGACAATTCCAAGGAAAACGTCAGATTCTTGATATACGTGAACTGTCCTTAAAGTAGATATAAAAAAAATAGAAGATGTGGTATGATTGTCAATGAGACAACTCTCCACTCTTTATCGTTCGTGTATATTGTATAGATACTAAGCGTACTTGTTTGATTTTAGTTTCTTGATTGTATAACTTGACGCTGTATTATATTACATGATATATTGTTGCTTGTGAAGCAGAAGCTCAACCTTCCGTAGCACTAAAATTAAATGACCCTCACTTTAAGCTATAATGGTTTGTGTTGGTCAGTCATTTTTTTTTTTTTTGTCTGTGTATTGTTTTGGGATTGATTTTTTTGTGAACTGTTATTCGTCTTTTTCTTGATTGGTTTGTGAGCTATTCAAAGAGTATTTACTAGTACTTTTGGTTCATTTTTTTTCTCGCTGTTACTTATTTTCGTGCATGGAGTAAGGAAAACTTGCATTGATTACGTGGTATTCGATAAGTCTGAAAGCTGAAACCAGCCTCCGTGTTCAATTTTTTTTCGCTGTGTTAAAGACCCATTGAAGGCCTTCCGCGGTTTTTTGCTTTTTAGTCGGATTGTTTTCCCTTTGACATAGTACCCATTTTCATTCACCATTTTACATAATCATATTTATTCGAAAAAGAAGATGTGATATGATTGTCAATGAGACAACACTCCACAAAAGACCAAATGGCACAGAAATTAACAATTATAGGTCACCGTACGGCCTTCAACAATGAGTAAAGCCAACATCTCATAGTCATCGACAAAAGGCTCAGGTGGCTATGTTAGATTCACTTCGATCTACGAGTTTTAAAAGTCACCTTTATATCTTCCGCCTCTTTTAATATTTCTATTGTTAAAGGTCAAATTCCTAGGAGTCATATACTAGTAATAAAAATCGAATCCGTGAAAAAGATCATATCGTCTGCTTCTATCAATTTTGCATTAATATCAAACAGGAATTTCATTGGATTTTTTATTATTTCAGACACAACGGAACGTTACTTGATAAAGGCGTTACCATTTCTTCAGAAAAATAAATAAAACAGCAGACAAAAATCGTCAAAAAATGCCTTGCGGATGTGTATTTTTCATTTAAAAAACTCAAAAAATTAACAAAATACTGCCAGATTAAATCAGTCTTAGAAATTATATGGTATTTAAATATTCATAGGATATTATTAAAATGTGTCGGTAATTTAAGTGACCAGAACCAAATTGAATGCGTGTAACATAAGACACCGTGTATTATCTATGACGGAATGATATTATATAACGAGAATTTTTTCTGGATCTATTGATGGTATAATTGTGTGAAATATTTGAAAGAAGTATTGCATTTCATATAAGTGTCCTTGATCATGATATGATAATTTCACAGTTAAACATAATGAAGCTCATTGTGTTTGTTCCTAAACAACAACTGGTATATTTTAAATAAATTTTCTATTAATTTTGTCATTGTGTATCATAAATAACACATAACTGAGAGGATGATAGTATAGATTGTTACCCCTAGAAAATATTGTCAACCAGGCTAAGTCAAGGTTAATAATGCCTTTTCGAGGAATACCAATCTCCTCTATACCCTTTAAGCTATGTTATTTAATTTATTATACTGCATGGCCTATCATTATTGTAATTTACAGTTAAGTTTTATTTTTAGTATTGACAGTCTATCAAAAACGTTTTGAGGCAGAACGTAAAGCTTGAGCATTGTCTCTGATTAGTTGACGAAATCTCAAATCTTTGTCCTTTAAATTAACGATATTTGATTGATCTCACGAGTGCCTGACATTCAAAAACTGTCTCCCGCTTTGCCACGGGAAAGAGTAAAATATCTCCCTCGTATTAACCAATCAAAATCTGGCATTTAACGTGAAGTATAATAATACAAGATTTTCTATAGAAATAGTAGTGAAGAAAAATGTAAAGAAAATAAAAACTTAAAAGGAGTTTCGTTGAAACAACTAACGTTATCAGACATGGTATAGTTTTTCAAAAACTTGTTTACACATTTTGTAACACACATGCGAATAGATAAAGATTACCTTACAGTTCTTAGGTCCCGTAGATTAATGACACATTAGGATGCTTTGAGCGAAACAAACCCAAAACGTTATCGATTAAAAGGGCAAATAAGATAATTCATAACACCAACAGAAAATGTCAGAAACTCTATGATTTGAATGGACATAAAAGCTGTGTAAAAACACTTAATCAAATAAAGTAAATTGTAGAATACAAAGGCTATACAAATAATGCCTATCGACAAAGACCTCACTATCACCTTCTAGAGTCATAAATTTAAACAGTTACTTGTACAATGTAATCAGTCGATAAGTCAAAGCTGTGTGCTTTTAATGACCTTGGGTACAATGTAAAAGCGTATAGAAATGATAACTGGTACAGACGGTTCAGTTTTTGGAGTGGGGCGTAGATGACGTACATGTACTTTGATTTAAAGATTTGTCATTTGTAAGAATACAATCGTCCAAAATTATATTTATGTTCCATTTTTTGATTTACAAAAAATCCTCATCCGAAAATATTGCACCCGCCCCTGACTATGAACGTTTACGTTAATTACTGATTATCCTGGTTATACAAAAATGTAGGTTTGCTGTTTCAGAAAAATAGAAAGCTTTAATTTTTATAGTTTATTAAGTGTTTGTACATTTTACTAATGTTTGATAAATTGTTTCCTGTTGACCTTTTAATACAGATAGAACAAAACATCGTGAGAGTATTTGCCAATGACCTTTTTATATACCGTGCACCATACTGTAGATTATTTCCGTAGTTTTAGATAGATGGAGATCTAAATCAAAATCATGGCATATTTTCAAAAATTTTCAAAATGAAGGTGATAAAAATGTATCATGCTGTTTTTTTTCTCTTTGGTTCGGTTGTTGTCTCTTTGAAACATTCCCATTATCCATTCACTTCTTTTTCAAACTACATGTTGGAAAGATTGTCAGATTTTGTAAAGATTATGTACATGGAAAAACGAAATTTTTTTGATAAAAAGAAAATAAAACGAAAGAATTTTTAAAATAAATTCTGAGACCATACATGTAGCTTTAATAATGTGCTTTCAAAAGATTAAAACAAAACAAAAGCACGTTCCTCTTAAAAAGTTACATTATCGGAATATCGGTTGTCCCACTGGCTATATCACTCTGCTGAGCTCCCAATAAAATGGCATATTATGGCTTTGTAACGTCAAATACGTTGACTCAGCCTTAATAACTTAGACCCTGACATATCAGCGACGTCATAATAATTGAACCGACGTTGATAAGTTTAACCCAAACTTATCAAGTCATCTTCAGGTTGCTGTTATAACTAGGAAAATGCTTACAAAAGACGCAAAGACATCCCGATAAATCAATTATCAGGTTATCTGCATATTGATATTGTAAAATATCAGCTGCTCGACACAATATGAACTTCAAGGCTTTATGATGTTGTTCACTGCGCTTACTCGACAAAAAGCTTTAGACTCGCAGCTGATATTTTACATGATCTTACCTTTTTAGGAATATGATTGGTTAAAAGTATCCGCGTGGAGACCGTGTATATTTCATATTAGGTAAGTAGGGAGGCGGGGCTTATTTCATACACGGTTAGTAGTGGTGGTACGTCCCTTTATATTCCATATTAGGTAGATGGGAGGCGGGGTTTATTTCATACACTGTTAGTGTTGGTGTAACGTTCCTTTATAAAAACAAACCGGTACTGAGAAAAAATCTGAAGGGTTTCAACAGACGAAGAAATTGATGATTAAGATTGAAATAATTTCATAAAACACATTTAAACCTAACAAGTTGTTATTGTTGGCATCTGTTTTTGTAGTATCAATTGAAGTAGTTTATTAATGCTAACAGTATTGACGACTAGCACATTTTGATAGGTCACTAGTCTAACTTTCACACGTTAAGGGCATACGATACAGTTACTGGGGAGATAATGACGTTGCTAACGTAAATTGTTATTTTCGCGAAGTCAAACTACGACTTATCGGGAAAAGATTAAGTTTTCGGCTGATATTTATCATCCATACTTATTTAACTTGAAAACGAGTTCATGGATCCCTCTTTTTCAAAATGCCATTTGGTTTGATTACGCGAGAAGATTATGTGTGCCAATTTTCATGAAAACGTAAATAGTGCATTTAAAAAAAAATAAACAGCAAAAGATGATGTTGTTTTTTCTACATTCATGAACATTTGATAAATATGAGTTATTTCTGAAAAAGAAATGTATATTTTTTTAGGATACTTATAAAAACATAAATTACAAATTATTTAAAAAAAACCAATATGCGTGTATCTTTTAAAACAAAAAAGTTATGTCTTTCTTTCGAAAGGGAAAATACGAAGACAAATCTGAATTTTGAGCAAATGTACAAAATGTCGACCTCGTTTTACTCAAAAAGTAGCACATGAAGGTATATTTTTATTACATATTTGATTTAATCATATTTGATTCAATCAGGTAAAAAATAGTCTATATGGAAATTTGTATCAAAATATAAATACGGGATCAAAACTGTATCGTATGCCCTTCAGACAGTCGGTAAGATAAATTCGTTACATAGGGTTCTAGTGACGTAATGCAGAATATATGGGGTCAGTAAATTCCATATGGGGATTCGAGCTTCGTGCTCACTCCATATGGAATTTACTGACCCCATATATATACCGTATTAGGTCACTATCACACTATTTAACTAATAACATCAACCTGATAATCGGTACTTTTCTCCCCTTAAATGGCAAAGTTGAAATAAATATAATCAAACATGATATGTTCTGTTTTTAACATGTTAAAAAGAAAGAAAAAGTTCCAAAAATATGAATATACACATGTTGTCCTCATTTAGATAAAAAGTTACAAAATAAATAATATTCTTCTCTTAAGATTTGAATATTACATTATTAGATCTGGACCTATTGTTTTCTGCTATTTTACAATCTAAGATGGAAGAAACACCCGATTTTCCTTAAAGTTTATAACTACTTCTGAAATTTATTGTAGTGCATTTCCGGAGATAGGCTTCTCTCTAGTTGGGCTCTATTTTTATTCCAGTTGTGTCACATGCAGATAAAAGTATCCATTATGACAAATTTCTGTCAAAGTCAACCAATAATGTGAACTCATCGTTCAAGGCGACTACTATAAATTGCTTCACTTACCGTGTGGTATATACTTTTGATAACCTTCCTTGTATATAAAGGAAAGTATTAAACAATTCATAAAATTTAGTGTTCGTCCATTCAATATATATATATATATGTATAACCTGTATTGTCGTGAGAAAGACTTTTATGTATCAATGCCATGTAATAAGGTAATCTGAAAATATTAAACTACATCGATCTTTTCACATGCATGTAAGTTTAAATAGTTTCCTTAGATAACGTGATGTTCGGTCTATTCGGTAAGATTATAAATATACGTACGTTCTAAATCGAATTTTGACATCTAATCTTGCACAAAAATACAGGGACGAATTCTCATATTGTTTATCCCATCTAACAGAAACTTATTTGAATATACATACATGTAAGGTGTAAACATGATAAACCCAATTTTCAATAACCAGACGCAAGCTTGTGCCAGATGTTTGTTTTCATCCGTCATACCAGTGTAATAACTGACTATGCAGTTAGGTTTTCTCATTGTTGAAGGCCGTATGGTGACTAATAAATGTAAATTTCTATATCATTTGGTCTCTTGTGGAGTCGTGTCATTGACAATCATACCACGTCGTCTTTTGTTTTATATGAATAAAGAATTTAAAGGTTAGTATAATATTGAAGATTTTATGTTTTAGACTATATGTTTATTGTTTTCTTTCTATGTAGATAACATTATTTGTTAAACTTCTAGCATACGACAATGTGGGTATTCAGTGAGTTTGCATATCCCTTTTTTATCTTTTGCCCTACTTTTGATGATGTGGTTGTTCAAAAATCTGCATACAATTAAACAGTTAACTTGTTTATATACGTTGAACTTTTGAATTCGTGATTTCTTTGTTTCTACGAAAACCACGAAAAAGTTTGTATACAAAATCAGAAGTCCTTATTTTTCTATGTATGTAGTGTTGTGTTGACTTATTTTGTCGTGTTTGTCTTTCGCCATGGTGCTGTCAGTTTCTTTTCAATGTATGGGTGTTGATTTCTATTGTTCAAGGTCAAATTCATAAAAGTCAAATAATAAAAAACAAATCCGTGAAAAAGATTCCTCGTTTGTTTTTGTTTAATTTGCATTAATAAAAAACAGGAAATTGATGGGATTTTTGACATTATTTCAATTACAATGGAACATTACTTTAGAAAGGCGTTACCATTAATTTAAAAAAAAAAACACACGACAGCTATCGTTTAAAAATCCGGTGCGGATGGTAAGTTTTCAGACCATGTTGAAACACCAAATGTTTAACAAATACTTCCAGTTTAAATCAGTTTTATAAATTATATGGTCTTTAAATATTCATAGGAAATAATAAACAATGATGTGTCTGTAAGTGAACCAAAACCAAATTTAATGCTTGTAACATAAGACACCGTATTATCTATGATGGAATGATATTTAATTTTTATGTAATGAGATTTTTTCCCCGGATCTATAGGACATAAAAATGTGTGAAATATTTGGAAGAAGTATTGTATTTAATACAAGTGTCCTTGATCGTGATTTGACAGTTTGTAATATTGTATGTAGCACATTGTGTCAATTCCTACAAAACAACTGGTATATTTTTAAATAAAACATTTATTATCATGTAAATAACACATTACTGTAAGGTTAATAGTGCAGATTGCTACTCTAGACAATATGTCAACTGAGGCGAAGCCATGGTTGACAATGCTTTTGCGGGGGATACCAATCTGTTCTATACCTTTTCATTTATAAGAGGACTTGGGGACAGAACAAACATTTTTCGCGTTGATAGAGACTCTTTAATAAAATATAAATTTATCAGTGATCGCCGTTGAGAAGAAACTTGAAATTGATACGTATGTTCATAATATACAGAAACGCGAAAATAATGGAAGTTAACAGAAAAAAAATAAAAAATAACGGACTTTGGAAAACAGGGAGAGGGCTTAAACAAATTGTCCTGTCTTCAAGAACCTATGAATTTTGATACCTTTTCTGAAAGTTTCCAGACATACAATCTTTTACAAAAATCCCGACTGTAAACAACAGTGTACATACTTTCAACCAAGCTCTAAATGCCCGCGATTTCGCGGGTGTGTTCTAGTTTAAATTAGTATTCTGCATGGCCTATCATTATTGTCTATAACGGTTGAACTTTATTTTTAATATTGACAGTCTATAAAAAAAGAGTTCTGAGTCAGAACGTAGAACTTGAGCATTTTCTTTAATTATTTGACGTAAATTCAAATCATAATGATTGTTCTTTAAATTATCGATATTCGATTGGTCTTCAAAAGAGGCTGAGAGTCAAAATTTGTCTCCCGCTTAGCCACGGGATTGAGTTAATTACCACCCTCGCATTAAACAATCAAAACCTTACATTTGAACGTGAAGTATAATAATACAACATTTTAATTTCTATAGAAATAGTACATGTAGTATGAAGTGGAAGACTTAAAACAATCTTTTATAAAGAAACACAGAAATATGTAAAGAAAGTAAAAAATTGAAAGGAGTATAGTTGAAAAAACAAACGTTTGCAAGCATGTTATATTAAAAAAAAAACTTATTACACATTTTGTAACACACATGGAATATTGCCTTACAGTTCTTAAGTCCCGTAGATTAATGACACATGTTGGATGACTTGAGCGAAACAAACCAAAAACGTTAACGATTAAAAGAGCAAATATATATATATATAAGATAATTCAAAACAACAACACATATGTCAGATACTCTATCAGTTGAGAGAACATAAAAGCTGTGTAAAAACACTTAATAAAATAAAGTAAATAGTAAAATATAAAGGCTATGCAAGTGAAGTCTATCGACAAAAACCTCACTATCACCTTCTGGAGTCGTTAGTTCAAACAGTTACATGTAACCAATCGATAAGTCAAAGCTGCTGGCTTTTAATGAGCTAGCCAAGGGTACAATGTAAATGCATTCAAAATGATAACTATAAGTAACGGATTCAGTTTTATGATGAGGTGTAGAGGACGTACTATAAACTTGAAGATTTATAAGTCTTTATCATGCAATCGTCCAAAACAAATTTTATATTCATATTTCATTTTAAGAATTACACTCATACCCCATCCGAAAATTCTGCACGTGTCTCTGACTATACACTTTGAACGTTGAACGTAAATGAATGATCACTTGGATTGTAAAATTATATTATTGCTGTTTAGAAAGCTATATTTAGTTAAGTTTATTTATTTTTTTATCTCTGTATACCATGCACCATATTGAAGCTTATTGTCGTATTTTAAGGTTGAGGAGGATATAAATCAAAATTATATCTCTTTTTTTTTAATCAAAATGTAGGTTATAAAAATGTATCCTGCCTCTTTTTTTAAATATTAAAAAAAAGGATGGTTCATGGGGCTTTTTTCAAACTACATGTTGTGAAGATTTTCAGATTTTGTAAAGATTATTTACGTTGAAAACCGAAAGTTTCTTTGATACAATTTCAGAAAATAAAACGTAACTAAGTATTTTTTTAAACAAATTTCGAGAAAATACTTTAATGATGTGGGATAACAAAATTAAAAGAAAAAAATGGGGTCACGGGATGTTTTCTTGATACAAAACAAAATATGTAAAATCGAAACACGTTCCTTAAATCAAAGTTACATTATCGGAGTTATCTCCACTTATAATGATAAAATTGAAACAAATTTATTCAAACATGATATATTCTGTATTTATAAAGAAACGGTCAATAATAATGATAAAACACATATTGTCCTCATTTAGATAAAAACTAAATAAATTATATTCTTCCCTTAAAATTTGAATATTAGATTAAAGATCTTGCCAAATTGTTTTCTGCTATTTTACAATCCGATATAGCAGAAACACCCGATATTCTTTAATAATAGCTACTTCAGCAACTTATTTAAGTGTCTTTCCGGAGATGAGCTTCGTTCTGGTTGGGCTCTATTTTCATCCCAGTTGTGTCACATGCAGACGATACAGTATCCATTATGACAAACTTCTGTCTGAGTCAACCAATAATCTCATCTTTTCATTCAAGGTGACATACCAAACGCTCTATTATAAATTGATTGACTTACCATGGACTATATACTTTAAATAACCTTCCTTGTATAAAGGAAAGTATTAAACAATTCATAAAATTCAGTGTTTGTCCATTCAATGATATATGTCACCTTGATAATGTATATTTATTGTCGTGAGAAAGTGAAAAATGTATTAATGACATGTAATAAGGAAAAGCTTTATTCAAAATATAAACTACTAGTATATCTTTTCAACTGTAAATGTAACATTTTATTTCCTTAAAAAAAGTGATCTTTAATCTTTCTAGTCGGTACGATTGTAAATATACGTACGTTATGAATTAAAATATGACACCAAGTCTAGCACAAAAATAAAATAACGAATTCTCTTATTACTTATCTTATTTTATAGAAACTTATCTGAATATGCATATATAAGAGGTGTAAACATAACAAACCCAATAAACAATGACCAGACAAAAGCTTGTGACAGATTTTTGTTACCAATAATGTCAACAACCTAACAACAAAAAAATAAGTTGACTAATCATCAATCAGCATACAACTTAAACGTTTTACAAAATTAAAATTCTGGAGACCAATACAAAATATGCAGCTGTTTTTAATGTGTAACAGAATACTAATCATATACTGACAAAAGCAAATAATACATTCTATATGATCTCTGTATCACAAAATATATTTTCTTTACAATGGAATATACAGTCATGTTGTATGTGTCTGACCCACGCCAAGAAACAATTATCCATTCGTTGATGTTTGTTGCTGTATATCATATTTGTTTTACGTTCATCATTTTTTACATAAATCACGTCGTATGTTTTCTCGTTCGAATTAAATTACATTCGTCATATCAGAGTTTTAACTGAATATGCGGTGAGGTTTTTCTCATTGTTGAAGGCCGTACAGGGACAAATAGTTGTTAATTTCTATATCATTCGGTCTCTTGTGGAAAGTTTACTCATTGACAATCATCCCACGTCGTCTTTTGTTTTATATGAATATAGAATTTAAAGGTTAAAGTATAACATTGAAGATTTTATGTTTTAGACTATATTTTTATTGTTGTCGTTCTATGTAGTTTATATTATTTGTTAAATTTCTAGGATACGACAGTGTGTGTATTCAGTGCGTTTGTGTGTCCCTCTTCTAGCTCCCCCCCTCCCCCCACTTTTGATGTGGTGGTTTTTCAAAATTCTGCATATAATTAAACAGCAAACTTGTAATACGTTGAACATTTAAAAAATACTTCCAGATTAAATCAGTATTAGAAATTATATGGTCTTTAAATATTCATAGGAAATATTATACAATAATGTGTCGGTAAGTGAACCATAACTAAATTGAATGCTTGTAACAAAAGACACCATGAATTATCTATGATGGAAGGATATTCTTTTTGAATTTAATGACATTTTTTTCCCGGATCTATTGGACATAGCATTGTGTGATATATTTGGAAGAAGTATTTTATTCAATGCAAGTGTCCTTGATCGTGACTTGACAGTTTGTAATATTGAATGTAGCACATTGTGTCAATTCCTACAAAACAACTGGTATACTTTTAAATAAAAACATTTATTATCATGTAAATAATACATTACTTTAAGGTTGATTAGTGCAGATTGCTACCCCTAGACAATATGGTCAACTGAGGTGAAGCCATGGTTGACAATGCTTTTGTGGGGGATACCTATCTGTTCTATACCTTTTCATCTATAAGAGTACTTGGGGACAGAACAATAATTTTCGCGTTGATAGAGACTCTTTAATCAAATATAAATATAGCAGTGATCGCCGTGCATGGAGAAGAAACTTGAAATTGATACGTATGTTCATTCTATATAGAAACGCGAAAAATAATGGAAGTTGACAGAAAAAAAATAAAAAATTACGGACTTTGGAAAAAGGGAGAGGGCTTAAACAAATTGTCCTGTCTTCAAGAACCTGTGAATTTTGATACTTTTTTGAAAGTTTCCAGACAGAAAATATTTTACAAAAATCCCGACCTACAACAGTTTACATACTTTCAACCAAGCCTTAAATGCCCTCGATTTCGCGGGTGTGTTCTGGTTTAAAAAGTAAAATCACAAAAATACTGAACTTAGAGGAAAATCAATTCTGAAAGTCCATAATCACATGGCAAAATCTAATAACAAAACGCATCAAAAACGAATGGACAAGAACTGTCATATTCCTGACTTGGTACAGGCATTTTCAAATGTAGAAAATGGTGGATTAAACCTGGTTTTATAGCGCTAACCCTCTCCCTTTGATGACAGTCTCAAAGTTTAAATTAGTATACTGCATGGCCTATCATTATTGTCTATAACGGTTGAACTTTATTTATAATATTGACAGTCTATAAAAAAGAGTTCTGAGTCAGAACGTAGAACTTGAGCATTTTCTTTAATTATTTGATGTAAATTCAAATCTTTGTTCTATAAATTATCGATATTCGATTGGTCTTCAAGAGAGGCTGACAGTCAAAATTTGTCTCCCGCTTAGCCACGGGATTGAGTTAATTACCACCCTCGTATTAATCAATCAAAACCTGACATTTGAACGTGAAGTATAATAATACAACATTTTAATTTCTATAGAAATAGTACATGTAGTATGAAGTGGAAGACTTAACAAATCTTTTATAAAGAAACACAGAAAAATGTAAAGAAAGTAAAAAATTAAAAGGAGTATAGTTGAAAAAACAAACGTTTGCAGGCATGTTATATTTAGAAAAAAACTTATTACACATTTTGTAACACACATGGAATATTGCCTTACAGGTCTTAAGTCCCGTAGATTAATGACACATGTTGGATGACTTGAGCGAAACAAACCAAAAACGATAACGATTAAAAGAGCAAAATATGGCAGAAACACATATTACTTAAATGATAGCTACTTCATCAACTTATTTTAGTGTATTTCCGGAGATGGGATTCGCTCTGGTTGGGCTCTATTTTCATCCTAGTTGTGTCACATGCAGACGATATATGGTATCCGTTATGACAAACTTCTGTCAGAGTCAACCAATAATTTAAGCTCATCTTTCAAGGCGACTACTATAAATTGCTTCACTTACCGTGTGGTATATACTTTTGATAACCTTCCTTGTATATAAAGTAAATTATTAAACAATACACAAAATTCAGTGTTCGTCCATTCAATATAAAGATAATATATATAACCTTGATAATGTGCAATTTATTGTCGTGAGAAAGAGTTTTATGTACATTTTGTAGTAATGACATGTAATAATTAAGGTAAAACTGAAAATATAAAACTATATCGATCTTTTCACATGCTAGTTTTAATAGTGATGTTCGATCAATTCGGTACGATTATAAATATACATACGTTTTTAATCGAATTTTGACATAAAATTTTGCACAAAAATAAAGGGACAAATTCTTTTATTGCTTATCCCATCTAACAGAAATGTATTTGAATATACATATATGTACATGTAAGGTGTAAACATGATAAACCCAATTTTCAATAACCAGACGCCAGATGTTTGTTTACATTCGTCATATCAGAGTTTTAACTGACTATGCGGATAGATTTTCTCATTGTTGAAGGCCTGATGGTGATTAATAAATGTAAATTTTTATATCATTTTGTCTCTTGTGGAGAGTTGTGTCATTGACAATCATACCACGTCGTCTTTTGTTTTATATAAATATAGAATTTAAAGGTTAAAGTATAACATTGAAGATTTTATGTTTTAGACTATATGCTCATTGTTGTCGTTCTATGTAGTTTACATTATTTGTTAAATTTCTAGGATACGACAGTGTGTGTATTCAGTGAGTTTGTATGTCCCTCTTCTATCTTTCCCGCCCCTTTTTTGATGTTGTAGTTTTTTTAAAAGTCTGCACATAATTAAACAGTAAACTTGTAATACGTTGAACTTTTGAATTCGTGGTTTCTTTGTTTCTACGAAATTTACGAAAAATATTTGTATTCACAATCAGAAGTCTTTATTTCTTATATATTAAGGGTTTTGATGACTTATTTTGTCGTGTTTTTCTTTCGACACGGCGCTGTCAGTTTCTCTTGAATGTATGAGTTTTGATTTCTTTTATTCAAGGTCAAATTCATAAAAGTCAAATAATAAAAAAACAAACCAAATCCTTGAAAATGATCCCATCGTTTGTTTCTGTTTAATTTGCATTTATAAAAAACAGGAAATTCATGGGATTTTTTTGCATAATTTCAATCACAACTGAACATTATGTTAGAAAGGCGTTACCATTTTTTCAGAAAAATAAATAAAACAGTAGACAAAAATGCCTTGCGGATGTGTATTTTTCAGTCCATGTTGAAAACTCCAAATATTTGTTAAAATACTTCCAATAATTATATGGTCTTTAAATATATATAGGAAATTATAATTATAAAAATGTGTCGGTAATTTATGTGAACCAGAACCAAATTGAATGCTTGTAACATAAGACACCGTGTATTATCTATGATGGAATGGTTTTATATGAAGAGATTTTTTCCCGGATCTATGGATGGTATAATTGTGTGAAATATTTGGAAGAAGTATTGCATTTCATACCAGTGTCCTTGGTCATGATTTGACAACTTCACAGTAAAAAAGAATGTAGCTCATTGTGTCAGTTCCTACAAATCAACTGGTATACTTTAAATGATTTTTCTATTTGTCATTATGTATAATAAATAACACATAACTGAGAGGATGATAGTGAAGATTGTTACCTCTAGAAAATATTGTCAACGAGGCGAAGTCAAGGTTGACAATGCTTTTTCGAGGAGTACTAATCTGGTCTATACATTTTTAGCTATGTGTTATTTACTTTATTATACTGCATGACCTATCATTATTGTCTTCAACTGTCGCATTTTATTTTAAATATTGACTATATAAAAGAGTTCTGAGCCAGAACGTAGAACTTGAGCATTGTCTTTAACTATTTGATGTAAATTCAAATCTTTGTCCCATAAATTATCGATATTTGATTGGTCTAAACAGAGGGTGACAATCTCAAACATTGTCTACCGATTAGCCATAGGATGGAGTAAGTTATCTCCCTTGTATTGGCAAATCAAAATATGACATTATTTCGTAAAGTATAATAAAACAGCTTATTCTATAGAAATAAAACAAGATAATTTAAATATGATCTAGAATGATACCATTTGACTTAAATTTACATTTGAGCTGTGAAAGAACACTTAATCAAATAAAAAACAAATTAAAAATTATATGGATTCAATTTAGGGTAGGGGGAGGTGTAGGGAGTGTAAAGGACTTATCTTAATTTTTTTATAGATTTTTTTCAGCATAAAATTGTCCAAAATATTTTTTTTTTTTATTCACCATTTTTTGAATAACACTCAAACCCCTTCCGAAAATCTTCCATCCGCCCTCCGACGTTCACGTGATTAATCATTAACCAGGTTACAATGACGTTTTCTGTTAAACATGTTAAAAATAAAAAGTTTTGATTTTAGTTTATTTAGTTTTTGTATTGACGGGTATCATTAAGTTCTATAAATTTAATATACATGTATTTATATATACAGTGTTTATCTGTCCTATATGTTCTCCCATTTATTTGTATTGTAGTCCTGTCATATAATGGTGTCATTTTAATGTTATATTCCATATTTACATAAAAGCGGGAGGTTTGACATGCCACAAAACCAGGTTCAAACCACCATTTTTTTTTTATTAAAATGTCCTGTACCAAGTCATGAAAATGGCCATTGTTATATTATAGTTCGGTTTTTTTTTGTGTGTTACATAAAATGTTGTATTTCTGTTGTGTTGTAGTTCTCTTATATTTGAAGTGCTTCCCTCAGTTTTAGTTTGTAACGCGGATTTGTTTGTTTTTTTTCTCAATCGATTTATGAATTTCGAACAGCGATATACTACTGTTGCCTTTATTCACTAGACTAGTGTTTGATAAATTTGTCTCGTGTTTGTCTTTGTAGTACAGACAATCTTCAGAGTAGTTGCCAATAACCTTTTTATACCGTGCACCGTACTGTAATGTAAAAAGGGATCCAAAACAAAACAATACTTTTTTATTTTAATTTCAAAAATGTAAGTTAAAAAATGTATCATGTTTTTTTTTTCTCAGGAATATTATAAAAGAAGATGGTTCACGGGGTTTTTTTCAAACTACAAGATTGTCAGATTTTGTTGATACATGTTTTATATACATGGAAACCCGAAATTTGTTTGATACAAAGGAAATAAAACGAACGTATTTTTAAAAATAAATTATGAGAAGACAGCTTTAATAGTGTGGTTTTAGAAAATTTATAAACAATTGGGGTCACGACTTTTTTCTTAATACAAAACAAAATAGGCTGTAAAATCGAAAATCTTTTAAATTTTCATAATTAAAGTTATCTCCCCTTAAATGGCAAAAAAATCAAAAATAATATATTCTGTCTTGAATAAAACAGTTAAATGAATATGATTAAACAAATGTTGTCCTCATTTGAATAAAAAGTTGGAAAAAAATATGATTTACATTCTTTTCTTAAAATTTGAATATTACATTATAGATCAGAGCCAATTATTTTCTGCTATTTTACAATCCGTTTTGGCAGAAATACCAGATATTCCTTTAATAATAGCTACTTCAGCAATTTATTTCAGTGTATTTCCGGAGATGGGCTTCTCTCTGGTTGGGCTCTATTTTCATTCCACGTGTGTCACATGCAGACGACATGGTATCCGTTATGACAAACTTCTGTCAGAATCAACCAATAATCGCATCTTCTCATTCAAGGTGACATACCAAACGCTCTTTTATAAACTGCTTGACTTACCATGTGCTATCTAATTTTGATAATCTTCCTTGTATATAAAGGAAAGTATTAAACAATTCATAAAATTCGGTGTTCGTCCATTCAATATATATATATAACCTTGATAATGTGAAATTTATTGTCATTAGATAGAGAAAAATGTATTAATGACATGTAATAAGGAAAAGCTTTATATAGAATTTAAACTATATAATTTATGTGATGTTTTCAACTGTAAAAGTAAACTTTGTTTCCTTCAATAACGTGATCTTTAATCTTTTAAGTCGGTACGATTGTAAATATACGTACGATATAAATCGAAAAAATTAATTCATGATATAAAATCTTACACAAAAATGAAAGAAAGTATTCTCTTAGAATGGAATAAAACTAATTCCAAACATATTTGAATATATAAAAGACATACATATCTAAGGTGTTAAGTACAGCTATTTGTAAGAACCAGAAAGAATTAAAAAAAAATGATTCATCCAATATACCCAGGATAGAAGGGCAGCATCTTGGCAAAATGACATGACAAGTTGTAAAAGAGGGACGAAAGATACCAGAGGGGGAGTCACACTCATAGATAGAAAATAAACTGACAACGCCATGACTAAAAATAAAAAGATAAACAGACAAAGGATAGTACAGAAGACACAACATAGAAAACTAAAGACTAAGCAACACGAACCCCATCAAACACTGTCAGTGATCTCAGGTGCTCCGGAATGGTAGGCGGATCGTAAGGTTGTACGTAGATGAAATAAGCTCGTAAACTTGACCTGCTGCAATTCAAATATTGCTTATGGCACATTTTTAGTTATAAATTACTGTTCATATGTCATTTGATAAGGTACATCTTATATATTCTATGTTAATTTTATGTTTTAAAAACCACCCTTAAGTCATTTATGATTTATTGACATCGTTTAAATTTATAAGGTTAGTGTAAGGGAAACTGATAATATCAAGTCAAAGATATTTGGTATGTAGCTGATTTTGATAAAGGTCTAACATGTTTAGTAATGGGTCATTGACTTTCAACGTTTTTATAATTTGAATTAAGCAACATCAGAAAGTAAGAATTTCTTATTGTAGTTTGTGTCCAGAGATGGGGTTTGTTCTGGTTGGGCTATGGTTCTTTCCAGTAGTGTCATACCTGACGATATGACAAAATCCCGTCAGAGTCAACCAATAATCATACCTCAACATGCAAGGTTACATACCAAACGCTCTATTATAAATTACTTGACTTACCAGGTTCAACCCACCATTTATTTTTCAAAATGTAATGTACCAAGTCAGGAAAATGGCCATTGTTATATTATAGTTCGTTTCTGTATATGTTACATTTTAATGTTCTGTTGTGTCGTAGTTCTCCTCTTATATTTGGTGTGTAGCATCTGTAGTAACTGTTTGAATGTAATAGCATGTTGTGCGCATATTCAAACTTTTAACGGAAAGAGATAAGAAAAATTATCTTTCCAATATAAATGCATACAGAAAAAAAAAATTTTGATTTTGTTTTGCTATCTCGATATAACTTTCTTGAAGTAGTGAAAGTCAAGTATTCAGTTGGAACTTATTTAAGATAGCAAAGTAAATTAACAGTTTTCATTTGCCTTTAATTGTATGTACTCCGCAGTCAATTTTTCATGCTTAAATAAACATCATAAAATTGAGAATGGAAATGGGGAATGTGCCAAAGAGACAAAAAACCTGATCATAGAGCAGACAAAAGCAGAAGGTCACCAACAGGTCTTCAATGCAACGAGAAATTCTCTCACCCGGAGGCGTCCTTCAGCTGGCTCCTAAACAAATATATACTGGTTTAGTGATAATGAACACCGTACTAAACTCCAAATTATACACAAGAAACTAAAAGTTAAAATAATACAAGACTAACAAAGGCCAGAGGCTCCTGAATTGGGACAGGCGCAAAAATGCGGCGGGGTTAAACATGTTTGTGAGATCTCAACCCTCCCCCTATACCTCTAGCCAATGCAGAAAAGTAAACGCATAGCAATACGCACATGAAAATTCAGTTCAAGAGAAGTCCGAGTCTGATGTCAGAAGATGTAACCAAAGAAAATAAACAAAATGACAATAATACATAAATAACATCAGATTACTAGCAGTTAACTGACATGCCAGCTCCGGACCTCAATTAAACTGATTGAAAAAATATGTCTTCATCATATGAATATCAGGCACAATCCTCCCCGTGAAGGGTTTAGTATCATACCATCATAACATATATGAGAAGAACATAACCCGTGTCATGCCAACAACTGGTTTATTAATAATAAATGTGTTTAGTTCCGATGCAAAGACCCTATAAGTGAATCAATATTAACGCCAAAATATGCAATCTTTAATGACCTGACAACAGTATCGTAACTATATCCCTTCTTAATAAGTCAATTTAAAGGTTTTGTTAGCTTCTGAGGTGAATACTGACATTTGTGTGTTTTATAAAGAATATTTCCATAAAATATTGGATGTGAAATACCTGAACGTATAAGAAGTCTGCATGTTGAGCTATATTTACGAATGATGTCCTTATACTGATGATAAAATTTAGTAAATGTTTTGACTATTATGTGATATCGAAAACCCTGGTGTAATAATTTACAGTAATACATAAATTTTTTCGTTAAAATCTAAAACATTGTTACATACACGAGCGAATCGTACAAGTTGAAATATATAAACACCGTAAGATGTTTATTTTCTTTTCGTCTGTTTCTTAATTCAAATTATTCGGGTTTCATACACAATAGGCTTTCAAATATTCTGCTTTAAGTGTTAAAGGTAAATTCAGAAAAGCGCTCCGGATGCATGAGATTTACAACTTATTGTTTTTATTTATTCACGAATTTGAAATATGTTAAAGTTGCGAGTACCCAGCTCTTTATATGCAAGGCATATTAAACAAATATGGGTTTAAGATTTTTATGTAATCGTGCATTTGAAATACACTGAGTCTTGTGGTTAAATATACTTGTTCGATCAGTGAAACAAGAGCGACAACTCTATAATTCAAATACAATAAAAAGAACAGTACGTCAAGTAATTTTTATAAGACTATTCTTTCTCACTGTATTATCGACGATTTACCCTAATCTATAATATCCGGATATAGAGGTTTTGTTTTCCTTTGCTTGCAAAACTTGCGGTAAAAATGGTAACCACAAGATATTTCTGTTGATCCAGCGAAATGTTGTTTTAAGTCATTACAAAAAAAATGTAATATCACAAAAATACCGAACTCCGATGAAAAATCAAAACGAAAAATCCCTAATCAAACGGCAAAAAGCAAAAGCTCAAACACATCAAAGATATGGATAGCAACAGTCATAATCCTGGCTTGGTACATGCATTTTCATATGTAGAAAATGGTGGATGAAATCTGGTTTTATAGCTAGGTGAAAAGTTCACATTTGAATGTCTACTCGCAGAGCTCTAAACGGTCTGATTACAAACACGAAAATTTAAAGCAATGTACCAAAAAGCTATGAACGACAGATGGAAGAAAAAAGGATATTCAAAGTCATAAGTCATAATTCGGTGGTTTCGAAGTAACAAGTACCACAAAAGGAACATATCCGTTGTAAGTTGCATGCGAAACAGATATTTTCATAACAATCAACAAACTCTAGATTATATTAACAAAATTTAGTAGGAATGATTTCGACTTCGACCTATTTGAATCTTTAGCTAAATATCTGTCTTGTAAACAACAACCCTTTATCAAGATAGTCATGAGAGGAAACACAAGCTTCTGAATGTCGCAACAACCAAAAGATGTATACTCCATAAACATGCCCTGCTGGAATGTTGCAACATAGAAATTGAAAATATAGAAAAAAGCTGAAATCGTCTTTTTCGTCGAAAAGTTTAGTAGTCATCATTGTCATAGTCACTTTTGAGATGTGAGTCAATTGTTATCAAAGGTACCAAGATTATAACTTAATACACGAGACTCGCCTTGCGTCTACATCAGTGACGCTCAGATCAAAATAGTTATAAAACCAAACAAGAACAAAGTTGAAGAGCATTGAGGACCTACAATTTCAAAAAGTTGTAAAAAATATGGATGAAGTAGACATGAAATTGAGAATGGAAATGGGGAATGTGTCAAAGAGACAACAACCCGACCATAGAGCAGATAACAGCATAAGAGATGCAATGGGTCTTCAATGCAGCGAGAAACTCCCGGACCCGGAGGCGTGTTTCAGCTGGCCCATAAACAAATATGTATCCTAGTTCAGTGGTAATGGACGTCATACTATAAATGCATCTGTGATATCATTTATCCCTAGTTCGATGTGTGAGCTAAAGATACGGCCAACATACTTAGCAGTAACCAATACTTAAACAGGTCGGGACCACTACCTTATATGGAAATGCATAAATTAGCATACTTATGTTCTCGCACATGTAATTGTTTATTTACATGTGACGCAATTTATTTTTACCTAGGTTTTTGACCAATCCACTAAATGAGTCACAATGCATGATGGACTACTACGTGTTTACAATCAACCAAGAACACGTGTTATTTACTGAAATACAACACATGTTTTCGTGCAATGCGGGATACACAATTTCGCTTAGTTTTTCATTTTGTGTATCCTCATTTATAGTTCGTGATATAAAGTATTACTTCCATGCTCAGATTAACGAAGAGTTGTTTCTATGTGAAGAAAAAAGGGTTTGAATTACCCGATATATAGTCATTAACATGTTGGATGATGGCACAGAGATTTCATGTATTTGTCTACCAGAAGCAACGAAACAACAGCGAAAAAACACAATTACCCATGAGACAAACTTACTGGTGTAAAGAAAGCCGTCGATAACAGGCGGTGCTGATATTCAAGAGTACAGCAATGTTCGTATAGATAATTAAAGGCAAATGTGGGATCCTTGAATTTTGTGTTCGTAAAAAAGGCGAAGAAATATTTACATACATGGCAGTGTTAACAAAATTTATAAGTATTTTTGTTGGTCACATTTCAGTATATGGGTCTTCCAAACTGTTCCCTTTTTTTTTAAAGTAGTGAAGTCAGCAACTGTAGTTTCAGTTTGTTCGTTTTTTAACGGGCTCGGACATTTGCCAAACTGAATAAAATCATTACAGCTGATTTCTTAAACCTGCAAAGTAAAACTTTGGTTGGTTTGCTTGCTTTGTTTGTATAGTTGTTTATACAAGCTTTGAAAATAAGATTGACATCTTTAAACAATATATATATATAGGCATAGTTTAACTTGTATATTTTATATTTTGTACAATATACAAACAAGCAAGCAAGCTAACCAAAGTTTTGCTCCACATGCATAATAAATAAGCTGTAATGATTTTATCAATATGTATGTGCGACAAGGTGGAAAATTTGATATGTTTTGTGAAAATTGCAGCGTTGGATCTATAATAAAAAAGAAGATGTGGTATGATTGCCAATGAGACAGCTGTCCACAAGAGACCAAAATGACACAGAAATTAACATTTATAGATCACCGTACGGCCTTCAACAATGAGCAAAGCCCATACCACATAGTCAGCTATAAAAGTCCCCGATATGACAATGTAAAACAATTTAAACGAGAAAACTAACGGCCTTAATTATATAAAATAAAAATGAACGAAAAACAAATATGTAACACATAAACAAACGACAACCACTGAAATACAGGCTCCTATACAATATATTTTTTTTTATGGGATAGATTTCTTGTCCTTTTATATATTTAATTGGGCTGGGTTTTTTTGTGTTTTTTTTTGTTTGGATTGTTTTACACAAGTAATTTTTGGGTCATTAATAGCTTACTTTTCAGCATTGGACCTATGACTGCTTACTTTACTAAATTATGTCTTTGTTGGAAAGATGTCTCATTTGGCTCTCATACCTCATCTTCTTATTTCTATATACAAAGCACGTTTAAGAAAAAAAAATAATAGGTAATATGGTACCCACTATGATCCAGAGACTTTTAATATTGGAGATATTTTACATATGTCAACAGGACAGCAGCCGAACGATAAAAAAACCCTCTGAGGTATATTTTGTGATAAAATTAGCAACAAACGGATGTTATCGATGGATGAATTTAAACTATAAAAAATGTATTATGCTATATACCGTACCCGCTCAGTGGCGGATCCAGGGGGGCGGGGGTTCCGGGGGATGGACCCCTTTTTTTGGACGATCAGTGCATTTGGATGGGGACATGTAGTTGGAACCCCTCCCCTTTTGTCCAGGGTTAGGACCCCGCTTTTTAAAATGGCTGGACCCGCCCCTGCCGCTTTCATAACACTTCTTTTTAGCATACTGAATATTATGATGTTCTTACTATTAGTTCAGGTCCTGATAAAAAAAATACATATTCAGTACAGAAAGAAGTGTTTCAATGAAAGTTTCGTGTTTTTCTAGGCAGAAGTGATTTTGCAATGACATTATACAGGTTTAAAAGAGCTCAAATGATTTTCTTACTGGACAGTGGTCACTTCATTGGATATTTCACTGTGTCATGTCGTGAAATTAATGCAGGTTCAATTTATAACAATGCACAAAACCGGTTCAACTACGTTTGCAAGGCGAAAAAGAAAGTCGAATCGTGAAGCCAATAAATATATTTATTAAAGTTATGTACACCGGTATGTAAACATTACCACGTGTATTTGTTTATAAAATTACACGTGTTTGAAAGTATATAATAGGTTAAATGTTTTTCATTGGTCGAGTTAGAACTGACCATAATATTTGAATAAGGTCATTTCAAATATTTCGTGCTATACTTTTGGCGGTTTTGTATATTAAAGATATTGTCATTCGAGGTTCGCTTTTGGTGCAGTAAAGTTGTAAGCTTGTGCTTAACCTGAGTATGTCTGAGAATAGAGAAGGAAGTCCAATGTCCGAAGGTGAGACTGAGCATTCACACATTTCAACCGGTAAATCACATAGTAGCAACCACATAGTAGAAGAGCGCCGTGATTTAGCTGATACTTTTGAACTTTTTAAAGTATATTTTGACAATAAGCTTGTAGATCTTAAATCAGATTTGGTCCGTGAACAGGACGTAATTTCCAAAAAGTTAAAGGAAGAGGTTTCCCTTAAATTCAAGCACGAGGGCAACAAAATACAATACAAATTTAACGAGGAAACTATTACCGAGTTAAAAAGGTTTATAGCTTTGTTCCCCGTTCAGAAACCAAGGTGTCACGTATCATCATAGACCTCATAGATAAGGTTAAGGGCAGAAACAAACTGATACGCATAGCAGATACTTCAGCCGGTGGTTGGGCTACTGTCAGAGAGTATGAAGCAAATGTTATCGCTTCAGACTCTGAAGATGAGAAGAAAATCCGCCAGGCGGAGTCCAGAGCCATGCGTTCGACTAAAGACAAATCCCGACGCCCAAATCCCTACAAGACAACTTCTAGACCGGCTCCCGTTGAAACTGCTCCTAATCCTTATTATTCCAATCAGTATCAGCGTCAGAACCCGCCGCCCTTTCGAGCTGGCAGCGGGCGGCGTGAGCCGTCCCAGCACGATATGTGCCATGCCTGTAAACAATTTGGCCACTGGAGGAAGAACTGTCCACTTGTCAAACGCAACCAGTTCAACTTCAACAATACACAACAGAACAATTAACAATGAACAGTTAGTTAATGATAAGTATTTATATTTATTTTCTGAATTTGATAGTGATTATTGTTTAAATCATGATATTGAGATTTTGCTTAGACAAGTAAGAATTTTTTTAAAATTTCAAATCTAACACGGGTATTTTCTCTGGTGTAAAGGGAAGGTTAGCCAAAAGTATTCAGTACTGGGAGCATATCGGTGCTAATTCATTTATTTTAGACACACTGAAAAATGGTTATCTTATTCCATTTATTGATACTCCTTCGAGCATGTACATGAAAAATAACAAATCTGCTCTTAAGAATGATGATTTTGTTAGCAAATCTGTAAATGAACTTGTTCTTTCAGGTTGCGTCATTGAGGTCCCTTTTCAACCTTACATTGTGAATCCGCTCAGTGTAGCTACTCAAAAGTCTGGGAAAAGGCGTCTAATTTTAGATTTGAGCACTTTGCATTTATCAGTGAAAAAGGAAAAGATTAAATTTGAAGATTGGAAAATAGCTGTGCAATACTTTCAGAAAAATGATTATCTGTATAAATTTGATTTAAAGTCTGGTTATTTTCATTTGGATATATGTCCACAGCAGCACACGTATCTAGGTTTTTCGTGGGAAGATAAATTTTATTGCTTCACTGTTTTAGCATTTGGTCTTTCAACGGGTCCTTACATATTTACAAAGTGTCTCAGACCATTGGTCAAGTATTGGAGAAAAAATGGTATAAAAATAGTTTTATATCTTGATGATGGATTTGGTATGAATAACGAAAATAATGAATGCATCAAAGATGCTGAATTTGTGAAACAATCACTTTTGAGTGCGGGTTTTCTTCTGAACGAAGAAAAATCAGTTTTTACTCCTGTACAGAAGTTGGAGTGGTTGGGAATCATTTGGGATTCATGTAATTTCACTTTATGCATTCCTCAAAGGAGAATTGACGAATTATTTCAATCTATTCATAATGTTTTCAGAGAAATTCCATATATTTCTGCCAGAAATTTAGCCCAGGTAACGGGTAGAATTATAAGTATGTCTCCTGTGATCGGAAATATTACTAGAATAATGACTAGATATTGCTATATGTCTATTGAAAGTAGAATGTCATGGGATAGTTATTTAGTTTTAGAAAGTAAAAGTTTTGTGATATCAGAATTAAAGTTCTGGCTTGATAACATTGCTAATGTAAATTTTAAAACATTAAATCAATATAGTCAGTCACATGTAATGGTATATTCTGATGCTAGCAGCATAGCTGCCGGAGCATGTACAGTAGAGTTGGAAAGTAAAATTTTTCACACTATGTGGAAATCCACTGAAATGTTAGAGAGTTCCACGTGGAGGGAACTAAAGGCCATAGAATTGGCGTTGATGTCTTATCAACATGCATTTGCGGGAAAATCCTTAAAATGGCTAACTGATAATCAAAATTGTGTCAGAATTGTTCAAGCAGGAAGCATGAAAGAAAAACTGCAAGATATAGCAATTTCCATTTTTTCAATTTGTTTACAAAAGGGAATCTCCATTAACATACAATGGATTCCGAGAGGTGAAAATTCGAATGCTGATTATATCAGTAAACTCATTGATTATGAAGACTGGGGAGTCTCAGAATTGTTCTATACTTTTATTAACGACCTTTGGGGTCCTTATACAGTCGATCGTTTTGCTAGTTCTCGTAACACAAAATTAGAAAGATTTAACTCTTTATTCTGGAATTTAAATACAGAAGCTGTAGACTGTTTTACTCAGAATTGGTCTGGTGAAAACAATTGGATTGTACCACCTATTTACTTAGTATTGAGAGCTATAAAACATGTAATTGCTTGTAAAGCTAGAGGTACTTTAATTGTACCAAAATAGATATCTGCGACCTATTGGCCTTTCATTTTTGATAAAAATATGAATTACAGAGATTACATATCTGATGTTATTGAATTTAAAAATACAAGTGGTATTTTTGTCAGTGGTTCTAATAGACAATCCATTTTTGGCACTGAGCCTTTTATTGCTCCAGTATTGGCAGTGAAGTTAGATGCGACAAGGATAACAAGGCCCTAGTGCACTAATGTGTATTGTAGCTGGCGAGGTTAAAGTTGCGAGGCCCTAGTACACGAACGTGTATTGTAGCTGGCGAGGTTAAAGGACGAGGTCCTAGTACACGGATGTGTATTCTAGCTGGCAAGGTTAAAGTTACGAGGCCCTAGTACATGAATGTGTATTGTAGCAGGCACGGTCGTTGTTGATAAGGCCCTAGTGTGTATATACATTGTAGAAAGCATGGTTGTATTCAACACGGCACTAATGTATATAGCATTGTAGCTGGCATGGTCAAATAAATATTGGACAAGGTCCTGTTATGTTAACAGTGGCATGGTTCACTTGTATATAAGTTTTTAATACTTTGACATTTTATAATGTTTGTTTCACGATTGCACATTTTTCAGATATTTTTCGAGTTGGTAGATGGAAACAGAATTCAGATATTTCGGATGAACTTTCTACATTGAAAGCTAGATTACCAGAGTACTGCTTGAGCTCACGTTCTCTGAACACTCGTAAAAAGTACCAGTATGCCTTTAATGCTTTCTGTAAGTGGACTAAAATACATAATATTACTCCATTACCTTCATCTGATTATACAGTTTCTCTATATTTGATTCACATTTCACAGAATGCAAAATCGGCAAGCAAGATAAATGAAGTAATATACGCCATTAGCTGGGCACATAAACTGGCTGGATTTAATAATCCTTGTACATCTGAATTAGTAACGTTTGTAAACGAAGGAGCACAGAGAAAATTGGGACATTTTATCACTAAGAAAGATCCTATTACACCAGACATTTTACGAAAGATTGTTCATACTTATGGTACTCTTAATAGTAATCTTAAAGACTTAAGAACTGTTTGTATGTGTTTATTAAGCTATGCAGGTTTTTTAAGGTTTTCAGAACTAGTTAATTTGAGAGGTATCGATATAAAGATTTATTCTACACATGCAAATTTATACTTGGCAAAGAGTAAAACTGATATTTACAGAGCAGGGAGGGATGTGGTTATTTCTAGAACTAATCTTGTAACTTGTCCTGTCTCTATGCTAGAACGATATCTCAAATTAGCTAGTATTACATCAAATTCTGATGAATTTGTTTTTAGATCCGTTAATTTTTGTAAGTCTGATAATTCTTATAAACTTAGAAGTACAGGTCCGTTGTCATACACGAGAGCTCGAGAAATACTACTTTCAAGTTTACAGAGTATAGGCTTAGATAGTAAAAAATTTGGACTGCATAGTCTCCGTTCAGGAGGGGCATCGGCTGCTGCAGCGGCTGGTGTAGAGGACAGATTGTTCAAAAAGCATGGTCGGTGGAAAAGTGACACGGCCAAAGACGGTTATGTTAAAGAGTCTTTGAAGGATAGACTTTCTGTAACAAATAATATTGGAATTTAATGATGTATTTTTTCGTTTATTTTTTCTTTACCCTTTCTTTATTTTTCGAAGCTTTGCTGCACACTGTCAGGCGAGCTGATCCCATACAAAGGTGTTGAGTTTATTTTGTAAATAATTTATGTTCGCTTGAAGTTATGAATTAGAACATAAATATATTTATTAAAGTTATGTACACCGGTATGTAAACATTACCACGTGTATTTGTTTATAAAATTACACGTGTTTGAAAGTATATAATAGGTTAAATGTTTTTCATTGGTCGAGTTAGAACTGACCATAATATTTGAATAAGGTCATTTCAAATATTTCGTGCTATACTTTTGGCGGTTTTGTATATTAAAGATATTGTCATTCGAGGTTCGCTTTTGGTGCAGTAAAGTTTCCCACCCTCCCACCCCACTTAATGTATTTTATTTGTGTTATTTTTTATTAATGGGAATAATAATGTGTGTAAGAACAGAATCTTTATTTGATTCATAAAATGTATTTTCGTACATAATGAAAATTGTTTTTATTTTTGTAGATTGGTTTTTGTGTTTGTTACCTGCAGCGGCCTAGGTAGACAGTAACACTGATGAACATTTTTTACGTTGCATTTGTCTTTAATAAAATTAAAGCTTTGCTGCACACTGTCAGGCGAGCTGATCCCATACAAAGGTGTTGAGTTTATTTTGTAAATAATTTATGTTCGCTTGAAGTTATGAATTAGAACATAAACAATATTTTTTTAATCTGAGCATGCAAATTGAAGATTACGTTATATATTTTACATTAAATATATTTGCAGAATAAAAACTTTGGTAATGAGAGTCCCAGACAATATATTAATTGACTGTTTTCCCACTAATTCCACGTGTTTTAAGTAGTAGTTTACTCGTAGTAGCCCACAATGCATTGTAGTTCATTGAGTCGATTGGTCAGTTTTTCAAGGCCATATTGGCCTTGTGTTTTGGAAATTACTATGCAAATATATTCTGACGTCAGAAAATCTAGAGTTCTCGACCTGTTAAATGGTTTTAGTGATAAGACATCCTTCTATTTAGCAGAACAATGTCAATACACCAGCAAACAGCTGCGTCATGTTGGTCTCTTTATGGTTTCTTGTTACCATACTTCTTTTTAGTATCGATAATTGCGTAATACTATTACTAGGACACTAGAACTCCGTCTCTGACAATAATTATCTTTGCTATAAACATTTCTTAATGTAGCTGATGATGTGGGAAAAGGGGGGTCTAGCTACAAGGCCCTCGCAAGGTCGGGATTAAGGTCGCATATGGGTGTCTTTCACCATCTGAGATTTTGAAATGGCATACAACAATCAGCCTAGATATTGAATGAAGTGTGCAATTTAAGAGAGTGGTATTCAGGTATAAAACTTATAAATTAAGATAGAAAATTATGTCTTTTCTTTGTGCTTCCTATTTTGTACTAAGATTTTAGACTTACGAAGACGCAAGTTTAACAAGCGGGTATTTTGCGGACAATTTGATTAAAATTCAGATGTTCGTAATTCGCATGCTCGTATACGTTGGTTGAAAAAGTCACATGCGAAATCCTGAAAAAAGTGAAACTATATACGCATCAGTGGTAGCATGGATATATCTAATATGAAGATGAAAAATGTACAAAGATCTACATTTTCAAATAGATTGTTTTGCGGATTGACTACTCATTCTATCTTTTCGATGCAGGTTAGTGATTTTAAACGTTTATACATAAATTGCTTGACTTATCTTGCTATTGATTATTTGGAACAGATTTTTATTTCAGATGTTACTTAGTTTTACAGTGATGAACATTAATAAAAACTAATCAATATTGTTAGAAATGCATTTTATATATTAGACTAAGTACTTTTGTTATCTTCTCGTACAGGGACATAACAGTAAATTCGGTAGGTATATTTTGATTCAACTGGAACAATCTGCTTGACCGGAGTTGAGTATTCAAATTCACCTATTACACATTTTGTATAGATGTATGTTAATATGATACACATGTAACTATAATAAATAATTTCTTACTTACGTTCTCGCTTACTTACCTACGCAGTATTTAGCGATCAAGCGCAGAATATTTAGTCAACACGTTCAAATTCTGGAATAACGTTACCACACATTGGTATCCATGTATGATTTTCATGAAAAGAAAAAAATATTTAAAACAAAGGCAAATTACAAAATTATCATATTTTATCCTGTCTGAATTTCAAAATCAAATTTCAAATCTTATGGCATGATTTAAAATTGAAAACTATTGTTTCTGTATATTTTGTTTTTTGTTTTTATATCTGTGGCATATATCGAAGCTGATTAGGGGTCTGAGGCGGGGGTTGACGCTGGTGCACACGTTTATCCAGTTGATCCCATGGCTGATCATTAGGATTCCGTTTATTTTGGAAGGCCAAGATAGCACATTGATGATATTCTGCAAGTCCAAACATAACTATTGTCAGACATAGCTAAGTGCAAAATTGTCTGAAACCGATTTAAGATATCTTGCTGCTATGTCATTTGGTTTCTAGCATTCATACCACATTCTCTCAATCTAATTTTAGTATTAGAGATTTGCAAATAAAAAAATGGCTATGTGTAAATTCACATTGAGATAAGACGTGTCACGGTACTTGTCTATCCCAAATTCATGTATTTGGTTTTAATGTTATATATATATATATGTTATTTTTGTTATTCTCGTGGGATTTTGTCTATGTGTGTTACATTTTAGTGTTATGTCGTTGTTCTCCTCTTATATTTAATGCGTTTCCCTCGGTTTTAGTTTGTTACCCCGATTTTGTTTTTTGTCCATGGATTTATGAGTTTTGAACAGCGGTATACTACTGTTGCCTTTATTATGCACGTTTAAAATGATAAAACTTGATTCAGATTCGGTACATAAAAGAACATTATTATTTAACCCAGTAAAATATAGACTCAAGATAAATTTGTCATAAGTAAACAATTTGATCACAAATATATACTAGGTGGTTCTGTTTCTTATCTTTTGAATTATTTTATGTTTTTAATATTTTTTATTGTAGAAAAAGATGTTCGGTAAAATTATTTTCTTAATACTTCCATTGGCTTTCGAAACTACTCCTGTACCTTCAAGACCTTTGGGATTTATATATGGAGAACAAAGTACAAATGTTGCGCCAGTCGAGTTCGATGTCTACATGGGGCCTCTTTGTCCGGACAGCCAAGATGCCTTACCAACTTTAGTCAAACTTGCAGACCATTACGGACCGGACAAGTTAAGACTACGCATGCATCAATTTCCTTTACCGTATCATAGAAATTCATTCCTGGTTGCTATGGTAAGTTCTAATTGTCTTTTTAATCAAGAGAGTATACGTAGTAATTTTTGTACGGAATGATAATGGTTGTGTCGTAGAAACACAAACGTTCAATACTCCGACTTTTACTTGAAATTAAGAAAATAAGAATATATCGTTCAAATGAGACAGATTAAAAATCATGAAAAATACACTTAAAAAGTTTCCTTTGACTGAATCATTTTTTTCTGTTTTTAACTTCATCAAAACGGTAAAATCCAAATATTTTGGAAAAACCACTACAAGAGGGAGGTATGACTTTTTAGGTCCGGGTCAAATTTTTTTTCCGTGCAAAAGCGCGAACATTTCTTTTTTATTTACAACGCTCACAATTTAACACTATATGGTTTGTGGGGAAATCAAGTATAATAATATTTTGTTTGACATATGCTTAACCACAATACTTTTTTTCATGAAATTTGGGATCACCAGAACTTTATGTCAAAGAAATAGCCACCAATCAGCTGAAAGATTGGTAATTTCGATATAACAGCAGGCAAAGTTTTTTCCCCAAAATGTTTAAACATTATTTATTTAACAGGGAACCCATTCAGTGGATAAGATGACCAACGGAAACATGACATTTATCTGGGCACAAATTGTATACAGCCATCTCGATATCTTTTATGATACGACTCTCACCGAGGACCAAGTTATATTGTATGTACTTTATATATTGAAGTTATATTTGATAAAGCATGATCAATAAAGACCTTCCTATCATTGTAAAAAGATTGATTGATTGATTTGATTTGATTGATTGATTGATTGATTGATTGATTGATTGATGTTTATACCTACTTTCAGCACTATATCGCTACTGTGGATTCATTATTATGCGTTGGATACCAATTTTCGTGGATTTCGTAGGCACAGTCAAACCACGAAATTAAATATTCAACGAATGATAATTTTTCTATAGGTTTGTATGCAGACTTCAGCAAAACCACGAAATTAAATATCCACGAATATGCAAGTTTTTTCAATCCACGAAAATTGATACCCACGAAAATAAATGAATCCACAGTATTTCATGTCCATCCCTTTTCATTGGTATAGAAAGCCGAAATGCTTAGAGATAGTTAACGATCTTCGGCAGATAAACTGACAATCCCAAATACGGAATTCGAACTCGCAACCGCTGTGTTGAAACGCTACTGATGCATTAGTTGGACTACTAAGTTGACCTGCATCAGTTAATCTGCGCATATATACTATTGTAACCATTGAATCGATTCAGCGAAACATGCATGGAGAAGGACAATTATATTCAGTTTTATTGTTTTATTTTTTGTTTCCCTGAGCTTTTATAATGCTCTGTAATATATTGTCCTTTATCTAAAGGAAAATGATAGAGCTAGCAAAGAGCATGGGATTGCCGGAAGTGGAATTCAAACAGCTGGTAACAAATAGTGGAATCAATCACAAGTGTCGAGTCGAATGGAAACATGGTTGTTCAAGTAAGCATTTTTTTCCCTCTTTATAAATGTTTAAATATAAAACTATATATAATTCAACTTATGGTATCTACACAACTGTATGCTGATAACCGTTAGCCCAGTCTCTATTTTACAGTTCTAAAATGACGTCCTTATTACGCAAAATGTGAACAAAGCCTTGAAAAGACTTCCATCAAAATCTTTGGTTTTAGTGAACATCATTCGTGTGATTAAGGGCGTCATCACTTCCGTTCCTATGTTGAGCGAGTGGTGGGGGAAATATAATGCTAAATGCAGGGATCATTCGTAATATGTCTTCCTGTAGACTTCGCTGGTGTTCCATAAGTGGTTTCGGTGGTATGTGCATAGATATTAATGATTGTTCACTTATATGTATATACATATCATATAACAAAACATTTTAATATTATTAATTTATCTTCTTTAGAAAGTAGTTGATGAGTGTTCATTGTAGTAATGTGTTTATAACAAATGATAAGGAATGTTAGTTTGCATTTGACGATGTCTACGTACTCATCATGTTTATCGATCTGTTAAAATCCCAAAACGAATATTACGTAATAGAAGTCTAGGCTATAGCAATACACCGAAATGCCCTCACGGTCATCCGATGTCAAAATGAGGGAACAATTTGAAAACAAATGATATGTCTTTCTCATTTTGTTTTTCAATTTCATTTTGGGTCATAAATATTGATAAAACCAATGTTTTTACGTATAAGTATACGTTATATGAATATTTACAGATTTCCCCAATCTTACAATGTTTATTTAACAGAGTTTTTGTTTTAGGAGGAGTAACTTCAACTCCGACCTTTATGATAAATGACGTAGTAGTGGCTGAAGATGACCAAGCCAACAGGTCAGAAGCTGACTGGATTAAAATTATCGACCAAATACTGAACCAAGTATAAAAGGTAATAATAGAATTGAGAATGGAAATGGTGGAATATGTCAAAGAGACAACAACTTCTACGAACAGCAAAAAACAGCCGAAGGACACCAATGGGTCTTCAACACTGCGAAAAAATCTGGCACCCGAAGGCATGTTTCAGCCGGCCCCTAAACAGAAATGTGTACTAGTTCAGTGACAACCAAACTACAAAATATATAAATGAACTAAAATTAAAAAGCTAAATCTTCAGCTTTGAAGAAGAAAAAAAAACATATGTTATTTTCTAAAACGTTTATTGGCAAATATTTCAAAAACTTTGCAAACTGATTCGAACATGATCAGGGCGAGAAATTAAGATTACCGTTTAAGAATTAAGGTTAGAATATGAGAGTGACAGAAAATTTGCTTTGAGACAGGTTATACCTACGGACTTCTCAGAGAACAGTAAGGAATCCTTGTACTAAACAAAAAGTATACTAGTCTAAGACTATGTATCACATTCAATGTCCTCATTCTTTTTTTTTTCATTTTAGGTGCAGTTGGAAAGTTGCGATAGCGAATAACAACATCTTCTTCATTCATTGTTGAACTAAAATCTACATGTATTTTAAAAAAGTGAAAAATCTTACAAGGTGACTTTTGTAAAATTCATTTGGTAAAAAACTAAATTGTCATAAAGTTATAGATATTGCGGAGTTTAATTGTTCTGATAGCGGTTGTCCTGGTGAGTTCAATTGATATTGATGTATATATGTACACAGGTGGCGTTAAATACTTACATATACATCATGTTCATTTTCCTTTTCGACTATTCCCAAATTCATATCATTACTTAGATAGTACGGGTAATAACTTGGATCGTAGAGGAGATAACTCAGTTAAGAAAAAAAATCCAATAAAAAGTTTTAACCTATTATGATCTGAAGGCGTGTTATAAGAGCAATCTTCTCACATTTTATCTTAATTCTATGGTGTAGTTTTCTTTTTGTCACACACAATTGGATTTTCCATACATACTATAACAAAATCTGACAATTTTGCACAACCTGTAGCGTAGAAAAAAGTCCGATGACCCATACTTTTATAGTATTTTTGAAAAAAGCATGATAAAAACTTCATTTTGAAAAATTATTAAAAAAAATATGGATTTGATATAAAACACATTATTTGTTTGATATAAATACATTCAAGATTTTACCACTTTTTTCTTAGAAATCAAATACCGCAACTACTAACAAAAAGATTTATTTTCATACGTCTATCATGTCTATGGCTTTGCAACTTTTTATTTTATTTTCTATGCCTTCCAGTTATTTAACAATCTGCAGTTTGAATGCGATATCATTTTGTGAGAACATAAAAAATACTTTTAAAAGAAAGTGATTAGGAAAATTATCTTGCCAATACAAATGCATACAGGACAAAAAAAAACATCTATGATTTGTTTTGCTATTTCGATTTGAAATTTTGAAGTAGTAAAAAATCAAGTATTTAAAAGTCTAATATCATATTGCCGGCTTTGAATTCGAGTTCTATATTTTTTCGACGGGTTGTTTACTCTGTGGTAAAACATCCTGGTACATGCACTCGGTCAATTACAAGCAACCAAAAGAAGTAAAATCAAATATATAAACTGTGCAATTTGGGAAGAAAGTTTACTACTTTTTGATAATTTACTCATGTTTAGAAAGCATTAAACTGTAAACTTTCCCTCAAAATTGTACCGAATAAAATCTTGAATATACATATTTAAGTTGCTATTGATTGACCGATTGCTATGATGTCCAACCAGAGAGAAGGCGGCCAGTTGAAAAAATAAAAATTCCGGATTCAAAAGTCTGTAATATGAAAATTGGCTAATAACTTATTCAAGATAGCAAAGTAAACAGTTTTCTTTTCCCATGAATTGTATGTACTCCGCAGTAAATTGTTCATGCTTACATATACATCATGTTCATTTTCCTTTCCGACTGTTCCCAAATTCATATTATTCGGTTCTTACACATCATAGGCTTTCAGTGTTCCTGATGAAGGTAAACCCAGAAAAGCGCTTCGGATGCATGAAATTCATAACGTGTTGTTTTCATTAATTCACGAATTTGAAATATAAGTTGCGAGTAACCAGCCCCCTAGATGCAAGACATATTTAACAAATATTGGTTTATGATTTTGATGTAATTATGCATTGGTAATACAATGAATCTTGTGGTTAAACACATTTGTTCGATCAGTTAAACAAGAGCGACAACTCTATTATAGTTCATATACAATAAAAAAAAACTATTCTTTCTCACTGTATTATCGACGATTTACTCTAATCTATAATGTTCGGATATCAAGGGTTTTTTTTCCTTTGCTTGCTAGTATATAAACAAAACTTGCGGGAAAAAATGGTAACATCATGATATGTCTGTTGATTCAGAGAAATGTTGTTTAAAGCCATTACAACAAAAAAGTTAAATCTCAAAAAAATCGAACTCCGATGAAATTTCAAAACAAAAAGTCCCTAATCAAATGGTAAAAATCAAAAGCTCAAATACATCAAGTAAATGGATAACAACAGTCATATTCCTGACTTGGTACATGCATTTTCATATGTAGAAAATGGTGGATTAAATCTGGTTTTATAGCTTGCTCAGCTCACTTGTATGACAGTCGCATCAAATTCCATTATATTGACAACGATGTGTGAACAAAACAAACAGACATCTTGTGGAGAGTTGTCTAATAGACAATTACACATCTTTTTTTTTTATATATATAGTAGGTAAAACGTTCACATTTGAATGTCTACTCGCAGAGCTCTAAACAGTCCGATTACAAACACGATAATTTAAAGCAATGTACCGCAAAGCTATAAAGGAGAGATGGAAGAAAAAATGATATTCAAACTCATAAGTCATAATTCGGTGGTTTCGAAGTAACAATTACAACAAAAGTAACATATCCGTTGTCGTCTGCATGCGAAACAGATATTTCATATGAATCACGAACTCGAGATTGTGTCAACAAAATTTGGTAGGAATGATTTCGACTTTACCTTCTTGAATCCTTAGCTAAATATCTGTCTTGTAAGCAACAACCCTCTATTAAGATAATCATGATAGAAAACACAAGCTTCTGAATGTCGCGACTAACATATATAGGCGTTGCTGGAATGTTGCTACATAGAAATGAAAATTATAAAAAAAAAAGAAGATGAAATCGTCTTTTTTTTGTCGTAAAGTTTGTAGTCATAGTAAATTTTAAAATGTTAGTCAAGATATGAAGCAGACTTCCATGCATTTGTGATATATTTTGTCTCTAGTTCGATGGGTTAGCTATAGATGCAGACTAAGCAGTCACCAAACTTTGAATCATTTAGTGTTAGGACATTATTCTATAAGCAGAACAATTTTAGTACAACAGTAAACATCTTCGTCATTCGGTCTCTTTTGAATAGTTTTCACATTTGCATATTTATAAAAGGAAATGTGATCTGATCGTTTAGATATTTCTACTGGCCAAACAACATATCAACCAATATATCATTAGTATGAAGACTGAATATCACCTGACTCAGGTCAGTACCTTGTGGTACCCCAGAATCAATGCCCTAGTAGACTTGTTTGATTTCGTACAATTTACAAATCTTTGCTTGCAGTAGCACAGAAATTAGGCAATCCAACATAATGGATAAAATAATCTGACTCAGTGATTATTTCAGTGATGTCCAGTTTTATGCATCAGAAACGTGATGAAAGAGTTCCTGTCTACCGGCGCAAGAATAAACGGTTAGCTTCCTCATGTGTTCAAGAAGTGGACAGCTTCTGTGACGGAAGTGTGATGATGTGGGCGGCTATCTAAAATGTCCGGAATAAGGAATAGGTACATGTTTCTGATAATTTAACGGCTCAGACGTACAGAGACGAAATTCTCCAACCTCGCCTCATGTATTGTTATAGAGCGACAGCAAGAGTTTTTCCAGCAAGAAAATGCTCGGCCTCACACTGCACGATTAGCAATGGACTACCTTGAGCAGAATAACAACAATGTGCTACCTTGGCCTTCCAAATCACCGGACAAAAATCCTTATGAGCATCCATGGGATCAACTGGATGAACGTGTTCCAGTGTCAACCCTCACCTCAGAACCCTAATCAGCTCCGACAAATGCCACAGAAATTAAAAAAATAAAAATCACAAAAAACAACAACAACAAAATAATAGTATTCAATTTTAAATCATGCCATAAGATAAGATAATAAGAGTGTACGTTTGCAATTCAGACAGGATAAACTATGATAATTTTGTAATTTGCATTTGTTTTGAAATTATTTTTCCTTTTCTAGAAAGTTATACATCGACCACAGGTTTAAATTCTGAATTAATACGTTTTATCTATAAAATCTAAAAACAATGTTTCACGTTATGTAGCCGAAAGCATTAATTGTTATATTAAAAATTATGTATACCTATATACGCTGCGCTTCTCCGCTAAAACTGTATAATACGATGATACTCAACTCAAGTCAAGCAGATTGTTTCAGTTGAAATGAATTCGCAAAACAATCTAAATAAAATATAGATCGCTGAATTTGTTATCCTCATATGAGATCTTACACCAATGCGTATATAGTTTCACTTCTGCCGGATTTTTATGTGACTTTTTAACCAATCTACATATGAACACGCGATATATTATAAGACATATCCGTCTTTTGATCAGATCTTCCGCAAAAAAGCCGCCTGCCTCTTTAAATAGAAAATAAATGTCAATGTATAATCAAATACTTATCAATAATACTTTTTATATATGCGTAACTTTTTATTGACCATGCGTCTTCATAAATCCAAAATCTTAGTACAAAATAGGGGATGGGGGGTGCTCCAGGTTCACCAGGCTTTTTTATGCTACAGTTGTACAAAATTGTATAGATTATGCATTGAAAATCCAATTTTGTGTAATAAAAATTAAACTACAGCATAGAATTTTAAGATAGAATATGAGAAGAAAGCAACAATAATAAGCTTTAAGAAAGGAAAAGAAAAACATTGGTTCAACATAATTATTTTCTTGCTACATATAACACTATTATGAATGTTACTTTATCTCTCCTTAAATTTGAGTTCGCTGCACTTATGTGGAAGAGTGGGGAAATATGAATCAAATAAAAATACTCTGTTTATGTAAAATAAAGCCGTAAATATGATAAACTGTAACAGTAAATTTCGTCCGGTAGGAAAATTTGTCCGCCAGACTTTTTTTCCTCGTTAATGAAGTCCATATCCATGATTTTACTAGGAATACAAGTCCTAGGACAAATTTTGCTAGGAAAATAAGTCCATAGCTAGTAAAATATGTCTGGCACTTATTTTCCTACGAAAAAATGTCACATACTAAGACTTGTTTTCTATAAGTTTTTATTATATTATAAAAACTATTAAAAATGGAAAAAAAGATCTTAGTTTAGATAGGAAAGTTTCATTGTTTTTTTCCTTGTTAAAATAAAGGACATGTATGTTATAACCTAGCTAGTCCTTGGAAAAGTATAAATTTAACTAAAATATTGATACACAACTGTAAAATAATATTAAAATATAACAGTTGAATTTACCTTTTAAAATAAAGGGCATAGACATTTTTACTTAGGAATATTAATGACATGGACATGATTTTCTAGGGAAATTAGTCAGGGACATGAATTCTATTAACGGTTTTATGCACAACTCTTAAACAATAATAAAACATAAATATTGAGTTTCCATAGTTTATAAATTTTCCTTTTAAAATAAAGGGCATGGACATTTTTACCTAGTAATATTAATAACATGGACATGATTTCCTAGGAAAATTAGTCTGGGGACATACATTACTAACATCTGACTAAATATACTAGTAAATTCTGTAACCATGGACTTTTATTACTAGTAATATTTGTCTGCCCAGACATATTTTACCAGGACATAATTATCACTTGCAAATGTACCTAATTTTCGTTCTCAACTTAAAAGTTTTACACACGAATTACATGCAGTAAAACATGCACTTGAAAGATAAATTTGTCATAAGTAAACATTTTTTTATCACAAATATGCATGTTGTTATGTTTCTTATCTTCTGAATAATCTTATGTTTCTAATTTTTTTATTGCAGAAAAAGATGTTCAGTAAAATTATTTTCTTGATACTTCCATTGGCTATTGAAACTACTCGTGTACCTCCAAGACCTTTGGGATTTATATATGGAGAACGAAGTACTAATAGTGCGCTAGTCGAGTTCGATGTCTACATGGGACCTCTTTGTCCAGACAGCAAAGCTGCTTTTCCAACCATGGTAAAACTTGCAGACCATTACGGACCAGACAAGTTGAGATTTCGCATGCATCTGTTTCCTTTATTGTATCATAGAAATTCTTTCCTAGTCGCTATGGTAAGTTTTGATTCTTTAGGTAAATTGAGAACGCCTGTCGTAATTTCATAAGTTGTGTCTTAGGAGAAAACGTTCAATGCTATGACTTTTACTTAAAGTTTTGAAAATATATCGTTCAAAAAAGAATAGCTGACAAATACGAAAAAGACACTTATTAAGTTTTTCCGGATTTAACTTCATCAGTAACACTAAAATCTATTTTTTTAAAGGCCAATGAAAGGTAAAATTAAAAAAATTTATCGAACTCTAAAGAAAATTTAAAGCGTAAAGTTCCTTATCGAATGGCAAAATCAAAAGCCAAAACACATAAGACGAAAGAAAAACAACAGTCATGTTCCTGACTTTGTACAGGCATTTTATTAGGTAGAAAATGTACAGAAACACGTGAAATAATTACCAATAGGGATATTATATAAAAGCCAAATCCATAGGAAATCATCTTTACCTGAAACATTAGTTTTATTCTTTTCAATCAGCGTACTACTTTAAACAAACAGTTTATGCTCATTTCGTTAGATTGTTTATCCACTCTAATATAGAAATAATAGATATGCTTAAAAGTACATACAATGGCCTAATCAAAACAACATACACTTTTTATGTTCCAAATTTAGTATTTTTATATATAATATATAAACATCATTTATTTAACAGGGAACCCATTCAGTGGACAAGATGACCAACAGGAACATGACATTTATCTGGGCACAAAATGTATACAGCCATCTTGATATATTTTATGATAAGACACTCACCGAGGACCAAGTTATATTGTATGTACTGAATGATCTATTAAAGTTATATTTGATAAACCATGGTCAATAAATAACGGTGTACATAATAAACATCAGACCTTCATCGGAATCTAAAGAGATAGATTAATTGATTAATTGATTGATTGATTGGTATGTGTTAAACGCTACTTTACGTACTATAATTGTGCTATTTCGTATCTGTCCCTTTTTATTGCTAGAAAAGCAGGAGTGCTCGGAGAGAATCACCGATCTTCGAGGGGGAAAACTCGTACAGATACCTGCCATATACGGAATTGGAAACTCGCAATCGTAGTGTTGAAGGGATAGTGATGCAGTAGTTAATACTACGAAGATATCTTGGCCAACGAGGTCCCAATTCAAAAAGAAAGTTTCCCATAAAGTTCGAGTATTTATATATTTGAAAGCTTATTGATCAGTTGGAAATTAACTTGAGTAAAATCTATTTTCAATGTTAAGACAACCTCCGAATAATAAATCTTATACATCTTTTTATTATCTTAAATCTGGGTTGGGGTTCACGCTTTGAGGTGTTCACGCTTATATATTGGCGAGTTTTGGCAGTGTCTATGGGCCACTCGATATTCTCGAAATCAAGATTTTCGGAACGTCTCGAAATTTTTCGATCATTTATACAGGTAGTTATTTATGTCTTTTATACGGTCCCTCTATGGATAGGCTACCACGTGGCATTGTAATTTTCAACAATCAAAGTTAAATGGTAATTTGGAAAGTAAACCAATCAAGAATAGATTGCATTCATAAACTCATTTATATGTTAGAAACTATTTGCCTTCTGAAAAAACATGTTATTTTTAATAATGTGAACGTTTATTAAATATCAAGTATAATTATAACGCTTATAATTCATGCTTTGATACGGTCCCTCTACTCGTTATGTGTGAAGTATACAGCGTGCTGTTGTGCATTGTGACAATAAACCTGGAAATAGTTTATTGATATGTAATGACCCATTTTGTAAAAAATATCCAATCTCATTAATAGATACTATTAGACTAAAAGAATATTCTTTTTTAAGTTTATACTGAGAATGAATTTATTCTTAATAGAATATAATTAATTGTAATATATATACTTGCATTTGAACAGTTATCGGATATGTTCCTTACGTCGTAACTACAATCCCCTTCCCTTTCCTGAATGTGACCTACCAAATTAGACTATTTACCGGATTTGTTATCACATAAGCAACACGACGGGTGCCGCATGTGGAGCAGGATCTGCTTACCCTTCCGGAGCACCTGAGATCACCCCTAGTTTTTGGTGGGGTTCGTGTTGTTTATTCTTTAGTTTTCTATGTTGTGTCATGTGTACTATTGTTTTTCTGTTTGTCTTTTTTCATTTTTAGCCATGGCGTTGTCAGTTTGTTTTAGATTTATGAGTTTGACTGTCCCTTTGGTATCTTTCGTCCCTCTTTTATTACATTTCTACACGTCTTGATTCATTCACATTATACATCAACCTGCACAAATAGGCTATCGGTTTGCGTTCACAAAAATGCCGGATAAAATATCAATGTATTCGGAGTCAAAACACTTGAGGTAACTTGAAATCCGAATTCAATTTATTAGACTTGTATATTTGACGACGCAAATGCCAATTTTTATACTGAGTGCCAGTGCGTATACTTTTTATTAACTATTTCGTGCACTAAAATACCCCGTGCATACAATAATATTAATTTCGCTCGAAAATGTGCATTTTCGCTTTTCTCATCTAATTTCAGGACACGGCAGTAAGTGCTTGACATGTGACTTCCAAGCATTACTTACGGTATTCTGTCCTCCAGCTATTTCTCTTTTGTTTTATTTTTTTAATAACTGTCCTACTATGACATTTTCGAAATGCTAAGGATTTTCTACCCAAAGGATAGATAACTTAACTTTGTACTTTATTTGACGTTTTTAACTTTTTTCATTCGAGCGTCTGGCGTACCTTATTTTAATCCTGGTAACTTTTTATATCTACATATTTTTTTAATATGAGGCAGGCATTACCTGTGAATGGGGACGAAGTCTGTATGAATTTTTTTTTTTTTTTAATTCAAAATCTGTTAAAAAAGAAACGAAAATACCGTAACGTTTCCGATTTTGGTTTCTGTTGTTAGGGATTTAGTTGTGACGTTGTTTAAGTTATTACGTCATATTCAATGTAATCAAAGAAACGCTATCATCAGGTAACGTTTTTTTCATATCAAACAATTATTAAAAATGAATTGGTATTGAGTTTCAATCCTATATTTTTCTAGACTGATAAATATATATTTTATTCAAAGTCTCATGCAAACAAGACCGGAAAAAAAAGTTGATTTTTGCGCAAATCTGGGGATTTAAAAAAGTCTAAAAAAAAAAGTTAACGATTTTGAGTTCATTAGTATATTGAAAAATTCGGGAAATTTTCCCTTTTTTTTATTGATTGATTTTTCTACCGTAATAGGGGACTTCCTCCCCATATAAAGCTTGGTTATTTTGAGAGTATGTTCAGGTTTTCATAAAACTTTTGAAAAAAAATTGTCCATAGTATACGGATGCCCCATCCGCACTATCGTTTTCTATGTTCAGTGGACCCTACAAATGGGATAAAAACTGTAATTTGGCAATAAACATGTTAAAATTAAAAAGATCATATCATAGGGAACATGTGTACTAAGTTTCAAGTTGATTGAACTTCAACTTCATCAAAAACTACCTCAACCACAAACAAGCGGGACAGACGAACGAACGGGCGGACGAACGGACGAACGAACAAACACAGACTAGAAAACATAATGCCCATAAATGGGTCATAATAAATTGGGAATAAAAAATATTCTTCAAAAACAAGTTTGAAATTGTTCCGATGAACAGTGTTGACAAAATGAATTTTCATTGGATTATGAACTCAAAATCGTTAACTTTTTTTTCACTTTTTTAAATTCCCGCATCTGCGCAGAAATATACTTCCTTCTTTTTAGGTCTCGTTTGTCATGAGACTTTGGGTGAAATATATATTTTATCAGTCCAGTAAAATCTAGGAGAAACACAATCAATAACAGTTTCATTTTAAATTAGTATTTGATATGAAAAAACGTTACCTGATGATAGCGTTTCTTTGTTTACATTGAATATGACGTCATAACTAAAATAACGTCACAACTAAAATCCCTTACAACAGAACCGAAATCGGAAACGTTACGGTATTTCCGTTTCTTTTTTACCAGATTTTGAAGTGAAAATATGTTTGAAAAAAATATATATACCAGGATAAAATTGCGATTAGTTTGTACAATTTGCATAGGACATCAGGTTTGTAGAAATTGTGATTTGCAAAAGTGTTATCATAGGGGAAAACATTCGCAAGTTATAAATAAAATAGTCAAGCTTTAAAATTCATATTGAAATAGTAGCTGTATATATGGTCAAATCATATGTTTTCGTATGTCATATGAATTCGTATTAAGCATGCGTTTTCAATGGAAATGGTGACGCCACAAAGCATTCTTAGTAGCACGTAAAACCTATGATACGAGAATTTACACTTTCAACTGACTTGTGAATGTACACATAATCGCATATTTTTAATAAATATGAAAAATAAGATGTAGTATGATTGCCAATGAGACAACTCTCCACGAGAGACCAAAATAACACATAAATTAACAAATATAGGTCACCGCACGGCCTTCTACAATGAGCAAAGCCCATATCGCATAGCCAGCTATAAAAGGCCCCGAAATGACAATGTTAAAAAATTCAAACGAGAAAACTAACGGCATAATTTTGGTACAAAAATTGCACGAAATACAAATATTTAACACATAAACAAACGACAACCACTGGATTACAAGCTCCTGACTTGGGACAGGCACATACAACAATTGCACGAAATACAAATATTTAACACATAAACAAACGACAACCACTGGATTACAAGCTCCTGACTTGGGACAGGCACATACAAACAGAATGTGGCGGGGTTAAACATGTGATTTAACACCAGTATTTTCTTCCTCTATTCATAATGAACTATTTCAATTAAAAAAAAACAGCTGTCTTGGGTTCACGTGTTGCATTTCTTTTTTTTAAAGAAAGCAACGTATTTACACTTAGTCTAGTCAAAGACAGACAACTTAAGGAAGTTCGCTACTCAGTTTCAAAATAACAAGCTGTTTATAACACTAGTATATATTGATAGGGAATTAATAAAGGAACCAAAAGAGTTTGAGCAAAAATAAAATAAAGGTCAATGTGCTTGTTTCTTAAGACTTTTACAGATGGCTTATAATCATACACGTAATCATATAAAATATTAATACAAAGAAAACATGGGTGTCAATGGGGAATTGTTTTTAATGCATTCAAATTCAAACCAGAGGATTACAAAAATCTGGAAAAAAAATCGCGAACTTCCTTAATAATAAACATTTAAAGTTCTAGGCCATTTTGTTCAGGTTTATCTCGACACATACCACGACATGATAAATACTAGTGAGTACATGTATCGATGAATGAATTTTTTTGGAAAAAAAAAATAATTGTAATATAATAGTGTATACTTAACATGCTTAATAAGCTTGCAGCTGTTAAATCTGCTCATAAACTATTTTAACCATTAAATCGTTTCTGCAAAACATGTAGATGGAAAATTATATACAGTTCTATTGGTTTATTTTTTGTTTCCCGGAGATTTCATAATCATCTGTGACATTGTTCTTTTTTTAAGGAAAATGATTGAGCTAGCAAAGAGCATGGGATTGCCGGAAGTCGAATTCAAACAGCTGGTAACAAATAGTGGAATCAATCACGAGTGTCGAGTCGAATGGATACATGGATGTTCGAGTAAGCATTTATTTTCCTCCTTATAAATAATAAATCTAAGACAGTAGATAATAATTCAATTTATGGAATCTACACAACAGTATACTGATGATCATTGGCCCAGTCATTATCTATCATTCTAATATGACGTCCTTATCCTTATAACAAAGCCGTGTTCTAATGAGCACAAAATGCTTTTGACGCATGCGCACAAACTAACTGTTATTCTCGTTTTTTCCGTTTATCCTTGTAAATTATATATATTTCAGTAACTTACATATAAGTTTATTAAATATTGTTATTAAAACATCATATATTTCCCCTGCTATTAGTTTTTAAACTTATTAAATATGAAAATGAAATGTTCATATTCATAAGGAGGAAACGAGAACATTCAAATATTTCTATGGTATTTTCGTACACTCGACTTACACTAGGAGTCCTATTAGACTCGAAATAATTCCTTCATGTCATGCTCTTTGCTCATTTTAACATGTTTGGGTAGGCCTTAAATTTGACCATGTTTTATTCTTCGCTAACGCTCAGTGTAAAATATCGACATTTATTACCTACCCATGTTAAGATTAACATAGAGCATGAAATGACGGGATTATTTCTTAGATAAAATTAGGGAGTTTCTTTTCTATAATTCCTTTTTATCTCCGATCTTCTTTTAAATAACATCAAGTTTTTGAATAGTTTCTATGAGTATACGAAATATACATGCATGGATTTGTGTCGCAGATAAAATAAAATAAAAAAAATAACATATCTTTGACTTAAAAATGTGATTAAAATGAAGGAACAATTTGAAAACAAAATTAATACTAAGTATTTCTCATTTTGTTATTTAATAACATTTTGGGTCATAATTATTGATTAAAAACTAGGTTATTACATGTACGTATACATGTGAACATTTACAGAGTTCCCCAATCTTACATTGCTTATTTACCAGAATTCTTTTTTAGGAGGAATAACTTCAACTCCGACCTTTATGATAAATGACGTAGTAGTGGCTGAAGATGACCAAGCCAACAGGTCAGAAGCTGACTGGATTAAAATTATCGACCCAATACTGAACCAAGTATAAAAGGTAATAATAGAATTGAGAATGAAAATGGTGGAATATGTCAAAGAGACAACAACTTCTACAAACAGCAAAAAACAGCCGAAGGCCACCAATGGGTCTTCAACACTGCGAGAAAATCTGGCACCCGAAGGCATGTTTCAGCCGGCCCCTAAACAGAAATGTGTACTGGTTCAGTGATAACCAAACTACAAAATATATAAATGAGCTAAAATTAAAAAGCTAAATCTTCAGCTTTGAAGAAGAAAAAAAACATATGTTATTTGCTAAAACGTTTATTGGCAAATATTTCAAAAACTTTGCAAAGTGATTCGAACATGATCAGGGCGAGAAATTAAGATTACCGTTTGAGAATGAAGGTTAAAATATGAGAGTGACAGAAAATTTGCTTTGAGACAGGCTATACCTACGGACTTCTCAGAGAACAGTAAGGAATCCTTGTACTAAACAAAAAGTATACTAGTCTAAGACTATGTATCACATTCAATGTCCTCATTCTAACAGGAATAGAATGCGTATTTATAAATCCCGCAAATCGATAGGACATTGAAGTACAGATTGATATTTTGTTTTGTAGATTGATTTATTTATTGATTGATTGATCTGTAAAAGCGTATTATTGAATTTTATTTTTCATTTTAGGTGCAGTTGAAAAGTTGCGATAGCGAATAACAACATCTTCTTCATGCATTGTTGAACTAAAATCTACATGTATTTTTAAAAAAGGGAAAAATCTTACAAGGTGACTTATGTAAAATTCATTTGGTAAAAAACTAAATTGTCATAAAATTATAGATATCGCGGAGTTTAATTGTTCTGATAGCGGTTGTCCTTCTTGTGAGTTTCATTGATGTTGATGTGTATATGTACACAGGTGGCGCTACATACTTACATATACATCATGTTCATTTTCCTTTCCGACTATTCCTAAATTCATATCATTACTTAGATAGTAGGGGAGATAACTTAGATCGTAGAGGAGATAACTCAGTTAAGAAAAAAAATCTAATAGAAAGTTTTAACCTATTATGATCTGAAGGCGTGTTATAATAGCAATCTTCTCACATTTTATCTTAATTCTATGGTGTAGTTTTCTTTTTATCACACACAATTGGATTTTCCATGCATAATATAACAAAATCTGACAATTTTGCACAACCTGTAGCGTAGAAAAAAGTCCGATGACCCATACTTTTATAGTATTTTTGAAAAAAGCATGATAAAAACTTCATTTTGACAAATTATTTAAAAAAAATGGATTTGATATAAGACACATTAATTGTTGCTTATTTGTTTGATATAAATACATTCAAGATTTTACTACTTTTCTTAGAAATCAAATACCGCAACTACTAACAAAAAGATTTATTTTCATACGTCTATCATGTCTATCTATGGCTTTGCAACTTTTTATTTTATTTTCTATGCCTTCCAGTTTTTTAACAATCTGTAGTTTGAATGTGATATCATTTTGTGAGAACATAAAAAATACTTTTAAAAGAAAGTGATTAGGAAAATTATCTTGCCAATACAAATGCATACAGGACAAAAAAAAAACATCTGTGATTTGTTTTGCTATTTCGATTTGAAATTTTGAAGTAGTAAAAAATCAAAAAAAAAAGTCTAATATCATATTACCAGCTTTGAATTCGAGTTCTATATTTTTTCGACAGGTTGCTAACTCTGTGGTTAAACATCCTGGTACATGTACTCGGTCAATTACGAGCAACCAAAAGAAGTAAAATCAAATATATAAACGGTGCAATTTGGGTAGAAAGTTTACTACTTTTTGATAATTTAGTCATGTTTAGAAAGGATTAAACTGTAAACTTTCCCTCAAAATTGTACCGAATAAAATCTTGAATTTACGTATTTAAGTTGCTATTGATTGACCGATTGCTATGATGTCCAACCAGAGAGAAGGCAGCCAGTTGAAAAAATAAAAATTCCGGATTCAAAAGTCTGTAATATGAAAATTATCTAATAACTTATTCAAGATAGCAAAGTAAACAGTTTTCTTTTGCCATGAATTGTATGTATTCCGCAGTAAATTGTTCATGCTTACATATACATCATGTTCATTTTCCTTTCCGACTGTCCCCAAATTCATATTATTCGGTTCTTACACATCATAGGCTTTCAGTGTTCCTGATGAAGGTAAACCCAGAAAAGCGCTTCGGATGCATGAAATTCATAACGTGTTGTTTTCATTAATTCACGAATTTGAAATATAAGTTGCGAGTAACCAGCTCCTTAGATGCATGACATATTTAACAAATATTGGTTTATGATTTTGATGTAATCATGCATTGGTAATACAATGAATCTTGTGGCTAAACACATTTGTTCGATCAGTTAAACAATAGAGCGACAACTCTATTATAGTTCAAATACAATAAAAAAAAAACTATTCTTTAAATTCTCACTGTATTTTCGACAATTTACCCTAATCTATAATGTCCGGATATCAAGGTTTTTTTTCCTTTGCTTGCTAGTATATAAACAAAACTTGCGGGAAAAAATGGTAACATCATGATATGTCTGTTGATTCAGAGAAATGTTGTTTTAAGCCATTACAAAAAAAAAGTAAAATCTCAAAAAATCGAACTCCGATGAAAATTCAAAACAAAAAGTCCCTAATAAAATGGCAAAAATCAAAAGCTCAAACACATCAAGTAAATAGATAACAACAGTCATATTCCTGACTTGGTACATACATTTTCATATGTAGAAAATGGTGGATTAAATCTGGTTTTATAGCTTGCTAAGTTCACTTGTATGACAGTCGCATCAAATTCCATTGTATTGACAACGATGTGTGAACAAAACAAACAGACATCTTGTGGAGAGTAGTCTCATAGGCAATTATAACACGTCTTCTTTTTTGTTTATAAAAGGTAGACATTTTCCCATTTGAATGTCTACTCGATTACAAACACGAAAATTTAAAGCAATGTACCACAAAGCTACCAAGGAGAGGCGGAAGAAAAAAGGATATTCAAACTCATAAGTCATAATTCGGTCGTTTTGAAGTAACAAGTACCACAAAAAGAACATATCCGTTGTCGTCTGCATGCGAAACAGATATTTCATATCAATCACGAACTCGAGATTGTGTCAACAAAATTTGGTAGGAATGATTTCGACTTTACCTTTTTGAATCCTTAGCTAAATATCTGTCTTGTTAGGACATCATTCTATATAGCGTGACCATGTCAGTACACCAGCTGCTTCGTCAATTAGTCTCTTTTTGGTTTTCTTTTACACAATCATACCACAACTCCATACGAATTCATGAATGCGCAATGCTTATTACTAGAACTCCGACGAACAAGTCAGATTCAAAATCCTGCAGAAGTGAAACTATTACCCATCGGTGTTAGATCTCAAATGGGAATAAAGATACAGCGATTTATATTTTGATTATGTTGTTTTCGGATTGACTTTTCAATTTCATCTGTTCCGATGCAGACTATTCCTTTTCCTGCCAGGATATCCGTTTTAAAATTTCTCCTGCCCCTCCCAAGAAAATCAAATGGTTGTTCTCTTATGAGTTTTTTCTTCAAAAGTTATTAATTTTAAACGTTTATACATAAATTGCTTGACTTATCTTGCTATTGATTATTTGGAACAGATTTTTATTTCAGATGTTACTAAGTTTTACACTGATGAACATTAATAAAAACTAATCAATATTGTTAGAAATACATTTTATATATTAGTACTATTGTTATCTTCTCGTACAGGGACATAACAGTAAATTCAGTAGGTATATTTTGATTCAACTGGAACAATCTGCTTGACCTGAGTTGAGTATTTAAATTCACCTATTATACACAGTTTTTAGCGATCAAGCGCAGCGTATTAAGGTAGACACGTTCAAATTCTGGAATAAAGTTACCACACATTTTCATATGCGTTTTATTTATAATCGATGTATGATTTCAAGAAAAGAAAAACGAATTTAATACAAAGGCAAATTACAAAATTATCATATTTTAAAATCCTGTCTGAATTTTAAACGTAATATTATCTTATGGTATGATTAAAAATTGAAGACTTTGCTTGGTTTGTTTTTGTTTTTGTTTTTTTTTTTATTATTATTTCTGTGGCATTTGTCGGAGCTGATTAGGGGTCTGAGATGGGGGTTGACACTAGCACACACGTGTGTCTTGTTGGTCCCATGGATGCTCATAAGAATTCAAGTCCGGTGATTTGGAAAGGTAAGGTAGCAAATTGATATTATTTTACACAAAGTAGTTTATTGCTTAACGTACTGTGTTAGGCCTAGCATTTCCTTACTGGAATAACTCCCTCAATCGGTCAATAACATGCATAAGGCGAGGTTTGAGTTTGGAGAATCTTATCTCTGTACCTCTGAGCCGTTACATTATCTAGAACATGTTCCAATTTGGTTTTACGGACATTATAGATAGCCGCCGACATCATGACACTTCTGCAACATCTATTATTTATGTATGAATTGTCTCATTTTGTGCTTCTGCAAGCAAATATTGGTAAATTGTACAAAATCAAACAGGTCTACCAGGGCGTTGATTCTGGGGTACCAAAAGGTACTGAAATGAGTTAGGTTACATTCAGTCTTCATACTAATGATATATTGGTTGATCATGTGTTTGGCCAGTAGAAACATCCAAACGATCAGATACTTAGTGTTAAATAAAGTATCGCGATGGCCAGTAGAAACATCCAAACGATCAGATGCTTAGTGATAAATCGAGTATCGCTATGGCCAGAAGAAATATCTAAACGATCAGATGTTAAGTAAAAAATCAAGTATCGCAATGGCCAGTATAAACATCTAAACGATCAGATGCTTAGCGTAAAATTAAGAATCGCGATGGCCAGTAGAAACATCCAAACGAACGATCAGATGCTTAGTGTAAAATAAAGTATCGCGATGGCCAGACGAAATATCCAAACGAACGATCAGATGCTTTGTGTTAAATAAAGTCTCGCAATGGCCAGAAGAAATATCCAATCAATCAGATGCTCAGTGTAAAATAAAATATCGCCGATGGCCGGTAGAAACATCCAATCGATCAGATGCTTAGTGTAAAATAAAGTATCGGCGATGGCCAGTAAAAACATCCAAACGATCAGTGATTAGCGTAAAATAAAGTATCAACGATGGCCAGTAGAAACATCCAATTGATCAGATGCCTAGTGATAAATAAAGTATTGCGATGGTCAGTAGAAACATCTAAACAATCAGATGCTTAGTGTAAAATAAAGTATCGCCGATGGCCAGTAGAAACATCCAATCGATCAGATGATTAGTGTAAAATAAAGTATTGCCGATCGCCAGTAGAAACATCCAATCGATCAGATGCTTAATGTAAAATAAAGAATCGCGATGGCCAGTAGAAATATCTAAACTATCAGATGCTTAGTGTAAAATAAAGTATCACGCTGGCCAGTAGAAACATCCAACCGATCAGATACTAAGTGTCAAATAAATAATCGTGATGGCCAGTAGAAACATCCAAATGATTAGATGCTTAGTAAAAAATAAAGTATCACACTAGCCAGTAGATTATAAACATCCAACCGATCAGACGCTTAGTGTAAAATAAAGTATCCCGCTGGCCAGAATAAACAGCCAAACGATCAGATGATTGGCTTTTTCGTCATAAAAAAAGAAGAGAATAATGATCGATTGTTCAGTTATATTTATGGAGCACTTTAGATTTAAATCTACCAATATATTTAAGAGTATCTTTCAAATTTCAACATTACTCTATTGTTAATAAATATAAACTGTCTTTTTAAAGATTTGAGTGATAGTTATGCGTAAAACATGAGACTGAATGAGTAATAATATTTTTAAATTAAATTAACGGCATAGAATTATCAGAGTATTATATATAAGGTTTCAACTGATTTTTATAGTTCGTTCTTATGTTGTACTGATATACCACTGTCCCAGGTTAGGGGGAGGGTTGGGATCCCGCTAACATGTTTATCCCCGCCACATTATTTTATGTATGTGTCTGTCCCAAGCCAGGAGCCTGTCAATCCGTTGGTTGTTTGTTTATGTGTTACATATTTGTTTTTCGTTCATTTTTTTTATTCAAAAAAGGCCGTTAGTTTTCTCGTTTGAATTGTTTTACATTGTCATATCGGGACCTTTTATAGCTGACTATGCGGTATGGGCTTTGCTCATTGTTGAAGGCCGTACGGTGACCTATAGTTGTTAATGTCTGTGTCATTTTGGTTTCTTGTGGACAGTTATCTCATTGGCAATCATACCACATCTTCTTTTTTATATGGTCTCAAATAGAATAAAAGACAAATTAACCAATGGAACAATTGCTAATGGAAGGTAACGTACAGTATGCAAGCACTTATAAAATATTTTGAAACTATAGTTTCATCATCCCCTGCCAATTATTACACGACTGTATGCTTTAAAATCAGTTTTCTAAATTCATTCCTCTATTTTCATTATTGTAGATATGTGATATACTATTATAGTATATACAACATGCCTTAGCAATAAATAACTAAAAGAAAATGTGTAAAATCTTTCTGCTTCCGTTTTCATTCCGTATTCCGTTCTGTATTCCGTTTCAGCCTTGTAGCAAAACCCACTGTTTATAATGTTCAGTTTTATCCAATCCAAACGGTTTGGTGTATGCTTTGGAAAATAATTCCCAGAATGCAGTAGATTCTGAAACGTTCAAGTCGAATGATAATAATTGAATTAAATACTAAATTTTGTTTTGAACTAACCATAAAATTTCTCACTGGAAGAATAGTTAATTTGTGTATTATATTTGTGAACATGGTGAATGCGTTAATCTTTAAGGTTTTGCTTCGGCTCTGTTTTCAAGTAATTCACATTGCGATTGTTGTGTATAAACTATGATAAACATCGCTTATTTCTAACTTAGCTAATTTATAACATAAATAAGTGTAGTCGATTTTAGATATCTAACTTCTCCGTCGGTTGGTCTCAGGCATTGATACCACATCTGCTCATTCGAATATCTAGTATTAGAGATTTGCAAAAAAAAAATGGCTATATATGCACTTTTCAAATGATAAAATTTAATTTTGATTCGGTACATAAAAGAACATTATTATTTAACCCAGTTAAATATAGACTCAAGATAAATTTGTCATAAGTAAACAATTTTATCACAAATATATGTGTTGTTCTGTTTCTTATCTTTTGAATTATTTTATGTTTCTAATATTTTTTATTGTAGAAAAAGATGTTCGGTAAAATTATTTTCTTAATACTTCCATTGGCTTTCGAAACTACTCCTGTACCTTCAAGACCTTTGGGATTTATATATGGAGAACAAAGTACAAATGTTGCGCCAGTCGAGTTCGATGTCTACATGGGACCTCTTTGTCCGGACAGCAAAGCTGCCTTACCAATTTTAGTAAAACTTGCAGACCATTACGGACCAGACAAGTTAAGACTACGCATGCATCTGTTTCCTTTACCGTATCATAGAAATTCTTTCCTGGTTGCTATGGTAAGTTCTAATTGTTTGGTTGAATTACGAACTTTTACGTAGAAATTTTTGTACGGAATGGTAAAGGCTGTGTCGAAGAAAAACAAACATTTGAATTTCAATACTCCGACTTTTATTTGAAATTAAGAAAATATAGCGTTCAAATGAGAAAGATTAAAAAGACTGAATCGTTCTTCTGGTTTTAACTTCATCAGGAACGCTGAAATCCAAATATTTTGGGAGCAACCACTTCAAGAGGGGGGTATAGTTTTTTGGTCAGAGTCAAATTTACTTTTTTCGGTGTAAAGCGCGAACATTTCTTTTTGATTTTCAACGCTTACAATTTAACATAATATGGTTTGGGGGGGGGGGGGGGATCAAGATTCAGAATATTTGTTTGTAATCTGCTTAACCACAATACTTTTTTCATCAAATTGGGGATCGCCATAACCTAGTGTCATGGAAATAACCTCCAATCAGCTCCAATATTTGATTTTTCGATATAACAGCATGCACAGTTTTTCCCTTTTTGATAAATATTATTTATTCAACAGGGAACCCATTCGGTGGACAAGATGACCAACGGGAACATGACATTTATCTGGGCACAAAATGTATACAGCCATCTTGATATATTTTATGATAAGACTCTTACCGAGGACCAAGTCATAATGTACGTACTTTAGATAGTTAAGTTATATTTAATAATTCATGGTCATTTGATAACGATGTAAATACATTTTTAATAAACATTTATTTATACCTTCCTTGCAATATAAAATGATTGATTGATTGATTGATTGACTGGTTGATTGATTAATTGCTTGATTGTTATAGCTACTTTCAGCTTTATGTTCCTATTTCATGTCCGTCCCTTTTTATTGGTAGAGAAAGCCGGAATGTTAAAGAGAATCAACGATCTTTGGCAGTTAGACTGACTATTTTAATTTATAAACATGCATCAGTTAATCTGCTCATATACTATTTTAACCGTTACATCGATTCTGCGAAAAATGGAGAAGGAAAATTATATTCAGTTCTATTATTTCATTTTTTGTTTCCCTGAGCTGTTATAATGCTCTGTAATATATTGTTCTTTATCTAAAGGAAAATGATAGAACTAGCAAAGAGCATGGGATTACCGGAAGTCGAATTCAAACAGCTGGCAACAAATAGTGGAATCAATCATGAGTGTCGAGTCGAATGGAAACATGACTGTTCGAGTAAGCATTTTATTTTCCTCCTTAACAATGTTTAAATCTAAGACATTAGATAATAATTCAACGTATGGTATCTACACAACTGTATGCTGATAATCATTAGCGCAGTCATTATCTGCAATTCTAAAATTCGTCCTTATTTCGCAAATATAAACAAAACCGTGTTCTAATTAGCACAAAATATGGTTGACACATTCGCACAAACTTGCTGTTTACCTTATCGTTATTTTTCCATTTTTCCTTCTGTCCTTGAATCGTATCTATATGAATACACGATGTATACATGCATGGTTTAGTGTCGTAGATGAAATAACAACCCCAAAATTAAAATTTCATGGGGAGCTAAAAGACGACGCCTTAAGTATGTACTAAGGTGATCTAAGATAAAATCAAATAAATCAAGAACTCAAAATTGATACTTTAAACTGGAATAGTATTAGTTAAGGATCAAAATAAGCTAATAATATTGATAGGTCATGGAGCTCCTTTTCGATATATTTGATTTATAAAATATGGTGGGAAATAGCTGACTCGGACTTTAACCTTATATTTGCATTGGTATTATTTGGATCTAAAATCAAAACAAAGAAAATCAAGAATTTGCTTAAATTTTGTCAAATGATCTTTTATGAGCTATTAAGTTCTATATTAAAAAAAAAATAAATAGGTGTTATGGGGGAAATATTTTATCTTGTATCGTATGGAAAATCACTGAGGAGTCCGAACATTTGACACTTATTCCAAAACCTCATCTAAGTACAGTCATCCTTAAGGTAGATAGGGTGTCTTCCTCCATCTTGGATTTGGAAATACCAGAAAACAAGGTCTAGATCTTTAATAGAATGTTCAAATATTTAGAGTAGTAGGTAATTCATGTGTAAGAACTTCCACTTCGATATAGAAAATGACATGTTTTATCATATTTATGGTTGTATTTTACAAAAAACAGAAAGCTTTTGTTTGATAATTTTCTTTTCCAACTTTGCCAAATAAGGGGAGGCAACTCAAATGCAAGGGCAGATAATTCAGATTAAGGTACTTTTACACTGGATTGTGTTAGGAATTTACCTATTTTGAAATGTAGCAAGAAAACGGGTCCGGTGACCCCATTGTTTCTTTTTTCTTAACTGAAAGCATACTATTAAAGCCATCTTCTTATATGTTATCTCAAAATTCTATGGTGTAGATTATGCTTTAATGCAGAAAATTGGGTTTTCCATGCATAATCTATACAAAGTTTGTCAATTTTGAACACCGTGTAGCGTGAAAATAAGCTCGGTGACCCTTCTTTTTATTATTATTTTTTAAAAAGCACGATATAAACTACATTTTTGCAAATTATTGAAAAATTCTATGGATTATAATTTAGACACCCCATCTACCTTAATCATCTCTTTGACTTGAAAATGTGTTAAAAAGTGAATTCTTCTTTTTGTAAATTCATAGGGATCTAAAAGAGTTGACCGAAGTACATTTTGTATGAAGCGCCGAATGTTTACATTTTTTCGCTATGATTATGAATACACGATTAATGTTTTTCTATTATTTTTTGGTGCATTTTTTTTTTGTGGGAACGTGTGTCATCATGTATGATTCAATTCATGCAATTCATTTTGAAATGAAGAATGACGCGAGATTGCTGTTAAAATGTAGCCAATCAAAATAACGTATAATAATGAAACATATACATCTAATGTTATTATATTAAAATGAAGGAACAATTTGAAAACAACTGGTATATATTTCTCATTTTGTTTTTTAATAACATTTTTGGTCAAAAATATTGATAAAAACTAGATTATTATTGATATGTATAATTATGTTATGTGAATATTTACAGAGTTCCCCAATCTTACAATACTTGTAAACCAGAGTTCTTTTTTATTCTAGGGGGAGTAACTTCAACTCCTACATTTATGATAAATGACGTAGTAGTGGCTGAAGATGACCAAGCCAACAGGTCAGAAGCTGACTGGATTAAAATTATCGACCCAATACTGAACCAAGTATAATTATAGGTAGCTTGTATGATGTCGTCTTTTATCTTGCAAAATTTTATTTAAATGCATTTGATGGTTCAAAACATTTTTGATTCTTTAGTTCATAAATCTGAAATCTTCAAATACGTATACACAACTAAATATCAAAATATGTATAATATATGTATGCAGAAGTGATTCAAGTCCAAGTGACATTATCTAATAAACCGAAGTCGACACATAGGGTCAACAAAAATAAGCAGAGACAAGAAACACATGTTTTCACATTAAGGGGAGACAATACCAAATTTACTAATATGAATGATCTGCCAGTTACTTACGGCCCATGTGGTTTCCTCAATTTGATTGTGCATTTTACATATGATTAAAAGAAGGGGTATACTACGTAGGTAAATAAGACGACAACCCAACGACATTGAGAAATAAAACATACAGATCGATAGGACACTTGTTTACAGATTGCTATTTATATTTTGTGATTGATTGATTGATTGATTGATTGATTGATTGATTGATTGATTGATTGATTGATTGATTGATTGATTGATTGATTGATTGATTGATTGATTGATTGATTGATTGATTGATTGATTGATTGATTTATATGTAAAAGCGTATTAATGAATTCACTTTTCATTTTAGGTGCAGTTGAAAAATTGCGATATAGAATAACAAAACCCGATTCTAGTTCATGCATTGTTGTACTATTATCTTCATGTAATATATAGTAAAAAATCTGACAATGTGACTTTTCAATAACGTTCGCTAATTCATTGATAAAAAACACTAAACTTTCTTTTAGTTAATATAGATATTGCTAAGTTTAATAGTTTTGAATGCTGTTGTCCTTCTTGTGAGTTTCATTGATCTCGATGCATACATGTAGCGAAATCGCGAAGTCGATATTGCGCAAAACGTGAGAAAAAATGTCTTTCCAATTTCGCATTTTCGAGTGAGCGTTTTCGCGTTTTCGACTTCGCGATTTGGGTTTTTCGCTCTATAGAATGTAACTTTTAAACGTATGTGTTTAAATATTGAGCTGATTTTATTGGATGAATTGGTGTATTACGACCATGCAGTTGAAGAGTTGATCTAAACGTTTTCTTCATTTCACGAAATTAGGGTGATTTGCAGTGTTTAACTATAATTATGTTTTTGGGTTCAAAGTTGCCCCTTAATGTATTTTCCATACCAACCACACATTCGGTACTCCACGGCAAGTTCCTGTGGCAAAGTTCCGAACAAGTTACTGTAGAAAGAACGAGGAATTAGTCTATGTAGAACCCCTCTCCCTCTTTGTGAAAATTTCTTACTGCTTGTCTAGATCTATACAAGAGGATATTCAGAGTTTGTTATATCGTCATGAAGTTAAAAAAAATATTTGTCAGTTTCAATTACAGTTGCAAATTTCTACGTCAATACCACAGGCACTTTTCTCAGAATTTTTTTTTTTTATATATATACCTTATTTAAAATATAACACAAGGTACTTGACTCGCATTTTTGAAAAATGTCAGCCAGTCGCGAAATTCCGTTAAATGCCGACTTCTCGGTTGTCAACCCCACATAAAACTTGTTATGTCGGAAATTTAAATTGATTTTTCTACACAGTGGCGTATAACTTGCCTGATTTTGTTGTCAGTATCATCCGTAGCAATCCTACCCAAGTATGTCAATCGTTATTATTTAGTCTTCCGACGCAAAATCTGAAACAAACGACTCGCAGTAAAAGGGATCTCCTCACTCTCTTTTTATATCTCGATTTCCGATTGGTCAAATTTTATGGGAAGGTCTATATGTTTCTCAGAGTTATCTAATCTTATCCCATTTCATACGTAAAGTCCAAAGAGATAAAATTGAGATGGAAATGGGGAATGCGTCAAAGAGACAACAACCCCACCATAGAGCAGACAACAGCCGAAGGCCACCAATGGGTCTCCACTGCAGCGAGAAACTCCCGCACCCGAAGGAGTCCTTCAGCTGACCCCTAAACAAATATGTATATATTAGTTCAGTGATAATGTACGTCATACTAAACGACGAATTATACACGAGAAACTAAGATTAAAAATCATACAAAACTAACTAAGGCAAGAGGCTCCTGACTTGGGACAGGCGCAAAAATGCGGCGGGGTTAAACATATTTTTTTAGATCTCAACCCTCCCCCTATACGCCCTAGCCAATGTAGAAAAAACAAACGCATCACAATACGCACAGTAAACCCCGGTTTAAGAGAAGTCCGATGTCAAATTAAGTTACGAAAGTAACTATATAAAAATTACACAAAATGACAATTATACACAAATTAACAAAGGACTACTAGCAGTTACTGACATGACAGCTCCAGACCTAAATTAAACTGATTGAAAGATTATGTCCTCATCATATGAATATCAAGCACAATCCCTCCAGAGCATCTTCGCTAGCCAAGGGTTACGATCCACTCCCGCTCTGTGAAGATGCTCCACAGAGAGTCTGAATGACATTGATGTAATGGGAAAATTTGTGTCTAAAAAAAGAAAGTCGTAACTTATTAGACATACCACAAATACCAATTGTAAGATTTTTTTGACGCTATCTTAACTACAATTTTACTAACTGGGTGATAAGTACTAATCAAACAAAAACTAAAAGTTTTTTTTAATAATTTTCATATTTAATCATTTACTGCGAGTTTAATGTGTCCAATGTGCCGTTGGTAGACGAAATAATTACGATTGACATACTTGGTAGGATTGCTACGGATGATTCCGACAATAAAGGTATGCGTACTATACACCATTGTGTAGATAAATCAAATTATTATGACATGACAAGTTTTAGTGGGGTTGACAACCGGGAAATCGGCATTTAACGGAATTTCGCGACCGGCTAACATTTTTCAAAAATACGAGTAAAGTACCTTGTGTTACATTAAGGTATTAAGGTATATAGAAAAACAAATTCTGAGACAGGTGTCTGTGGTCAATACATGTAAGTCTCTGGTGGAAAATTGTCTCGTTGGTAATCATACCAATATGAAAAAGAAGATGTGATATGATTGCCAATGAGACAACTGTCCACAAGGGACAAAAATGACACAGAAATTAACAACTATAGGTCACCGTACGGTCTTCAACAATGAGCCAAGCCCATACCGCATAGTCAGCTATAAAAGATAACGAAATGACAATGTAAAACAATTTAAACGAGAAAACTAAAATATTTATATATAAAAATGAATGAAAAATAAATATGTAACACATAAACAAACGACAACCACTGAATTACAGGCTCCTGACTTGAGACAGGCACATACAGTCTTCTTTATTTTAATATGATTTAGGCTGCAAGACGCCGGCTTCGTCTACATTAAACTCATCGATTGTACTTCAACCAAAAGTCGACACCCAAAAATTGACGAAAAGGAACTTTCGAAGAGCATTGAAAAAACTCAAATCAAATAAATAACATAAACAATCGTTTACACATAGATAGACAGCATGTAATGATCAGTAATTGTTACTAAAATTGGTAATTTTTATGATAAAGGCCGCCAAGCTAACGGGGCAGCGACTCTTCAACAACAGTTCTGTTTTCTAACTTTCATGAATTACAAAAAAAGAAATATTACGTTAGAGCCTGAAAAAATGTATAAACATGAAATACAATTAAATTTCGTGAAACTTCACGATTAATGTTGGCGAAAATGGACGTCACTGATAAACATGACGTCAAACAGATGAGAACCTTCAAACTGAGTTCTAAGATTCAAATTTGGAGACAATTTCATCAAAGGTAGGTGTTGTTTTCTTTCGATAATATTGTAGTGATCGAACATTAATTTTGTTAATCCAAGCAACTCGAGATGGCTAGTCATTCCTTAGTTACGACATGTCAACCGTGGATTAGATGGGAACTTTTAGCCAATAAAAAGAATTGTTACATACAAATATGGGTAATAAAATTGGTCGTACCCCAAAATGTAAACAACGTCACATCATTGGTTGAATGTCCATTACCCAAAATACAGTAGACTAGGTTGGTCACCTCCGTAAAACATTCAGTATACCTTCGGAATATACAAGAATAAGGTATTGTCAAGAATTTCAATAACGGCCGGGAAACAGACTAACAGTAGACTGACACATCGAAAAATTTTCACGTTTCAGGAAGGACGATAATTATTTATTATTTTTTTTTTTTTAAACCAAACATTTCTTTGAACCGTACGATTTTACACTGGAATGCAGTCAATTTATTTGTATAACGCGCGGATACTCAAATTGCACCTACTGAAACAAAAATTGTTGCGAAAAGTTTTATTTGAGACTTTACAATTCGTATTTGTATGATTTGACATTATACACGTATTTCAGCATAAGTGAATATATTTAAATAGAGCATTTGCATTATTCGTGTATCAGGATACTTGCGCGGATCGACGTATACGTATCGAACAGATTGATTTACAAAAATGATTTTACCCCGATTTCAATTAAAATAAAATGCATTATATAATATTTTCATCGGGACCAACTTTATTTAATATTTCCGCGTATATGTGTTATGCGATATGTCGATTCAGATACGCCACCAAATACTTGATTAATGCAAATTCTCTACTAGAGCATTTACACTATTCACGTATTTGCTGGAGTATCCGTATCGAGCGTATCGTATAACACGTAAATGAGGAAACTACAGGATAAATTAAGTCAAGTTGGTCCCGATGAAGATATTAGTTTATGCATTTAATTTTAATTTTGTTTTAATTGAGGTCAGGGCTAAATCATTTTTTTTTTAAACAAATCTGCGTCGATCCGTGCGCGTATCCAGATACGTGAATAATGCAAATGCTCCAATATGAACTAAACGTTCACAGTGATTCCGCGCTTCATACAAAATGTACTTCGGTCAACGCTTTTACATCCCAATGAAGTTACAAAAAGAAGCATTCAATTCTTAAGTAGTAAATTATGATACATCTAGAAAATAAACCCAGAACTTTTGTTTGGAGCATTATAAAACGTATGTGAAAAAACCGTCAAAATAGGTGCAATTTGGGTACCCTCGCGTTATGTTTAAATTAGTAGATATAAGCAGATGTGGTATGAATGCTAGTGAGACAACTCTCTCATCTAGTCACAATTTGTTAAATATAGGTAAAGTACAGTCTTCAACACAGAGCCTTGGCTCACTGCTGCCGGCTAGCTATAAAGGGCTAAAAAATGACAAGTGTAAAATAATTCCAAAGGGAAAACTAACTGTCTTATTTATATAAAAAAACGAAAAACACGTATGAACCACATAATTAACTAACTACTAACATCAAATTCTTGACTTAGGACAGGTGCAAACAAATGCAGCGGGTTTAAAGGTTAAATAGGTACCAACCTTCGCCCTTATTTGAAACAGTAGTCTCATTTGCCTATTCAGACAAAAGTTTCCATTTTGTTCTCATTTTGAAGATGTATCCTGTTTTACTATGTAGTTTCACTAATTTGATTTATTTGTGGAATCTATACATTTAAGGATCTGATTTTGTCAAGTAAAGTATACATTCACCATATATTTGTCATAGGTTTTAATGTAGCTTTAGCTATACTTAGTTGTCATTTTTTTTTTTTGGGGGGGGGGATAGCTCTTAATCTTTTAATAAGCTTTAGATTTTCAAATATTTTGGCCTCGAGCATTACTGGAGAGACATTGGTGGTCGAAATGCGCGCCTGGTGCAAGAGCATTGGTACCATTAATGTTATTAAATAATTGTATCACACATATATATGTTGTTCTGTTTCTTATCTTCAGTATTAGCCGTTTAAAAATCTAAAGACGTTACGCACGGTATTCGGTCTATGTTTCATTTGACCATTTCTTGATGCATAAGTATGACAAAAACAAATCAAATCTACGCATTATTGAATAGTAACTTGTCTTGATTTTTCATTTGAATCGAAATTAAATAAAACCTGATTTTAATATATTTAATGTTATGTCTCATTCTATGATTAAACAATGATTTTGTGTTCATAATTTGCCGTATTTGCCATGTAAGACGTAACAGCAAGCGCCAACCATCCAAATAAAAAACAAAGAAAAAATACTAACTACTGAATGGATTTCGATAAAATTTGTACAGATGGGATATGATATGATCATATTTATTATGTTAAACGGTCACGATAAATATCCTGTCAGTTCGCAATCTGGCAGCCATTTTCGAACTTCCATATAGCTGTTAGATTTGAAAATTCGAGTACACAAAAATGAAAGCTAACACTTCAATATTATAATATTTTTATATAAATAATAGGAAAGGTTCGCCACCTCTACATAAAAATGTGATTTTATTGAATTTTACAAAAATATTTTTATTTTTAACATAGCTTCTCCCATTTTATTTTTTTTCAGTATTTTCCGTGTCTCCCGTAAATGTTACCATAGAGCCATCGTTCAAGATTTTTGAGTACGATGATAATTTAGGGTATTTTAGATTTGTGACAGACAAATGAACTATGCACACAAATGTTCTTACTGAAATGTGATTTTTTTTAAAGATTTGGTTAAGCCTTCAAGGTTAAGGACACGCCAAATTTTTCATCAATTTCCATCTAGTTGTCCGTGTCTCCCGTAAATGTTACCACGTCCAAATTGAACGATTTTTGAACGGACAGTGAATGTAACGTTATAATATATAATTGTATTTCCCATTTACTGAAAGTGTAGCATGTTGTGTCTTTAGCATTGGCACGTTCTGTGTGATGATATTATTTTGGGAGATATTTTTTTTGAAAAATTATTTAAATCAACAAGAAAATGTAAATTTATCAAAATATTACTCTTAATTTTCGGATGAATAATATGTAGCACAAGCTTTAAACATGCCGAAGCTTTCATTTTTTGATTTTAGTAACATAGATGCATCTGCTAGTACGATTGTATATTTTGTATACACTAAAAGTAATTTCCACGCATCCGACAAAGAGACGCATAAGAAATTACTCATTATATTTCAAGGACTGTAGATGATTTTTTAATTTTAAATAAAATCAACAATTCTAAACTGCCGTTTTCATTTTAAAATCTGAGAATGAAACTAGAATTAAAGATAAAGCAAACAGAGGATAAATAGTAGCTGTCGCTGCGATTGACCTGAACAAGGATTATTTTTTTCATTATAATCATCTTGAAAGATACATATTTAAGATGTTGATAATACGAATAAAAAGACCCTGAAATTATATTCGCGAACTGTAGTTAGAAAACTAGTTGAAGGTGGGTTAATAACATTAATACTCTTGAAGCACAAAAAGCTTTGGTACTGGCTGTTTCCAATCGATATAAATGCCTAGTCCTAGATACTTGTGATGACGGAATTCTGAGAATCATAGAGGATATATAAATGCATTTTGCAACAATTGACATGCTTGGGCAGTGACAAATATTTGAAATATACACTTTCATTTTGTTAAGAATATGATGTCAAAAATATATACTAGTAATCAGTCATGTTAACATGGTTTTTTTTTAATGAATAGTTAAACATCAAAATGCAAGCCGTTTTATAAAAAGCTGAAAAGCTTTGACGTTTGGTACAGAAGTAGGATGAAATAATTGAAAAACGACACCAACTAACGTTACCATTACTAAACCGAACACCGTGCGTAACGTCAAAGCATTATGGGTAATATTTCCAAAAGTGTACACCAACACGTTTTGATTGTTTTAAAACGTGATAAACAATCGTAATTCAACCAATGACGTAACGTTATTTTCATTTCGGTGTACGAACAATAAGATTATCCATAGTCCTCTAGAATCTGAAAAGGCGATTTATTTAAGGTTTCTATTTTTAATTGCAGGAAAAAAAATGCTCGTTAAAATTGTTTTATTATTACTTCCATTGGCTTACGAAACTACGCTTGTGCCTTCGAGACCATTGGGATTTATTTATGGAGCACAAAGCAGCAATGTTGCGCTAGTCGAGTTCGATGTCTACATGGGACCTCTTTGTCCAGACAGCAAAGCTGCGTTTCAAACCGTTGTAAAACTTGCAGACCATTACGGACCGGACAAGTTGAGATTCCGCATGCATCTGTTTCCTTTACCGTATCATAGAAATTCTTTCCTAGTTACTATGGTAAGTCCTGATGATTTTTAAGATATAAGCCTCCGTGTTGAAATTTTCATAAGGAATTATGGAAATTGTTACTTTACTATAAAACATTAATTCTCGCGAAGCATTTTTAAAATCACAAAATTCCACAAAAGAGTAAGGAGGGGCAGTTGTACAAATAATGAGAATACACAGAACCCCGAACCAATCTATCTTTTATTTTAAAAAAAAAAGATATTATTCCCTGGTTTACCTTAGAAAAAAATGTTGAATGTCTGATTTTTTATGTTATATTTTCAAGTTTTGAAAATGTCTAGGTCAAAAAGAAGTCCATTAATAATCAAGAAAAAAAATCATGCGAACGAACTGTTTTTCTAGATCTACCGATCGTACGCGTACGGCTTTTAGCAAACAGTTTACTGATATTTCCATATGGTTAGACTAGCTTCAATCTTTAGCCCATTTGAATGTGGAAGTCTTAAAAGAAACAATAAATATGCACCAAAGGGCATATTCTGAATATTCAAATCAACATAGTTACGCTCATATATTTCTGTAACTTCAACATTTGATGTGTGTTTGTAGGTCTGCAGTAAAAAATAATTGAGGGTAAAATTCTTTCAAATGAATGGGAAAGTAGGAGAAAATGTCGCAGAAAATAAGGTCGCATTAACCGTAGTAACTATTGGCAACTGAAATAATGATGATAACCTCAAAAATATCTTGGTTAAATTCCCCTCTTTAGATACTAAAGGACTTTTGGTAATATCATTGTTTGTGCAACAAAACGGAAAAATGATACGTCAGTGGTTGAATTTTCATTCTGGAGTACATTTTAAGCCAATCACAATGTGTTGGTGTACACTTTAAAAAAAACACCACAATGCATTAGATTCCTTAACGGTGAATTCAGTGTTTGATTATTGTCTTCGATTTCTAGGAAATGTTTTACAATAGCAACATTTTATGTTTACCAAAATTGAGGCAATAATTAAAAAAAACTTGGTCAATTGCAATCTTTCTATGGTGGTGAGGATACATAATATCTCTGAAAGCTTTTATGTCTAAAATAATCTTAATTTCAAGGAACCTGTTACAGTAAATATTGATCAGGGTCATCGGATGGATATAGTTTTATAATGGATTTTTATATCAAAGACAATCGCTTTAAAGAAGTTCGCTTGTCATGTTTTAGGGATTTTTGTCAGATTTTTGGAATCCTCTGGTTTTATCCATTCGAATGCCTTTAAACAATTTGCCCATTGACCCCATTTTTCTTTTTATAAATCTTTTACATGTATAATGATAAGCCATCTGTAAAAGTCTTATAAAATTTTAATCATTTTTAATAGTTTTTGAGAACTTAAACTTGTCAATGATAAAGCTATGAAATGTTAAGGGAGAATATTTTCCCGCCAAAATTACAATGGCTAATATCTTGAAAACAAGCACATTGATATTTATTTTTTTTTGCTCTTTTGATTCCCTATAAATATAAACTAGTGTTTTAAAAAGTAAATTATTTTGAAACTGAAAAGCGAACTCCCTTAATAAAAACAAAAACAAAGAAAAATGAATGAAAAACAAAAACAATACAGAACTAGTACTGCACCCCTCCACTATACTAACCTTGCTAGTGTCGAGGAAACGGCTATTGGCTCCGTTATTTTTACTTTTCGATATTCCTTCATATAACTTATGTTTTCACATACAGAACATTTTATTTAACAGGGAACCCATGCAGTTAACAAGATGACAAACGGAAGAATGACATTTATCTGGACACAAAATATATACAGCCATTTTGAAATATTTAAGACACTCACCAAGGACCAAGCTATATCGTATGTACTTTATCTATTGAAGTTATATTTGATAAATGATTAAATCACTGTCAATGAATAATAGTGTATATAATAAACATTAGTCCTTCTTTACAATCTATTATGATTGATTGATTGATTGATTGATTGATTGATTGGTGTTTAACGCTTTTTTCGGCACTATTGTGCTATTTTTTGGCTGTCAGTTTTTGTTGCAAGAGGAATACGATGTGCCCTAAATACACTAAAGATGTTCACTAAAACCAGTTTTTAACCGAAATGCATCGACCTCGAATCGGAAAGATATTTATACCATTGGGTATTTATTGATGATATTATTTTGTTTTTAAAAAAATCTTGTTTATTTTTAAATCTTGTGCATACATGTATTTGCATCTTTTTTGCTGCTCGTAAACTATTTTAACCATTATAAACCGTTTCTGCAAAACATGGAGAAGGAAAGTTATATTCAGTATTAACTGTTGTATCGTTTTAATTTTAAAAAAAATCATCTTGTGACATTGTAAATGTTTTATTTTCCAAAGGAAAATGGTAGAGCTAGCAACGAGCATGGGACTGTCAGCAGCCGAATTTAAACAGATGTTAACAAATAGTCGAACCAGACACGAGTGTCAAGTCGAAAGAGAACATGGTTATTCGAGTAAGATTGATTATTTTCATCTAATAAATGTTGTTTAAATCTGAGAGAGAAAAGTACAAGAATTCAACTTGTGCAATAGATGTGAGCAATTAAAGCCTTCAACAATGAAAAAAACCAATACCGTATAGTCGGCTATATAACGACCCGACATGAATCAATTCTCCTTTTCAGAACTAAAGGAATGTGGGTAATCTCATCGTTCGTACACCAAAATGAAAATAACGTTACGCTATTGAATGGATTTCTATTGTTTAGAACATTCTAAACCAATCACAACGTTTTGGTGTACGCTTTTAAAACATATTACCCAGAATGAATTAGATTCTAAAACGGCGAGTTAAATAGGATGCGGACCTCTATATGTGTATTCTTATTGTGCTGTTGATTGTTGTTACCCTTTGACAACTTTTCATTTAAAAAAAACCCCGTCATTATTAAAATATAAAAATACCAACAACTAATACTTGTGTTTTGCAGTCTATCAAAAAGCATTCATGTTTAACTTTTTGATGATCGTTAAAACTCGCGTGTACCGATCTTGAATTGTTTATATAAAAAAGAAGATGTGGTATGATTGCCAATGAGACATCTGTCCACAAGAGACCAAAATGACACAGACATTTACAACTATAGGTCACCGTATGGCCATATTTATTTTTGCATACTTTTGCTCTCTTGTGATAAATTCCTAGTATGTTTAGCCACAGCATATCTTACAATGCTAATTCACCAATTTAAAATATCTTCTTTTAAGGGGGAATAAAAGCAACTCCTACATTTATGATAAATGACGTTGTAGTAGCAGACGATGACCAAGCCAAAAGGTTAGAATCTGACTGGATTAAAATAATCGACCCGATACTGAACCAAGTATAAAAGGTAATCAGCTTGTATATATAATACCCTTTTCTACCATTTGGTATCATTTGCTCTAAATGCATTTGTAATTAAAAAAAATATTTGTTCCTAAACTAGAATTGAATTAAATTTCTGAAGAATATTTTTTATATATATTTCTCTAATCCGTAGCCATTTTAAAACTTTCCTCAACAGAAAATGGTTTTCTGTTAAAAAAGTATGGTTAGTTTGTTTTCTGCTTTCGTTATTCACATCTGAATTATGACTCAGACTATTGTTTCCTTCTGATATTATAATTATGACATCATCACATGCATTTGACGTCATAAAAGATCAATCGATTTATCTTTACATTCACCATTTTGGTATAATTCGGGATTCTCTATTATTACTCTCTTTAGTTTGATAACCGTTTTATTCTCTCAACAACTAGAGAGAAAAAACATTCATATCTAATTTCAAATTCTATTTAAATAAGCAGAGGCGGATTTAGGGGGAGGTCCAGGGGCCCGCCCTCCACCTTTTCTGAGAAAAATTTGGTTGTTTATATAGGGAATCATCGAAGCATGAACTGATTAGGCAGTCAGTCGGCCCCCACTTATGAAAGTTTCTGGATCGGCTACTGATAAGTATTCATTTGCTGATTTATCAATTCTACTATTTTGAACTCATATTTTTTATTTATTTCAGGTGCAGACAATTAACACGGTTTGATAGCAGACCACCAGATAATTAGTCAGACTCGGGGTCGAAAAGTCTTTGCTCGGGCGTTCTCTTTAATCAAGCCGTGTGCTTAAAGAAGACGTAAATATAAAAGCAGTTTTATAGTCTTTTGGTTGACCCGACAGGAGGGGACCAAGATACTAACGAGGCTGTCTTGACATTGGACATTTAATTGGGAATGATTTTATTAAGGACCGCAGTAAAAATCCCGAATGTATGACTGGGGCTTTAAATTGTATATTTTTATAATAAATGCTTGTTTTAGATAACTTTTTTAATTGTTGTTTTGTTAGAATTTTCCAGTAAATGTTTCTGTACAAATCAGCGTTTGTATAGATGTCCCTATGCCATTGGTCAAACTCAGATTTGTAACGAGGTTCTGTGTCTCCCTTTTTCTTTTTCTGTAGTGTATGAACCATGTGACAAAGATTTAAACATAATATGGCAAGTGAAAAATTACCTATTCCAAAACATCAGCAAATCTTCTATTTGTTTCAAAAAGAAAATCAAAGTATACATTTCTATTCTCTTTTTCCAGCTCCCATTATACATCAATATGTTCCTTATGTTGTACATGTAACAACAATCCTGAATTAGACTGTTTACCGAGTTTATAATAACAGCACGACAAACACGACGAGTTCCCCATGTGTAGCAGGATCTGCTTACCCTTCCGGAAAACCTCAGATCATCCCAGTTTTTGTAGGGGTTCGTGTTGCTTAGTCCTTAGTTTTCTCTTGTGTACTTTAATTTGTCTGTAAATTTAGTCTTTTTCTTTTTTTACCCATGGCATTGTCCGTTTATTTTCCATCTATGAGTTTTACTGTTTCTTTGGTATTTTTCGCCCCTCTTTTTTTGCATATTCAGAATGTACTTAGGTGAAATTAAATAAATCAAGAATTTAAAATTGAAACTAAAATCAGAAAGAACATTAGAAAAGGATCAAAATAAGCTATAACTATTGTTAGGTCTTATTGAGCTCCTTTTCGAGATATTTGACTTTTAAAAATATGTCGGGGAAACGTTTTGCATTGGCATTACATGGGTCTCAAGTAAAAAGAAAGAAAATCAAGAGTCTGCTTTAATTTTGGTTAATGACCTTTTATGAGTTTTTTTAAAAGTATTATATGAAAAGATAATTTGGTGTTATGGGCAACATGTTATACTTAGTATCGTAAGGGGGAAACCAAGGACTGAAGTACATCCTTAAACACCAACAAACAACATATTAACTTTGTTATAACTGCTGAGTACGATACTTACAATAAAAGCATTAAAATTTTGTACAATCATGATTACACATTAAATTTGATATCATACTAGTATTTACACAGATTATATTTAATTTATCTGTTGTCAGCTGATATCGTGGCTATTTCATGTGATTATTCTGTTTAAATAAAAGATATAGAAATGAACTTCTATCATTTCGTTTCAAACATCACACTGAAAATGTTTTGTAAAATAATTTTGTGTTTACTACCTATTGCATTTGCGCAAGTTCCGATACCACACAGACCTTTAGGGTTTGTGTACAAGTGGGGAAACGCCAGTGCTCCAGTAGATCTAGATGTATACCTTGACAATCTGTGCCCAGACAGCGCTGAGACCTTTCCAACAATACAGAAAGTAGCTGATTACTATGGTCCAAAACAACTCAGACTTCGAATCCATCTCTTCCCGTTACCATATCATCACAATTCATTCTTAATTGCAATGGTGAGTAAACTATATTTTTTATTAAAAGTAAATAAACCAAACATCCTCATTCTTGAGAGATAATGATTTTAATACAATGTTTAAGAAATAAATACATACCATATGCGTTTTAGGGTAAAATTCCGATATTCTATCAGAAAATCAGTTTTGACATTTTGTTTTATGTGATATTTTTTTTCTTCATTTTCCATATGGTCTGGATGGGGGTTATTCATTTCCGAATTATGTATTTTTATTGACCGTTATTCTCCATTTGTTTTTTTGTTACACAACATTGCTCTCCTTTCATTACGCTTTGGCCTATTTTACTCGTTTGTTAATTTTTTAAGACTATCTATTGTATGATTTGCCTAATAGTCTCTATTCTATAAACCCATACAGACTCTCGTGTATTTATCTTATAGTGATCAGCAAACAGTTCTATAAGTAATTGTTCTGCAATTTGAACATTACATTTGTATATTGTTATATTGATAATTTTAGTATATAAAAACAGGAGTCTAAAGGTACCAACAACGGGTGAATCAAACTTCATTTAAACTAAAATCTCTTCAAAACGAGAGACAGAAAAACAGACTATATTTTTGATAATATTGCTTTCGTTTCTTACGTGAATACTTTGTACGTAGCGCAATTATGATATCGTTAGCGAAATTATATTAGCATAATTTACTCAGGACAATTAAGGCGTTAATATTTAACTGCATACTAAACTATCCGTCTATGGTTGAAGACCGCGTGTGTTGCCGTCTAGATGTCTGTTGGTTATCTTTGTCGTTCGATTGCTGTCTACTTGGCGTATATCTAATATTTTCTTTTATTTATATAACGGTATGCTAATTAAAAATTAACACAAAAGACAGTTTGAAATTCAAGCATTGCAAATACAAACAACATTCATTGTTTTATCGCCATTTATCCTGGTATCAATGATGAGTTTATTATTTATAACAATTTTGCTAAATTCTCAGATTTGACCAAAACACAAGTCAAGCACAATTTTGAGTAGTTATCACAAAGTAAGCAAATTTACAATGTATTCATATCATATCTTCTTATTTTTATAATCACTGTATCTACCATTTGTTTTGTTTATGTTTTAGGGAACACGTGCTGTTGACCAGCTGACGAAAACAAATATGACGTATACCTGGGTACAACAAATTTACAACAATATTGTCAAATTCTCCGATGTGACATTAACACAGGCACAAGTAGTCACGTAAGTAAAATTCTTCACAACGGTCAAGTAAAACATGTTGGCATTTTCTAACATCATTTCTAATGCAACATCGTTTGAAACGTTCATTTTGATTGGATAACATTACCAATTCTCATAGCATGAATTAACAATTGATACCACGAAAACGTACTCGCAATCACAGACGACGTATACTGATAGATTTCAAATGCATGATTTGACGTTGTTTTCTGTTAGTTTCATTAGAATAGAGATAACTATATTGAAGTTTAAGCTCCGACGGCATCTGTAAACTTAATATGCGATAACAAGTTACCAATTGAAGCCGTTAGACTTTGAAACATGCCTTCTTTTTTGTTGTTTATATAATAAATTATGCTTTGCCTTCATTTAAATATAATGATACAACGCAGATTTTCGAAATGAATATAAAAATGCCAAATACAAATAATTAGTTGACCTTTTTTTGTATCAGTTTTTTTTTTATTATTCAGGAAAATGACTGAACTTGCAAAAAGCATGGGGATGTTAGAAACAGAATTCATGAAACTGGCAACTGATGAAATGGTAAATGAAGACTGCAGAGTTGCATGGAAGTACGCATGCTCAAGTAAGTGTTTGTCCTGTATTATAACTGCATCATCACGAACCATATGATGCTAGAGAAGAAAAAATGTCGTTTAGAAATTATAAAAGCCGATCTTTTTACCCAATAGATAAGTATAAATACTATTTGCGGAAAGAGTAAGTTGCTATACAGATGTACTAAAAAAAGTTATACTCTTGTGTTAAAGAATATTTAAACCATTGGAATTTGACTTTTTTAAGCTTACATGTTTATGAAATATCGTATATGTAATAAAAATTCTGTATGAAGTGCAAAACCGTTATAGTATCTAAACAATTTCGTATCCGTAAATGGGTGCCATTGTTTGTTATGAATTCTCATTAATTATTATTCTAATGGGTATCTTGCTTTTTTCATCTTTTTTTTTTTATTTACATTTACATTCCTTTAATTCTCCTAAGATAACACTTATCATCTCTACACTTTTGTGCTGACATGAATTATCATTGATATGGTTATATTTAAAAATTAACTGTTTACAAAATTTTGAATTTTTGAAATACTAAGGCTTTTCTACCTCAGGCATAGATTACCTTAGCCTGTATTTGGCAAAACTTTTAGGAATTTTGGTCCTCAATGCTCTTCATCTTCGTACTTTATTTGGTCCTTTTAAACTTTTTTGGATTCGAGCGTCACTAATGAGTCTTTTATAAACAAAACGCGCGTCTGGCGTATATACAAAATTTAGTCCTGGTATCTATGATGAGTGTATTGATAATATTGTTAGCTGTTGTCAAGATAAATCAACTTCTAATAGTGACAATAAACAGGACAACTTACACACAAAAGTGATATATTATAATGGTATGATTTCCAATAGAACACTATCCACCAGGGTCAATTGATATGGCTAGTCACTGTACTGCCTTCAATAGTGAGCCAAACAGTACTTACTTACTTCATCCTCTTCATGTTCTTGAACACATAAGGCATCAACAAGGGACCTCCAACTCGTTCTATCTTTCGCGATTTTTTCTATTTGATTCCAGGTGTAACCATGCCTTTTTATCTCTGCTGCTATATGTGCCTTTCGGTCTTCCAGGCTTTCTTGACCCTTGTGGTGTCCATGTCAATACCTTTTTCACATGCCGGTTGTTATCCATTCGCAGTACCATATAGTAAAGTATAAAATGCATTGTCATGACAAAGATGTAAAATATACAAACGAGAAAACCAACTGCTTGATTAATAATATAACAATAAATGAAAATCAAGTATGTCAAATAACAACCAACTAAAATGACTACATTACCGGTCTCTATTGTTCTTTCATATATGTATGTTTTTTTTATGTTTGTAGGAGGAGTTACTGGAACACCTACGTTCATGATTAACGATGTAGTTGTAGCTGCAGATCCTGCCTGGCAAGTATCCGAATGGAACAAAGTCGTCGATCCTTTACTCAAAAAATCATTGGGGGTAGGTATCTATAAATTATGATAAATTTATCCTGCAAGATAATGGTGGACGGTGAAGGCCATTTCGCGTTTTCGGCCTTATATAGGGGTAACACGCAAAAAAAGCGAAAACGCGAAGTCGGAGACTCGAAATCGCGAAAACGAGAATATTAAAAATCCCCCACCCCCATTTCACGTTGTCATGTTTTCGACTACGCGTTTTCTTGTTTTCGACTTTTCGCTATAATTATTACTATATCTTTCTTTAAAGAGAGTTTCTCATTTGGAACAATTAAGCTCTCTACAAACATTATAAACTACAATGTACGTGATTCTTTTTTGTTCTTTGACATAATTTATTGTTATTTACATGACACTGTTCGAAGAAAGTAATTAGTATATAGGAATTGCTACAATATTGTCATAATATCCCCAAGGAATGATTATTTGATGAGATGCATTTGGTTTTAGGTTGCAGCAAAAAAGACCATTGTTAAATATTGCTTCAAGTTAAATGTCGCAAAAAACTGTGCTCGTTGTCGCAGAAATGTCTATATATGACGGTTTCCTCAATACGAATTACATGTTCTAAATTATTTTCAGCAATATTGTTATTATCGTTTAGGTATCAAGAACAAGAGATTGTACCGGAAAAAAGAGATGTGAATATCTGCCTGGGAAAATAGAGTGTTGTAAACCAGGAGAAGCTTGTATACCAAACGTTGGATGCCGCTGCTGATTGACAATTATCAATCGGTAAACATCGGCAGATTCCGGTCCTCTCCAATAGACTTGTGTAATATGCCGAAGTGTGTCGAATGTCACAACTTAGTCTCATATTTTATAAACTTAATTTTAAGCTATGGCATGGCTTATTCGTCCATCTTTTTGAGATGATATTCTTTAAATAATTGTGATCATTGTTGTACTATCTAACTTAAAATGTAATTTTTTATTCGTTTACATTTTGTACATTCTTTTTACACACCAATCATGCATGTATTTACGTCGTGTGATGGTCTAATATTGTCTTTCAGTCAACGACCGTCTTTTTGTTCTTATGTCCACACATTGTGCAAAAACTGGTTATAGTTTGATCAAACTTCTTTTTGATGCAATATTTAAATAGATAACCGAATGCTCAATTTTGGGTTTTTTTCACTAGCTCGAGTGTACTTAGCTATACATACGACAATCCTTACACTGCTGATTGAATTAGTGAAAGTGGACAGCCTAACGAAAAATATATCATAAATAAGATGCTTATGCATTTTGATTGGAGTTTTTCATGTAAAATTTAAGGCAATAGTTAAATACCTAGAAATGTTCTTGTTTTCCTGCAGGACCAAGTTAATAACTTTTCGTTAAATGTCTTTTAATATTTTCCAATTTATATTAGACATGTTACGAAAAGGTATATTCACGACGCTGAGGTTGACAATTTACACTTTAAATGTGGGGACTGTGTCATAACACCAAAGAGATTACCTGTGTATACATTGGATTTTATTCAAAAACTGCATTGATCCTTTCGCAGGCAATTCCGTATGGAACGAATATTCAATAGCATTTATACGATAAGAAATATTAGAAATAGATATTAATAATTTCCATTATATTTTTAAGAAACTATAATAATACTGCAAAATATGGGGGGGGGGGCGTTCATGTTAATGCAGTAGATGTGCGGGGCAACGGAGACACGGGTACATACGTGTGTGAATTCTTTGGCAAGCCCTTAATATATCTTGCAATTAATCTTAAGTATTATAATCTGTTGTATACCTACTCGTGAATATATATGTAACGATCATTTGTATATAGTTTAAAAAACAAACAGTGTATGTATTTTGATTCAGTTGTTTGCCACCTAAATTTTATCTAACGGGGTCTGTTTTAAAACAACTAAAACACGATTTCAACTTGAGACATGTTGCACTATATAGATTTAGAAAATTTTCGGCCGGTCATATAGCTTCGAAGGTATGTATTTTCTGTCTTTATTTCCTTCCAACTTTGTCTCAATTTCAAAAGTGACAGCTCATTTTGTATTTTCTGTATAACAGTTTGTGATTGATTGATTGTTGGTTGCTTAAGGTTCAGTGGCAAATATTTCATGTATGTTCAGAACGAGAAGAGGTTTGTATAAAATATGAATCGCTACTCATCGGTTGAACAACCCTGCAGAGTTTCAAAAGCTTTACATAATGACTTAAAAGATATAGCAAGATGTGGTGTGAGTGCCAATGAGACAGCTCTCCATCCAAATAACAATTTAAAAAAGTAAACCATTATAGGTCAATGTACGGTCTTTCAACACGGAGCCTTGGCTCACACCGAACAACAAGCTATAAAGGGCCCCAAAATTACTAGTGTTAAACCATAAAGTTTGCATTTACATCTTAAAACACCTTATGCAGATATTTTGTATTTCATAAATTCCTGAAACATTTGCGAAAATTCGCCATCCGTTTCATAAGAAAATGAGAATGTGAAAAAAAGTGACACCGATGACCGATGGGTCTTTCCTGCTAGGAGTTTCTCTAAAACAAATATGTTTTTTTTTTAATTAAATCTGTTGGATGGGTACCTATTACTACCCTACGGAGGTACCTGGTGGTTTTTTTTTCTCAGGGAGAAAGGAGGGGACTAGGATTAAATTTGAAAAAGGCAGGACGTGAGTTTTGAGTTGAGAAAAAGCGGAATGAGTAACTTGTCCAAAAAAATCTTAAAATTTAACTTGCTTACTATGTATAATATATGATTATCAATCTAGAATTGAATGAACTTGTATAACCCTCAGCCCCCCTTTTTCTAGACCACCCACTCCTACGCGCGTACAACTTTTATGTCTTATGCAAGGTTTTAGCCAGCAATAATATCACAAAAGCAATTGTCGTATAAGATGTTACATACATAATGATGTTCTAGATAAATGTAATTTGAATTAACCAAGACGCACAGGATTTAAATTTTACCTATTTAAATCTATAATCAATGTTTTGACACCGTCCCCAATTTAAAGTCTAATTTGTCAACCTCAGCGGCGAGAATATACCTTTTCGTAACATGTCTATTGCTTCCATAAAAATATGCGTAGAATATGTCTTCGTGCATGTGGTGTATACCCTTTTATTTTACAGTAATCGTTTTTTTGTCTGTGAGAATTGTTTACAAATTATGACTTAGATGAATAGTTGTCTCATTGTCACTTATATCGCGTTTTATTAAGGCCGCATTTCTTTCTAACCAAAATTTTGTAAACGTCGTGTCGCGTTTGTTATTGTTTTCTAAACTCTACAAAAGTAGAAACAAATGCATCGTTTAATAAGTCTTTACTGACCCTGTTTGAACTTTCAATAATGCATGCAAATGTTTTGGTAATTATACTATTTACAAACGTAGACACAGATGCTTCATTTAATCAGTTTGAAGTAAGAAACAAATGTAGCGTTCGTACTAACAAACGACAAACGACAAACTGCAGATGCACTTTTATCGTTTGCATAGTTTGTCAAAGTTTATGTAATTTGAAAGAAATGATCAAAACATGTGCGCGCTTAGCCGTTTGTATCGTTTGTGTTAGAAAGAAATGCACTCTAATTCTATATATACAAACGACAGTCGCAACTTACGATTCTGTCGAAACCGGTTGTTGTTTCTTTTTTAAAATGTTTCATAAGTAGAATGAAATGGAGCTTACATTATCCTTCAACTTCATGTTCCACTTTAGTACATCTCGTCACTTAATTTAAAATGTAGTGACTACGTGGAACTCATCTCGCCCATCAAAAAGGATACCACATATACGATTAAGTCTACCTCATTTCTTGACTTAAAAAAATGACAATGAAGGTCGATTGAGAGAACAACTTTACGACAATTAAAATGATTTCAGCTTTCCAATCGACTACTTTCCGTTTCTATATGTAACGCATACCAGAAGCCACTTTATACGCGTATTCAATATCCAAGTTGATACAATATTCTAAGGACGACCACGGATTATTTCCGATAGTCGTAGCCATTCTGCCGTACATTTTCCCCGATTATTACATCATTGTATGAAAATAAACACATGAGTTGGACTTAACACAAGCAACACAACTGTTGGCACATGCTTTCCCTTCCGGAGCTCTTGAGATAACCTGCGGATTTCGGTCTTTGATTTTCTATGCAATGTTGTATAGACTTGTTACACTGGTTTTCGTAATTTGTTTTCAGTTTTGCCATGGCGTTATCTATTTTATTTTCGAGTTTTGTTTCGAATGTCACAATGGTATCTTTCATCGGATTTTGTCTAATGCTTAGTCCTTGTCTAATGCTTAGTCCGTTGCTGTGTGTGTTACATTTTAATGTTGTGTCGTTGTTCTCCTCTAATATTTAATGCGTTTCCCTCAGTTTTGGTTTGTTACCCCGATTTTGTTTTTTGTCCATGGATTTATGAGGTTTGAACAGCGGTATACTACTGTTGCCTTTATTTAACCTGCTGTTTGTCTGTCAAGATTAGTCACTTTTTGGGGTTAAGATTTGGTTAAAATGCTTTTCGACTCCATTATAAATTTGTTATTCGCATTGATTTTATATGAATGCCACATGGGAGATTCCTGTAAACGAAATATGAGGTATGAGTAATTAATAATAAGCCTACTATCTCGACTAATCGTTTTGTGATGTGCTAGAAGATAATAATATAACGAGTCTCTTTTATACTTAAAGGAAGTTTGTTTACAGTATTGCATCATTAACTTTGTTCTATTGTAATGGTTTGTATGTGTGTGTACAATATACACTGACTAAAGCCTACAAGTAAGCTGTTATAGTTAGGGAATGTCAATTACTAGACAGTATACACTGTGTAGGTATGGTGTTCCCTTACAATTACTCATTTTCATTTTTAATGTTTGACTTGCGAGCCTTTATGCCAAATGTAATGCATGAGTGGGATGAACAGATCAGTAGTCCTTGAAATTGCTAATAAAAGTTTATTTTTCTTTGAGTTATATACTCATACATAACGTTCAGTAGAAGACGTGCGACCACAATCTGGACTTTATCAGTCTTCTCTCTACCGTTTTCCTTTACTCATTTATATATTTAGCCATTTTCAGGTAAACCTTTCTTGAAGTTTGTAAAAAGGTTTACTAAAATAAGTCAAAACAAATAACCTTAGAAAAAACATCTACATTGGTTTTGTTTCTTATTTCCTTTAGTTAAATAACTGAAGAGACACAATTTCTAAAACGAAAATTCCAAATTTTGTTGGTACTTATTTTATTCAAGCGTCATTTAGGAGTCTTTCATAAACAAACTAGCGTACACATTTTAATATTGGTAACTATGATTGGATTTTTAACCACTGGACAGAAGACACTGATGCTGCAAATTTCCTTACCGAGAGTATCACCACCCTAGTTGTGTAACTACTATCATTGACATAGTCATAATTTTATATGAACGTTTTACAAAAACTTTGCAAAGTACTACGGATTTTCTACCGCATGAATATATTAACACTTAAGTTTTGTTTGGTGAATTTGTGTCCTCAATGCTCTTCAATTGCGTACTTTATTTGGCCGTTTGAATTGGTTATCACAGGTACCAGGATTAAGATTTAATACGCCAGACGCGCGTTTCTTCTACATAAGACTCATCAGAGACGCTCAGATCAAAATAGTTATAAAGCCAAACAAGTATAAATTTGTAGAGCATTGAGAATCCAAAATTCAAAAATGTGTGCCAAATATGGTAAAGGTACGTGTAATCTATTCCTGGGATCGAAACGCATACATAAGTCTAACCTAGGTTTCTACGATGAGAGGAGGTTTAGCTAGCTTTAAAAGGCACTTTCATTCCACCTTTTCGACTTAGGAAAATGCCTGTACCAAGTCAGAAATGTGACAGTTGTTGTTCATTCGTTTGATGTTTTTGAGCATTTGATGCTGCTTTTTTATTACACTTTCCATTTTGAATTTTCCTCAGAGTTCGGTATTTTTGTGATTTTGCGTTATATAATGTGTCATGTTATACTTTTGGATACTATAAGTTATATGGTTTGCTACTGACCCCCTACAGATCCATAGAGGGTTAGAAAAATCCATAGGGCGTTTTGTTGAAAAACAAACAATGAATTACAACAACTTTAATACATGACATCACCATTGACAGTGGATGTGACGTCATGAAGCCCCTATGAAATTTACTAACTCCCTAAGGATCCATAGGGGTCACCACGTGTTGACTTTAAACCAATCACAACGTGATAATTTAACAGCAGTGCGATAAAATTCAATAGCTGCTGTGCAATATTCCAAAATTTAAAGGTACAAAATTGATGTTTTAATGATTTTATTAACAAATGTAGTAAATACACCATTTTCCAACTGGTAAAGATGAATTTCAAATAAACCACTTTTAACCGTATTTCTGCAATTTTGAATGATAATAAGCTAACATTCCTTTTGACATCTTTATCAACCTCATTTTGAGTCACTTCCAGTTCCTGATTATTTTAATGTATGTACTTTTCTCCTTATCCGTAAGGACCTATTTTTGCGAAAATAAAACGATGCAAAATCAAATAGAGTGAATTGCAGATGATATTTTCTTCAGCACACTTAATAAAAACATCAGTTACCCTTTATTTTTGAGTTAAAGTGGAACATCCTAAAAACTTTTTAAAAAACAGTATTCAAAGGCACGGGACCTTTGGCAACATCTCCCGGAAGTATTGGTTTGATAGTATCAACATTAACATCTGATTTCGTCATCAATGGTCCCAATGGTTTAACTGGTGCTACTACTGGTGCTACCACTCCCCCTAAAAACCTTGATTGGAAATTTTCGGGACTATTAAGAGTTGCAATATTTGGTAGTGGCCCTCCTGTTCCTAAATTCTGATTACCAAACGCTTGATTGAAGTCTTGTTGCTGCGCTACACCAGCTTGGTTTTGATTGAAAGCTCCTCCCTGCTGACCAAATCCTGCCCCAGGGAACACTCCCTGTTGGTTCCATCCTGCCTGATTCCAACCTTGTTCCCATCCTGTAGGCCCTTGCTGTTGATTCCATCCTTGATTTCCCCATGCATTTCCTATTAGGCAAAAGAGAATTATATCTTTCAAGTTTCATTTATATAAGATTAATACGATATATTGGTTGGATAATACATCAGTAGTAGGAGGTGTTCAGCTTTAGTCATTTATAGAAGCCGTCGGGCGTGACGCTATGACGTTATCGCTGACATCATCTATCCTTAATGGGCAACAACACCACAAATAAGTCAAACCTGATACGGAGGATATTCCCTCCATATAATCATAAACATCCCCTATCCTACTTACATCGTTTGGTTGATGTCTCATTGAAGTATATCCAACATATTAATTTATTCATATTTAAGTTCGAATTGATCATCAGCATAATCGGTGCTCAATATTGACTATTCAAAGCTGAGAACTGCTGTTTATGAAATTTCATGTAAGGAAGTTGAAAAATGCACGCACATTGTTACAGCTGTTTTAGTTTTTGTGTTTGTTTTTTCTACTCACTTTGATGTGTCACATATATAGTAGAACGTAATATATGTTGTAAATATAGCTTACCTGTTTGACCTAAGTCAATGCTAAAGTCTTGATCTAGAACGATTAGAAATTGATAAATATAACATAAAAAAAAAGACCAAATGACATAAATTAACAACTAAAGATCATGTCAATATTTTTTTTCAAATTAATAAGCTTGATAGAATTTCTTTTGAAAAAATCACAGATTAAAATGTTTAATTTAAACATCCCTAATTAACTGGGCATTTAAAAAGTCGGAATGCGAGTACATATGTTCAAACTCTTTTAGATCATTTTTTAGTAGCAATAAACAAAAGAACTATGTCAATTGGACATGCTTTGATACTATTTATGCACTTGAATTTTTACTTGATAACATTTTTGTTCGGTTTGTAGATTCCGTATATCGTCAAGTTATTGGAATTCCAATGGGGACTAACTGTGCACCACTTATTGCGGACCTGTTTCTGTATTGTTATGAGTTACAATTTATGACTAAAATTAGCAAAGACCCATCAAAACAACATTTGATACAAAAATTTAACAATACTTTTAGATATTTGGATGATATATTGGCTCTAAATAATGACGACTTCAGTATGTATACTAAAGAAATTTATCCTGTAGAACTTACTTTAAATAAAGCTAATGATAACAATGACCACTGCCCTTTCCTCGATCTTGATATCTATATCATAAACGGGAAGCTTAATACAAAAATTTATGATAAAAGAGATGATTTTTCATTTCCTATTGTTAATTATCCATTTTTAGATGGTGACGTTCCCTTGTCACCATCTTATGGTGTTTATATATCTCAACTTGTACGATTCGCTCGTGTATGTAACAATGTATTAGATTTTAGCGAGAGAAATTTATGTATTACTGAAAAATTATTACACCAGGGTTTTCGATATCACAAACTGGTCAAAACATTTACTAAATTTTATCACCGGTATAAGGAAATAATTCGTAAATATAACTCAACATGCAGACATCTTATACGTTCAGGTATTTCACATCCAAAATTTTATGGAAATATTCTTTATAAAGCACAAAAATGTCAGTATTCTCCTCAGAAACTAACAAAACCTTTAAATAGACTTATTAAAAGGGGATATAGTTACGATACTGTTGTCAGGTCATTAAAGATTGCATATTTTGGCTTTAACATTGATTCACTGATAGGGTCTTTGCATCGGAACTAAACACATTTACTTCTAAAAAAACAGTTGTTGGCATGACACGGGTTATGTTCTTCTCATATATTTTATGATAGTATGATACTAAACCCCTAACGGGAGGGATTGTACCTGATATTCATATGATGAAGACATAATCTTTCAATCAGTTTAATTGAGGTCTGGAGCTGGCATGTCAGTTAACTGCTAGTAGTCTGTTGTTATTTATGTATTATTGTCATTTTATTTATTTTCTTTTGTTACATCTTTTGACATCAGACTCGGACTTCTCGTGAACTGAATTTTAATGTGCGTATTGTTATTCTTTTACTTTTCTACATTGGCTAGAGGTATAGGGGGAGGGTTGAGATCTCATAAACATGTTTAACCCCGCCGCAATTTTGCGCCTGTCCCAAGTCAGGAGCCTCTGGCCTTTGTTAGTCTTGTATGATTTTAAATTTTAGTTTCTTGTGTATAATTCGGAGTTTAGTATGACGTCCATTATCACTGTACTATTATGCATATTTTAGGGGCCAGCTGAAGGACACCTACGGGTGCGGGAATTCTCGCTACATTGAAGACCCATTGGTTGCCTTCGGCTGTTGTTTGCTCTATGGTCGGGTGGTTGTCGCTTTGACATATTCACCATTTCCTTTCTCAATTTTATTTTAACAAAAGTTCAATATATGCTGTAATACATGTTTTATAAGTTAAGTGACGTGTAAACTCGACCGACTCATTCAGAAACTGAAGGAGATTAAGTTTGTGAATATCTAGGTTAATTTTACATATATCACTCAACTTTTTAAAATAGTATTAATCAAATATTTGAATAAAATGCACTAAGGATTCTGTCGATACTATCTTAGAACTGCAGAACTTTTTCGCTGTGTAGGAATACATACTCAACATAGAGACAATGAATCAGGATTACCTGTGTATAATGTTTAGATGCAATAAAAAACACCTATTTGGGTAAATTGTTCTTTTCCTATAAAATCTTTAACTTAGCGACGATATGTTTTCACTTAATTGTGCAATGTTTGATAACAACATTGATCACATTCATCAAATGTTACAAGACTATAAGGCTACCACAGATACAACTGAAGTATATTCTTTCACAGATTTCCTACCAGAAATCGACAACGAGGTCCGTTTCAATACTAATATATATACCAAGATAGACAATCCCATTTGGTTTATCTGTAATCATTTTAACTAGTGATATCTACGTATGAAATACATATCGTCACTGAGCTTCCAAAATTTCGTATATGACTTTTTTGGCTAAAGCTACTTTTTGACACAAATCGTCTTGGCGGGAGGAAATCTTTGATATTCCAAAATAGCATACAGTTAGCTATAGACCAATCAAAACATTAGAAATACGACATGTAACAAAATTTCCAATCTCAGTTGTTGTAAATTGTTGTACAATCGATTTAGGAATCAAATACTTGTACATTTATTTGTTTTTATTAAAATAAATGAAGTTTTTCGGTAAACCAGATATGTCAAAGTTTTTTACCTTGCTGCCATCTACAAAAAATGTTAGGTTCACATACGATATTTTGGAAGCATGCATTTCTACCAAATTTTCAAAGCCTGTTTATGAGGTATTTTTTAGCAAATATTGTGATTTACAACAATTTGGAAGCCCAGCGACTCTTCCGACCCTTTTCTGACTAACTGACGCCATGAGACGACGAAACGCAGTACATATTGTCAACATGCAAATTACAGAATCATACTTCGAGCGAAAAGTTTCTGTCTCGAGATTTTCAAAGATCCGTTTTATAGCAAAATCATAAAATGTAAATTACATACCGGCAACATTTTGAGGTCCAACTTGGTTTCCATTGGCGAAATTAGGTCCTTGAAAGTTAGGTGCATTATTTCCCCAGTTTTGGTTTGATTGACCATCGAATGCATTTGGACCAGGTCCAAAACCTGGACCAGTACCAAAGTCTGGACCAGGGCCAAAATCTGGACCAGGGCCAAAATCTGGACCAGGGTTCACTGGTCCTTGAATAGGTCCTGGTGGTGAAATATCAACAGATGGTCCTGTGAAACTGCCTATAAATAAAAAGAAAGTTCTCATTGGACTATTATAAAAGAAAATATATTTCTAAACGATGGGTTTTTCAAATCAGTTGATATTTAAAGACATTTGTTTCTTTTATTCAGGCTCAAAATAATATCAAATGTTCAGTATAAAGTGTATTCTGCAATATATCATAACCTTCTTTTCGATTGGAAAGTTAACATTTATAAAATCATGGTGTATAAACTTTTTTTTAAAATGCAAGAGATATCTGTAGTATATTTTATTTTGTATCTTATATAACTCAGTTTAACTTGTTACATGTTGAGACTCTATTCGTAATTTTTAATGTTATTCATATATAAAGTGCTACCCCTTTTAATTAATGATTTAAGATTTGATTCATTAGGGTTTGTTTTTTTTGGTTTTTTGTTTGTTTTTTTGTTTTTGCTTTTTCTGAACTATGAAACATATTTTATTTATTTAATGGAGTACTGGCTAGAATACTATCAAATCAACTGATATAAAAAAAATATAGCTCAACATGAAGACTTCTTATACGTTCAGGTATTTCACATCCAATACTTTATGGAAGTATTCTTTATAAAGCACAAAAATGTCAGTATTCACCTCAGAAGCTAACAAAACCTTAACATAGACTTATAAAGAAGGGATATAGTAACGATACTGTTGTCAGGTTATTAAATATTGCATATTTTGGGGTTAATATTGATTCACTTATAGGGTCTTTGCATCGGAACTAAACACATTTATTTAAAAAAAAACAGTTGTTGGCATGACACGGGTGATGTTCTTCTCATATATGTTATGATGGTATGATACCAAACCCCTCACGGGAAAGATTGTACCTGATATTCATATGATGACGACATGATCTTTCAATCAATTTAATTGAAGTCTGGAGCTCGCATGTCAGTAAACTGCTATTAGTCTGATGTTATTTATGTATTATTGTCATTTTGTTTATTTTCTTTGGTGACATCTTCTGACATCAGACTCGGACTTGTCTTGAACTGAATCTTAATGTGCGTATTGTTATGCGTTTACTTTTCTGCATTGGCTAGAGGTATAGGGGGAGGGTTGAGATCTCCTAATCATGTTTAACCCCGCCGCATTTTTGCGCATGTTCCAAGTCAGGAGCCTCTGGTCTTTGTTAGTCTTGTATGATTTTTAATTTTAGTTTCTTGTGTACAATTTGGAGTTTAGTATGGCGTTCATTATCACTGAATTCGTATATTTATTTTTTAGGGACCAACTGAAGGACGCTCCGGGTGCGGGAATTTCTCGCTGCATCGAAGACCCATTGGTGACCTTCTGCTGTTTTCTGCTCTATGGTCGGGTTGTTGTCTCTTTGACACATTCCCCATTTCCATTCTCAATTTTAGCTTATGATATAAAAAAAAACATTAAAATTAAAGTTCAACAAGTTAGACACTTTCCTGGTGCTGGACCTGATAAAATAATTGATGAAATCATAAAACAAGACTTATATAATTGTTTCTTATTGTGACCGGTTAATACCATTTCGCGTTTTCCCCCTTCATATAATATAGGGCGAAACGGGAAATCACAAAGTCGAAAACGCGAAAAAGGCGAAATAATTTTCTTTTCCGATTTTGAGTTTTCGACTTCGCGTTTTCACCTTATAGAATATGAATGGTGAAAACGCGAAATGGCCTTAACTGGCCACCATAGTTTCTCGTTTTCTCGTTTTTTTGTAGATTATGCTGTTGGTTTTCCAGTATAAATGGTTTTTACTATTCATTTTGCGGCCCTTTATAGCTTGCTGTTTGTTGTGAGCCAATGCTCTGAATTAAAGACCGTACTTTAACCTATAACGATTTACTTTTACAAAGTGTGACATATATGGAGAGTTGTCTCATTGGCACTCATGCCACATCTTCTTTTATCTAAGACTTATCTTTCATTGAATCGTAATTTTAGGTAAATTTTAGATGATTCAGTGGTAGGATGATCGAGCAGTATTGCTTTACCACAAATTGTTTGTTTACAGTTTTGAAAAATATTACAAAACACATATCCTTGACATTTTTTTGTTACAAAATAAACAATATAGCTAGAAAGAAATATAAGATATTAGATGCATAACATAATGCGGTATCTACTAAGTATTGAGCGAAATGTAAAATATTTTTTTTAACGCTTTGCATGCAGCAAAGAAGTGCTAAGGAACATGCGCGAGTACATGATAGAACCTCAAACCCTGCTTATGCTGGACAACTATTACACTTTCACAGTTGAACTACCTTCAATTCAAATAATTGACATATGGTTTTTTTTATTATCTGACTACATTAAAATTCATAATTTATTGGTTATTCTTTGAAACTAAAAATTGTTCAGTTACTCAAGACTATATTGGGTTTTCATAATGTTAGGACTATCATTACCAGTTCTGTCTAATTTATTCTAAGGTTTTTTTTAAAGTTTCATAAGATGAATTTGACTATTTTTTTGCATGTCCCTATAAATCAAGTAGATCCACACGTATTATATACATAAATATTTCTGGCTTTCACCCATTTGGGATTGAGCGTTCGTGTTGTAGCTAAATCCATAACAGCCGAAAATAATAAAGGGTTATTTTGATTTATGCGAAATAAGATCAAATTAATAAAATACAAAATAATAATTTAACCATGTTAAATACCTTCAAATTGTTCAAAATGTATCGTTGGATTAACGTGATCTATGTGTCTGTACAGTCATATATTCAAATTGTATAATGTTTTCGTATTCCTCTTCTCCTTTATTGATTTTTTCTACTTTTCTTATTAAAAAGAATATTGCTATTATTAAAATGCAACCCATCAGTTGTATGTAAAATTGGTCGTAAATGACTATTAATGAAATCGTGAATCGTAAAATAATCGGACGTCTTCTGCAGTGTTATCTAATATGTCTATCCCCTCTGCATTGTTTTAAAAGTTTTTCAGTTATCCTCTTTGCCGTCCGTTTGATTATTTAAAATACATGTAGTTTGATTCTATATTCTTACCTTCTAGATTTCTTACCATACATGTTAATATTAAATGGTCTCTTCGCTCAATGTATTTGCTCTTGCCACTTTTATAATCACATTCATGTCCGTCTTTTTTCCTTTTTTTTTTTAAATCAAACTGATCTAAATTAATCCTAAAGTTATTCAAAAAAATATTATTGAACGAAACAGTATCTTCAAGCCTCTTATACTTCAAAAAGCCACCTCTTTATTTGGTCTATCAAGGAACGTACGCATGCGCCGCATTGTCTTTACGCTCCATTGTAGTCGCTGCAAACGTTATCACGCACATATTCCTAAATAAAAAGCAATGCAAAATATTAAACCTTTTACCATTTTAACAGCTTTTACAGCGCTACCTTTTCCAAACTTTGCTTTAGTTTAATTTAAACATATTTATTTAAAGTGGATTGGGAAACAAGTTTTGAAACTTATATTAATCCCTTTCCACTTTGCGGGTGCGAGTGCTGCCTTGTAGCGGCATTAGCCTGCTCTTTTTCGAAATCTACAAGGGTGTCTTTAACGTGCAAGAGATATGGCTCTCTCTTAAAACTTTGCTTTACTGTGTATGCACGCTTTTTCTCATGTGGTTCAACTTGCTAAACTAATATAAATATATGATTATCAAAGCATTCCTTCTTTTCACAGATATGCTAAGGTGATAATACAATTTTTATGACTAGCTTGTGGTTTAAAATAACGATTTCAAAATGTACCAAACAAATTGCTTAAAACAGCTTTTGCTGGAACAACAACTTATTCCATATGCGCTTTTCCTAGAATTAATTTAGTAATCCCACTTTTCATTCCTTATACCTTGATTGTATTGTTTTTGTTACCTTTTAAGGTAAAAACGAATCAAAAGATCTTTCAACTATGCACGTGTGTAATAAATATATGGGTTTCCAATATTTAAACAGTTGTACTTTACCTCCAACATCTTGTTTTTGTGGCATTCTGAACGAAAATTCCGGTCCAAACTTGTCCCCGTGACTAAAAGAATTTCCTTTGAAGGAAAAAAAAGTAAAAGTAAAAGTAGGATATCATTTTAAATTCTTATCTTTTTTTATAATTCTATAAAAAAAATAACAATAAACTTCGAAATGGAATTAAAGTATTTGATTTCATAACTGTTTTTTTATTCGGCGATTACATAATATACATACAAAAAAAGTGTATTACACATTAATGAATAGACTAGTGCAATCCTGATTTCCGTAATTGTTTTTCATTGTTAGTAAATAAGAATAAACTAACCATAGAAACCATAATTAAAATTGTGTACGCCAGACGGGCGTTTCTACAAAACACGAATCACTGATGATCGAATGAATCGATTGTTATTATGTTTTATATCTAGAATCATGTTATATATTAGTATTAACATTCCTTAAAATAATTGCCATGGTGAAAGTCTTGCATACATTTCTTTGGTATCTTTCGCTTCTCTTTTAAAGTTTTAATTTGAAGCTAACATTTCAACATATTTCAAATATTGAACTTGTGAGTTACACAATGCCAGTTAAAAGTTGTTTTTTTTTTGTTTTTTTTTTTTGTTTTTTTTTAAATATTATTGAATTTTGTACATTCAGTGGGAATGTGTAATTTGTCGATTCCAATATTTCATATAATTTCTTTGATGCAGTATACATTGTATAATCATTTTTCATGGTATTGCATGGTTTAAAACAAATAACAATTATGAATATCAGTTCAAAATACAAACTTAATTACAGAATTGCATTTTTTTGTCGTGCAAGGGCAGAACCCTACTAGTAGTTCAAAGAACCCGAAAATTTAATTTAAACAAAATATTAAAACTTTAAATAAAGGCAACAGTAGTATACCGCTGTTCAAACTCATAAATCCATGGACAAAAAACAAAATCGGGGTAACAAACTAAAACTGACGGAAACGCATAAATATAAGAGGAGAACAACGACACAACACTACAATGTAACTAACACACACAGAAACGGACCAAGCATAAGACAAAATCCCACGAGAATAACAAATATAACATCAAAACCAAATACATGAATTTGGGATAGACAAGTACCGTGACGTTTTAAAGTATGTATATGCAAACAGAATGCAAATGTTTGACAGTTCCAAATGTAAAAACACCTCATCAGTTGACCAAATATGAAGCTATTCAATTCAGTATAGTATCTGCAAAAAAATGTTTGTGAGTCGAACAGACGGAATAGGTGAATGCAATATAGTGTATTATAATAATCAAAAGAGGGGGGAAAGATACCAGAGGGACAGTCAAACTCATAGATTGAAAATAAACTGACAACGCAAAAAAAAAGACAAACAGACAAATAAAAGTACAGAAGACACAACATAGAAAAACAAAGACTAAGCAACACGAATACCTCCAAAAACTGGTTAATGGTGTAATGGGTAATAATACAAAGAAAACATTTTTACATCTTAAAATAAGCATGCAGTTATATTATTTAGGCCGGAATGAGTACAAAATATGTTAATAATAAGCTCTATGTAACATGTTAATAAGGATGTATGTCTACTACATAGATTCATTGCAACGCGCATAGAAGTCTTACTTTCCAATTCAACAACATAACTTTGAAACATAAATAAATATAATAAACATAGGAAGTCTCAATTCCACAAAATTTGGATAAAAAAAAATAGCGGAAGGAAAATTTAAAAGAATGTGTCATAAAATATCCAGTGGAAAATATATTAAATACAAATACAATAAAAACTTAATTTGGCAAGCTATGTTCAATGGATTAAACGAGATTTGGCAGGCTCTGCAAAAAGGCTTTAAAAGAGATTAAAAAATGAATTATCATTTTAAAAAATAAGACAGAGAGAATGCCGTATGTGAATAAGATTTATACTATTCTGTTTCTTTTGGTTTTCAGGTTTAGAGTTGCAAGAGAAATGAGATAACAAAATAAAGGATTATATTTCATTTTAAATCTCTTAATGCTGAGTTTTGCAGATACTTAAACTATATACAAGTTTTATGAAAACTAAACATCACAGATAAAAGTAAAATATGTACTAAATAACGGCAACAGTAGTATACCGACGTTCAAAACTCATAAATCGATAGAAAAAAAAACAAATCCGGGTCACAAACCAAAACCGAAGGAAACGCATTAAATATAAGAGAATGACGACACAACATTAAAATATAACTAACACAGAAACGAACTAATCACTAAATTGAACAAGCACAGTTTAAAGCTAACAATTACATATGCACAAACTATAACGAAGCAACAATTACAAGCTTACGATAGACACAGAGGTGACTACAAACCAAGCATCACAATGTGAGCTAAGCAAAGCTAAGAAGCAAGAAGTAGTACAGCGTGAGGCTTGAACGAGTAAATGTGCATATGTGCTAATGACACATCGAAAAAGACTAAATTATTGCTACAATCAATCTATTAAAGCAAAGCTTAAGCTTGGGTCTGTATGGTAATACCTCTGTGTGACTCCGATGAAATATATCGGGAGATTTCATTTGTTACCGTCTCAAAATGTCTATGTATTTGTTGTGGTCTGTTTCCTGTTAAATGTATGTTGGGTTTTTGTTTTAATATATATTGACAAAAATTGTGTGAACACTAATACTGCACCTCATCCAAACATATACTGAATAAGCATCAACAATTCAGCACACGAAATATCATTGACCTATTGAAATGAACCAATTTTAAATAGTAAACACAATGTCCTCCTCTTTTTATATTACATATAAAGATATGACTAACTTAGATACTTCCCTACAGTTAAATTATATGGAAAATAAAAATATAGAGTATGGAAATAGGAAATGTGTCAAAGAGACAACAATCCGTCCAAAGAGTAAAAAACAACCGAAGGCCACCATAATTTCGACAATTTTGTTTTATACCTGCATAACAGTTATGTAAACAAGGTAAACGATAATAATATCCGCCGTAGAAAGGATTATCTTAAAATTTGAGTATTCAATACTGTAACACAGTACATGTATGTTAATTTAAGACAATGAGTTAGAAGAAATTATATATAAAGTAGAACAATATGTACATGAACATTTTAACAAGGATAAAATACTTTAACAAGAATAACCAATTTTGTGCTGAAAATTTTTTTTTTTCTGAATAATAATAGATTATATTTTTTTGTTACTTGATCAAATTACCTACCATTCCTTAAAAACGTATTTGACTGAAATCTCACCTTTATTGAAATGTTCTCTTGGTCCGGAAAAATCAGTATTAAATCCCTTTTTATAACCAGAATGTGGTATATGAATAACCTGTGTTGATTTATCATTATTTCCGAAATTATTGTTTTGTAAATTGATAACCCCAACTTGGCCCCCGTAGCCATATCCATTGTTGTTAGACACGTGACCATTAAATCGATGGTCTGATTTATGAGGTATATCCATCCCTTCACCGTGCATTAAGGTAGGCATATCATGAAGACTTTTGACGCCTGGTAGACCAACTTTTGCATCTCCAGCCAGATGTAGTTCATTCGGTCCCAATGACCGCATTTGTCCATTATTATCTTGAATCAGGATTTCTGTTCCAAGAAGATATGGTTGTTGCACTGTTGAAACTGAAATGCAGGAAAGATTTATAGATATGTTATGGTAATTTAATTTTGGATGTAAAGCGTCTTCAGATTGGCTGACAGTGTTTTGTGTATCAGATCAAAGACATAATTTTGTCATGTGACCATGACATCATCAGCGTTTTAATGAGTTACTCCGGTTTAAAATGGAATTTAGCTTTATGCTGAGTTCTCGCGTAATTCGAATTTGATTTGCATTAACTAATTCGAATTAGTTTAATTCGCATTCGAAACGTTGTACGTCCTAACGTCAATTCTTATTCGAATTGCAATGTACGTCAAAATTTGCTTTACTGTCCGAACGACGCTAACTATTAATTCGTATTTACAAAAACGTATTTCTAATATATAAAATATTAAAGTTCTAAAGGGGGATAAAATTATAAGACTAAGAAGGTCGCAAAAAAAATGACAATCACAGCATTGCGTGAAACAAAACAGATTCAAACTACAGGCAACAGTAGTTCACAAATGTTAAAACCTAATAAATGTGTTTGTAGCACATCAATGAAAAGAAACAGAAACAGAAACAGAAGTAATCGCATGAACCCCAATTGGAGCCTGAACGGATGCATTGACATTGCATCACGTCTATTGCGACTAAATTCCGTCTTATTTCACAATAGCAAAATAGGACATAATCGGTGAATTTACAGATGAAATGACCATTCTGGTAATAAATTAATGAACAACGTGAGTCAGTTGTGATACAGACAACTCATATCGGTCAATCAACTCGTGGTGTTGTTCGTAAAAATTATCTATCATCAATTTCAGTCATTTTGTGACGTCAAACCTGTTGGTGCAGTTAAAATTAACATGCAAAAGCGAATCGCATTAATTGAGATATCTATACACCATACGGTTGAGAAGCGAGAATTTCACTACTAAGAATTGGAAAGTTAACAATGGAAAAACTGAAATTATCACGTTTGTCATAGTTGTCACTTTGAATTCGAACGTTGGTGTTATTATAAAGAAAACAATCAAGATATTACGCAGACCTTTTGTTTTTTGTAGAATCCTTTATCGTAAATTTCAAGTTCTCTGGGATATATGATATGTTTAGAATAATTTTAAACTTTCGAAAATGTCCCCTAACAACCGATCAGACAATAGTTTTAAATTGAGTTGACCAAATGCATAAAGGTACATTAAATGATGCTAAGTAGCTAGTAAATACATTTGTCTTTTGAAAAAAAACTGGCGTATAAGGATCGTAATGATAATATGTGGATAGATTTTCAAGAGCAAAATTGAGCACGTCATCACTACAATGGCTTCAATGTTTACGATTTTAAAAATTATGTGGCGTAATGGGGAGATAATTTTGACGAAGTAATCCGAACTGCAAGTTATAACCTCCATGCCTTGAAAAATATCTATTTAGTAGTTTGAAATTTTTTTTTTCAGGCATGTCATTTTTCAGTTGCATGTATTTAGATGTTTATAACCTATGAAATGGTGTCAAATAAAATAGATTCAAATTACAGGCAACAGTTGTTCAGAAATGTTCAAACCCATTAAATGATTGTAACACATCAATAAAAAGATTTAAAAAAAAAACCAGAGGTAATAGACAACTTTCGAGTTCGATGCATTTCCGTCAAAAACTCTGGTTTTAGTGAACGTCATTTGTGCGTTTAGGGGCGTCGTCACTTCCGTTTCAATGTTGAGCGAGTGGTTGGAAAACTATAATTCTATATTGTACGAATTATTCAGCAAATTAAATTCTCAAAATTGACAATCAGCACTGCTGTTATTAGGGAATTGTCATTAAGTACTTACAGAACAACCATTATTTCTAGTTTATCCTGCACAACGACGATCACTAAGACGCTTGATGAACGTAAATAGTGCAGGGATACAGGCGATCCCCTCTATCTGGTAAATGACGTCATAAAGGCGCGCATAATTGACGAGTTTTTGCATGAATCCCAAATGGAGCGAGACCAGATGTATTGACATTGCATCACCTCATATTTAACTTGGAGGTGACATGCCTTAAAAATATAAATTTAGTGGTTGGAACATTTTTTAGTTATTTAGATGTGTATAACTTAATCGCCGATAACATCAATCCGTTTCTTAATGTAGTACTTAAAGTAACATGTATGAAGTATGTACACATAATAATAAAGCTGTTAATTAGTTACAACTTTCTAGCTATGAGTATAGTGTATAACATGTATGAGGTATGTACACATAATAATAAAGCTGTTAAGTATATACAACTTTATAGCTATGAGTATAGTGTATTACATGTATGAGGTATTTGTTTTATACATTTTAATTTTCGCAAGGACATACATACGTGTGTCCCCTGCACCTGACCAATTTTTTATGTAGTTTTGATGAAAGAACATTTCTCATACAGTTTTACGTGGCAATAAAAAAACGCTATCGTGCGAAAGTCGTTTGGAGATAATATCCATCAATCAAATTAGAGGGCCCTCATGGGGTTTTTGATTATGTGATTACTTGGCCGTTTTTTTAATGATTATTTGATTATTAAGCCAAATATTTCATGATTATTTGACTACCTAGGACTGTTTTTTTAGTTTATGATTATTTGATTACTAAAGATAAGCAAATATTTAATGATTATGTGATTATATTGGCAAAAAAATGGTGATTATGTGATTACTAGGACTCCCCCATGAGGGGCCTCTCAAATTAATTTGTCCCTGTTATCATCAATAGGAAATAATTGTCGCTGGGAAATTATTCTTTTTCTTTGTGTTTGTTTCGTTATATATGTAAAGAAATGTATATCTAGTTTAAAAAAAAATAATTATAAATAACATTAAAAGGAGTGATCATTTACATATATTCTCTAAAGCATTTGTTTTATGTTGTTTTGGATATCTAAGATAGCTAGGGCGTCGTAATTAAAATCTATAGAATATTTTAATTCTTTGTCAAAATGATTTTTTATCATGCTTTTTATTCAAAAATATAATAGAAAGTATGGGTCACCAGACTTTTTTTCAGGTTGTGCAAACTTTTGTATAGATTATGCACGGAAAATTTCATGGGGTAAAAAGAAAACTACCATAGAATTTTTAAAAAGACAATATGCGAGAAGATAGCTCTTATAACATGCTTTGAGAAGAAAAAAAAAGGGGGGGTCACCGAACTTTTGTTCTTTCTACATATTAAAATAGGTAAATTCAAAACACTTTCAATTATAAAATTATTTAATCTGATTTATCTCCCCTATTACCTGAGCTACCTCCCTTTATTTGGAAAAGTTGAAAAATATATGAATCAAACACAAATACGAAAAAAGAAATTACAGCCGTAAATATGATAAAAAAAAAACAAAAAAACAAAACAAAAAAAACATATTTTTTTACATTTACATTAACAAAAATACTGAATTCCAAGGTAGATTTGAAAAAGGGAATTCCATAATATCTGACTGCGAAAAAACAAACGTACGTAGACTTCATCAACCAACAACACGTATGAAAACAGTTATCATATTCCTAGCTTGGTAAAAGCGTTTTCCGATATATTTTTCGTGAGACTTTATTCCTATATCTTCTTGAAGGCAACAATCAGCTTAAAATGTAGATAATGGCGTCTTGAGGGCAACAGTAGAGTAAAGATGTAGTACATGATTGGATAATGTTGTATCTAATACGTAACACTTGTCATTTATAGCCATTTCATTATTATTCATATCATCTGGTTTCTATGTTAAGTCTTTCCTATTACCTACTCTCACCTGTGTTAATTGCTCGGTTATCTTCATTTATTAACGATATAAGTTGTATATATAAGTTATAAGTTATGCATATGCTTTTAAAAATAATCAACAACAACAAGTGAATAAAATTGAAAAGATTCGACAATTGTTTCACCATTTATCCAATCCGTGAATATAAGAAGAATAGTTTCGACATAATTTTTATCTGAAGTTACCTTAAGGATTATTGCTTTTCAGTTTTAAAATAATAAGCTTTTTAAAATAAAATTGATCGTTACGGTACATTAATAAAGGAATTAAAAAAGCAGAAATATGTCCGTGTGGTTGTTTTCGAGATAATTAAAAGCAATTGAGATTTTGGCGGAAAATTATTCCCTCTCTTGTACTTTTAATAGCTACGAGAAATGAAAATGAATTTGATACAGGTGGTGGAATCTGTTTCCCGAATGATTTTAAAACAATATGCAGGCAAATTATTTCCTTCTTGTCAAATGCGTATCATTTGACCAATGAAGAACTGAAATCGCACGAACCACACGTTGATTGAATAAAATAATCAACATGTGAGGAAAAGGATAAATCGTGCAAGAATAAGGGAATTTTATAAGATTTCAAGTAGGAGCGAACATCCTGAAATGCATCCTTCGATGCTAATTTTTACCACAAAAATAAAACTTATAATAAGCGACATTATAAACACCTTTGTTTTGATTTTGAGTCTGTAAGTACAACAAAGACAGCAGACATGAGTTGTACTGCTTTTTTCTTCATTATTATGCAATTTGAAGTAGATTCCTCCGGAGTTGCATATAAATATGATAACACGATTGTCTGAATGAGTACAACTGAAAAATCCAAATGAGGATCTTGTCAAAAAGTAACATTCAATTTCATTAGTCCAAAAACAAAACAGTTTTAACTTTATAAAGTAACTTACCTCTGGCGTTAGTTTCTAAAATTGTGTCTGAAATGTTAAAAAAAACATTTTATAGTTATCTATACTTATGAGTAATATACAGAACTTCAGTTGAGCTTATCTGCTTAACTCTTTTGATTGAACATTTGTCGACGACATAAGGAATTACATAAGCCTAATGTTCAAACCAATACTTGACGTAAAGAAAATGTTGACTTTTAATAAAATTGAGAATGGAAATGGGGAATGTGTCAAAGAGACAACAACCCGCCCAAATAAAAAACAACAGCAGAGGGTCACCAACAGGTCTTCAATGTAGCGAGAAATTCCCGCACCCGGAGGCGTCCTTCAGCTGGCCCCTAAACAAATATATACTAGTCCAGTGGTAATGAACTCCATACTAATTTCCAAATTGTACACAAGAAACTAAAATTAAAATAATACAAGACTAACAAAGGCCAGAGGCTCCTGACTTGGGACAGGCGCAAAAATGCGGCGGGGTTAAACATGTTTGTGAGATCTCAACCCTCCCCCTATACCTCTAACCAATGTAGTAAAGTAAACGCATAACAATACGCACATTAAAATTCAGTTCAAGAGAAATCCGAGTCTGATGTCAGAAGATGTAACCAAAGAAAATAAACAAAATGACAATAATACATAAATAACAACAGACTACTAGCAGTTAACTGACATGCCAGCTCCAGACTTCAACTAAACTGACTGAAAGATTATGATTTCATCATATGAACATCAGGCACAATCCTTCCCGTTAGGGGTTTAGTATCATACCATCATAACATATATGAGAAGAACATAACCCGTGTCATGCCAACAACTGTTTTTAGAATAAATGTGTTTAGTTCCGATGCAAAGACCTTATCAGTGACTCAATATTAACGCCAAAATATGCAATCTTTAATGACTTGACAACAGTATAGTAATTATATCCCTTCTTAATAAGTCTATTCAAAGGTTTTGTAAGTTTCTGAGGTGAATACTGACACCTTTGTGCTTTATAAAGAATATTACCATAAAAAATTGGATGTGAAATACCTGAACGTATTAGAAGTCTGCATGTTGAGCTATATTTACGAATGATGTCTTTATACCGATGATAAAATTTAGTTAATGTTTTGACTAGTTTGTGATATCGAAAACCCTGGTGTAATAATTTTTCAGTAATACATAAATTTCTCTCGTTAAAATCTAAAACATTGTTACATACACGAGCGAATCGTACAAGTTGAGATATATAAACACCGTAAGATGGTGACAAGGGAACGTCACCATCTAAAAACGGATAATTAACGATAGGAAATGAAAAATCATCCCTTTTATCATAAATTTTAGTATTCAGCTTTCCATTAGTGATATAGATATCAAGATCGAGAAAAGGGCAGTTTGTTTCTTCTCAAAGATGCTGAATGTATTTGATTTAACGTCCAGTGGTAAACATTATGTATGTAATATTATATATAGTTGGTTTTTTTTATATTGACCCTCATGAGGAGCCGAACCATGTAAACATATAAAGTCAACAAAGAGACATAACAGGATAGTGACACCCTTCTTTGACACAGTTTGGGCTTTGAGCTGACAAGAGAAGCAGCAAATACCAATATGCAAGTCTTTTGTCTGACACCTCATTTATTTTAACCAACGATAACTTGCGATTGAGCCGACAAGGGAAGTAACCAATACGAATATGCAAGTCTTTTTGTCTGACCTCTCGTGTGTGTGAACATACGACCACCTGCGTTCGAAGTAAAAACGCTGCGGCCCAAAAGACCACCAAAGATTTAAGGTTTTCACTTATATCTATAGGCCTGAAAAATCCTGATAAAATTCTTCTAGTAACAATTGACGTACGAACTGAACTCGGTGTGGTCGGTTTTGATTTTTTAACCAAAGAAGCTTTGATTGACTTTTGAAGGAATGGAAATTGGGGATATGTAAAAGAGACAAAAACCCGACCAAAGAGCAGACACCAGCCGAGGGCTACCAATAGGTGTTCAACGCAGCGAGAAAATCTCACTAGCTAGTTACCCCCTAAACAAATTGTCACCAATAATAATGAAATCATTTTGCATATGATTTATAGAAATGATTAGTATGGCGTTCATTATCACTTAACTAGTATATATTTGTTTAGGGGCCAGCTGAAGGACGCCTCCGGGTGCGGGAATTTCTCGCTACATTGAAGACCTGTTGGTGACCTTCTGCTATTGTGTTTTTTCTATGGTCGGGTTGTTGTCTCTTTGGCACATTCCCCATTTCCATTCTCAATTTTATTATATCTTAAATTATTTCAACGTGATTGATAACAACTATCACTGTACAAAATGATATAAATGATAATCGATTATCACAAAAAACTGTAGAGGAAACCAATTTAAATTGTATATTATTGCAATGTGGTAAATTTAAATAAATCAAAATGCAACATTTGTCATATAAGTGTTAATTCCGGATGATATATTATAATTATATGCGTCCTGTCTTTAAACCAAAGATATCATTCATAATTATTCATTACTAATCATCCGTCTTAATATGTCAATTAAGTTTATTACATTAATATTATAGAACAGACGATATTCAAACATTTTTCGCGAAAATATATTTAAAATATCTGAACTCGCCTTCTCCTCGCCTGCTTTAAACAGAAAACAGCCAACAATCAATTGTAGAAAGTATACAAGCGGTATACATATGTCTTCCGCGGTTTTATATGCTCTTTGGTCGGGTTGTTGTCTCTTTGACACATTCTCAATTTCCATTCTCAATCTTATTGTTTAGTAGCTGTGTAAGACCGTACAAAGTTTCCAGTGCTTGACGTGTATACCCTGTTGATTTTGCCAGGACTCTTTTTGCGTATTTGTTCTTGAAAATTTGCACCTGTTTTCAGGATGAACAGCCATGCACGAGTTAGATTAAATTATCTTTTTAACGAGTTTGTAGAGATCTCTTTTAAATAACTTAAAACGTATCTGTTTAAAGCATTGAAACTAACAAATTGGAAGGGACCTCTTATTGCCGAACCTATAGTATGGGTTGTTCTCATTGTTGAAGGCCGTAGCGTTTTCTTTAATTGCTTCGGCATCAACTTGATTTGAACTTTGGTGAAAATATGGCTCATTGGCAATCATACAAAATCTTATTTTTTGTTTTAATATTACTGAATTCTTACAAAACGTGACTGGTTTTGGTTACCGTCCAGCGGCAAATATTCCATGAATATTCAGGACAGGGATTAGTTAACATTAGCTAAACTTCTTATTTATAATTATGAACGATTGGAAAGGGAGTCAAATATTTAAGGAACGACCTTTTAACTTCAAAAGAGGGGTATTTTTTTCTGATTCCCAAATTGATGGGGAAAATATTCTGTTTGAGCACAGGTAAAAAAAAATATTCGGAAACTGTTTTTTTCCCAAACCTTGTAGTGTTAAATTTAAAAAAAATGCTGACTGAAGCAAAAATAAACATTCACCTCTCCTGAGAAAGTGTTTGACAATTTTCAATTTGTAATTCGCCGTTTCAGAATCTAATGCATCCTGGGTACTATTTTCAAAAGCGTACACCAAAGCGTTTTGATTGGTTTAAAACGTTATAAACAATGGAAATTCAACCAATGACGTAACGTTATTTTCACTTTGGGGTACGAACAATGAAATTACCCATGTTGCTATAGATTCTGAAACGGTCAATTAACGACTAGTACTTCTCTCCTTACAATTAATCAATTAGCTGTCAAAATAACGGGTTGAATGTACGGCTGTTTATTTCCAGTTTATTTATGACAATAATTGATCAAAATAGCTTACACAATGTTTATTTACATTTTATAATAATAAACTGATTTACAAATGAATTCAGAATTTATGTATGCTCTTTGTATGATAAACCTCACTTTATTGGTATGTGTGTCAACTGCATTTCTTAAGATATGTACTCGTCCTTTAACAATAATCAAACTTTAAGTCTATACCGCATAGTAAGCTATAAAAACACCGAAAAGACAAATGTCAAACGAGAAAACCAACGGCTTAATTTATGTACAAAATAATAAACGAATAATAAATGTCCGGACTTAGAACAGGCACATACAGTCATACAGAATGTTGCGTGGTTAAACATGTTAGCAAGCACCTAATCCCCCAGGGGCAATGGTGAAACAGTAAGAACAAACTAAAACAGTTGAAAAAGGAAAAAACACTTTCTTTTGGAATATTCATTAAATCGTGTTTTCTAACTTTCTAATATCAGTATCTGTTATTACTACTTTATCTCTTTTAGTAAGACGATGTGGAGAAGCTTTATAGGATAGTAAAATATTTTGTTTTTCGTTATTTTTAAGAACAACATATGTGGTATCATACGTGAAATGTCCTCGCCTTGGGTATAAGAAATCTAGGTTTGGTCTGCCAGAAATTTAAATACCGGTATTTGATTGTTTTTTATGATATAATCGTATGTTAGCACTGATGAGTACAAATAAAGACTGGTATCACCGGACTCAGAATAATGTTTCCAAGTATAATCCTGCCATGTTCAGGCGCGGATCCAGGGGGGGAGGGTTTCCGGGGGTTGGAACCCCCTTTTTTTTGGACGATCAATGCATTTGAATGGGGACATGTAGTTGGACCCCCTCCCCAACCTTTATCCTGGGTTAGGACCCCCCTTTTAAAATGGCTGGATCCGCCCCTGATGTTTCTAGAAGGACTGTTAACTTGTGATACAATAAGTTTGAAAAAAATTGAGAATGGTTATGGGGAATATGTCAAAGAGACAACAACACGACCAAGGAGCAGACAACAGCTGAAAGCCACAAATGGGTCTTAAACGTAGAGAAAATATCTAGCACCCGGAGGGGATCCTCAGCTGACCCAAACCAAAAATGTGCGCTAAAAATCTTGCTCAGCGGTCCAGCCTTTGCAAAACTTGGTTCTTGATATGCATGTACTATTACCGACTGGACGTTCAACCCTTTATCAATATTTCAGCTCTGTCTTCCCCTATATTATTTCAATTTGTTGTATTAAGTTTTCATTTATATATTTCTTGATATAAAAAAAAGTCCCAGCAACCTAATAAAACAAACTGAATATTGAAAAAATTAATTAAGTCACATGCCATTAGTTCTGAATCCCTTTAGAGATAAAACACATAAAGCATTCTTTTTGAACTTTTTTTGAACTCTTTTTGAACTGATTAGGATTTAAGTCAAAGTCCTGTAAGTCCGATATTGAACGACTTGCATAAAACAAGTGGCTTTCTTAAGATATCAAAATTTCCCCAACAGTACTGTTACAGTTGCATGTATTCGACATATATGTAAAAATGGCTCAACATAATGTATTTAGTTATTAGAAATCATGACAGAATTTTTCTTAAGGTTCCAATCGCAAATATCAAGTAGATTATTTTTCTTCTGCAATCGGACAGTCGCTGTAATAAAGCTGAAAAATGCTGTCGATTATGTTTATAACAAATACATACGGATACAAAAAAAAAACCAAGAAACATGCAGCCTTTGCATAACAAAAGTTATAAAATAGTAATTATTTCATTTTCTTCATCTAATTTATGTCAGTCTCTTCATTCTATCAAAAAGCAGACGTGAATAAGTCCTATACGCTCATACGATAATCGAGGAAAAAAAGGTTAACACACATTTTAGCACCGCAAGAACGATGACTCGTCGCATTTCCCCCCCCCCCCCCCTCTTTTATCAGAAGCATTTTTAGGGAAGAAAATGAAATTCAAAAAAGTAAATACATACCTATGACGGTGAAGAGAAAGATAGCCTGGCCGAGCGCCATATTTGTTAAATCCTGGCGTTGATCACGCTTTCTACTTGACGGTCCGTTACAACATAGAGTTTTCATACATATTTTGCGATATTAAAACGATTTTATTGGTTGTATGATATACATCCGTCAAGCTTGGCAGAGAAATGGACATCAGATCTCGTAAAATAGTCAATCAATCTCGTTCCGCTAATTAATCAACGAATTTGGTGGATTTCGCTGTTTATGGTCACTGTACGTCACATGTGTGTAGATAAACGTTGGGGTTTTTTTGTGTTCACGCTAAATCATTCATTATGATTATCTTGCAATGCAATGAATTTTTCATAATTAAAATGCATGCTTTTGTAATGATTCCCGCGAAATCACAGAACATATGGGCAAGGATTTGTATAAATCCTTGATATGGGCAACTGTATACGTGGACACAGTAAGGATCTGGACACGTAACGGTAACTGCATCTTATTTTATTTCTTTAAGGAGATGAAAAAGGGGAACATAATGCAAAAGATCCGTTTCATCTCGGTTGGGAAATGAAAATATGAAATACGGACCATGCGCGAAAGCGTGTAAGGCACAAATCGATAACGGTCTCCGAATTTGTATATTTTTTCAAAAATTGCCGTTTTCTGTGGAAAAAAGATTGTTTCATAAATTATGCAAATTTAGAAAGTAAAAAATACTACATGTATACGCCATATCTCCAACATTTCCGACTTTGTACGGTCCAAAGGGGTTGGGGCTCAATGAAATCGGTTTCTTTCTTTAGTATAATAATTAAGATTGGTCGTTGCTTGTTAGACGTTCAGTTGCAACTATTTTATATATATTTAGGTAGTTTTCAGTAATGGAGGGTTAACAACTAAATTTACTCAGCTGATTTGTTTACGAAAACTGACATTGAAGAACAATTGGTGACCTTCTGCTGTTGTTTGTTCTTTGGTCGGGTTGTTATCTTTTTAACACATTCCCCATTTCCATTCTCAATTTTATGTCTACTGAATCTGCATAGTTTTACATAATTATTTACAAGTATCTGCAGTTTTTTCCCACTTTTAACTATTATACGCATTACTTTCACTTCTTATCTCACAGGCACTCGTCTCTGATTTTTTTCCCCCTATATACCTTTATATTAATTAACTTATTATCTAAAAAATGTATAGATACTAATTTCAACATTGCTTGTCCTGTATCTGACTATACGACAAATTGACACCCTACAATCCCCTCTCATTTGGATTTCTTTTTACTGAAGTTGAGACTACTCGTGAGACATGTGTTCAATTTTCCAGAAATATTTGCCACTGGACATTACAAAAATTCTTATAAAGAAATCAAGGGAGTTAGTATTTGTTCAAATTTCAATTACGTTTCATGCAAGTTTTAAGCACATTTGTATTTTCATACAAATCACACAAAAAAAAACACGTCAGTCTGGTACCTTGAGCATGAGGTGTGCGCTGTTGTTAGGCCTATTTATGAGCATTATGTTTTCTGGTCTGTGTGTCCGTCTGTTCGTTTGTGCGTCGTACTGTCCGTTCGTCCGTTAGTCTGTCCCACTTCAGGTTAAAGTTTTTGGTCGAGGTCAGGTTAAAGTTTTTGGTCAAGGTAGTTTTTGAAACTTAGTACACATGTTCCCTATCATATTATATTTTTAATTGTAATACCAAATTAGAGATTTTATCCCATTTTCACGGTCCACTAAACATAGAAAATGATAGTGCGGATGGGGAATCCGTGTACTTGGGACACATTATTGGTTGTTTTTTTTTTAATATTTTGATCGTTTCATGCTCTGTTAATGTAGGCTGTTGGTGTTTTTTTTTTCTTTTCACCGTCCAATATTTTTGGTTATTCCTGCGATTCATTGTTAAATATTGTCGTTTGCTGTTAACAGTATGTACAGTGTTTTTCCTGATAAAACTTATAAAAAATATTTTTCACTGTATATTACAACACTTATTAATGTAATCATCATGTTTTCGATGTTCTAAATACTATAAATGAGAAAGACTACATTTTTGCATAGTAATTCCATTTTGTAATTCTTCTTTAAAAGTTTAAAAGTTAAACTTTTATAACTTATAAAAGCAGTGCAAAATTTCTATGAGGGTTCTGTAGATGATCAAACGCAGGTTTATTTCTGCGCCTATCAAGCATATCCTCTTTATAAAAAAAATCAGCAAGTTTAAAAATTCATGTGTCCTAAGCTCTTTTCTGAATTAACCTTCATCAGGAATGCTCAAAGCCACAAATATTTGAAAGCCAAAGGTGTGTAAGAATCGAAACAGTTATTATATTACCAAAAAGGACATTGAAAAATATATCATTCCTGTTCCAATTTCCAACTTTTCAAACTGGTCTACCCACTTTAAGATTGATGAAATTAACATTTTATTTTCTTAAAAAATCATGATACGTGAAACTCAGAAAAAAGTGGAATTATTCAAAAAAGGGAAAGGGTACTTTACCAAGGGGGAAATTAAACAACTATCGTATAAAGGTGAAAAAAAATCCATGAACAAACCGAAAAACAAGCAAACTAACATCGACTTCAAGTCAGAACAGGACTTTTAAGCCTCGGGTATAGGGAGGAATAATTCTCTGCACGTTGAAGAACTCCCATAAAACCTCTTTGATGATTTCTTTGTGACCTATGTGAAGCCATGTACATTTTTGCTTCCTGCTAAAATATTTTCTTTAAAGCGACGAACAAAATGTATATATATTATATATCAAGGCAAATTATGTCTGGTTTTTTTTAAAGGTATATTATGTTCTACCTGTATTTAACCATCGTATACAATGTACGTATACTGCTTATTCTAGAATTATATAAAACATAAACAAATACTTTTTGTGACTTTTTTATTTATTAAATAAACATCAAATCTTTGAACAAATAATTGAAGATGATATATCTCTATTTTTGAATTGTTTTGAACTATAAAAATTCGTGATTGATATAAATCATTAATCAAGATATGTAATTAATACATAATTGGAAAGGATGCATCGTAAGCATTTCAAGTAATTTTTATTAATAGACTGTTGATTTATGATTATAAAAGTTTAATTGATAGGATAAAAAGACAAAAGATTAAAAAAAAAATGTGAGAAATACAATCGATATGTAAATAAAAATGATGGAAAAGTATACACAGTTCACTATTTAAAGCCTCTGAATGAGTTCCTCAAAGGAGGTTCAAATCTGTTTGGTTCCACATACAGTAGTCAAAATGTGTGGTACCCCTGCACTCCATAGTCCACCACATACTGACCTTGTTGGAGGATTAAGTAGTGTTTTCTTGTGAACGACGAATACTTCAAAAACAGGTCTAGTGTTTAACACAAAACTGTATTTTCTTTAGTTACAAAAATACCTCCGATGAAAAAACGTGTTCTACATTAATTTTCAGTTGTAATCTATGTACCGCCTTTTTATGCCCCATCTACGATAGTAGAGGGGCATTATGTTTTCTGGTCTGTGGCTCCGTTCGTCTGTGCGTCCGTCCGTTCAGGTTAAAGTTTTTGGTCAAGGTAGTTTTTGATGAAGCTGAAGTCCAATCAACTTGAAACTTAGTAGACTTGTTGCTAATGATATGATCTTTCTAATTTTAAAGCCAAATTAGACTTTTGACCCCAATTTCACGGTCCACTGAACATAGAAAATGAAAGTGGGAGTTTCAGGTTAAAGTTTTTGGTCAAGGTAGTTTTTGGTGAAGCTGAAGTCCAATCAACTTGAAACTTAGTAAACTTGTTGCTTATGATATAATGCTTTTAATTTTGAAGCCAAATTAGACTTTTGACCCCAATTTCACAGTCCACTAAACATAGAAAATGAATGTGGGAGTTTCAGGTTAAAGTTTTTGGTCAAGGTAGTTTTTGATAAAATTGAAGTCCAATCAACTTGAAACTTAGTACATATGTTCCCTATAGTATAATCTTTCTAATTTTAATACCAAATTAGATTATTATCCAATTTCACGGTCCATGGAACATGGAAAAGGATAGTGCGAGTGGGGCATCCGTGTACTTTGGACACATTCTTGTTAATAATATTTTTGTTAAAAAATTGTGATCCTTGGTTATTGGCCAAATTTTTACATCCTGCCTATTTATATCCCTCAAAACTCCTGTCCTGCCTTTTTTTCAAATTTTATCCTCCCACAACACCCCATCCCCCGTCCCATAAAATTAAATTGTAGCTCCCTTAAAACAACTTCAAGGGCCATAACCTCAGAACGTAAAAAAGTTGTTATTGTAATTATTTATAAACTTATTAAACCAATGAACCAGATTTTTTTTCTTATTTTGTCCGTCAATATCAAACTTAGTTGAAAACATAATCCTTGAAAATCTCTCTTTATTTAAGCACTCTTTGCTCTCTATTCTTTATTTTTATGCCTGTTAATTTTCTTCATTCCCGTTCTTGTCCTTTATTATGCATTTTTAGTCATTATTCGAGTTCTCAAATCTGTAAATAAAGTCATCAGAGATGGATTTATATTTTGTATGTACGTCAGACGCACGTTTCACGGACTACAAAAGACTCAGTTTCAGTGACGCTCGGATCACCATTCAAACCCCAACCCAAGGACTCCCACGTTCGAGTTGAGCACTCCTATGAGACCACCGATGTAGAAATATGATTAATAAACTAACTAACCAGAAAGACCATATAAGAGATGTTTTACACACAAATAAGATAACAAAAAAGGCAAACATATCAGACTAGGTTTTCTATTATTTTTCTTTGATATAAGCAGAAATCTTCAGTGATTTATGTTTATTTGTCAACACGACATATTTCAAGTGACCTTTGATGGACATATTTGAATTAAATAATGACATCTTCTGTTTTTACGATGTCGTTTAGCACCTTATCTGTTATGTGGACAATCATTATGATAAACGATAAAAACAAGTGTCCAATACCTACTCGTCAAAAGACTACAATAAATGGCTATCATAATAAAGAGAACCGATGACCACTGTTTGATAACATTTAAAACTGTATTAGTTCTGAGGAATGAAATACTGAACACTTTAAAGTATCGTTATCATCTTCGTTTATCGAGTATATCTGAGACGGATTTAGGGGTTTGGGCGAGGTGGCTGTGTCCTTTCCTTTTGGGGGGGGGAATTTGGTTGATCATATATGAAATCACCAAAGCTTGACTGGAGTGGGACCCCTCTTATCCCCTCTTAAGAATATATCTGGATCTGCCACTGTATCTTGATACAGCGGACAATGACAATGGACTGCTTGTCCCCGAGGATATCATCCGCCCAGAAGGCTGTGCTTCAAAATAAGAAAATAATTTATAAAATACCTAATTGGTAAATTCCCCATTGATAAACATATCTTACTAGAGCCTATAGTCTTTTTAAAATATAATTTACTGATAAGAAGCATAAATAATATTCTATGAGTTCTTATGAGCGTTCAAGTCATAATGTATAAACAGTTACTGTAAACATTTATAGGTCTATGTACGGCCTATAACACGGAGCAAATCAAGCTATAAAACCCATCGACCCCACCCCCGCAAATTGACTAGTGTTAAACCATCCAAACAGGTAAACCAACGGTCTTACTCTAATATATGTTTAAAAACTAGAAACACAGATTATCAACCACACCAACAAATGACAACCACTGAGCAACAGATTCCTAACCTAGGATATACGGATTAAAATGTAGCTGGTTTAAACGTTTTAGCAGGCACCAACCTTCACCCTAACCTGAGACAGTATTTTAACATTACAACATAAAAAGAAACAATATAACATATCAATTTAAATGGATTAACTCGATTTTAATGACACTTAAACAAAAACAAGTAAACATAATACATAACAAATAAGTTTGATCTTTGACGCAATATGAATACATTATTAAACGAAGGTACCTATATAACATACTCATTACAAGTCATAATAAAAAAGATGTAGAAAAAGTGTCAATTACTAAACAACGTTTGTATTCTCTTTGAAGGTCGTTTGTTATTTTGTTATTTTTTATGTGTACATCGTTGGATGCACTAGGTTCACAACTATGGCATTGGCGGATCAGGGGGGGGGGGGAGTGTTCCGGGGGTTGGAACCCCCTTTTTTTGGACGATCAATGCATTTGAATGAGAGTATATAGTTTGAACCCCCCCTTTTTTTACTCTGGGTTGGGAACTCCCCCTTTTTAAAATGGCTGAATCCGCCCCTGTATGGCCATCTGTTTCTTATTCGTACAGGGATTCAATAATTAAGCATTTTACAATATGCAATGAATTTGAATCAACCAAAAAGAATTGACAATTAAAAGCTACGGAGCCATGTACTACAAATCCATTAACTAATATTGAAAGTGAAAATGAGGTCACGGTAAAAACAAAATCCTACCAGACTGACATGTGCATCGTAAAATATTAACATACACCAACTACTAGTATATTTGACATATTGCATGCATACAATATAAGAAACTAGAGGCTCTAAAGAGCCTGTGTCGCTCACCTTGGTCTATGTGAATTTTAAACAAAGGACACAGATGGATTCATGACAAAATTATGTTTTGGTGATGGTGATGTGTATGTAGATCTTACTTTACTAAACATTCTTGCTGCTTACAATGATCTCTATCTATAATGAACTAGGCCCAGTAGTTTCAGTGGAAAATGTTTGTGAAAATTTACAAATTTTATGAAAATTGTTAAAAATTGACTATGAAGGGCAATTACTCCTTAGGGGGTCAATTGACCAATTTGGTCATGTTGACTTATTTTTAGGTCTTACTTTGCTGTACATTATTGCAGATTACAGTTTATCTCTATCTATAATAATATTCAAGATAATAACAAATAACGGCAAAATTTCCTTAAAATACCAATTCAGGAGCAGCAACCTAACAACCGATTATCCAATTCATCTGAAAATTCCAGGGCAGATAGATCTTGACCTGATCAACAATTTGACCTCAGTCAGATTTGCTCTAAATGCTTTGGTTTTTTAGTTAAAAGCCAAAAACTGCATTTGACCCCTATGTTCTATTTTCCGCCATGGCGGCCATCTTGGTTCGTTGGTCGGGTCACCCGACATATTTTTTTTAACTAGATACCCAAATGATGATTGCGGCTAAGTTTGAGTTTAAATTGGCTCAGTAGTTTCAGAGGAGAAGATTTTTGTAAAAGATTACAAAGATTTACGAAAAATGGTTAAAAATTTACTATAAAGGGCAATAACTCCTATAGAGGTCAACTGACCATTTTGGTCATGTTAACTTATTTGTAAATCTTACTTTACTGAACATTATTGCTGTTTACAGTTTATCTCTATCTATAATAATATTCAAGATAATAACCAAAAACAGCAAAATTTCCTGAAAATTACAAATTCAGGGGCAGCAACCTAACAACGAGTTGTCCAATTCATCTGAAAATTCAGGGCAGATAGATGTTGACCTGATAAACAATTGCCCCATGTCAGATTTGCTCTAAATGCTTTGGTTTTAGAGTTATAAGCCAAAATATACATTTTACCCCTATGTTCTATTTTAAGCCATGGCGGCCATCTTGGTTGGTTTGGCGGGTCGCCGGACACAATTTTTAAACTAGATACCCCAATGATGATTGTGGCCAAGTTTGGTTAAATTTGGCCCAGTAGTTTCAGAGGAGAAGATTTTTGTAAAAGTTAACGACGACGAATGCCAAGTGATGAGAAAAGATCACTTGGCCCTTCGGGCCAGGTGAGCTAAAAAACAAGACCAAACTTCTAATCACTGAACAATGGAGATGAGGTCAAGATGACACCTGTCAGTTGGACAGTTGGACATAAACACTTTCAAATAATCCATACACCAAATGAAGTGGACCTGTTGCTTATAGTTTCGGAGACATGGATTTGACTACATAAACATAACTTTGTTCACTGAACCATAAAATGAGGTCGAGGTCAGGTCAAAACTGTTTTCAAATAGGCACTGAACCATAAAAATTAAGTAAAGAACAATGGAAATATGACTGACGGAAACTATATACAAAGTATGAAGCATCCAGGCATATCAACCCTCAGAAATATATAAAGCTTTTAAGTAGATTTTGCTTATGCCGCTGCTGCCACATAAAATTCTCTTTAGATCAGATCAATAACCCATATGTCTGGCTTAGTGAATCAGAAGTCGCAGTCTCGACAATAAACACAAAATAATGGGATAAATCGTTTTTAAAGGACAAAAGCTGTCTAGATCTAGTGTAGATTCGGTAAAACTGGGAAAAAAATCAATTATTTCAGCCATGTTGACGTTTTCATAGGATTTCGTTTTGCTGATGAATTCTACTTTTTTAAGGATTCTCACCATCTTCTACAGTTCGCCAAAAGTGGATTTAAATCACCCCCACAAAGACAGAAGTTCCTATAAACAGTCAATTGACTATTTGTGAAGTGAACTTTATTTGTAGATCTATTTGTGTCGTAATTTGTACTTTTAAAGTTTCTCTTTATCAATAATATTTTTCAAGAAAATAATCAAACATGTGGATATAGTCCTATAATATAAGACTCTGCAGGTTCATATCATTTACATTCAACGTTTTTTATCGGATATTTTTTTTACTATCAATTATGAGGTTCAACATGGGTTACACTAATGACTGGACCGAATGACAGGACCGAATGACAGGACCAAATGAAAAATGCTAATAACTTTTTCATTTCTCAAAGGATTGATCTCAAATTTGAAATATAATAAGATTTCATCATTTGATAAATAGATTTAAGAAAAAAAAAGAAAAAAATTGTAAAAAACTTTAGAAAACGTGACATGACCAACTCTGATAATGACAGGACCAACATCGAGAATGACAGGACCATATTAAAATGCTAATAACTTTTTTTATTTTTCAAAGGAATTATCTTATTTGAAATATAAAATGATATGTCATATTTTGAAACATTTGAAATTGTGTTATAAAAAAAATAGATTTATTTTCAAAAACTTTCAAATACGTGACATGACCATCGCTGACTGACATGACCAACCTAGACAATGACAGGACCAGATGAAATTGCTAATTACTCTTTTATTTCTCAAAATATTTTTCTGAAATTTGAAATATAATAAGATTTTATCATTTGATAAATAGATTTAAGAAAAAAATTAAAGAAAATATGCAAGAAACTTTAGAAAACGTGACATGACCATCTCTGATAATGACAGGACCAACTTCGACAATGACAGGACCAAATAAAAATGCTAATAACTTTTTTATTTTTGAAAAGGATTATCTCAGATTTGATACATAAAATGATATGTCACATTTTGAAACATTTATGTTATAAAAGATGTAGATTTATTTTCAAAAACTTTCAAAAACGTGACATGACCATCGCTGACTGACATGACCAACCTAGACAATGACAGGACTAGATAAATTGCTAATTACTTTTTTATTTCTCAGAATATTTTTCTGAAATTTAAAATATAATAAGATTTTATCATTTGATAAATAGATTTAAGAAAAAAAAATTAAAAAATTTGTAAGAAACATTAGAAAACGTGACATGACCAACTCTGATAATGACAGGACCAACTTCGACAATGACAGAACAAAATGAAAATGCCAATAACTTTTTTTATTTTTCAAAGGAATTCTCTCAGATTTGAAATATAAAATGATATTTCATAATTTTGAAACAAAAATGTTATAAAAAATATAGAAAGTTTAAACGTGACATGACCATCGCTGTCTGACATGGCCAACCTCGACAATGACAGGACCAGATAAAATTTGCAAATTACTTTTTATTTCTAAAGAAATATTTTTTTAAATTTGAGATAGAAAATAAGGGAAAAAAGCTAACTTGGGGAAAAACGTTAGGTCTGCGAACGCCCACCGCGTTATTTGAACTTTTTATTGGTATATTGTACATGTTGTATTAAACCGAGTTGTAGAAATATTGTTGAGCTTGAGAAACTTTGTAGATTTATTAAATCTATTTCTGTGAAAGTCTTTCCTCCTTGTTAGTACAACAATATGTTTATTTATCTTTGGTGTAAATATTTATCATTCTTATTGATATTTCACACATGCTATATCTTATATATGTTATATTTATCATTGTAATATCTTCCAGGGGCGTAGCTAGAAAGAAACCATGTGGAAGCAACTACCAAGAAAAAATTTTGGGACCCTATGCAGAAATTTTTTTTTTTCGGTTTTCAGTCATAGGACGGTTAAAAGAGGAGCTATATGTAGATAAAAATTTATGAATGTAAAACTATTAATAAATCTTCTGAATATAGTAATACATAAACAACACATATTTGTGATACAGAATTTACTCAAAATTGTCCAAAATCTGCTCTTCGGGTCTGGGCAGAAACAAACTTCTCTATTACTTTGTCAACATTCACACTGAAATCCCGATGAATATGCAGTAATGCTATGTAACTTTCGTTGTTCATTGTTGATCGTACATTTGTTTTCAATTACATACGTAGTACCGTGACTGATAGTTCTCAGGGCCATCATGGCATGGTAGCACTCGCGAGATGTTATAAACCAGCGTACGTGTTCGGCATCGAGCGACCTCCCAATTGAATTCGTCAAAATTACATGCTAGGTCAGTTTCGTATGTTTCAGACAATATTGAGATTTGTTCGTTTGTGATATTTCCTACAACACGATGAAGCAGATACAGCACAAAGAAGCGATTTTCTGATAACTTGACGCGACTTCACTCTCCAGTTGCCTTATCATATGGTCTATGAACGCAAAAAATAATGAGACTTTCCAATACTGTTTTGGCGTGGTTGCAGGGTGATTGGCTCCGGTAGTATGTCAACCACATCGCCTCGGCATATTTTCAACGATATCGAAGGGATCTGATAATTCTAATGCCGATTGGTACATCTCATTCCAAACTGATGAACTGTACACTGTAAAATGTGCTCCAAAACTACATATTTAAGACTGAGTATTACAAATTCAAAAGTAAAAATCTTGTAAAAGATACAAGTAACCTTCCGATTTTGTCATAATCTCCAAAAAAAAATTTATTTTGAAACCAAATGTCGTTATTTAATGATATTTCATCAATTAAAAAAGTGACAACATAGGTGTTTCCTTTAACATTCAATTTATAAATTTTTATTTTGCCATTTCTTTTTTTGCAAGCCGAATCAATGTGCACGCAACTTCGGAGCTACGATCTTTTTCTGAATGAACAGCTTCATCAACACTTGTAACTAGGTTGTCAAACTAATATCCGGGATAGACGGAAAAGACACCAACAGTCTCCGATTCCGATTGACCAACTAATCTCTCTCTCTCTTCTGCTTTTTTTTTTATTTTTTTTTTTTTTTTGTGAAAATGACGTGGATGCACGTGCTGTCGTGCCTCCGGGTAGCTACGCCCCTGTCTTCTCTGCAACTATGTATTTGGTTTATGAGAATAAAGATCATTCATTCATTCATTCATTCAGAATATTTTGTATATTAATTACCGGTCATAATCTGACACGTCTCAAAACAATTATAAGGTAACAAACAAAAGGTGTGACATAAGCCATAAATAAGTTGATAAATTCAATAAAGATTGTGATGACAGTAATTAAAATCACATAATAGTTCATGTCGTTGTTTTATTAATATTTTCAGAACAGTAAATAATTATTTCCATGTATGCTTGAGTATATGCAGGGTATATCTTAAATTGGGCTTCATGATGTCAAGAAATATTATGATGATAATTCAATAAATCTTAATTTATCTATAGTTTAATGAACTATATATATCTCTTAAACTATAAAATGATTATATGTAATAACATATAAATATTTTAAGATCTCTTTCTTAAATATAGTGATCATTCGTGTATTTTTGTTCTGTGATTCTGCTTGTCCTGTGACTCTCCGCCAACATACGTATAGTAGCTAGGTCAAGATTTTAAACCACCATATAATATGTTTTCCTGAATTATAAGATTAACTAATTATGGATCAGAGTTGAACAATTTCAGTAAAATAAAAAAGAAATTATGATTTTTCATCGGCCAGATCATAGTCGATGTTGGTCAGGTCACACAACCACAAGCTTTCAATAAATTTTTTTCTATATTTTTCTTATATGATGTGCGAAATGGTCTAAATTGTCATTATTTCAAATTTGAGAGGATTATTCTAACAAATGTTATGCATAATTATCATTTTTATTTAGTCCTGTCATTAATTGTCGAGGATTGTCCTGTCGTTGACAACGTTAACCTTACCAGGTCACATTTCAGCAAGCTTTTTATACCTTTTTCTTATATTTATATATAAAATGGTATAACCTTCACATATTTTGAATTTCAGAGAAATATTCTGAGAAATAAAAGAGTAATTAGCAATTTCATCTGGTCCTGTCATTGTCTAGGTTGGTCATGTCAGTCAGCGATGGTCATGTCACGTTTTTGAAAGTTTTTGAAAATAAATCTATATCTTTTATAACATAAATGTTTCAAAATGTGACATATCATTTTATGTATCAAATCTGAGATAATTCTTTTCAAAAATAAAAAAGTTATTAGCATTTTTATTTGGTCCTGTCATTGTCGAAGTTGGTCCTGTCATTATCAGAGATGGTCATGTCACGTTTTCTAAAGTTTCTTGCATATTTTCTTTAATTTTTTTCTTAAATCTATTTATCAAATGATAAAATCTTATTATATTTCAAATTTCAGAAAAATATTTTGAGAAATAAAAGAGTAATTAGCAATTTCATCTGGTCCTGTCATTGTCTAGGTTGGTCATGTCAGTCAGCGATGGTCATGTCACGTATTTGAAAGTTTTTGAAAATAAATCTATATTTTTTATAACACAAATGTTTCAAAATATGACATATCATTTTATATTTCAAATCTGAGATAATTCCTTTGAAAAATAAAAAAAGTTATTAGCATTTTAATATGGTCCTGTCATTCTCGATGTTGGTCCTGTCATTATCAGAGTTGGTCATGTCACGTTTTCTAAAGTTTTTTACAATTTTTTTTCTTTTTCTTTTCTTAAATCTATTTATCAAATGATGAAATCTTATTATATTTCAAATTTGAGATCAATCCTTTGAGAAATGAAAAAGTTATTAGCATTTTTCATTTGGTCCTGTCATTCGGTCCTGTCATTCGGTCCAGTCATTAGTGCAACCCGTTCAACATTGATAGTAAAAAAAAATTATCCGATAAAAAACGTTGAATGTAAATGATCTCATTATGAACCTGCAGAGTCTTATATATTATAGGACTAATGTGATTAGACAATTCAGTGATAAACTGTTTGAAATGGGTTGTCCAATTTTCCTGAAATTTTCAGAATAAATAGAACTGGACTCTCTGATGAATCTAATACTTGTCACTTTTGCACCTGCACATTTTTTGAAAACCAAAAACTGTAGATAAAACAAGAATGTGTCCTCAGTACACGAATGCCCCCCTCGCACTATAATTTTCCATGTTAATGGACCGTGATATTGGGGTAAAAACTCTAATTTGGCATAAAAATTAGAAAGATCATATCATAGGGAACATGTGTACTAAGTTTGAAGTCGATTGGACTTCAACTTCATCAAAAACTACCTCGACAAAAAACTTTAACCTGAAGCGGGACAGATGGACGGACGGACGAACAGACCAGATAACATAATGCCCCTCTACTATTGTAGGTGGGGCATAAAAAAAAAAACAACAAAATTACACGAGAAACATTCAAGTTTAGTGTGGTAGCAGTATCAGAGAAGAAAGTTTACAGTGTGCACAGTATTGAATGACAATCCACATAGTCCTACAGTAAAACCTGCATTAATCGGATTTCATTCAAGAGTTCCTTCATACAAACATATTGGGGCCCTTTATAGCTTTTTGTTCGGTGTGAGCCAAGGCTCCGTGTTGAAGGCCGTACATTGACCTATAATGGTTTACTTTTATAAATTGTTATTTGGATGGAGAGTTGTCTCATTGGCACTCACACCACATCTTCCTATATCTATATAATTCATAGTTTAAACCTGAAAAATCTCTGAAACTAACAACAAGATAATTGATTTTTTCGAATGACATATAGGTTGCATCTCTGTATTAAAATATTGACAATGCATTTTCCCATAGGAACTCCCTTTACGGCTAAAACTGTACCACTTTTACTATGAAGTTTTGAAAAAAATCATATCCGAGAATGGAAAGTTCATATGCACTACTATTTTTTTCAAAGGTCAAAATATAGGGCTGTGTGGCATATTTCCAACGCTTATATGCCCCTGTAGGGTTACCATAGATTTCAATATAAACAATATTCACATTTATATTTTCTGGTAACTTTCTAAACTTATTCTTTATGAGATGCAACCTAAAGATTAGAACTGGGTACCAGTATGTAAACAAAATTAATTTTCTATGAATATTCTATATCTCATCAAAAGAGGCATGGTTTGAGAAACAGCTGTATTTACAAAGTGCAACCTATAGGACTTATTTTCCACAAACAATACTATTGTTTGTGGAAAATAAGTTATTGTTGGTTCCAATGGAAGTTTCTATTGAATAGAAACTTCCATTGGAACCAACTATCATACACGACCATCTGGATGGGGAGCCCTCATTTGTGTGTTCCTTAATTTGTAGGCCACAGTTCTCTATTCTTTATAATTTTACGTATCATTTTCTATGCTTTATATTTTAAAACTGCATTAATTATTCTTTTTTATATTTTTACCTATTCATATTTTTTGGCCCTATTCTCTATTCTTGATCTTTTTTGCCCTTCATTCTCTATCTGTAACTTTCCATCCACAACCTCTCCAATAAAACACATTATTTAACTCCACATTTTTTAATGTTCATACCTATAAACAACAACACATAAATGTTTATATCTATTTTTTGAAAAAAACAAATATATATGTATCTAAGGTACAACTAAATAATGCTGTTATCACTATTTTGTAAACTGCACTCGTTTTATAACATTTATCACAGATGCATGTCTTAAGATATGTCTTAAAATAGTTCTTGATTTGTGTTACCTTCCACTGACACAATCATACCTGTTAACTTTTCAAAATGCCCATAAGGGTTTTGTGTGCAAGATGGCTTTTATAGTCCTAAGAAACCTTCAAGGGGGCCTTTAAATGTATTTTTATGTTGTTTTTTCTTCTTCTTCTTCATACTTTTAAAAGCCTATAGCCATTGTAAAATTATCTGTTTTGTTTAAAATTGTAGACAAAATTGCTCTTTCAAAATTCCCATTTGGGTACTTTCATGAGGGAAATTCCCCCGCTAATAGTGACAGTTGGCAGGTATGACACCAGTCACCTCTACACAACACAAATTCACAAAATACTGTTCTTGATTCGTGTCAACTTCCCACTTACACCATTCACAAAAACAACACGCCACTCCCTAATTCACCATACACCATTCAACTTTCTCACCCAAACCATACAATGATATTGCACTCTTCAAATTACCAATGAATCAATTCATATACAGGAAAAGTGCAATTAGAAATTTCAATATTTTTCTAAATTAAAAAACATAGTATTTATAAGTTTAACAGGTAGTAAACCCAATTTTACAATACATAATTTACCATTCTCCACTGCATCCTACACTATTCCTGATTTAAATAATTCACCATTATTTATTGCATCCTTCACCAATCATCATTTAAATAATTCACCACTACATTCACTATTTCATCATACACAATTCACCATGCATTTTCTTCTTCATTGTAAGTACACCAAAATGAAAATAGCGTTACATCATTGGCTCAATTTCCATTGTTTAGAACTTTTTAAACTAATCACAACGTTTTGGTGAACGGTTGTGAAAATATTACCCAGAATGCATTAGATTCTAAAACGGCTAATTTACCATTCTCTACTTTATTAATGCTTTCTTAGGCAGCAACTATTTGATTTTCTGGGGGGGCTATGGTTTTTTTTTCTGTACAAACTTTTTTTTTCGCCTACGGCGAAAAACAATCTATTTTTTTCACGACAAGTGGAAAACAATTTTTTTCTTTCAATTTTAGCATGACACATAGTGGCAGCTGAGGGTGAAACAAACATTTTTTTTTTCTCAGAATCAAAAACAAATTATTTTTTTCTCCAAAAACTGGAAACAAACTTTACCATAGCCCCCCCAGAAAATCAAATGGTTGCTGCCTTACTGATATAAAACAAATCACTGTAAAAACATCTTATTTTCCTTTGACATTCTTAAACATACACTCTTTAAAAAGCATCAAACAAGACGCATTTAGAGACCCCTGTGTAAATAAAGTAATTAATTCAGGTGACAAAGGGTTATTGTTTGCAATTACATATGATTACCACATAATTGATCTTGAAGTTAATTTTTCACTATGCTTTGTGCAAATTAGCAAATAAGCATTGCTTACTCTATATTAATTTTTCATCAAAATATATATTGTGAAATGGCCATTATAGTTCTCCACATCTGTTATCATACCCCCTTTTAAAACTGGAACCTGATCAATTAGTACAATATTGTTTCTACTCTAGATCTATAAGTCCACGTCTATTTATAGAACTATACATCATGATGGGTACATAGAGAGAGGTCTGTAAGACAATGTCATGGGCGAATGTAAGCTAAGTTCTCAACTTGTTCATTTTATAATGCATCCACATCTATTTATAGAACTATATCATGATGGGTACATAGAGAGATCACTATAAGACAATGTCATGGGTGACTGTAAACTTAGTTCTTCTTACAAATCCATGTTTATTTATAGAACTATATCATGATGGGTACATAGAGAGATCACTATAAGACAATGTCATGGGCGACTGTAAACTTAGTTCTTGTTCTAAAGCATCCATGTCTATATTTAGATCTCCCGTGACATCCATCCAATCGGTTAACAAAGATGATGACAATGGTGACGGCTCGGCTCTGCCTCTGAAAAGTACAAAGATAAATTTACAAGAATGGAAGTTATAACATGCTTATATAAAAACAAGATTTCTAAGAGTATTGCTAGGCAATAAATAGTCCCCTACTGGTTAAAAATGCATTGTAGTACTATAACAAAATGCTGACTTGATCTACATGTATAATGTTTCATGGTGTAAACAATATAACAAATATTGAGTAAAAATGTTCAAACATGACGAAAAAAAAGGAGGAAAACTAATAATTTTTTTTGAGAAAATTTTTTGACGAAAAAAAAAGGAGGAAAACTAATTATTTTTTTTGAGAAAATTTTTTGACGAAAAAAAAGGAGGAAAACTAATTATTTTTTTTGAGAAAATTTCCCATGTTCAAGGACCGTAATCTGCATAAAATCATCAGACCGGAACATAAGTCAAACTTGATCTGTTCCTCGTCATGATAAAACTATAAACCAATTATCAAACAATATCTTCCATGTCTTCAAGCATGACAAAAAAAAAAGTGATAAAAACAGGTTTATATATTTGATTGAATTTTCTAAGTCCAAGGATAATAACTTAGGAGAAAATCGTCATACTAGAACAAAATTTGAACATGATCTGTATTTTGTCATGATAAAACTATATAAAAAATATCAAGTCAATATTGTCAAGCATTACAATAAAGTGTAAAAAATTGATTATTTGACTGAATTTCCTAAGTCCAAGGACCATGACGAGCCTTAATTTGTTGAAACTTTCAATACATTAGTGATTTCTGTAAAATATTACTATTTTCTACATGCTTAAACCATCGAACCAATCTTTGGCATTGACGATAAAATGTTCATTAACAATTATACACAAGTATTTTTTTAGATCAGTTCTGACTAAATTCATAATCTACAGATTCAGAATTAGGGCCCTTGATTCACTATACATTGTATAGCTACATTAATGTTTCTGTGCAATAAACAATTTAAACATAATTGACTTAGTGAACAATGTCATGATCATGATGATGCTGTTAAATCTGATTAAAATGATTAAGATTATTGTTGTTTATAATTTCAGTTTTTAACAAGAGCAGCCATAAATTAAATTTGACAATCCAAACAAAATATGTAAGAGGTTCCAAAGTATCCTGTCTTGTCTGAGTCAGTGTGAAGTGTGTAAGAGGTTCCAAAGTATCCTGTCTTGTCTGAGTCAGTGTGAAGTGTGTAAGAGGTTCCAAAGTATCCTGTCTTGTCTGAGTCAGTGTGAAGTGTGTAAGAGGTTCCAAAGTATCCTGTCTTGTCTGAGTCAGTGTGAAGTGTGTAAGAGGTTCCAAAGTATCCTGTCTTGTCTGAGTTAGTGTGAAGTGTGTAAGAGGTTCCAAAGTATCCTGTCTTGTCTGAGTCAGTGTGAAGTGTGTAAGAGGTTCCAAAGTATCCTGTCTTGTCTGAGTCAGTGTGAAGTGTGTAAGAGGTTCCAAAGTATCCTGTCTTGTCTGAGTCAGTGTGAACAAAGTATCCTGTCTTGTCTGAGTCAGTGTGAAGTGTAATGTTGACTTTAAAAAAAGTGAGTCGATCTATGAGAAAAATACAGAATTTTAAAAAATCTAACTTTTTTGTCATCATGTTCATGTCTATAGATGCTATTTTCTGGTTAGCTTCTATCCAAGTTTCATAATAATCCATGCATAAAGATTTACAAATCAAAATAAAAAAGCTTGATCTAAAAACTTACAATTCCGTGTCCTGTGAATCCATAATCAGTGAATCTAAATCCATCCCCATTCCTAATCCATAACCTGCCCCAGTACCTCTAGGGGTCAAGGCTAAAACTGGGGGACAGGGATCCTCCACTTGGGATTTGGAGAACTGTTTTGATAAGACAGTAATAAGATCAGGTGGCATGTTTGTATTGATTTGTAGAGCTGGCTGTTTGGATGGAATCGTTCGGTCTCCGACAGGAAGCTGACTTGACGGTAATGGCTGGGTAACTGTGGACGGGTGGTTTGATGCATAACCTTGAAAGGGTAGACTGGTGGATGAACTTGGTATAAATCCTGATTGTGTTGTAAAAGATGATGGTAGGCCAAAATCCTGTTGGAAATTTTGATTATGATTCATAAAACCTGAACTAATCTCTGAAAAAGATCCATCGTTTAATTTTGTATTATTGACTTGGTCATAATTTTGAAAATTTTGTTGCTGTGGAATATTACTTGTTTCTTCAAAAGACTGGGCAAACTGGTTTAACAATGAACCATCATACTGACACGATGTAAAATCAGAAAAGTCTTGGTTAGATGACGCACGTCTTGATAGTTTATTTTGATGACTATGTTGGCTTTCATAAGGCTGAAAACTTCCAGTATCTTGGAAGGACTGTCCTCCTAAGAAGGAGTCGGTATATGATGAGCTGAAAAAACTTGGTTGCATTTCTCTCGATGGTTGATTTGGGAAAACTTCACTAGTTTGTTGACTAGTATAATTTTGTGAAGTGTTACCATGGTTACTACGCAGTTGTTCTTGTGCTTGTGTTTGATTAGACATTAGTCCCTGAGATGTCATTTGATTTGAAAAATTGGTACTCAAATTTCCTGCATTTGAGTTTATTTCATTACTCTGACTAGTAAATTGAGCATTCTGAGGAAAATTCTGAAAATTTTGCATTCCTGCTGGTTGCACATTTTGAGAAACATTTGTAGCATGTAAATTTGTCTGACTGTGTTCACTACTGTCTGAGGTATTTAGGAAATTCTCTGGCGAGCCCTGAGACGTATAACTTTCTGGAGACCCATTATTACTATAGTCCTTCGAAGGAGATCCTTGTGAATAAGGTGATCTTCTATTAGTAAAATTATGACTAGGATTCTCTAATGTTTCATTAGAACTACTTGTATGAAGTTTATCTGAAGACCCATCAACATTTGCAAATGAAGTTGGTTCCTGCAAAGGCATGTTTGTAATACCTAGTGATTTCAAATCTTGCATGTTTATTGTAGAAAATCCTGGAACATTCTCACTTTTCTTTGTAGATTCAGACACATTTTTCTGTTGTAAATTAGACAACAAATTATGCTTATTTTCCTGTCTATGTATTTGATAAACACACGAGTCACTTTCACGTCTTTCCGGTGGAATTTGAATTTTCTCACTTTCATTTAAATCAGATTGAACTGGTAAAGAACCTCTCTGACCAGATAGGTTTTGAATTCCAAAGGCATGCTGGGAGAAAGATTTTGTTCCAACAGATGTTGCATCGGCAGTCTGTTGACCTTGGTTACTAGGCTCAGTTTGTTTTGGTATTGTGATAACCTGTTGTTGGATATTAATAATTGTTATAGTTTGTTCGTTTCTGTTTTGACTCTGACTTGGGTCTGGTTTTGGTGCTATCTGTTGGACATTCTTTTGCATCTTGGCCCATCGCTCTAACATTTCCTTGTCTTCATTTGTCAACAATGAATGTACTTTTTCAATGCCTGAATTATAAATTAAAAGGTACATCTGTTATAACTGTTTTTTAAACACTGTTAGGCTATTCATTATAAAAAAAATACCTAAATTTTCATTTAATAACAACTTGAAAAAATAGTAGAAAATAATCATCAGTCAAAATGGTTTATTTTTTTAATCTGAAAAAAGTGGGGGAGGGGTGTGAGAATCTATGATTCATTCATGGCCTCAATGACTAAGCTAGTAGATAGATATAGGAAGATGTGGTATGAGTGCCAATTTGAAAACTCTCCATCCAAATAACAATCTATAAAAGTAAACCATTATCATGATTATAGGTCAAGGTACGGCCTTCAACACAGAGCCTTGGTCCCCACCGAACAGCAAGCTATAAAGGGCCCCAAAAAGTCTTTTAGACATGGTAGTAGTTTTTGATTATTATTTTATAGATTTATTTTTAAGAGGTCATTAACAATTAACCTATGACCTATTGGTTGTTAATCATTGATGAACTGTTTACTGACCTTCTGATTCTCACTCTTCTCATACAACACATTTTTTTTGTTACTTGTAAGATTTGTTAGTACATAGAATCAAAATTATTTTCTTTAAAGGCCAAATAAAAAGATATGTGTGTTTCCAGTTACATACTTTTAAAAAATAGGGTCGGTAGGTCGGCACATTTTTTTTTTTTTTTTTTAATTTTTATTTTTGAATGTCAAAATACGAAAAAAAATCGTGTGTTTATCGAAATTGTTTCCGGTATTATACACGCCCCAATCGGAAGTCCACCATTTTTACATGTGTTTGGTTGTAAAATAAACAGTCATGATACGTTTTTAGTTAATTTTGTTGCATTCTGTTATGAATTGTTTCATTTTAGCCATAACAGATACTTGTGATGGAAATTCAGATGACAGAAATCTATCAATTTAATTATTTTAATTCACAATCCTCAAATTTGATCGTTTGAAAATTTATTTTTCAGAAATGAAAAAAAAGTTCTAGGGTCGGGGGGTTTTAACTAGGGTCGGTCGGGTTACTGGAACCACACATATATTTTTATTTGGCCTTAGAAAGGATACATATATCTTATTTTCAGAAAATGACGGGACAAATCAAATTTTGTTAGAAATTTATTCTAAAGTTAATCAAAACTGAAATTGATCCTCAAAATGCTTTCCTCACAGATTATATTCACATTTGGCTGACTCCATGCAGGGGCTCCTTAAAAAGAACAAGTAGAAGCTGGACTTTCCTTTAACTTCGTGTTCATCAAGATAGGTGATATCTATCATTGAATCATTCAGTTTTTTATGATAATATTGACTACACATCTCCTATAGTTAGGTTCAATATGGCGTAATATGAGTTAGAGTTATTCCCCTTGATAATGTTTTTGGAGGTTTAAAATGGTTGATTTACTTATTTGACTCAACAAAACTTGATCCTCTAGATCTTAGTGAAGAATTGAGCAAGACTTAAAAGAAATTCAAGCTGTGTTTTACTTTTTTCTTAGTTATAATAAATTTTAATCCAAAAACATTAGTTCTTAAAAACTAGAGGCTCTAAAGAGCCTGTGTCGCTCACCTTGGTCTATGTAATATTAAACAAAGGAAGCAGATGGATTCAAGACAAAATTGTGTTTTTGTGATGGTGATGAGTTTGTACATCTTACTTTACTGAAAATTCTTGCTGCGTACAATTATCTCTATCTATAATGAACTTTACTCAGTAGTTTCAGTGGAAAATGTTAGTAAAAATTTACAAATTTTATAAAAATTGACTATAAAGGGCAATAACTCCTAAAGGGGTCAACTGACCATTTCGGTCATGTTGACTTATTTGTAAATCTTACTTTGATGAACATTATTGCTGTTTACAGTTTATCTCTATCTATTATAATATTCAAGATAATAACCAAAAACAGCAAAATTTCCAATTCAGGGGCAGCAACCCAACAACGGGTTGTCCGATTCATCTGAAAATTTCAGGGCAGATAGATCTTGACCTGATAAACAATTTTACCTGTCAGATTTGCTCTAAATGCTTTGGTTTTTGATTTATAAGCAAACCAGGTGCTCCGCAGGGCGCAGCTATATACGAACCCAGTGGTCGAACCCTGAACAGTGGGGGCAAATTTGGTCACAATATTCAAGCTTGATACTGTCTGAATTTGGATTGTGATCAAAATTTTTACATAATATGGGTTTTTGTCACAAAATTAATGTGGTCAAAGATCTAACAAATCTATTGCACAATACTGTGCAATTGAATATTTCTTCTTTAAACTTTTCAAAATTTGAAATTTGAAAAATTTTGAAAAAAAAAGGAATCCTTTTAAAAATGGTAAACAAAAAATCCCCACCCCCCCCCTTTTTGAAACCCCTATTGGAGCAATAACCCTTAAACTCAATCCCATGCTGTCTTTTGTAGAATTGAACCTTGTAATACAATTTCATAGAGATCCATACACTTAAACACAAGTTATCGTCATGATTGTTTGAAAACTTGAAACATGCTTCTTTTTAGCCCTTTTTAGGCCCCTAAATCCTACATATTTTGGGCAATTAACCCAAAACTGAATCCCAGCTTCCCCTTTGTTATATGGTACATTGTGGTACAATTTCAGAGAGATTCATTCAATTACACACAAGTTATTGTCTGGAAACTAGAAAAATGCTTGTTTTGGCCCCTTTTTGGCCCTTAATTCCTAAACTTTGGCCCCATAACCCTGAAAATGAATCCAAACCTTCTACTTGTGGTTTTAAACATTGTGATATAATATCAGAGCAATTGAAATACTTGTACACAAGTTATTATCCTGAAACTAGAAAAATGCTTGTTTTGGGCCCCTTTTGTGCCCCGTAATTCCTAAACGGTTGGGACCATCATCCCCAAAATTAATCCCAACCTTCATTTTGTGGTATTGAACCTTTTGAAAAAATTTCATAAAGATCTATTCACTTAAACTAAAGTTATTATCCGGAAACCAATGTGTCTTCGGACGACGACGCAGACGACGACATCATACCATTATACGATCCCAAAAATTTGCATTTTACCCCTATGTTCTATTTTTAGCCATGGCGTCCATCTTGGTTGGTTGGCCGGGTCACCGGACACATTTTTTAAACTAGATACCCCAATGATGATTGTGGCCAAGTTTGGTTTAATTTGGCTCAGTAGTTTCAGAGGAGAAAATTTTTGTAAAAGTTAATGACGACGGACGACAATGGACGACGGACGCCAAGTGATGAGAAAAGCTCACTTGGCCCTTCGGGCCAGATGAGCTAAAAATATATTTCCCAAGTATAATTGTCAATTTCTATCAATTAAGAACCTGTACTTTGAATGCATGGTCCCTTTTTCAATATATAAGTATTATTGTCAAATATTTATTAAAAAAGACCCTATATCATGTATATTTTGAATGCATGGTCCCTTTTTTCAATGCTTAAAATATTTGGCAATTATGTGTAAAGGGAGATAACTCAAAATATTTTAGTTCCATCACACAAGGTCTGCAATAAAATTCATGAATAGTACAACATAGAGATAAAACTTGTGTTATCAATTAACAGATATACAGTGGTTGTCAAAAGGAGGAAAGGTCAACAGCTCTTTTAAAATATGCTTTCATTTCCAAGAATATTTTGGAAACCTGATGCTGTTAGGGGAAATCAAGTCTATAGTATTATCAATTTTTTATTCCTTGAAATACTAGATAGTTATTATACTTGTGAAAAAAAATCCTTCTTTTTGTTTTGTATTTCCACATAAATTATGAAGTAAACCAAAATATCATCTGCTGAAAACTTTGAATTCCAAAAAAAATTTTTTTAAAAATCATAAGAAAAGTTGTAATCTTTACTTCAAAGTAAATTATTACAACATTTTCAAACCTTTGGGGCCTTTTTTCTTCTTCATTTTTTCCAATGATTTCTCTTTCTTCTTTCTTCTTTTTTCTTCTCTTTCTCTTTGTCTCTGAGCAGCTGTAATTGGCTTGTTTTTATTGTTCTCTTCATTTAAAGATTCTGCAGTGAAAAAGTCAAATAGTTTTATAAGACAATCTGACATACATTAAGTGTAAAATTCAAATAGTTTAAGAAAATCTAGCAAACATTTTTAGCCCAATGGTATAAACACCTGTCATTCTGTTGAAGGATTGATTTTAAGAAACTATTTTTCTATATCACTCATCTGTCTAAATCTGTTGAAGGTTTGATCTTAAAGACAATTTTTTCTATAGACAAATTTTCCCTTCTGTTGAAGGTTTGATCTTAAAGACATTTTTTTCTATAGACAAATTTTCACTTCTGTTGAAGGTTTGATCTTAAAGACATTTTTTTCTATAGACAAATTTTCACTTCTGTTGAAGGTTTGATCTTAAAGACATTTTTTTCTATAGACAAATTTTCACTTCTGTTGAAGGTTTGATCTTAAAGACATTTTTTTCTATAGACAAATTTTCACTTCTGTTGAAGGTTTGATCTTAAAGACATTTTTTTCTATAGACAAATTTTCACTTCTGTTGAAGGTTTGATCTTAAAGACATTTTTTTCTATAGACAAATTTTCACTTCTGTTGAAGGTTTGATCTTAAAGACATTTTTTTCTATAGACAAATTTTCACTTCTGTTGAAGGTTTGATCTTAAAGACATTTTTTTCTATAGACAAATTTTCACTTCTGTTGAAGGTTTGATCTTAAAGACATTTTTTTCTATAGACAAATTTTCACTTCTGTTGAAGGTTTGATCTTAAAGACATTTTTTTCTATAGACAAATTTTCACTTCTGTTGAAGGTTTGATCTTAAAGACATTTTTTTCTATAGACAAATTTTCACTTCTGTTGAAGGTTTGATCTTAAAGACATTTTTTTCTATATCTATTTTGTTAGTGGTCTCATAGTGGTTATACTTCAAATCTATTTTTTTTCTCATTGATATTATTTTATTTAGCAAAAATTTTGAAAGGATAAATTATATTGACATACCCTGTCTTTGTTTTCTCAGATTAGCATTCATCAATGCTGCTTTTATCAATTCTTTTGTGTTGGAGGAAACTGTATGACCTTCTTGACCCTTGACCTCAGATTTTGTAGCATCTTTCGCTTTCTGAGAATCAACTGTGTGAATAGTTTCCTTCTTGGAGTCTTCAACTTTTGCACTATGCATTTCTACATCAGCTAATGACCTTGGTTCTAGATTGCCTACTTCAACTTTGACCTTGCTTGATTCAGGTACAACCTGTTCTGTGGTTACCGTTGCCTTGGATACAGAAGGTTCCTTTGGGGCAGGACGAAGAAATGCATTGAATGTTTTAGGCTGGTGGTATTCCATACTCTCTGTATATATCATATCTCTTAACTGTTCTAAATTTAATTGCTGCAAAAAAAAAAACTTCTGTGGGTCCAGTTATTCACATTGTATAAACCATCATGACCATAGGTATTATTTCATTGGGTCATAAATCAGTGCTTTTTAAGTCTACCATTTTCTACATAAGAAAATGCCTGTACGAAGTCAGGAATATGATAGTTGTTATCAATTGGTTTAATGTGTTTGAGCTTTTGATATTGCCATTTTCATTTTGAATTTTCCTTAGACTTTGTTAATTTGGTTAATATACCTTTTATCCCTCCAAATTAGCCAAAAAAAAGTCTGATGTTTCACCCAACACTGGTCAGTCAAAAAAAAATATTGAACAAATATTATAGTGAGTTCTTTGATAAATTTATTTGAGTTCGTCAGGTTCTAAAACAAGTATGTGGTTTACCCAAAACAATACTATTTACTAATCAATCTGATCGCCATATAAAGGTTAAACAGAGACATGAAAAATTGTGCTAAAAATTATCAAACAAACAGATACCTTGCGAATTAATGTAAAAGCTGTAATAATGGTAATGTTTGGGTTTTCTTTTGGTCCATTTGTGCACAATTGTACCCATTTATTGTTTTAATTTTTTTTCAAAACTTCCAAATTTGATCACAAGAGGGACACTATATAAGGGGAATGTAATGCAACATGCATATATGTATGAGATGTACCAACCTGATTTTCAAAATCAAAATTAAAAGCTGGAACACAAACAGGTTCATCATCCGGGTCGTGGTATTTTGACAAATAATGATGTTTTAAAGCCTCCTCCACAGTTATTCTCTCACCAGGGTGCAGCACTAATATTCGACTCAATAAGTTTATTGCTTTACGACTTGCTTTTGGAAACAGAGTTGTCCATGCAATTCCTTCCCTTTTACCAAGTTCTAAAATGCAGAACCAATATTTTACATACTTGTGGATTCATTAATTATTAGTCATGGGATGACAATTATTAACAGATTTTGTGGGTATACATGGTAAAGGTAAAGAAAGGTTTCAAACTTTCATTATAGTTCATGTGCTATGTTGAAGACCCATTTGTGACATTTGGCTGTTTTAAGTCTCTTTGGTTGGTTTGTTGTCTCTTTTATGTCATGTATGTATTCACATTTCCATTCTCAATTTTATTTTCTATCATGTCTATAGGCTTGAATGGATATTTTGGCAATACCAGAAATGTAATCCTCTATCAATGAAAACATCTATCGACGAAAACAAATAAAGCCACAGGTCAGTTTGTAATTCACACAATTGTCATTATGGTATTTTTGGTGTATTTTAAATATTTTTGACCAAACTAACTTTTTGGGGGTGGGAGGTCAAATAGTAGTTTGCTAAAAGTGAAAAATGTTACATTTGAATAATGATGTGAAATTTTCCATGTAACAATTCCTACAACTCAAGTACATGTATGACAAAAATCTTCCAATTTCTTCCATTAATTCTATTAAACATGTTAAACTATGTATCAAATTTCATGAGAAGTGAATTGTCATATTAAATTTTTATTGACAAACAGAATTTTTCACCTGATTTTTATAGTTTGTTAATATGTTGTACTGTGATACCACTGCTCCAGGTTAGGGGGAGGTTGGGGTTCCACTTATATGTTTAACCCCAGCACATTATGTATGTATGTGTCTGTCCCAAGTCAGGAGTCTGTAATTCAGTAGTTTTCGTTTGTTTATATATGTGTTTCATATTTGTTTTTCATTCATTGTTTGTACATAAATTAGGCAGTTAGTTTTCTTGTTTAAATTGTTTTACATTGTCATTCCAGGGCCTTTTATAGCTGACTATGCTTTATGGGCTTTGCTCATTGTTGAAGGCTGTACAGTGACCTATAGTTGTTAATGTCTGTGTCATTTTGGTCTCTTGTGGAAAGTTGTCTCATTGGCAATCAAACCACATCTTCTTTTTTATATTGTATACAATAAAGTGTCCTGTGGCTTAAAAAAAATAGGGGAAGCACCAGAAATGAATACAAATATATACTTGATATACATAATTTAAGTGTTCATTTGTGTACATAGTGAAGAGTGCAATCATTGGTGATACTTACGCTTTACAAAGTTTTTGATTAAATCTGAGTTACATAAATCCATGACGGCTTGCGATGGTGATCCCAGTACACCTATAATATATCTTATCTGCTGTATATAATCTTTTCCTGAAACAGAAGATAACACACTTAATACATTTTGTTGTATTTCAAAACTATTTCACAAAAAAAATATACATTCATTCCTCAGACCATGCAGATTCATGATGTTATAGATTCTTCAATACACATTACTACACATTAAAATGAAATTATAAAAATGTATTCACAATATGTCTGTCATGTATAAATAATCATGGTTATTAAAAACTAAACAAATGATACATATTATCATGATTATTCTGTCGTCTTTTTTGCACCCATATTTTCTTCCATCCATTTTGTATCAAATTCTTACGAGCCTTGGTAACGGTGTGGTGTTAGTTGTTCAACTACAGTAACACTAGCCTGCTAACACTGAGATTGTCAGTTTAAACCCCCACTAGACAGGCATGACAGACTTCAATCTTATTGACAAAGGCTGACAGTTTTCATTTCAACAGTCATGGTTTCTAAAGGTAATTGAGGCACTCCAGCTTCCACCATCTCTAAAAAAAACTGACCGCCCACGAAAAACAAACAGAGCTTAAGTCAAAGTTAAACACCAAAAATCAATCAAGTTCTTTCAATTTTTCTTATCCTAACTATCATTGACTATACCTGGGAAAAGATGTTTTCTTCCGAGCATTTCAGCAAATATACACCCGACAGACCACATGTCTACTCCTGATGAATACTCCACCATGGACAACATGATCTCGGGGGCTCGGTACCATCGAGTAGCCACATACTGTGTCATGTAATGGTTTGGTTCTTCTGGGTTCGACAATAAACCTCGAGCCATACCTAGAATAGAAATTAACATATATATAAGTGTTAAAATTGAGCTTCAGGCTTGTGGATTCAAAGGTCTTTCTTGAAGACTGAGTCATATAATCATGATAATGGTTAGGTTCTTCTAGGTTTGACAATAAACCTCAAGCCATTCCTAGAATAGAAATAAACATGTTTAACCCTACCCCATTTTTAAGCCTGTCCCAAGTCAGGATCCTCTGGCCTTTGCTAGTCTTGAATGTCTTTTAAGGGCATACGATACAGTTACAGGGGAGGTAATGACGTTGCTAACGTAAAATGTTATTTTCGCGACGTCAAACTGTGACATATCGGGAAAAGATGCATTTTTCGACTGATTTTTATCATTTAATTTAATTTGAAAACGAGTTCATGGACCCCTATTTTTCAAAACAGCAATTTATTTCATTTTGCAGGGAGATTATGTGACCCAAATTTTATAAAACTGTAAATAGATGGTTTTTTTTAATTTTGTTAAACATGCAGCAAAAAATTATGTATTTTCCTCAATTCATGAACATTTGATAAATATGAGTTATTTCTGAATTAAAAATGCATAATTTTTTAGGATAGTTATAAAATACAGAAATTACCGATTCTTTAACAAAAAAACAATTTGTGTTTATCTTTTATAACAAAAAAGTTCTTTCTTTCGAAAAAGAAATTACGACCACAAATCTGAATTTTGAGCAAATATACAAAATTTCGACCTCATTTTACTCAAAAAGTCGCACATGAAGGTATATTTTTTATTAATTACATATTTGAATTAATCAGGTAAAAAATAGCCTATATGCAAATTTTCACGAACTTGTAAATACAGGATCAAAACTGTATCGTATGCCCTTATATTAAGTTTAGTTCATTTACATGTTTTGGACTTTTTTCTACATCCATTATCAATGAACTACATTTACATCATGTACATGTAGTACACATTTTAGTTTAGGAGTCAGCTGAAAAAAGCTTTCAGGTGCAGGATTTTCCTGTTTTGTTGAAGACCCATTGGTGGTCTTTGGCTGTTTTCTGTTTTTTGGTCAGGTTGTTGTCTCTTTGACACATTCCCCATTTCCATTCTTAATTGTATGTGTTCAGTTTAAGAGTTTAGAGGATAAACTTTTAGAAAATTTACCTATGAAACATTTTCAATATCTAGATTTATACAAATATTCTCTTGTCATTCATGTGTAGGTATACCTTGATTATATTCTGTGAATTCATTTTCATGTTTATTTTTCGTGGGTACCAATTTTCATGGTTTGAAGAAAACTTGTATATTCATGGATATTTAATTTTGTGGTTTTGGCAAAGTCTGAAGACATTCCTTTAGAAAATTTGTAATTTTTTTCACATTTAAATTCGTGGCTCCCCTGTGTCCACGAAATCCATGAAAATTGGTATCCACATGATCCAACGAAAATATTTATAAAACAACAGTACATGATATATATATATCGATTAACTCACCAAAATCACCGATCTTCAATTGACAGTCTTCATTTACCAATAAATTACTGGGTTTTAAGTCCCTATGTATAACTTTTGCAGAATGAATATATTTTAACCCTCGTAACAACTGATATAAAAAGTAACGGACATGTTCCTCGGTTAATTCTTGTTTGGAATAAATTATTCTATGCAGATCACTCTCCATTAAATCTAACACAATATAAATATCCATAAATTCCGTCACAGAACCTTTAGGTTTAAGAATATCTCGAATTGATATAATATTATCATGTTTAAAATGTTTTAATATTTTTATTTCTCTGTATGTTCTTGTAGCGATTTTTTCAAATTCAAATGCTTTATGGATTTTTTTAATAGCAACACGATCCTGGGATTTTTTATGAATGGCAGAGCAAACGACTCCATATGCCCCAATACCAATATTTTCAACGGCTGTGTAATCACTTCCATCAAGGTCAAATTTTACTTCATATGATCTCTTTTTTAATTCAGCTAGTCTATTCAGGAAGTCTTTAGATTTCTCTGATCCGTTGCCTGCCATCTTTAATACAAGACCTTTTTATTTCGTTACCTGAAGCGAAAATAGTGTATTTCAAATACCATGTATACCCTACCGTAAATTCAGAAATTATTGCTTGCATTTGTTTTTGTGATCATTGAAAAATGGACAAAAATGTGAGATTAATTATTGCGATTTTAAGAAAATCTGCATACAAATCATGCAAATATATGTATAGAAATTCAGAATGCGAGTTCATATTATTGCGATGCTCATTCAATCGCATTATTCACATTAATAAAAACCTCACAATAATTTATGAATTTACAGTATATGAATTGTTGTCATTAGTGTTGTTACAGTATCATGTACATTGTACATTGTACACATGTTGATCATGTTGTATAACATCATGTACATTTGAACATTTCTAATTAATTTATATTTTGCCATAACAGTCAGTCAGATAAATACTTGTTTAAGTCATAGTAAAATAAGGAGAGACATGGTATAATTGCTAATCATGCTAATGAGACAACAATCCACCAAAGATGTGGTATTATCATAACACAAAGGTCCTACTTGTTTCCGGAAAAAGGTGGTGAACGCCCGGTGCACTTGTTTCACAAAATTTTGGATGCACGCGCAATAACGGCTTACGCGGCCCTCGCCTATCTCAGGACTCAGGCGAAGGCGGCGCATTTTCATTTCAAGATGGCGGAAAGAGTGTAAGTGAGAAAAACTAAAGGTTACAAATACTGAAAAACAACCAGTAAACGAAAAAATATTATTGTTGTGTGCAATTTATCTTCATACTTCGAAGATGGTGAAGAGAAAACGTTTTTTTTTTAAAACATAATAATTAATCTCTAAACCTATTACGAAACAGAAATTTTCTTTAAAAACAAAGCAATGACAACCTAAAATACAATTAAATTAAGATAATAAAAATATTAAAGCATGAATATTTTCGTCAATGTTTTATTAAAACTCCTTAAATATGTAATTATGCAAAAATGCAGATTTAAACTAAATTAAAGGCTAAATTATTATTTTCCTAATGTTGGATGATATGCTGGTTTACTTGTTTTGAGTCAAAATACGGCGTACACCGTTGCCGTTCGCCTATCCTTTGTGAAACAAGTTGGACCAAACTGACCCAGTAATTTCTCGTTTAATTTCCTATCAATCATTTTTGTCAATATAATACACGATAAACACATGCCATAATGCACAAGTCTTGTCTAAATTATTAAAATCAAGTAGACCGATAGCTGAATTCTGCGAGATTTAGGCAGTACCTGTTGTAAGTGTAGCATCAAGTGAAATCAACAGGGGTCCATTTTACTGGTAGCTTCCGAAAGAAGTGGGAACATAAAGACTAAAGTTCAAATTCACCTTATTGCTATTCATGCTATTTGTCCCCAATCATTGAACAACATAACGGTTCCCGTAAAATTTTGATGACATGATACATTTACAAAATAGATGACGCCACAATGGAAAAGTGATTGATGAATGACATCACTTGATCACTGTGTCATCAGTTCAATCGGGACAGTTCATTTATAATGCCATTTATATTGGCTTCCATAGACTTCTTTTTAAGTAGACATCAGAAGAAATAAAGAGTTAACATGGTTGCAGGTACACTGATGAAGTGACATACATACCTGACAAACACTAACAGAACACTGTCAATATACATGCACACAATTACTAGTCATTTAAGACATTACACGAAACAATATTGTTGCTACATGTCATTAAATTAAAATCATTCGCTTAAAATGTTATAACATGAAGGATTGCCTGTTGTGTTGTGCAAGTTCATTTAAAATCATCCCAAATGAGCCCTACCAATGAAAATTTAGACTTTTAAAGGATTTGTTATTTTGCTATTTATAACTTGGTAGATCTGAAGACCATAAATATATCTTGATTGGTTTTTGTTTTTCTATTTTTTTTTTTTTTTTTTTTTATATCTGTCATAAACGTGGATTTAGCGAGCTAATCAGGTGATGCAAATCATTCGCAATTTATATTCCAACTAGAATGCCTTCTTTGTTATCTTCAAAATATTTTTTTGTGGTAGTTAACTAGACTTATACTTTTCTTGTTTTTACAAAGAAGACTTAAGTTTATAGAAAAGAGAACAACTCGCCCCACACCAATTCGACACACGTTTTTTCACCAACTCACCACTTTTAAAAAGGCGACCCACTATTGTTATCAACTTGCCTGACTTAAAAAATATCGCCAACACTGGTTAACCAACTCGATCGCCCCACTTATGGAAACGGTTAAATCCCGTTAAATTTATATCTGCCAACTCGTCCCACTTAAAACTTATATATGCCGTATTTGTGTCATCTGCTTGACCAGAATAATTTCTGTTCATCAAATTAGATTAGAATATTTTTGTAAAAAAAAATACAACCCCCTCTTTTGAAGTTAATTGTACCCTAAACCGACCGACCGACCGACCAACCGACCGACCTACCGTGAGTGGTCACTTGGTCTTCTTCCGACCGGCAGTAAAACGCTGCCACCGTTTGCCGCTAAACGGGATGGGATGTACATGTATCAAGTTTGTATATTAAAAACAGGCTTTTTTGCAAATGTTTTATTTCCAACTGCAATGGCTTGGAATTTGTCAGGATTTGCCTGCATACAATTAAATCTGAACCAGTCAATTAAAACAGCACTTTCTCTTTCGAGTGTACATAATAAATTATCAAAATCATTGTCAGCATAACATGCATATGACAGAGTACTGTCATCGGCATAATTATACAAGGTACCATGTTCAATAAAATAAAATATGTCGTTTATAAAAATATTAATTAATAGGGGCCCAGGATTAAGCCTTGGTGTACCCCTTTCTGGATGTCAGCCCAACTGCTGAGTACTCCCTGAAGTTTGATTTGTTGCCTACGATCTGTAAGATAATTTTGAAGTAATTTCACTGATTTAGAAGAAAGACCGTAGGCAGATAATTTACTTAAAAGAATATCATGAGGTAAACAGTCAAAAGCTTTCGAAAGATCCATAAGAATAGCTGCCACATACATATTATTATCCAAAGCTGTTTTCCAATCTTCAAGGAGTCTCAGCAAAGTTGTCTGACATCCATGACCTTTTCTGAATGCACATAAAAAAGCATGAAATATATTCTCAAACAAGAATGTGTCCACAGTACACGATGCCCCACTCGCACTATCATTTTCTATGTTTAGTAGACCGTGAAATTGGAATAAATTCTCTAATTTGGCATTAAAATTAGAATGATCTTATCAAAGGGAACATGTATACTAAGTTTCAAGTTGATTGGACTTCTACTTTATCAAAAACTACCTTGACCAAAAACTTTAACCTGAAATTTGCACTATCATTTTCTATGTTCAGTGAACCGTAAAATTGGGGTCAAAACTATAATTTGGCATTTAAATTAGAAAGATCATATCATAGGGCTCATGTATACTAAGTTTCAAGTTGATTGGACTTCTACTTTATCAAAAACTACCTTGACCAAAAACTTTAACCTGAAATTTGCACTATCATTTTCTATGTTCAGTGAACCGTAAAATTGGGGTCAAAACTATAATTTGGCATTTAAATTAGAAAGATCATATCATAGGGCTCATGTATACTAAGTTTCAAGTTGATTGGACTTCTACTTTATCAAAAACTACCTTGACCAAAAACTTTAACCTGAAATTTGCACTATCATTTTCTATGTTCAGTGAACCGTAAAATTGGGGTCAAAACTATAATTTGGCATTTAAATTAGAAAGATCATATCATAGGGCTCATGTATACTAAGTTTCAAGTTGATTGGACTTCAACTTCATCAAAAACTACCTTGACCAAAAACTTTAACCTGAAATTTGCACTATCATTTTCTATGTTCAATGAACCGTAAAATTGGGGTCAAAACTATAAATTGGCATTTAAATTAGAAAGATCATATCATAGGGCACATGTATACTAAGTTTCAAGTTGATTGGACTTCAACTTCATCAAAAACTACCTTGACCAAAAACTTTAACCTGAAATTTACACTATCATTTTCTATGTTCAGTGAACCGTAAAATTGGGGTCAAAACTATAATTTGGCATTTAAGTTAGAAAGATCATATCATAGGGCTCATGTATACTAAGTTTCAAGTTGATTGGACTTCAACTTCATCAAAAACTACCTTGACCAAAAACTTTAACCTGAAATTTGCACTATCATTTTCTATGTTCAATGAACCGTAAAATTGGGGTCAAAACTATAAATTGGCATTTAAATTAGAAAGATCATATCATAGGGCACATGTATACTAAGTTTCAAGTTGATTGGACTTCAACTTCATCAAAAACTACCTTGACCAAAAACTTTAACCTGAAGCGGGACAGACGGACGAACGAACGAACGAACGAACGGACAGACGGACGAACGGACGCACAGACCAGAAAACATAATGCCCCTCTACTATCGTAGGTGGGGCATAAAAATTCAGTTAACTGGTCAGACATAACCATTTCATAGACTTTTGAAATTGTTGGTAAAATGCTCACAGGTCTATAGTTCTTTTTATCCAGTGAATCATTCTTTTTATGTAATGGTACAACCTCATGAGCTTCTTTGAGTCTGTTGGGAAACTCACTGGATTCTATGGTGTTATTTATTAATGTTGTTATGTGTTTGTTGAGTACTGGTGCACCAGCTCGTAGTAGTTTAGATGATATTTGATCTACGCCAGTAGCTTTTTTTATATTGATCTTTTTCACAAGTTTGTATCCTGTGATGAGATTGTCAAACTTTTGGGTATTGATATTGACTATCAACTTAATTTTAATCACCACATTAAAAATATTTGTCGTAAAGTATCCCAACAACTGAATGTTTTAAAGCGCATTGGCTGCTACCTTACTAAATTGAATAAACTGACAATTTTCCACACATTTATTTTATCTAATTTTAATTTTTGTCCTTTGGCATGGCATTTTTGCAACAAAAATAACACCACCAAATTAGAAAAAATTCAGGAAAGGGCTTTACGATTTATATATGAAGACTTTGTTAGTTCATACATGTGTCATATGATGAAATACATTTACGAGCAATGGTTCCATCACTGAAAATAGGACGTATGCGTAACATGGCTATTGGGTGTTTTAAAATTTTATATAAATTGTCACCACCATGCTTACATGATTTAGTTGTTTTGAAAGACTGAAAATATAATTTTAGATATCCTATATTGTAGATATACCTAGGGTCCGAACAACAATCTATGGTAAGAACTCTTTTAAATACACAGCTGCTGTTTTATGGAATGATCTACCTGGTGATTTTAGAAAAATTGCTAATTTTAGTCAGTTCAAAAATATTTTAAAGTCATGGAATGGAAATGACTGTAAGTGCACAGTTTGTGCAGACTTTTAGTTTATATATTATGCTTTATTTACCATCTAGATCATATCCCATTTTTTCAATTTTTATGCTAAGCATTTTTACCAGCTTTTATGCCTAGTTTACACTTATATGCTTTTAGCCTTAATACCTAGCTTATGCTTATATTCTGCTTTTAGTGCTTCATTTTTGTGATGTGATATTTATTGCATGTGTACTATATTATGTATTGTATTGTTATAAATGTTGTACTGTTAAATATGGAACGCCGTAGCTGCCTTATGTGTACTTGTTTTTAGATACGCTTATACTTTTCAATATATGCACATAGTTTTTCTATATATGCACATACTTTTTCTCTATATGCACATAGTTTACTTTATATGCACATAGTTTACTTTATATGCACATAGTTTTTCTATATATGCACATAGTTTTTCTATATATGCACATAGTTTTACTATATATGCACATACTTTTTCTCTATACGCACATACTTGTTCTCTATATGCACATAGTTTACTTTATATGCACATAGTTTTTCTCTATATGCACATCTGTTACTAATTCGTTTTTAATGCGCGGAGTATACGGTTGCACTTTGAATTAAATCGTTTTTCAATTGTGTTCATGTCTCTGGTGGTAACAATGTGTTCTTACAGATGAAATGACCCTATAAGCGCGATTGCAACCGTTCAAGTGCTCGGTTAATACCCTGTTACTTATTCACTTATAATAATACGTTTGTTGTACGTTGCACCTTTAAAAAAAAATTCAATTGTGCCCATGTCTCTTGGTGTAACAATGTGTTCTTAGAGATGAAATGACCCTATTAGCGCGCATGTACCCGTTCCAGCGCTCGGTTGACACCCTTTATCTATTCGTTACCTATTCGTTACCTATTCACTTATAATACTTTTGTTGTACGTTGCACCTTTTAGAAAAGGATTTTCAATTGTGTTCATGTCTCTGGTGGTAACAATGTGATCTTAGAGATTGAATGACCCTATTAGCGCGTATGTACCCGTTCCAGCGCTCGGTTAATACCCTGTTACCTATTTGTTACCTATTCGTTACCTATTCACTTATAATACGTTTGTTGTACATTGCACCTTTTAGAAAAGGATTTTCAATTATGTCCATGTCTCAGGTGGTAACAATGTGTTCTTAGAGATGAAATAACCCTATTACTGCGTATGTACCCGTTCCAGCGCTCGGTTAATACCCTGTTACCTATTCGTTACTTATTCGCTTATAACACGTTTGTAATACTTTTTATGTGTAGTGTAGTATGTTCAGACTTATTTTTGTTTGTACGTTTTGGATGATTTTGTTTAAATATTCCATGTGTAATGGCAGTGTAAACATTCAGAGTTTGAATTTATTAGAATAGTAAATTTAACATTTAAAAGAAAGCTGTACTTGTCACAAAGCTGCCACCAAAAAATAGGGACATTGCTTTAATCTATAATTTTCTATGACAATGATAAATGTTCATTAAGAAGAGCAAATTTTTATCTTTTATTCATCATATTTGATTTTCAACCATATTTGTCAGGGTTCTCCAAGGAAAATATGTGCAAAAGCAGAAACATGTAAATACTTTAATTTTATATAACAGGTAACAGGTTATTTACCGAGCGCTGGAACGGGTACTTGCGTGCTAATAGGGTTATTTCATCTCTAAGAACACATTGTTACCACAAGAGACATGGACAAAATTGAAAATCCTTTTCTAAAAGGTGCAACGTACAACAAACGTATTAAAAGTGAATAGGTAACATGGTATTAACAGAGCGCTGGAACTGGTGCATGCGCGCTAATAGGGTAATTTCATCTCTTAGAAAACATTATTACCACCAGAGATATGAACTTAATTGAAAATCCTTTTCTAAAAGGTTCTACGTACAACAAACGTTTATAAGTGAATAGGTAACAGGGTATTAACCGAGCGCTGGAACGGGTACATGCGCGCTAATAGGGTAATTTCATTTTTAAAACACATCGTTACCATCAAAGACACGGACACAATTGAAAATCCTTTTTTAAAAGGTGCAACGTACAACAAACGTATTATTTATAAGTGAATAAGTAACAGGGTATTAACCGAGCACTGGAACGGTTGCAATCGCGCTTATAGGGTCATTTCATCTGTAAGAACACATTGTTACCACCAGAGACATGAACACAATTGAAAAACGATTTAATTCAAAGTGCAATCGTATACTCCGCGCATTAAAAACGAATAAGTAACAGATGTGCATATAGAGAAAAACTATGTGCATATAAAGTAAACTATGTGCATATAGAGAACAAGTATGTGCGTATAGAGAAAAAGTATGTGCATATATAGTAAAACTATGTGCATATATAGAAAAACTATGTGCATATATAGAAAAACTATGTGCATATAAAGTAAACTATGTGCATATAAAGTAAACTATGTGCATATAGAGAAAAAGTATGTGCATATATAGAAAAACTATGTGCATATATAGAAAAACTATGTGCATATATTGAAAAGTATAAGCGTATCTAAAAACAACTACACATAAGGCAGCTACGGCGTTCCATAGTTAAATAATGTCTCATATGTCGGTTAAAAGCTCATTAGAGCTTATGTTTGTCTATGTTTTATATACCATAACGACACTAAATAAAGCTTATTTATTTATAGCCACATCAGGTCAGAATGGGGACGTTATATCCGATGCCTCGTCCACGCTCTTTGCACGTTAAGAACCCTTGCAACAACTCATTGAGGGGTCCGTAGGTGGCTTGTTGCAAGTCACAATTTCTATCCTTATTCAATCATTATACCCTCAAATTTCTCCGACCATCATCCCGACCTACCTATTGTATTTATTGTTAACTTGTTCTCGTCCTTAGCGTGCATGAAATATTTGCCACTTAGCAACCAACATTTAATCAATCAATTTAATTCATAATTCATACATTGTCATAAGTGGGGCGAGAAGTGGCATACTTAAATACTTTGTGTTTTTTTCTTTCTATTATTCATAAGTTGGTCGAGTTTGGCAGAACTTTTTTTCAGTTTGATTTTACCCCTTTTTATAAGTGATGCGAGTTGTCAGACGAATGCTGGCAATAAACAAGCTTTACAGAGAGATTGCCATGTCAACATTTGGCTTTAATTTACTAACCAGCCTAATAAAATACTATCAAGCAAATTTTTCTTGAACTAGGGCTTTATTATAAAAACTAGCAAATACAGAAAATGATTTCAGAATTCTTCGACAATTTTCATTATTTTTTCGACAGCCCAAAATTTTATCTAGTAAAAACTTCATTTTAGAGAAGAAACATAAAATTAGATGGAACAGAAATATCTCATTCAAGTACAATTCTTGCTTCTCTTTCTTCAAGTTTGATTATTTAATCTAAAAAAAAAAGTAATACAATTCCCCAAACTGAACTACAATAGTCTATATATATGGTAGAATACAATTATTCATAATTATGTGTATAGAATTTTTTTCTTAAGGTTTATACAAGAGTGATATTTTAGATAAGACAATCTTACATATATACGAGCAAAATATGTTCTTCCCAGCTTTTTCAGAATTCTTCGACAATTTCCCACCTACCATAGTAAAGGGGCATTGTGTTTTCTGGTCTGTGCGTCTCACGGTTTGTCCGTTCGTTCGCGTCCGTTCGTCCGCGTCCGTTCGTCTTTCCCGCTTCAGGTTATAGTTTTTGGGTCAAGGTAGTTTTTGATTAAGTTGAAGTTCAATCAACTTGAAACTAAGTACACATACTCCCTATGAAATGATCTTTCTAATTTTAATGCCAAATTAGAGTTTTTACCCCCAAATTCACAGTCCAATGAATATAGAAAATGATAGTGCGAGTGGGGCATCCATGTACTGGGGACACATTCTTGTTTAATTATGCGTTAAAAAAATCATATACGTAAAAAAGTAAAATCACAAAAATACTGAACTGAAAGTCACTAATCAAATGGCAAAATCAAAAAGCCCAATCACATCAAACGAATGGATAACAACTGTCATATTTCTGACTAGGTACAGGCATTGAAATTATGTAGAAAATAGTGGTTTGAACCTGGTTTTATAGCAAGCTAAATCTCCCACTTGTTTGACAGTCGCATCAAATTCCATTATACTGACAATGATGCGTGAACAAAACAAACAGACATAATAGGTAAAAATGTCAAAAATATCAAAAATAGGGGGACAACAGACATTGTGTTATGATCTTTATAATCATTAAAAAATAAAAAAAATAAAAAATATGTAACAAAGTAGCACACAATGGCATATAAACCAAGCATATTAGAAAAAAATTAAAGACAAGAATATACAAATTTATCATAGTACAATAACACCATGACGGGATGTATAAGTACAGAGCCACGTCATATATTTATCAAAGAAATATAAAAAGACTCATAAACAAGGTACTTGGCATAAATGAAAGACAAAATACAAACATGTTTTACAATCATAGCACAATAACGGGATGTAAACATATTAGGAAAAATTAAAGACAAGAATATACAAATTTACCGTAGTACAATAACACAATGTCGGGATGTATAAGTACAGATCCATAATAAATGTATCGTAGTAACATAGAAGGGATACACACAAAACACATTAACAAAACTGAAGACAAGAATACGAAAATATTAATAAATAATCATTAAATCTGAAATGCAAAAAAAAAAGTTATCAGGACATAAAATTAAAGACAAAGAAATGGAAGATACTAAAAGGCAATCTACATTCATGTCCAATAAACACAGAAACACCATGATATACAAAAAAAAAGTAAAAGGACAAACAGGAAGAACATAGTATTGGAGTAATAAAAAGTAAGTAAGTTATTTGTATTAAAAGTATTAAAGTCCAGACATCAAATGAACATATACATACATGTGTTTACGCATGTAAACATGTCATAAGTGAGCGTTTGGATTCATATATTAGTTTTTTGGGGGATAGTATGGGTAAAAAGGGGGTCCTTCATATCCATATGCTTCTATTTTTGGGGACATTGGTTACGGATGTCAAGTTGGTTCAATATTCAACATTCAACATTCAACATTCAATTTTTTTCTTTTTTTTTTTTTTTTCTCGTATCCATTTTCAACATTCAACATTCGATTTCAACATTCAACATTCGATTTCAATATTCAACATTCAACATTCAACATTCAAATTTTTTTTTTCTCGTATCCATTTCAACATTCAACATTCGATTTCAATTTTGAACATTCAACATTCAACATTCAACATTCAAATTTTTTTTTTTCTCGTATCCATTTCAACATTCAACATTCGATTTCAACATTCAACATTCGATTTCAACATTCAACATTCGTTTTCAACATTCAACATTCGTTTTCAACATTCGATTTTCAACTTTGAACATTCGTTTTCAACATATAACATTCGTTTTCAATATTCAACATTCGTTTTCAACATTCAACATTCGTTTTCAACATTCAACATTCGTTTTCAACATTCGATTTTCAACTTTCACCATTCGTTTTCAACATTCAACATTCGTTTTCAACATTCGATTTTCAACTTTCAACATTCGTTTTCAACATTCAACATTCGTTTTCAATATTCAACATTCGTTTTCAACATTCAACATTCGTTTTCAACATTCAACATTCGTTTTCAACATTCAATTTTCAACTTTCAACATTCGATTTCAACATTCAACATTCGTTTTCAACATTCAACATTCGTTTTCAACATTCGATTTTCAACTTTGAACATTCGTTTTCAACATTCAACATTCGTTTTCAATATTCAACATTCGTTTTCAACATTCAACATTCGTTTTCAACATTCAACATTCGTTTTCAACATTCGATTTTCAACTTTCAACATTCGATTTTCAACTTTCAACATTCGTTTTCAACATTCAACATTCGTTTTCAATATTCAACATTCGTTTTCAACATTCAACATTCGTTTTCAACATTCGATTTTCAACTTTCAACATTCGATTTCAACATTCAACATTCGTTTTCAACATTCAACATTCGTTTTCAACATTCGTTTTCAACATTCGTTTTCAACATTCGATTTTCATCTTTCAACATTCGTTTTCAACATTCAACATCCGTTTTCAGCATTCAACATTCGTTTTCAATATTCAGCATCCGTTTTCAACATTCGAGTTTCAACTTTCAACATTCGTGTTCAACATTCAACATATGTTTTTAACATTCAACATTTGATTTTCAATTTTCAACACACTTTTTCATCATTTATCGCTCTGACGTTTTACCCTAGAGTTTTTGATAGGTCTAAACGTTTCGAGCACGGATCGAGAAGCCATTCACTCTAGAAGAGATCGAAAATTTGTCGAGTAGCAGTCGAATTAATCTGGAAGGATCGTTTAGAGATCGGGTTTGGTTGGAATACAAATACTTTACCGATCAGTACTTGGTTAAACACGTTGGATTGGATCACATGACACGTAAACATACATACACTGAATACATACACTGATTGGTTGCTTGCTTGCTTGCTTGCTTGATTGATTGATTGATTGATTGATTGATTGATTGATTGATTGATTGATGATTGGTTGGTTGATAAAACACGTTGAATAGGGGCAATTGAAACAGCGAAAAAGAAAAAAAAAATCTTGATTAAACACATGAGACAGAAACATGCATGCACTGATTGATTGATTGGTTGATTGGTTGTTTGGGTGGTTGGTTGATTAAACACGTTGGATAGGGTCAATTGAAACAGCGAAAAAGAAACGAAAATGATCTTGATTAAACACAAGAGACAGAAACATGCATGCACTGATTGTTTGATTGATTGATTAATTAATTGATTGATTGATTGATTGATTGATTAATTGGTTGGTAAGTTAGTTAGTTAGTTAAACACGTTGAATAGGTTCAGTTTAAACAAGCGAAAAAAAACATGAGACCTTGGACACCGTATTAAACACATGAAAAGGAACCATGCATTGCGCCACAATGCCATTGGAAAAGACCCTATGGGTCACGGACCTTTTGTATAAGAGTTTTACCTAATAATGGCCTTTTTATTAACCATCAATGGGGGTTATGTCCCTTACATAATGGTAAAACCAAGACAGTCATAATGTAAAAAAGTTGCCACTTGAAATACCAAGCATTTTTCACTGCTTAAATTTTCTGTGTCTTTAATCATTCAAGAATTATAGGGAAATCAGACATATGAAAATCTAAAATATGACCTTGACCTTTGACCTTGACCTACATTTTCAAGTTATGGTCCAATGAACTCAAATCTAAAGACCCGCGGTCTTTACAACGTACGGTTCATGAGATTTATATCCATAACAAAAAGTAAAATATTCAAGGGAAAATAACTCCTATAATAAGTCACTGGATCGCTTCGGTTAAAATTATTTGAAGTTGTTACTTTTGGCAAGGAACATTTAAAATAAAAAACATTTGCCGCTAAGTCTTAAAGTTTATGAGGAGTAGCGATAACAGTCTTTTTTTTTGTAATTGGGGAGATAACTCCTATAAGGTAAATAGAAAGTCATGGTTCTTCTAATACAAGATAGATATTATAACCCTGATACATGGTACCAAAATTTATTCGGATATGTTGCGTACTTTTCTTGATTTTTGACTTTGAAAACGGCTGAAGAAAAAGAATAATAATTAAAAACCAATTGTTCAGAGAACAAATGAAGGTCTTTCCAATAAAAACAATGTGTTTTAATTTGAAAGTTGTAAAATTAAGTGTAAAATGTCATTTCAATTGTTAAATGATAGCTTATTGTACGCTGAAATATATGGTTTCTATACTTTTCTTTTAAATAATGGAGATGATTTGTTACTTCCGGTTTTGAAAAATGTAACTTCCGATAATATTTAAATATTTACTAGACACTGATTCCAAAAATATCTGGTTCTATATACTTTTATATCAATAAAGTACCAAAAATACATACTTCCGGTTTACACAAGGTCACTTACGTTTGTTTTTTTCAAGATTGAATGGTTTGATACCTTTTGCTAAATGTTGAATGTTGAAATCGAATTTTGAATATTGAAATCGAATGTTGAAAGTTGAAAATCGAATGTTGAAAACGAATGTTGAATGTTGAAAACGAATGTTGAAAGTTGAAAATCGAATGTTGAAAACGAATGTTGAATGTTGAAAACGAATGTTGAATGTTGAAAACGAATGTTGAAAGTTGAAAATCAAATGTTGAAAACGAATGTTGAATGTTGAAAACGAATGTTGAATATTGAAATCGAATGTTGAAAGTTGAAAATCGAATGTTGAAAACGAATGTTGAATGTTGAAAACGAATGTTGAATGTTGAAAACGAATGTTGAATGTTGAAAACGAATGTTGAAAGTTGAAAATCGAATGTTGAAAACGAATGTTGAATGTTGAAAACGAATGTTGAATGTTGAAATCGAATGTTGAAAGTTGAAAATCGAATGTTGAAAACGAATGTTGAATGTTGAAATCGAATGTTGAAAGTTGAAAATCGAATGTTGAAAACGAATGTTGAATGTTGAAAACGAATGTTGAATATTGAAAACGAATGTTGAATGTTGAAAACGAATGTTTAATGTTGAAAACGAAGGTTGAATGTTGAAATCGAATGTTGAAAGTTGAAAATCGAATGTTGAAAACGAATGTTGAATGTTGAAAACGAATGTTGAATGTTGAAATCGAATGTTGAAAGTTGAAAATCGAATGTTGAAAACGAATGTTGAAAACGAATGTTGAATGTTGAAAACGAATGTTGAATGTTGAAATCGAATGTTGAAAGTTGAAAATAGAATGTTGAAAACGAATGTTGAATGTTGAAAACGAATGTTGAATATTGAAAACGAATGTTGAATGTTGAAAACGAATGTTGAAAGTTGAAAATCGAATGTTGAAAACGAATGTTGAATGTTGAAAACGAAATGTTGAATGTTGAAATCGAATGTTGAAAGTTGAAAATCGAATGTTGAAAACGAATGTTGAATGTTGAAAACGAATGTTGAATGTTGAAAACGAATGTTGAATGTTGAAAACGAATGTTGAATGTTGAAAACGAATGTTGAAAGTTGAAAATCGAATGTTGAAAACGAATGTTGAATGTTGAAAACGAATGTTGAAAGTTGAAAATCGAATGTTGAAAACGAATGTTGAATGTTGAAAACGAATGTTGAAAGTTGAAAATCGAATGTTGAAAACGAATGTTGACTGTTGAAAACGAATGTTGAAAATTGAAAATTGAATGTTGAAATCGAATGTTGAATGTTGAAAATGGATACGAGAAAAAAAAAAAAAAAAAAAAAAAAATTAATGTTGAATGTTGAATATTGAAATCGAATGTTGAATGTTGAAATCGAATGTTGAATGTTGAAATGGATACGAGAAAAAAATAAAAAAAAAAAATAAAAAAAAATTTGAATTTTGAATGTTGAATGTTGAATATTGAAATCGAATGTTGAATGTTGAAATCGAATATTGAATGTTGAAAATGAATACGAGAAAAAAAAAAAAAAAAAAAAAAAAAAAAAAAAATTTGAATTTTGAATGTTGAATGTTGAATATTGAAATCGAATGTTGAATGTTGAAATCAAATGTTGAATGTTGAAATGGATACGAGAAAAAAAAAAAATTTTAATTTTGAATATTGAATTTTGAATATTGAAATCGAATGTTGAATGTTGAAATCGAATGTTGAATGTTGAAAATGAATACGAGAAAAAAAAAAATTTGAATGTTGAATGTTGAATATTGAAATCGAATGTTGAATGTTGAAATCGAATGTTGAATGTTGAAATGGATACGAGAAAAAAAAAAAAATTAATGTTGAATGTTGAATGTTGAATATTGAAATCGAATGTTGAATGTTGAAATCGAATGTTGAATGTTGAAATGGATACGAGAAAAAAAAAAAATTGAATGTTGAATGTTGAATGTTGAATATTGAAATCGAATGTTGAATGTTGAAATCGAATGTTGAATGTTGAAAATGGATACGAGAAAAAAAAAAAAAATTGAATGTTGAATGTTGAATGTTGAATATTGAAATCGAATGTTGAATGTTGAAATCGAATGTTGAATGTTGAAAATGGATACGAGAAAAAAAAATAAAAAAAACAAAAATAAATTTTAATTTTGAATGTTGAATATTGAAATCGAATGTTGAATGTTGAAATCGAATGTTGAATGTTGAAAATGGATACGAGAAAAAAAAAAAAAATTGAATGTTGAATGTTGAATGTTGAATATTGAAATCGAATGTTGAATGTTGAAAATAGATACGAGAAAAAAAAAAAAAAAAAAAAAAAAAAAATTGAATGTTGAATGTTGAATGTTGAATATTGAACCAACTTGACATCCGTACATTGGTTAGTATATCTAAAAAATATTGCAATTATTCTTCATATTCTCTTTTTTTTCTTTTTTTTCTCATATTTCTCTTTTCATTATTTTTTTGCCATTATTCCCTAATCTGTAAATCCTATCCTGACCCTTACAAATATACAAAATTAAATGTTGGTACAAAAAGGTAACGAATTATCATATTAGCTGATTTTTACTTCACTGATTATTCAAAACCTTTGTTGATAACTCGGAATGATAACCAAATTGAATGAGTTTCACGAATCCAATACTTAAAAAATAAAGGAAACATAGTTAGGTTGTTTAAGAAAGTTTTAGTTGCGTTAAATAGAATTTCAGGAAAACAATATGCCACATACATGTTCATTTTAGATCTATTTATTGTTTTGGAATCAGTAATCTGCCAGCGCATTAAAGTAGCGGGAAGTTAGTGGTTAAGGCGGGACTATACCATGATATCAGTTTCAATCATCTCAACAACCAATGGTGCTCAATACTTTGAAAAACTTATTTTCACTCAGACGAATGGCAAAATTGAATTTCAGTTTTCCAAAAGTCAATTAAGTTTGTTCAGGGGTATAGAAAAAAAATGACAGAATTTTCTTACATTTTTCCAAAATGAAGATTTTACTATTCTTTTTACAAAAAAAAAATGACAAAAAAAATGGGTCACCGCGCTCTTTTTCAAGGTACAAGTCGTTCAAAATTGCCAAAATTTATTAATAATATTTGCATAAGTATGAACTATTCTAAATGATCAGGATTTTCTTATCCCAGGCAGATAAAGCCGTATTTGGGACGACCTTTTGGAATTTTGGGTCACCTATGCTCTTCGTCTTTGTTTGGCTTTGAATTCTTTACTAGTTTTACCTGTCTTACGAGACGAAACACGCGTCTGACATATTAAATAATAAGCCTAATACCTTGAATAACTAAGCTTCAAAACCATGTTCAACCCACAATTTTTTTCTAAAAATGTCCTGTACCAAGTCAGTAAAATGGCAGTTGTTGTCTTATGGTTCGTTTCTGTCTGTGTTGTATTGTCATTTGTTTTTTTATTGCACTTCGGTGTGTCTGTTGTTTTGTTGTTTTCCTCTTATATTTGATGTGTTTCCTTTAGTTTGAAACCCGGATTTGTTTACTCTCAATCGATTTATGACTTTCGAGCAGCGGTACACTACTGTTTCCTTCCTTAATAAATAATGAAAACAGAAAAAGTGAGAAGGTGTAACCTTGTCTAAGTAGCCTTGTCTAACTACCTTTGAAGCAGGAAATCAAAATCAGACTTTCCCACACAAGACTTAATTTTTTGATAAAGATTTAGGACGATATGAAAACATTTCCTATAAGAAGATATGGTATGTGTGCCAATGAGACAACTCTCCATCCAAGTCACAATGTATAAAAGTAAACCATTATAGGTCAAAGTGCGGGTTTCAACACGAATCTTTGGTTCATACCGAACAGCAAGCTATAAAGGGCCCCAAAAATACTAGTAACTCCATTCAAACGCGAAAGCCAACGGTCTAATTAATCTATATAAAAAACGCAAAACGAAAAACACGTATGCACCAGGTAAACAAACGACTGAACATCAGATTCTAATTTACTTTATAATAATTTTTTCCATAACCCTACTCGCCAAACAGTATATAATGCTCTGTTGAAATCCACAAACTTTTTTTTTAAGGTTCAAAATAATTTGTTTTTCTTTGAGAGGTATGAATCAACAAATGTATACAGTATAACAATAACAATCATGTTACCAATAGTCGATTGTGATATTTTGTAGGCAGCTTATGCCTTGAAAATTAAATGTATAGTGTTAGTCTATTAGTCAAAATATCTGACAAAACTTTTCCAAAAACAACTCATTGATGTAATTGCTCTACAATTCTTGGTTTATTTGGGTTGTGTTTTTTTTTTAAACAGGATTGATTCTCGTGGGATTTTGTCTGATGCTTGGTCCGTTTCTGTTACATTTTAGTGTTGTGTTGTTGTTCTCCTCTTATATTTAATGCGTTTCCCTCGGTTCTAGTTTGTTACCCCGATTTTGTTTTTTGTCCATGGATTTATGAGTTTTGAACAGCGGTATACTACTGTTGCCTTTATATACCAATATTTTAATGGAAATGCCTACGTAAAATATAGCACCAAACACTAGCTTTTGATTTTGTTACTTTATATAAACTTCTCCATTTTTTAAGTTTGCATAGGATTTATTATACTGTTTTTAACATACATTGGTACATGTGGTATCATACTATGCATTAGTTTTCGTAATTGCATTATTTCATATTTTTCATGCTATCCTTTTATAGAGTGAGTAGTCTACACGGTATGTGCCGTAACAGTTATAAAGTATAGTTATCAAAGGTACCAGGCTTAAAATTTGATACGCTAGTCATAAGACTGATCAGTAACGCTCAGATAAAAAAAAACCTTATAAAGCAAAACAGGTATAAAGTTGAAGAGTAAATAAAGGCAACTGTAGTATACCGCTGTTCGAAATTCACAAATCGATAGAGAAAAAAAAATCAAATATAAGAGAACTACGAAACAACAGAAAAACAACATTAAAATGTAACACACACAGAAACGATCTATAATATAACAATGGCCATTTTCCTGACTTGGTACAGGGCATTTTAAGAAACAAAATGGTGGGTTGAACCTAGTTTTGTGGCATGCCAAACCTCCCGCTTTAATGGCAATGTTTATTATAACATTAAAATGACAACATTACATGACAGGACTACAATACAAATAAATTGGAGAAAGAGCATTGAGGACACAAAATTTTAAAATGTTGTGCCGAATACGGCTAATACTGTATTTACTAACATCCACTTCTTTTGAAATTTGGTGAATAGTTGTCTCATTGGCAATCCTACAATATCTCTACATTTTATATAGTATATCTTATATATATATGCATTGGCTAACATGTCTATACCACTAGCCTTTTTCAAAAAGCACTAAAACCACTGATGAATGTTTGTCCTAAGCTGCATTTATATCATGATGTACTCTAGCTAATGCTGTTTCAGTTGAATGGCGTGGTCTGTATGCTGATTGAAGTGGATCACACAATGAGTTAGAGTCCAAATGAACATCCAGTCTCTTACCAACTACCTTTTCTAGAGTTTTTGAAATAAAAGGTAAATTGGACACCGGTCTGTAGTTTTTGTAAATTTCAGAATCAAGTCTCGGTTTTTTTCAGAAGAGGTCTCACAAGCGCCTGTTTGAAGTCTGACGGGACGATTTTCTCGTCAAATGATGCATTTACGATCGATATCTGAAATTAGTGGCACGACAACTTCGGAACACTGTTTCTATGAAACGAACGATTCAAGTCCCAAACATTTTTTATCACTGGGTGTGGAGGTTACCAAAATATGTAAAACAATGGGAACAAGGCGGCTAAAGGATAAGATGATTTTCGTCACTAGATGAACTTACCAGTGTTCAAACGACAAAATGTATACCGGAAAAGTTTTGTACGACAAGTAAAATGTCTTGATTTGATTATTAATTTTGACTTTTTTAAAGTATCCTTCACATTATTTTGTGTTGACAACTTAATAATAAGATACAATAAGTTATAAGCATATTTTTGTTCGTTATATCAGGTAGCGGTAACTTTGTTTTATTCGGCGACTTGTGACTGATAAACTACGGTGACCTATAGTTGTTAATGTGTGTCATTTTGGTCTCTTGTGGACAGTTGTCTCATTGGCAATAATACCACGTCTTCTTTTTTTATATTTGGGAAAAAAACACACAATCTCAGTAAATTTATTGTGCTAATGTAACAGTAAATGTGGTCCGGTAGGAAAATTTGTCCGCCGGACATTTTTCCCTAGGTAATCAAGTCCATGTCCAAAATTTTACTAGGAATAAAAGTCCTAGGACAAATTCTCCTAGGAAAATAAGTCCATAGCTCGTAAAATAAGTCTGGCATTTATTTTCCTAGGAAAATTTGTCCTAATACATGTTTTTCTAGTAAAATTATGATCATGGACTTGTTTACCTAGAAAAAAATGTCTGTTACCAAATTACATTCTGGAAGCAAAGGAAAAATTAAATGAACACTTTTTACCGGATAAATACAATGCAATAGATTGACTATGAATAAATACAACTTTTAACAAAATGCATTTTAATTATCAGCTGCAAATTTATATACATATATTTGTTTATTTGAAGTCAGAAAATAGATATTTTATCGGTATTCATAAATACTGGAATCACGTCTTTTTCGTTTCCTTTCTTTTCGTGATTTCCTTTCTACTTGACGTTCAACTTCGGATTCTGAATTTATACTGGATTGTGACAAATTAAAATTACTTGCAACTGCATTATCATCTGTTGTTTCATCATTTTCCTCCATGAATGTGTTCTGTGTCAGAAACACACTGTCATCTTTATCCTCCCCTCCGGCATGTTCACAATCCACATCCTCCTCATCCTGTTGTGTACTGTTACCAGTCTGGTCATCCTGTTCATCATTTCCGGTGTTATCATTATTTTCGCTTTCTGGATTACTTATCCAAAGTTTAAAATTCTTCTGGTTGTGAGGACCGACTGTCTTAGACTGTTCATTGTTCCAAAGAACAAAGTTCCCTTTGCCTTTGTACTGTATTATTTTGTATGGACCAATACATTTCCTCTGTTCTATAGTAGCCATACCAGCTTTCCTACGAAAATTTTTCAGCAGAACATTTTGACCAATTTCATATGATTTAGTGTCAACATTATGCCGTCTGTCATATGCCTCCTTCTGCCTTTTTTGAGCTTTATCTACATTTTGTTTTAATTTTTCACCGACCTCTTGACGAACAACTTCCAGATTTGATATAATATTCTCAGCACTATTTTCTACAGCTTCATCCCCTACATTTTCCACATAATTATCTAATGTCTCATTAGGCAGTACCGCCTGTCGTAGATACATGACGTAAAATGGTGTGAATTTGGTTGAATGATGGTAGGATGTTCTGTAATTAAACAGACATTTTTCAATATGTTGATCCCAATCTTGGGAGTGATCTGAAATTGTCTTGTTAATCATTCCCTTCAAGGTCTGGTTAAACTTTTCCACCATTCCGTTAGCTTGTGGGTGGTATGGAGAGGTGGTAATGTGCTTAATTTTGAGTGTATCACAAATGTATGTTATTAATTTGCTGTTAAATTCTCCACCTTGGTCAGATACAATCTCTCTCATGACCCCAAACCTGCAAATTGTACTATAAAACTTGCTTCCAACTTCAGCTGTAGATTTTGAGTATATAGGGAAAGCTTCAGGCCATTTTGATGTATAGTCCACACAGGTTAATACATACCTACAAAAGTAAGAAAAAATCAATAAAAACATATGGGAAGGAAACTTATATCTTAAATTATATAAAGTATTTAGCTATACTTAGCCAAAGGTAATTTGGCATTAAAAATAAGAAATTATTTGAAGTCAACCGAATCAAGCACTCAAAATTCGTCATTCCCATGTTCGTCGGACATCGAGCAAATATAAAAAAGATGCAGTATGATTGTCAATAATACAACTCTACAAGAGACCAAAATATCACAGAAATTAACAACTATAGGTCTCCTTACGACCCTTAACAATGATAAAAAGCCCATATCGCATAGTAAGCTATAACAGGCCCCATGCACAATGAAAACTGTAATGGAATTCAAAAGAGAAAAGTAATGGCATTATTTAAGTACTAACAATAATGCCTCTCACAGTACAGGGATGCCCCATCCACAACATCATTATCTATGTTCATTGGACCGTGACAATTGGGTAAAATCTCTAATTTGGCATCAAAATAAGAAAAATCATAATGTTATGTAACATGTATTAAGTTTCAATTTGATTGGACTTCAACATCATCAATAACTACCTCGACCAAAATATTGCACCTGAAGTGGGACAGACGAACGGACGATCGAACGGACGCAAATACCAGAAAACTTAATGGGGATTTGATTGTTTAATAAAGTTTTCATACTTTGTCAGGAGGAGACGTTGTTGACCCCCCAGGGACTTCCCCTATATTTCTTTTTATTTGTTTTATTGACCAATGCATTAATATGTATACCAGACACAAGTTGGTTCCTTTTTCCTTTTTCCTTTTTCGATATTCAAATTTTGAAAAATATTACCAGTCCAAACTGAATTTTTTTTTTCCTTCAAAATTTTTTTTCCTCAAAATTTTTTTTTCCTCAAAATTTTTTTTCCTCAAATTTTTTTTCCTCAAAATTTTTTTTTTCTAAAAATTTTTTTTTCCTCAAATTTTTTTTTCAATTTTTTTTTTCCTCAAAATATTTTTCCTCAAAAAGTTTTTCTTCAAATTTTTTTGTCATTTCCTTATTCGTTTTCTTTTACCTTTTTCGATTATCATCCTTATTTGATTTCCATTTCCTTATTCGATTTTCATTTCCTTATTCGATTTTCTTTTCCTTATTCGTTTTCTTCTTCCTTTTTCAATATTCATTTCCTTTTTCGGTTTCTACTTCCTTATTCGATTCTATTTCCTTATTGGATTTTCATTTCCTTATTGGATTTCCATTTCCTTATTCAATTTTCATTTCCTTATTCGGTTTCTTTTTCCTTTTTCAATATTCATTTCCTTATTTGGTTTCTATTTCCTTATTCAGTTTCTATTTCCTTATTGGATTTTCATTTCCTTATTCGATTTTCATTTCCTTATTCGATTTCTTTTTCCTTTTTCAATATTCATTTCATTTTCCGGTTTCTTTTTCCTTATTCGGTTTCTATTTCCTAATTGGATTTTCGTTTCCTTATTTGATTTCCATTTCCTTATTCGATTATCATTTCATAATTCCGTTTCTTTTTCCTTTTTCAATATTCATTTCCTTTTTCGGTTTCTAGTTCCTTATTCGGTTTCTATTTCCTTATTGGATTTTCATTTCCTTATTCAATTTCCATTTCCTTATTCGGTTTCTTTTTCCTTATTCAGATTCTTTTTCCTTATTCGGTTTCTTTTTCTTTTTTCAATATTCATTTCCTTTTTCGGTTTCTATTTCCTTTTTCGATTTTCATTTCCTTATTCGGTTTCCATTTCCTTTTTTCGATATTCAAATTTTGAAAAATATTACAAGTCCAAACTGAATTTTTTTTTTCCTTCAAATTTTTTTTTCCTCAAAATTTTTTTTTCCTCAAATTTTTTTTTCCTCAAATTTTATTTCCTCAAAATTTGTTTTTTCATCAAAATTTTTTTTCCTGAAATTTTTTTTTTCCTCATTTTTTTTTGCTCAAATTTTTTTTTCCTCAAAATGTTTTTCCTCAAAAAGTATTTTTTCATTTCCTTATTCGTTTTCTTTTTCCTTTTTCGATTATCATCCTTATTCGATTTCCATTTCCTTATTCGATTTTCATTTCCTTATTCGATTTTCTTTTCCCTATTCAGTTTCTTCTTCCTTTTTCAATATTCATTTCCTTTTTCGGTTTCTATTTCCTTATTCGGTTTCTATTTCCTTATTGGATTTTCATTTCCTTATTCGATTTCCATTTCCTTATTCAATTTTCATTTCCTTATTCGGTTTCTTTTTCCTTTTCAATATTCATTTCCTTATTCGGTTTCTATTTCCTTATTCAGTTTCTATTTCCTTATTGGATTTTCATTTCCTTATTCGATTTCCATTTCCTTATTCGATTTTCATTTCCTTATTCGGTTTCTTTTTCCTTTTTCAATATTCATTTCCTTTTTCGGTTTCTAGTTCCTTATTCGGTTTCTATTTCCTTATTGGATTTTCATTTCCTTATTCAATTTCCATTTCCTTATTCGGTTTCTTTTTCCTGATTCAGTTTCTTTTTCCTTATTAGGTTTCTTTTTCTTTTTTCAATATTCATTTCCTTTTTCGGTTTCTAGTTCCTTATTCGGTTTCTATTTCTTTTTCGATTTTCATTTCCTTATTCGGTTTCCATTTCCTTTTTCGATATTCAAATTTTGAAAAATATTACAAGTCCAAATTGAATTTTTTTTTTCCTTCAAATTTTTTTTTCCTCAAAAATTTTTTTTCCCTCAAAATTTGTTTTCCTCAAATTTTTTTTTTCTTCAAAAAAATTTTTTCCTCAAATTTTTTTTTCCTCAAATTTTTTTTTTCCTCTTTTTTTTTATCTGAAATTTTTTTTTTCCTCAAAATTTTTTCCTCAAATTTTTTTTTCCTCAAAATATTTTTCATCAAAAAGTTTTTTTTCATTTCCTTATTCGTTTTCTTTTTCCTTTTTCGATTATCATCCTTATTCGATTTCCATTTCCTTATTCGATTTTCATTTCCTTATTCAATTTTCTTTTCCCTATTCGGTTTCTTCTTCCTTTTTCAATATTCATTTCATTTTTCGGTTTCTATTTCCTTATTCGGTTTCTATTTCCTTATTGAATTTTCATTTCCTTAATCGATTTCCATTTCCTTATTCAATTTTCATTTCCTTATTCGGTTTCTTTTTCCTTTTTCAATATTCATTTCCTTATTCGGTTTCTATTTCCTTATTCAGTTTCTATTTCCTTATTGGATTTTCATTTCCTTATTCGATTTCCATTTCCTTATTCAATTTTCATTTCCTAATTCGGTTTCTTTTTCCTTTTCGGTTTCTAGTTCCTAATTCAGTTTCTGTTTCCTTATTGGATTTTCATTTCCTTATTCAATTTCCATTTCCTTATTCGGTTTCTTTTTCCTTATTCGGTTTCTTTTTCCTTATTCAGTTTCTTTTTCCTTATTTGGTTTCTTTTTCCTTTTTCAATATTCATTTCCTTTTTCGGTTTCTGTTTCCTTATTCAGTTTCTATTTCCTTATTCGGTTTCTATTTCCTTATTTGGTTTCTATTTCATTATTGGATTTTCGTTTCCTTATTCGATTTTCATTTCCTTATACGATTTTCATTTCCTTATTCGGTTTCTTTTTCCTGTTCCAATATACATATCCTTTTTCGGTTTCTATTTCCTTTTCGATTTTCATTTCCTAATTCGGTTTCTTTTTCCTTTTTCAATATCCATTTCCTTTTTTGGTTTCTAGTTCCTTATTCAGTTTCTATTCCCTTATTGGATTTTCATTTCCTTATTCAATTTCCATTTCCTTATTCGGTTTCTTTTTCCTTATTTGGTTTCTTTTTCCTTATTCGGTTTCTTTTTCCTTTTTCAATATTCATTTCCTTTTTCGGTTTCTGTTTCCTTATTCGGTTTCTATTTCCTTATTCGGTTTCTATTTCTTATTTGGTTTCTATTTTATTATTGGATTTTCGTTTCCTTATTCGATTTTCATTTCCTTATACGATTTTCATTTCCTTATTCGGTTTCTTTTTCCTTTTCAAATATTCATTTCCTTTTTCGGTTTCTATTTCCTTTTTCGATTTTCATTTCATTATTCAGTTTCCAGTTCCTTTTTCGATATTCAAATTTTGAAAAATTTTACAAGTCCAAACTGATTTTTTTTTCTCCTTCAAATTTTTTTTCCTCAAATTTTTTTTTCCTCAAATTTTGTTTGTCCTCAATTTTTTTTTTCCTCAAAATATTTTTTTCCTCAAAATATTTTTACTCAAAAAGTTTTTTTCGTTTCCTTATTCGTTTTCATTTTCCTTTTTCGATTATTTATAGTATAACTAATCGCCGTATTTGTATATCATAAATAAGACAACGCGTGACCGAACGTCGCATGGATTAAACGAGTGCACAGCACGAGTTTAATCCATATCGGCGTTCGGTCATACTTATTCGATATACTTCTTTGGGTCGATATATCCTGTATTGACCTCATACAAAGGCTATATTTGTTATATTATTAATTTCCGACCATATTTGTGTCAAAATCGTCATTTGATTTCGTTGGAATTTTATAGATATCATATTGTCTCCTTAACAATACAAAATATTAGTTGTTATTTCAATTGCTTTTTTTTTGTTTGTTTGTCATCTTAAGTATTTGAAGATTTTTTCCGTCAAATAATCGATCACAGATATGATCTGTTTCAAAACGTTAAGATCGTTTAACAATATCCTGAAATTCAATACATGACGTCACAAAGTTTATCGGTTTTTATATTTTCTAAAAATAACCGTGCAATTTGCTTTTTGCCGTACAATATGCTTTTTGCTATCCGCCGTTTTCTCTCTACCTTCGAAAATATAGTTTAACATGTGACTATCCCTAAACGAATCAAATTTGTTAAAATATACAAATTAATAATATTATTCCGTATCATGTCTTTGTGACGTCAAATACGTTGATCCGGCCTTAATAACTTTGACCCTGACATATCAGCGACGTCATAATGTTTAAACGACGTTAATAACTTTGACCCGAACTTATCAAGTAATCTTTTGTGTGCTGGTGAAACAAAGAAAACACTTCCGAAACACGCAAATATAGCCCGATAAATCGATTATCAGATTATCTGCATATTGATATTGTAAAATATCAGCTGCTTGACATTATATGAAGGCTTGTTGATCTCGTTCGCTACGCTCACTCGACAAAAAGCTTCATATTATGTCTCGCAGCTGATATTTTACGATATCAACATGCAGATAACCTGATAATCGTTACTTATTGTATGACGTCAGAGAGTGAAATAACCACGTTTATTTCACATGTGAAATTATCGGTTTTTATTTAACTGGGAAATCAATGTAATTCATTGCAACCAATGTAATAACATTCCTTATTCGGTTTCTTTTTCCTTATTCGATTTTCATTTCCTTATTCGGTAACTTTTTACTTATTCGGTTTCTATTTCCTTATTCAATTTTCATTTCCTTAATTCGGTTTCTATTTCCTAATTCAATTTTCATTTCCTTATTCGGTAACTTTTTCCTTATTCGATTTTCATTCCTTGTTCGGTTTCTATTTCCTTATTGGGTTTTTATTTCATTGTTATAATATTAGATTTCCATTTCCTTATTGGGTTTCTATTTCTTTATTCAGTTTGTATTTCCTTATTCAATTTTCATTTCCTTATTACTCTTTATCGTTAAAAAAGGGTTCACCAATTCAGAAAAAAATGAGATCTTTCTAGTATACAATGAAAAACGAACTGGAAAGTCTATATGAGACATCAAAATGTTGTAACAGTGGCGGATCCAGAAGGGGGTTCCGGGGGCTGGAACCTCCCTTTTTCGGCCGATCAATGCATTTGAATAGGGACATATAGTTGGAACCCACTCCCTTTTTAAAATGGCTGGATCTGCCCCTGTATAAGATGTGCATTTATAAGCTGTTTCGTAAGAACAAATGTCCCTACGTAACAATACATGATAGATTATGAAATGCCAGCGTATTCCCGATTTTGATATTACATGCCCCGTTTTTTACTCCTTTTACAGAAGCGACAAATGACAACCTAAGTAGCCAGGTCAATAATTTTCTATATATAGATCGGAATTCCTTCTAGTTATTTAAAAGACTCTGATTAATATCGGTTAGGGAAATTTTTTCCGGAACTTTATATAAATAAAAAAGAATAGGATATAGATAGCAATTATCGTTACTAAGTGATGAAAACATCGGGTTATTCAATGAAAGATGACTTATAGTGGAGGGGGCATTAAGTTTTTCCAGCTTTGTCTGTGTGTATGTCCGTACGTCAAGAAATTAGTTTTTGTTCTTTTATCTTGAGTTTGCCTCAACAAAATGTTAAGAAACTTATACACAATCCGTATTACAACAAAATGCATATCACATTTGAATTTTGGTGGCGTCATTTATACCATTCTAGGGTTATGCGCCTTAACAAATTAAAAAAAAAATACTGATTTTTGTGTTTCCGTTTTCTTTCATAAGTTTGCCCGACATCAAAATCAAGACATATACACAATACATTTGCAGTAAAGAAACAGCGTCTTTATTGCTGTTCTCTTGACAAATACATTGAGATCTTTTACACAGAGAAATCATTCTCGTTTCAATGAAAGTTGAAAGACAGTCCCTAGCACCGGTTTGAGCAGAATTGTTTGCTAAAGTCAATATCGTCACAGTTGTATGTGGCATAGAAGACACACATATGCGAGACAATATGAACAATTTAATATGAACAGCTGGCAAAGGCTACTTGGCAAAATCTGTCATGGATTGCCCGACTATTTCACTTATACATTAGTATAAAACGAGACACATTTAAAGTGAAATACAGGGTAAGTTACTAGAGGTTGTATGTATATATATTATAATCCCTCAAAAATGAAGTTTTAGGTGGTATGTACATATGATTAACTAAGAGTGTTCCGTCCTGCCTGTCGGTTTGTCCATAGATCTGGGAAGTACTAGAACACTACATTATGTAGGTGGTCTTTTTACCGGGCACAGAAAAAAATCCATGATACTTGTCATTTTTACCGCGCTGAAGTACGTCCATAATTCATTATTCAAAATTCAATAATGAATAATGAACTAGTTCACTATTCACTATTCAATGTTAAGTAATGAATGATGAAATAGTTTAGGTTTCATTATTCAAGTTGGAGCGGTGAATAGTGAAATAAAAATAACTGACACTGTAGCTAAATTCCGTATTTTTAAATTCGTCATTTAAGGGTTATCAAACGATCAATCAAATTATTATAAAAAACACTCTGTAAATCTTTAATTTCATTTATTTATTTAGTTTCGGAGGATATAAACTTATGGCTTTTTCTTAACTATTTTTAAAAGAAATTCCATGTATGGACAACCTGAATACCAAAACATATATATATATATATCAAAATTAAAATACTCTACGTTGTCTTTTTTTTATTTTCTCTGGACCTTTGCTATTCTTCATCCTCTGATTAAAGATATATAACAAGTTGATTGTGCAGCAATGACCATTAGAGGGGTCACGGAGGACCTAAATGACAAAACACGCGTGAAAATTAAGGAATAGCCAATTTTGAATAATGAAATGGATATTTTGAATAATTGAATGGACTGCTGTTATCCTTCAGCCCCGAATAATAGATAAACCTTATAACTCATTCGTAAGCTTATTAAGAGAGGAGCAAAAGGTATATAGTCAATGTGTTCCGCAACGCATATAAGAGGAGTACCGACGGACTTAGGGACGACATCAAAAGTTCAATGTAGGATAAAAAACTTAATTCATATAGTTTGTTCGCTGACCCCCCTACCCCCCTTCTTACCTTAATTTGGGAAAAATTGATTTACCTATATGCATGATATGGATATATGTAAAATCGATTTTAGATTAACAAAACTTGCAGCAATGTTGACCCCCAACCCCCAAACTATTCGATTTAAGTTTTTTATCCTACATCGATCTTTTGATGTCGTCCCTTAATATCGAAATACGCGTGAACATTGAGAAATAGCTTATTTTGTATAATGGAACGGACTGCTGCAACCCGTCAGCTCCTAATTACGATAAAAATTATACACCAATAACAAGCTTATTGATAGAGAAATACACTGATAATAAACAATATGTGCGGCAATGACCATTAGAGGGGTTACGGAGGACCTAAATGCCAAAACACGCGTGAAAATTAGGAAATAGCCAATTTTGAATAATGAAATGGATATTTTGAATAATTGAATGGACTGCTGTGACCCTTCAGCCCGTATTTACAGATAAACTTTATACCTCATTCGAAAGCGTATTAACAGAGGAACAAAAGGTATATAATCAATATATTTCGCAACGTTCATAACAAACGACATTGTGTGTACTCGATTATGCTTTCAAACAACCGTTGCAAGTAGTAACTGTTGCAACGAACGGTTTGTGATTAAGATTTATTTCCCTTGAAATTGAACAGACATAAACAAGCTAAAAATAAAATATTTTCATATTTTTTTTCAAATAATCGCCTGTTATACAGATACAACAGTTTAAATTGAATAAGTTGGCAATTTTTTGGGGTAGGCTTTCAAAACCATGATAGAATAAGAGCTATTTTAACATATAAAATCGGCCTTATTGAAAATGTATATTATGATAAACATAAATACAAAACCTTTTTTAATACAAATGTGTAACAAGGACTGTGAAGGTCTTTTAAATTCACAATTCTAATACAACAATTGGATGTTTTAATAGCCAGTCAAGGTCGTTTAAAACTTCTAGTTGTTGTATTACAACCGTGAAACAAGGACTGTGAAGGTCTATTAAATTAACCAATTGTGAGTTTCATCTTAAACATAGTACAACATATTCGTACTGCATACGCGAAAGCTGAAACTAAACAAATACATATTTAAGATATATTAAGTCCGATGCCTCGTGTTAAGAGAAAGTCATGCTCTTTGTACGTTAAGAACCCTTACAACAACTCTTTGAGGGGTTCGTAGGTTACCTGATGCAAGGCAAAATTCATGTCCCTATCCAATATACCCTCATCTTCCTGTGGCAGTCAAAATTTCCCTGATCATCATCCCGGATGGCCTCAAATATTACGAGACCTACCTATTGTATCTATTGTTAAATTGTTCTCGTCCTGAATATTCATGAAATATTTGCCACTGAACGTTGAGAAACCAACAATCAATCAATCAATATATTTTCAGCATTTTCAAAATAAATCGTAATACACACGTATGCGATATTTTACCAATAAAAGTGGAAGGAAAGCTTCAATTAAAAGATCGTTTATAAGATATTTAAAGAATACAATGTCAGTACAATTTAATTAATAATTATTCTAGTCTTTTTAATTCTATGATGATTAATTATTTAGTCTAGGATGCTTAATTTCGTTTATTATTTGTTTTTGGCTTTGAACTAGCTGTTAATAACTGGAAAAACTCTCAGATATGTACCAGGCCACGTACACTCTGTGTTTTAGCAAGGTGTATTTCTATTTGTATCACATGATCTGAGTTAAGTCAGGCTTAAGTCTTTTTCAACTGATTTTTATAGTTCGCTCTTATGTTGTACTGTTACACCACTGTCAAAGTTACATGTTTAACGCCGCCACATTATGTATGTATATGTGCCTATCCCAAGTCAGGAAACTGTAAATTAATTCAGTGGTTCTCGTTTGTTGCTGTGTTACATATTTGTTTTTCGTTCATATTTTGTACATAAATTAGGCCGTCAGTTTTCTTGTTTGAAATTTGTTAGCACTTGACATTTCGGAGACTTTTAAAGCGGACTATGCGGGATGGGCTTTGTTCAATGTTGAAGGCCGTACGGTGATCTATTATAGTTGTTTATTTCTGTGTCATTTGGTCTCATCTGGAGAACACATGCACTTGCCTTAGACAAGTGCCTGTGGTGGAGAGTTGTCTCATTGGCAATTATGTCATATCTTCCTTTTTATATTGGTGTTTTTCATCGACGACAGAATAGGCAAATATGTCTTTTTTATCAATAAATTGTCAGTTACTTTTATTTGGAATCCATTTCAAGAAAAAAAGTCTCAAGTTGTTGATAAAATAAAAACATGAGAAGAGTGTCCTTTTCTCACTGAGTCAATGCAAAATCTCAGATTTCCAATCATCAAAACAAAATCTTTTGATGAAACGACTGAAATTTATTGTTCAATATTTAATGTCTAATTTCAAAATCATGCAAGAAATAATTATACAATGAAATTAACACAAATTTGACACGTTAACGAATATAGATAAGAAACAAAAGAATAATACCAATACCAATCACAAACGCAAATCTATATTTAGAATATCAAAGTCATGTCAACTCAGTTCGTTTAAGGTCTGTTTGATTCATTCTCTTATGTACCACTAAATAATTTCATAGGGAATCATAAACAAAGTGTTCTAGAAACGTTGAAATCGTTATCAAATAAAACGGGAAGCTAGTTTTTTGGCTGATATGCATTTCAATTCTTTTGATGTTATCATGATGAATGAAATGACCTCATTCATTAAATGATTTCTCCAAAACAGCACCAACCGTTGAGTTACGTACCAACCGTACCAGATACGTAGCAAATCGGGAAACCTCTAGTAGAAGAGTACCGACGGACTTAAATATCGAGAAATGGCTTATTTTGAATAATTGAACAGACTGCCTTAACCCATCTGCTCATATTATACACCAAATTAAAGCCTATTAGCAGCCGATCAAATGGAAACTGAATAAGGAAATAGAAACCGAATAAGGAAATGAAAATCGAATAAGGAAAAAGAAACCAAATAAGGAATGATAATCGAAAATGGAAAAAGAAAACGAATAAGGAAACGAAAAAAAAATTTGAAGAAAAACTTTTCGAGGAAAAATATTTTGAGGAAAATAAAAATTTGAGGAAAAAAAAATTGAGGAAAAAAAAATTTGAGGAAAAAAAAATTTTCAGGAAAAAAAAAATTTGAGGGGAAAAATTTTGAGGAAAAAAAAATTTTGAGGAAAAAAAAATTTTGAGGAAAAAAATTTTGAGCAAAAAAATTTTGAAGGAAAAAAAAAATTCAGTTTGGACTTGTAAAATTTTTCAAAATTTGAATATCGTAAAAGGAAATGGAAACCGAATAAGGAAATGAAAATCGAAAAAGGAAATAGAAACCGAATAAGGAACTAGAAACCGAAAAAAGAAATGAATATTGAAAAAGGAAAAAGAAACCGAATTAGGAAATGAAAATCGAATAAGGAAATGGAAATCGAATAAGGAAACGAAAATCCATTTAGGAAATAGAAACCGAATAAGGAAATAGAAACCGAAAAAGGAAATATATATTGAAAAAGGAAAAAGAAACCGAATAAGGAAAAAGGAACCGAATAAGGAAAAAGAAACCAAATAAGGAAATGGAAATTGAATAAGGAAATGAAAATCCAATAAGGAAATAGAAACCGAATAAGGAACTAGAAACCGAAAAAGGAAATGAATATTGAAAAAGAAAAAGAAACCGAATTAGGAAATGCAAATCGAATAAGGAAATGGAAATCGAATAAGGAAACGAAAATCCAATTAGGAAATAGAAACCGAATAAGGAAATAGAAACCGAAAAACGAAATGAATATTGAAAAAGGAAAAATAAACCAAATAAGGAAATGAAAATCGAATAAGAAAATTGAAATCGAATAAGGAAATGAAAATCCAATAAGGAAATAGAAGCTGAATAAGGAAATAGAAACCGAATAAGGAAATGAATATTGAAAAAGGAAAAAGAAACTGAATAAGGAAATAGAAACCGAATAAGGAAATAGAAACCGAATAAGGAAACAGAAACCGAAAAAGGAAAAAGGAACCGAATAAGGAAACAGAAACCGAAAAAGGAAATGAATATTGAAAAAGGAAATGAAAATCCAATAAGGAAATAGAAACCGAATAAGGAACTAGAAACTGAAAAAGGAAATGAATATTGAAAAAGGAAAAAGAAACCGAATTAGGAAATGAAAATCGAATAAGGAAATGGAAATCGAATAAGGAAACGAAAATCCAATTAGGAAATAGAAACCGAATAAGGAAATAGAAACCGAAAAAGGAAATGAATATTGAAAAAGGAAAAAGAAACCGAATAAGGAAATGAAAATCGAATAAGGAAATTGAAATCGAATAAGGAAATGAAAATCCAATAAGGAAATAGAAACTGAATAAGGAAATAGAAACCGAATAAGGAAATGAATATTGAAAAAGGAAAAAGAAACTGAATAAGGAAATGAAAATCGAATAAGGAAATGGAAATCGAATAAGGAAACGAAAATCCAATTAGGAAATATAAACCGAATAAGGAAATATAAACCGAATAAGGAAATATAAACCGAATAAGGAAACAGAAACCGAAAAAGGAAATTAATATTGAAAAAGGAAAAAGAAACCGAATAAGGAAGAAGGAACCGAATAAGGAAAATGAAACCGAATAAGGAAATGGAAATTGAATAAGGAAATGAAAATCCATTAAGGAAATAGAAACCGAATAAGGAAATAAAAACCAAATAAGGAAATGAATATTGAAAAAGGAAAAAGAAACTGAATAAGGAAATGAAAATCGAATAAGGAAATGAAAATCCAATAAGGAAATAGAAACCGAATAAGGAAATAGAAACCGAAAAAGAAAAAGAAGAAACTGAATAAGGAAAAGAAAATCGAATAAGGAAATGGAAATCGAATAAGGAAACGAAAATCCAATTAGGAAATAGAAACCGAATAAGGAAATAGAAACCGAAAAAGGAAATGAATATTGAAAAAGGAAAAAGAAACCGAATAAGGAAAAAGAAACCGAATAAGGAAATGGAAATTGAATAAGGAAATGAAAATCCAATAAGGAAATAGAAACCGAATAAGGAACTAGAAACTGAAAAAGGAAATGAATATTGAAAAAGGAAAAAGAAACCGAATTAGGAAATGAAAATCGAATAAGGAAATGGAAATCGAATAAGGAAACGCAAATCCAATTAGGAAATAGAAACCGAATAAGGAACTAGAAACTGAAAAAGGAAATGAATATTGAAAAAGGAAAAAGAAACCGAATTAGGAAATGAAAATCGAATAAGGAAATGGAAATCGAATAAGGAAACGCAAATCCAATTAGGAAATAGAAACTGAATAAGGAAATAGAAACCGAAAAAGGAAATGAATATTGAAAAAAGAAAAAGAAACCGAATAAGGAAATGAAAATCGAATTAGGAAATGGAAATCGAATAAGGAAATGAAAATCCAATAAGGAAATAGAAACTGAATAAGGAAATAGAAACTGAATAAGGAAATGAATATTGAAAAAGGAAAAAGAAATTGAATAAGGAAATGAAAATCCAATAAGGATATGAAAATCCAATAAGGAAATAGAAACCGAATAAGGAAATAGAAACCGAAAAAGGAAATGAATATTGAAAAAGGAAGAAGAAACCGAATAAGGAAAAGAAAATCGAATAAGGAAATGAAAATCGAATAAGGAAATGGAAATCGAATAAGGATGATAATCGAAAAAGGAAAAAGAAAACGAATAAGGAAATGAACAAAAAATTTGAAGAAAAACTTTTTGAGGAAAAATATTTTGAGAAAAAAAAAATTTGAGGAAAAAAAATTTTGAGGAAAAAAAAATTGAGAAAAAAAAAATTTTGAGGAAAAAAAAATTTGGAGGAAAAAAAAAATTTGAGGAAAAAATTTTTGAGGGAAAAAAAATTTTGAAGGAAAAAAAATTTTGAAGGAAAAAAAAATTCAGTTTGGACTTGTAATATTTTTTTAAAATTTGAATATCGAAAAAGGAAAAAGGAAAAAGGAACCAACTTGTGTCTGGTAATATGTATATGGTTGCGGTTGGCTATCTCTAGCGTTTATAAATTTTTAAAAAGAAGGGGATGGGGAGTCATTTGAACTTTAAAAAAAAATCTATATGTTTCTATAGAAAACCCCTATCTTCTTTAGTCCCCTCAAAATACATGAAAGTAACCCCCAATACACAAAGGAAAGATTAATGGTTCCCAAACAGATTACAGTTTAATATTTTCTGAAACCCAAAGTAAATTTCAGAAGGTTTGGGAGAGCCTCTGCGGACATGTTCTTCTTTAAAGCGGCAAAAGAAGAGGAAGAAAAAGAGGAAGAATAATTCAGTAATAACAATATGAACATCAAAGACAAACAAACTTCTGATTTAATTCTAAAGAAAAATTACATTTCAAACTGTTTGGGAAACGAGAACGTCTTTTACAAGGATTATAAATTATTTATTTCGTGATCAATTTCCAAGAGTACACTTTAAAGTCTTATGTTCTTGAATTTCTTTCATGTACTAATGTATGTACTTGGGTGAGGTTTGGGAATAAGTGTCAATTATATTCTAATTCGTCACCTCAAACGCATATAAAGTATTTATAAAATAAAAACAAACACTTGTTACATAGGAATAGCTCGCCAGCATGTGCAGCTTACTGTTAAATTTTATTAAAACAAAATATTGAGTCCCGATGTCATGATATCGGCAACACCGCTGCGTAGTACACGACAGCCTACAAAATAGAAAAACAAAATCAGAAACCTTATATACATATAAATATTAATAATATCCTACTGATAGTATAAATATCTATCTATCTATGCGTGAAAACATTTCAAATATACAAGCATCTTAATCCGGGTGTGGTGGTGGGGGGGGGGGGGGGGGTCTTTACCTAGACTAAGCTGCCTTACTGAACGGTATACGAGCTTCGAATGACCATATATCTTAAATCACTTAAACAAGACAACTATTCGCGCTTTAAAAATCCCGTGCTATTTACATAACAAATATCATACTCAATATATTTACGCAATGCGACAAATATTGACCAATCCGAAATATCATATATTTAAAAACACAAACCTGTTTATCCAATATAAACACCAATAGATGACCACTATGCGGACACACAATCACGTGTGATTGTTTACATAATAGAAAACACGTGTATGCTCAACTTTAATAAATACATATGTCCTCAGTGTTTTTCAAGGTAAAATAGTTTGCCCATCACACCTATTTATCTTTTAACATAAGACTTAAAATAGCTCATAAAAGGTCATCTGACCAAATTTAAGCAGATTCTTTATTTTCTATCTTTGATTTGAGACTCAAATAATACCAATTTAAATATAAGGTAAAAGTCCAAGTCAGCCCTATCCCGCCATATTTCATAAATCAAATATCTCGAAAAGGTGCTCCATGACCTATCAAAATTTTTTAGCTTATTTTGATCTTTAACTAATATTCTTCCAGCTTAAAGTATCAATTTTGAATTCTAAATTTACTTAATTTTACCTTATATCACCTAAGTACATCCTTAATTTAACAATGTAGTTAGATTTGGTATTTTGTGCACCTTTCTAAAATTGGTCCTTATTGAGGTCCAATGTATCCTAAATTAAACTTATTTACATTGTTAACAAAATTAAATTAGCTAGGTTGTTTGATATGCCGATCAACCATTTTATTTTGATTTTTAATTTTGTGGTTTGTTTTAAAATTCGTCCACTCTAAAATGCTAAAGGGCCAAAATAATACACATTGTTAGATGTCAACAGAAATTGAATTCTTGTCCGTTTTAAAATTCATTCACATTAATGTCGAAATGGTACAACATTAATTTCTGCTCGACTTCAATAGAAAAAGATTTTTTGTAGTCCTTTGATACAATGTATGTTGAATCTAACTTTATATCTTTTTAAATCATGATCCATAAGGTCCAACATTGAAATATTTTGGCCACGAGCATCACTGAAGAGACATGTATTGTCGAAATGCGCATCTGGTGCAAGAAAATTGGTACCGTTAATTTTATTACTACCACTAGGTCGATGCCTCTGCTGGTGGACTATTAGTCCCCGAGGGTATCACCAGCCCAGTAGCCAGTACTTCGGTACTGGCACGAATATACGGATATTTTGTGTTATTAAAATTTGCTGTTACAAAATATTAAAGAAATTATTATAAATTAAGGAATGTATCTCCCTCATACAAAGCTCTGATTCCTTTCACGGATTTGGCTATACTTTTTGACCTTTTGGATTATAGTTCTTCATCTTTTATATAAGCTTTGGATTTCAAATATTTTGGCCACGAGCATCACTGAAGAGACATGTATTGTCGAAATGCGCATCTGGTGCAAGAACATTGGTACCGTTAATTTTATTGGACATTATTTTATAATTATAGATGTTGAATTTATCAATGTATTTATAATATTTAAGACATTGGACCATAGTCACAAGTAGATGTCTAATTCCAAAATTATAATTTATTAGTCTACGTTTATTTTGTGTCTTAAAGGGGCAATATGTACCAGAGAAAAACATGATTGTGATTTTTTTGGGATGGGTTAATCAGTAATGAAAGTGAGATAGTCCCATAATATTTCGCATTTAGCAACCAGTTGGGTTCAAATGAATACGTAATCAGACCGTAAGGTTTTTTTTACACAACATTTTAAGATAAATACACATGTTTTAAATATAAATAATAACTTACCGATAATCATTGGCTGATATTGGTTTTTTCTTTGAGTTGAGAAACGGCCCAATAAGGTCAATTCCTATTTTCTCCCAAACTCTTTCTGGTACTGGTACTGGTGTCATTTCTGAGACAGACGTCTTTGTTTTTTTGTTGTTCCTTTGACACTCCTCACAGCACTTTAAATAATCTCCGACATCCTTAGTAATTGTATTCCAGAAATACCTACAAAAATGATACCATTTATAGTAAATAATACTTCCATTATGCACAAGATGAATAACTAGAATTTAGTGAGGTATTGGTTGCATATTATCCAGTGGCAAGTATTTCATGCATATCCATAATAAGAACAAATTGATAACAAATAAACTATGAATGTCTTGTAATAGAGATAAACTATAAATGATTGATTGTTGGTTGATTATTGTCCAGTGGCAAATATTGCATGCATGTTCTGGATGAGAGACCAACTAGGATGAAGGTCATATAAATTCGTTAGAGAATCAACAAAATGAGGACGTAATCGTGGTTATCATAATAATGATTATCTATTTATCTATCCATAGATTCTATTTGTTGGCTCTATCGTTGTATTCAAGATAATAATGTGATTTTGATTTTGAACACTGTTGTTGGATTGCTGCATCAATTATTATAACGTATATAAGTCTAATTGAATATTTTGGCAAACAACATTTTGGTAAGATGTACAATAAATATTTTCTATTCAATTAATCCTAAAATATACTGATACATATTGTTTATTCTTACCTTTCTTTTACTTTGTGGTATGTCTTGTCACGTCCCAAGTGTGATCCACAATCTACATGGCATAACCTCAACACAGATCTTAGTCTTTCTTTCGTTACAACTTGTTTCTTTCTGCTGTCTTTAATGTAGTACAGATTGTCTTTGCTTCCTAACAAAAAGTTCTTTGCTTTTCTTCTTAAAATCCGTTTTTCACTTTCATTCTTACCATCAACGTACTTGGTCTCTTTAAGGTACAGAAAGATGTCGTCGTATTCGTCTTGTTCCATTTTGTTGAATGATTTACTTTGAAACTTGTGTATTATTTATATTGAACTTGTTAAATGAGTTCACATTATTTTTGAAATTTTCTAGTATGAGTTCATTATCATGCAATGTGAAGGGTGCTAAGTGAGCTTCAGTTCTATATAAAACAATAGAATCATGACTGGTGATTTAAACATTGATTATCTTAAAAACAAAAATCTCTACTAGAAAAACAATTTTATGATGAAAACTATTGAATAAACAACCCCATCTTAGTTAAGAATTGAAAGTTTTTATAATAATTTCCAATTAACATAAAGAAAGTGGACCTAATTTCCTGCAATATTAAAACAAGACTTGAAAATAACAAACATGGACGTTTTTACCTAGGAATAATAAGAACATGGACATGATTTCCTAGAAATATTAGTCTGGGGAATTATTTTTTTTCTTCATAATATCAATACACAATTCTAAAACAATATTAAAACAACACAAGCCATGTTAATTAACCTTTAAAAATAATTGATATGGATGTCTTCATCTAGGAATAATAATGACATAAACATGATTTCCTAGGAAAATTAGTCTGCAGTGGGGACATAAATTAAAAAAATATTAATACATAACTCTAAAACAATATTAAAACCATTTATGTAAATAAACCTTTGAAATTAAATGAAATGGATGTTTTTATCTAGGAATAATTATGGCATGGACATTATTTCCTAGGAAAATTTGTCTGGGAACATATTGTTTTTATATATTATTACACAACTCTTTAACAAAATCAACATAAAAAAAATACATGAAAGGTACTTGAAAAAGTTAGTTTGGTTAAAAATAACCTTAATTTAAATTATAAAAAAACATGGACGTTTTGCCCTATCAATATTAATACCACGGACATGATTTCCTAGGAAAGTTAGTCTGGTTACTTACATTTTATCAAAAATATAAAAACACAACTCTTAAAAAAATGTTAATTATGTAAATGAATTACATGTTTCAGATTTAAAAAAAAAAAGGACATGGACATTTTTACCTAGGATTATTAATGACATGGACTTAAATTCCTAGGTAAATTAGTCTGGGGACAAAAATTACTAACATCTGGGGCCGTATGCATAAAACATCTTAACTTAAGTATTCCTTAAACTTAGATTTCACTAAGAACCTTTTTAGTTAAGTAAAATTTTTAAGTGGTATGCATAAACTTACTTAAGTCTTCACTTAACTAAGGAATACTTAAATCGGAACCTTTCTCTAATTACCGTATGATATATACTAGCTCGTCACATGTACTCATCCGTGTAAAAGTTTGTTATGATTATTAAATTTATTGATCAATGCATGCTATTATTTTTAAGAGCTGCAGGGGCCGTATGCATAAAACATCTTAACATAAGTATTCCTTAAACTTAGATTTCACTAAGAATTTCCTTAGTTAAGTCAAATTTTTATATGGTATGCATAAACTTACTTAAGTCTTCACTTAACTAAGGAATACTTAAATCGGAACCTTTCGCTAATTACCGTATGATATATATTAGGTCACCACATGTACTCACCCGTGTAAAAGTTTGTTATGATTATTTAAATTTATTGATCAATGCATGCTTTTTTTTAAAGAGCTGGGGTTAAATTAATATAGGTATGTAAAACAATTCAATAGAAAGTAACATAGTATAATGATGAACAATTTGCGCATATTTAAGACAACGCTTTTTATGGTTGATGTTTTGACGGATGAGCATTGGAAGAAAAATATTTCGGTAATCCAAACCTTTCCTCTTTAATTATCTTTAATGGGTGAAATATTTTCTGGAGACAACAAAATGTTTTAAAAATCTTAACAAAATATGACCAAGGTTCCAGTGGCATAGCACAAGTCAAGACTGGGTGTAGCATTGTAAGTATGTGCTAACAAATAAATTTACAAAACACTTTTTTCAATAAAATATTCACTTATCGTTCAGCTTATTATGCGATGCCATCTCCCTTTCCATCTTCCTTGCTTACATTTGCTTAAGGTTTAAAAAAAACTATTTGAATGTGAAATTAACATTTTTATCGCTTCCCTTTCACAACAAAAGAAGAGGGAGGGTAGATTTTTTTCCAGAAATCCATATACAAACTAGGATATTTTTCAAAAGTCCTACAATCTTTACTAAAACAAATTATAACTGCAGGAAGTATATTATCCACATCTTAACGTACTTGGCAATATTTTCGAAATCGCAATATATCTCACTGAATATATGAGGTAATATGAATAAAAAATAATTTAATACGAGTAAGGCATCATAAATTCCTTACAAAACCGACGAATTCCATGGAGGTGTAGCAGTGGGGTCTTCTGACTGCCGTAACAGTGATTCTAAACAATCAACCTAATTATTTTAAAAAAATGTAGGTCCATGCCCCCCCCCCCCCTTTATGAAAGAAATCCACCTCTGGGTAGGTCTTAAAACTTTTCGATTTTGTCCCTGCAAGTGATTTTTTTAGGCTACATCTTTAGAATAAAACTGAATTGAAAATTCAAATGACGCACAGCCCCCCCCCCTTTCCCCACCCCAAAAAAAAATGTGGCTTTGCATGCTCTCTCTTCATTCCTTAATTCTTTTTTAACTAACGGTTACAATTGATACAGCGCGGTGTATTTTAACAATTTGAAAAAAAAACGTGCACGTACAGAGTAAACAAAAGAAAAATATTACCATGAATTACATGTGTGTAAAAACTGAGTACTTTTCGGTATACATAACAACGAGAAATTGGGAAATAGTATATATAACTACCTACTGTTATCTCTTGATTTGTTGATTATACGTGATTTGAAGAAAATAACAAAATAACGATGATCTTTAATATTTACTTATTATTTAGCAATAAATAAACGAATAATTAGTATTTTATTACTGATATATATATGTTACAGTGAATTTGTATAATCAGTGATAATGTAGAATCCCTGAAATTTTCAGGGATTATGTAGAATCACTGGCTAGTTTAGTAATTATATATAATCACTAAAATTTTCAGGGATTGTGTAGAATCACTAGAAAAAATGTTAGTGATTATACATATATATATAATAACTGAAATGAAGAAATAGTTTTATTAAAGAAAATGAATAAAAGCCAAATAATTTATTCTATAAAATCATATTAAAACATCAATATAAACATAAATTGTAAAATGTTAAGAAAAATATATCAAAATGATAACCCCATTTAAAAAAATGTTAGGCACAATATATTAAAATGTTAAACCCAATATATTAAAATAATATGCTTCACATCTGTTTCTATCACAATATCCACATTTAAAAAAACCTTTTCCTTCACATATCGAATCAAATTTTTCGACACGCCTAAGAAAAATAAAGTGTTCAGTAAAACCATCTAATTGTATCCCGAAAAAAGGGAATGAGCAATCTTGAACCTGTTCAAGCAAAATACCATGTTTTGTGGCCAGGCAATATTCTTTTTCAGACTTTTTGTGAACAATTGCCAATGATTATGTTTTTGGGTTTCCCTTTTCTTTTTTCCCTGCGGAATTGCTATGAGAATATTACACCAAATACTAGCTTCCTCTAAAATATTGTTTTATTTATCAATCCTTAGTTCTGCCTGTTTTATCATCATGACATTTAGATGCGTAAGTTCTCTCAGTTTGAATTTTCTTGTTCATTTGACAAAAAAAATAATAAAAAAACAAAACAAAAAAAAACACCACAAAACAGATGTTCCATAATCTTCTGTACCACAAATAACAAGCTCTGTGGATTTACAAATAGCAACAAACAATATATACATGTAAAGTTATCGCTATAAAGGGAATGTTGATTATTATTAATTTTGAAGTCTTCAACTTTATCTCGAAACCCTGTGTTGGTTATATAAGTTAAGATTATCCTCTGTGTTTAAAAGCAAAATTATTTCATCTGGCAAGGAATATGAAAGAAAAAAATGTTAATTTGTCTATATTATTTATTTTTTAACAAACAAAGGATCCTTACATTATTGATAATCCCTGAAATCATATTAGGGAATATGTAGAATAATTATTAAAATGTTCAGTGATTATGTAAAATCACTGGTCATATTCAGGGATTATATATAATTACTAATGATTTCAGTGATTCTACATATTCCCTGAAAAATCAGGGATTCTACATAATCCCTGATTATACAAATTCACTGTAACATATATATTAATCAATCAAATTGTAGGTAACATATTAATGTTCTACCAAAATGCAAACTTTCGACTGATTTTTAACTATTTTTGAAAATTTAAGGTAGCTCTATAGGTACCTTAGACTTAAGTATTATCTTAGGCGTTTCCTTAGTATAAGGAGTTTTATGCATACCACTTAAGTTTTGTGGGCGTGACTTAAAACAACTAAGATTTTACTTAGGAAATACTTAGTTTACGATTTTTTATGCATACCACTCAGATAAAAAGGGCGGAGTTTCCTTAACTTAAGTGTTTGCTAAGGAAAATCTTAACTTAAGTAGCTTTATGCATACGGGCCCAGACTATATTTACTAGTAAAATTTGTAACCATGGACATTTTATACTAGGAATATGGGTCCGCCCGGACATATTTTACAAGGACAAATTTATCGCTTACACTAACAGTATTTATCTTCTGCAATGGGATAGGCAAAAAATAAACCCGATTGGTCCCAACTTGGTCCTGAGTGGAGAAGCAGCTAATACTATACCTGCTATGAGTCAATCATAAAACTGTTATTATATCAGATTATGGTGTTGTGAGCAATTTCTTAGATATGATATGACAAAACCAATTTACTAGTATATTTGATAAGATAAGTTGGATCATACTTAGTGAATCAGTTTTAATTATTGCGCTTAAACACTCAATATGAAGACATATCTCGAAAACAACATCGGTGATTCCAATTCGTTTCGCTTAAAATTCCGAAATAAATATACTATAATGGTTTACTTTTTGTAGATTGTTATTTGGATGGAGAGTTGTCTAATTGACACTCACACCACATCTTCCTATATCTATCTAAGTAATCTATCTTTATGCAAAATTTCAATGATTTATTATTAGAAGACCAAGTATGAATAGTGTGCTTTCCCTTTAATCTCAGCCATCCAGGCTATTTTCCGATCCCATACTGCTGTCTGCTAATGTATACGGATGATAAGCATACTAAAAATTAAAGTCTTTTGTTTAATAACCTGAACAAAAATAAAAACTCGATCTCTCAAATATGGGGCTAGCACGCTAACCACTAGTACTCCACATTAAATAGGATTCCAACTTCATAACGTCGCATTTAGCTAGTATAAACATGCAACGTCAAAATTAGACCATCACATTTCAGCGTACCCACCAACGCACGTCAGCATTTTAACAACAAGTTAGCATCACAATGTCGACACCATCGCACTTCAGAGTGATAACCAACGCACTTCAGCGTGACCATCGCGGTTCGGAGTCCAACATATATACCATATATAACCCCGAATAAGTATACATTACATAACAAAAAAACATTACAAAAGTATCATCAGGTCAAATTAACAAGAAAGTACGATTTGAAAGTACTCGAAGTTACTGACAGCTAGTTGAAAGCCAAAAGACAATTCGTAATAAAAAATCATGTATCAGAGACTATAATCATCTAAAACATATCCCAGGGATTTAGTATTTTAACGTCATGGACAGTCAAAGAACGCATTACTTGTGCAATGCCAAAAATAAATGTATCAACAGGCAGTAGGATACATGAAGTTAGAAGTTAACCTCTTTATAGACAAAAGTGAACGTGGGTGTGTCTATTTACATCTCGTTTGAAAAGAATACAAATTTACTTATATTTTAATTTGCTGATGACAAAATCGATATTAGTGCCAATGTAAACTATATTCAAAGATCCAATTACAAAATTGTTAAGATAACCTTTATCAATAAGTTTGTTTAGCAGTTCGATTAGTTTACATGGATCATATAGTGATTTCCGCGCTTTTAGTACACTATTACCTTAAATTTAGTATGTGAGATACCGTTTTCAATAAGCTTTCTACAGGTACAGCGAAATTTACTAATCAAATCGTTCAATTGTATCTATGAAAGAATTTAATAAATATAAAACTTTTAATTAGTATCAGCTGTTTTATAATTATTTATATAACTTCAATGAATTTATCAGCAACTATTATCGTTTGAAATAAATATAAGTTTATCTGCCATCTGCCATCTACAAAAAAGAAATAATGTTTTTCTTAAGTCATAGAGATTGGCACTAATGAAGTCTGACGAAAAATAGATGTACTAATACTTGTATCTTACATTCGTAATGATTAATTACTTTTGTAAGTTATATAACTTCTAAATGGAAAAGAGCTTGGCATTGGCTAGACAACAAACATTGTTCTGCTGCAGATTTAACAAACAATTCTATTGAGTAACACGCCATCACGTAACAAGGAATAATTGTACAGTGTTCTGCTGCAGATAATTTCCATTTTTACTTTTTAAGTTATTGGAAATAAAGTTGAAGAATTATTTTCACTTAATTTCAAAATGTTGAGGCAGAAATATTTTTATATTTTGTATTTCATTTGCACAATATATGCGTGCATATGTCAGGATTTAGAGAAGTTTGTTGCCCCGATACTGGACAATAAAAAAGCGCCACTTGTTGCAATAGTCGATACAACAAACATAAGTACGCATATTGTCCGGTCAATAGAAATGCCGCTCCGTGAGATTATTAACACAACGATAGAATTCAAAATAAACGAAGAACTGAAAAAAGACATAGTTTCCGGTAAAGAGTTGAGTGACGTAAATGGTCAGCTTGAAACCTTACAACACAAGATTGACAAACATATTGGAGATAACCAGGTCAAAATTACTGACGTTAAACAGGACATTGCATCATTAAGGATAGACACAGAAGAGACCATTTCACATGAAATTCTTGAACAAAAAAGGGATATGACCAAGCTTGTCGATACACTTAAGTCAGATCAAGATGAAAAGATGAAAAATTTAACTAGACATGTGGTTTTAATGCAGTCAGAAGAACAAAAAGCAGTTGACGTACATATTGGATATAGCAGAGACGAATTTACTTTAGTTAAACAGGACATTGCGACATTAAGGAAGGAAATGGAGGAGAAAATTCTTGAAAACATGAATTATTTTGCTAAAATTATCAAAACGGTGAACAAAGATCTCGATGAAAAAGTGAAGAATTTAACCAACAATGTGGAAATCATACAATTAGAATTAAGGGAAACCATACTGTCTGTTGATAACAATGCGTCAATGTTAGCAGAACAACTGGTAAAACACTCCAATAGATTGGATGCGCTCCATTCAAATATCCAATACTTTTCTGGAAAAACAAGCGCAATGCAGAGTGATATCAATAAAGTTATGTCTACAGCTAATATTAATAATGGATTATTAGGAGGTCAGGACTCTAGGCTGAACGACTTAAATGCTAAATTCAACGCCATGAATTCAAGAGGTAAGTTTAATAGGCAATATACTATTGAATATACTTTAAAAGATTCTATAAAAGTGTGGACACAGATCAATGTGGATAGTTTTGGTTTTATTAGTGTTAGTTTCTTTGACTTGGCTATCAAACTTTTCTCCGGTAATTGATTTATGTTGATGAACCCGCCAGATTTTTCTTGAGATCTATGTTTTTCTAATAGTGTTCTATGTTAAACTGTGTCTATAGTGAGAGACAAATTGGATATCAGATTAGTAGCAAAAGCTTAAAATTAATATAGTTCCATTCCTGCCATATTTGGTTAAGATTTTCGGAACTGTTTAGCCGATTTCCAGCATGGGTCCATTGTAAACTTTGTGACAGAGTAGTAGCCATAACTTATTTTGGAAAAATAATAAAACTTATAAATATGGAAACCGTAGATACACTTGTGCAAAATTTGGCTTTAATGTATGACATGGTTTCTCAGAAGCTGTATGAGTGTATAATTCATATGGCTTTATTGTATGTCACATTGGTATTCATTTCTGATTCAGTTAGGCAATAAAAACTGCAAATTAAAGATTTGATCCCCTTATCATCATTAGTGCAATATTTCATTTAAATGTGTAAGAAGATGGTCTGAGAAGTATGTATTTCCATTTCCATTCTCAATTTCATGCATGATAATATATACATACTTAATTCTATTGCTTATATGTTAATCTTTGTCCAATGGTGCAAGTGGTAGTGATAATCTGAGTTTTGGCCATTGACGAAATAACTGTGGTATAAAGACTGGCAATTGATCATTCCTACAATAATCATTACAATTTTAGACAATCACGAAGTTCGTATTTCTAAATTCAGATTTACAAATCGTACTTCTACATCAGTTGGTCTCTGGTAGAGAGTTGTCTTATTGGCAATCCAATTACACCTTGTCATTTTTATTTTGTAATGGATGAAAACATTATTGTTCCAATTGGCAAAACGATTTTGCAGATAATTAAAATGTGAAAAATTAAGACAGTACCTTGAACTCATACCTTTGGCCTAGGTGAACTAATATACTAGTATGCAGACAGTATATTTTCTTGTTTAATTTTATTCTTTTTTTAGAAATGTTTTCTGTATAGATTCCCAAGGCCTGATTGAAGTGATACAAGAGTTTGTTTTCGAATTACAAAACGTATTCTCTTAAAATATTTTTTCTTTTCATGATTATTAATTTTGCGAGAAGTCAATAAGGATTGATTGTGTAGACTTCCAGATTTATTAAACACGAAGTATAGCACATTACTGATTTGGAAATGATTTTGTAATGAAAAAGATTTGCAAAGATCTTATGTCATCACTTGGCGTCCGTCGTCTGTAGTTGTCAACAATGTTCAGCGAGTACAAAAAAGGTTATTACAACAAAAATTGTCAATTGACCCCTTAAGGAGTTATTGCCCTTTAAAAACAATTTTGACACAATTTGTTCATTATGTTTACTTACATATAAATAAAAAATTCTCCTCTGAAACTATTTGGCCCAATACTTATTAACTTTAACTATAAGTGTTCTTTGGGGTAACTTGTTTATTAACTATATCCGAAGTTTAGATCCATTAACAGACATGGCCGCCATAGCTAAAAATAGAACATAGGGGTCAAATGCAGTTTTTGGCTTTTAGCTCAAAAACTATTATAGCAGTTACAATAAAAAGTGATAAATTGGTCATGATCTCTCTGTTATGAAAGTTCAAACAAGCTCGATAACCCATTGATGGGTTACTGTCGGAAATAATGTATTTTTATTAAATTTTACTGTTTTTGTTATTATCTTCAATATTATAATAGATAGAGAGAAATTGTAAAATGGCAAAAATGTCCAGTAAGATCTACAAATAAGTCAAATTATCGAATAGTCAATTGACTGCGTAAGGAGTAATTGCCCTGGGACGTTTATTTTTTTTTTACCTTTTTCCATCTTAGTCTATTACTTTTTACAAAAATCATTTTCTCTGCAACAACTTGGCCAAATACTTACAATCTTAATCTGAATGATCTTTATGGTATCTTGTTAATACTTTGTATCAGAAGTTTTGATCCATTAACAGACATAGCTAAAATAGAACATAGGGGTCAAATTCAGTTTTGGGCTTTTATCTCAAGAACTATAGAAGTTAAAGCAAAGGTGAAAGAGAGTTACTGTGATAAATGGGTCATGATCTATTTGTAATGGAATTTTCAGATAAGTTCGACAGCTCATTGTTGAATTACTGTTGGAAATAGTTTTTATTTTTTAAATTTTACTTTTTTGTTATTTTCTTTAATATTATAATAGATAGAGAGAAAGCATTAATCATGGCAATAACTGTTCAGCTAAGTAAGATCAACAAATAAATAAACATGATCATGATAGTCAATTGATCCCTTATAGACTTATTGCCCTTAAAACGGTTTTTTATTTTATGATAAAATTGAGAATGAACATGGGGAATATGTTAAAAAGGCAACAACCCGACTTTTAAAGAAAAGATTAAAACGAAATCATTTAAAAGCAAGGCGGTAGTTTTAAAAATTAGAAAAGGGTCAAATGAAGTTTGAGGCTTTCATATTAACACTCAAAGCAGTAGGAAACAAATTGACATGCGTGAAAGTGTTAAACGGGTTTAGATTTACCCGTCAAGCAATCTACAGACTAAAAGGACAACTTATTGTTGGTTTACTGTCTAGAAATAGTTAACTTTTAGGAAATTTTACATTTTTCGGTTATGTATCAACTTTTATATTATTAAAAAACATTTTTAAAAAGAGAGAAAGTGGTTATGACAAAATTATTCAGGAAAGTAATATCTACCAATAAGTAAAATGCCTGAAACTGAAATGACAGGTGAGCGATATCAGGCTCGCATGATGATCCTCTTGTTTGTGTTTGGTTATCTGGAGAAAGATATACTAGTATATTGTATATGCTGAAATTTTTTTTTAACAAACGTGGTAAAGAAAATAGAAGCATTCATATAAATGATTGTGTAATAGAGCAGAGCTGTAATACACATTAACATGATTAAGAGGAATTAAGAATTTTTCAATACATAATGACATTAGTTGAAATGTTTTAACAAGTGGAGATAATTATGAAAGTTTTTAAGGCTTTGTGAGTTTCGTCCTTTTACAGAGATGAAACATGTAAACATAATGACCATTTTTACTTACGACTCTTCCGTGGAAAGACCTATTGGTTTTGTTCTGATTGTTATTTTTCTTCCGCCTATTTTTTTTTTCTTGTGCTGTAATTTTGTTTGAAGAAGATATTGCTTAGTTTTTTGTATATAATATCATACAGTCTATACGCTTTTAGAACTTACCCTGCTTTTCCCTCACATTTTTCTATGTAAGAGTTATCTCCACGGACACTGATTTTCCTTCGCAATCGTAAAAGAAAGTGACAAATATATTTATCCAAATTGCTCGTTATATCATCAGAATGTTTCGTTTTATTTTGACCGAAGCTTTTCAGAGACTTCATATGAGAGTTATTTCATCTTTTGTATTTAGAATAAGTGACATACAATTGTAACTGGTAAACCATAATTGTGATAGTGCCGTAGGGTCTTTGAATTTGAAGTCCCTGGTCCAAAAAAAGACAGTAAAGTCAAGGTTAATATTCTTAATTTATATTTTTGTTTATTTTTACTATTTTTTTATTGAAAGGGTACCTTGACATTTAATGAGAGTTTTCTCCCCTTTTATATACTTAATATTGCTTATATCTAATATTTCGCATAAGATGATATAACTCATTTACAATATATAGTACAGATCTAGGGTCTATTGATTTGAGGTCCTAGGTTGATGACCTTGAAATTGAGGTCGAGGTCATAAGTAAATTGGACGTTCTAGATTTTGATTTATGTTTTGACTTCGTATGTTTACATGATAAAGCCATGACACTTTATGCATTAGTTGCAAGCAATATATTCTTGCAAAATTTAAAAAAAAAAGTAGTTATGTTTGTTTTATTTAATGTAAAGGTGTATAGAATTGTATATTTTTAGAATCAGTGTCAAGTAAACAATCAAAATAAGTGACATTTTTCAAAACGGAAGTAACAAATTCTCTCCTTTATTTTGAAAAAAAAACGTGTTATAAAACCCTATATTTTTAATGACATTTAAAAGCAAATTTTAATAGTTTTATGTCAAAGTATATTGTTTCGAGTTGAAAGAATTTAGATGTTCTCTGAACAATTGGTTTTTAATTATGCTTACTTTTATTTGGCTACCTGATAGACTAAACAAAAACATTTAGTAAGCAAGCTCACATACAATCTTACCCGGGACTCTAATTGACGGCACACATATTCTGTTTCCTTCAAACTAAGGTACGAGTTGAGATGGATTAACTGTGACATCCCATTTGTCCGACAACCATTATTCTGACAGCCCATTACTCATACAGCTCACTATTCCGACAGCCCATTACTCCGACAGCTCATTATTCCGACAGCTCTTTATTCCGACGATGCATCTGTCTTAAGTGTATCATGTGTATGGGGAAATTGTCTAAAAGACCAACTGCGTACTTTATAATATTTGTGGTTGTCCGTTTTGCTTTCGATTAGACAGTCTTCTGATGTGGGATATTTGTCTCAGTATATTTGAGTTGATACACATGCGTATTGCAATTGTTCAGTCATTACCCTCGTCCCTCTTTCGTTTTACGGGTCTGGGTGTCATTCAGTGCTGTTCTCGTTTGCTCGGATTTTTTTTGTCTTGGTCTCTATTCTTTTCACTAGATCTTCGGTTTTCCCCTTTCGCGTTTCAGGGGAGTGAGCTCGAGGTTTCACCGCTATAAACTACAAAGATAAATACAAACTCAGGTCCTATAAAAAAGATGACAAATAGGAGATGAAATATGTGCTCCTAAACGATAAGCAATAAACTCAAAAACACCCACCCAAGCGATTTTTTGAATATCATGTTCGGTTATATGAATCCACGAAATACAGAGACAGTACACAGCACTTCCAATAACGATCGATCAGATATAGTCTGAGAAATGGCACTCAATATATTTGGTACCGATTCTATATCCCGAACTTATTTTTAATTTCTAGAAAAACATGCCTCTTTTATAATGCATGGTTGGGGGAGGGACATGACTGATGAATTACAACAAAACTATTTACGAAAAATAAATACGGTATGACAGACATGAGCTATGGAAAACCACTTACCTATCAGATACTGACTTGGGACAGGCATAGTTAAGAGTTTGGCGGGGTAAAAATTAGTTGAAAAGCGCTTAACTCATCAGATCAATACAAATCACCCACACTTTTAACACTTATTAATACCGGACGTAACAGGGTATTTATTATACATCCCTCACAACAATAAAAACTCAAAGTACATATCTGAGAGTATTTGCCGTCATTGGCAGCTTTCGTTGCATCTTTCTCATGAACTACATTACAAGGATTTCTGAAATTTGGTTTCAGGGTTTATAGAAGTCATCTATACCGTGTGATGCTTTTTAAGACTCACAACCCAACTACTTCCTGTTTACCGAAATATTTGGGCGGGGTATCATCAGTGAGCAGTAGCTCGCACTTTCACTTGTCATTAATTTATATGCTCTTTATACATGTTATAGACCCTGTAATTTGGAAAATGCAATATTCTATTCTGATCTATTCTATATACAGATTTCGAATTAAATATAAATAAAGTATTCGATCTACTTATGTAATATAAACGGAGTTATTTATAAAAATATGTTATAGCATTTATACTATTAAACGAGAAGACCTCATTTTGTGTGTCGCTTCTCTTCCTTCCACAATAAATTAATCATCATGCTTCTGTGTCCTATAGGTACCATGTATTGTCGCATTTGTCATTCATTCTTATGATTATTCAGTTTGGGTTATTTTGGGAGAAAAACGAAAAAAAACTGCGTCCGGATATTTTTTCCGTCTTGAACGAAATTTTAAGTCAGACTAGACATCCGGTTTGCGTTTTTTTTTTTTTTGTACTTTATACATACCAAAGACTATGAATAACGTGTATTTGCTATCTGCTATCAATTTCAGAATTACTATCCACGGCGGTCACTGAGTTTATTAAATAGAGAGGGTCTATATAATATGTCAATGACCGCCGTGGATCGATTAGTAAATTGAGAGTTGAAAGTAAAAAGCATTATGGAAATCAACAGAAGCAAAAAATATAGGAGTTTTGGAGGAAAACAATTGTCATGTCCCAAGGTACCTATATTTTTTTATACTTTTTCTGAAATTCTTCAGTCATAAAATCTTTTACAAAAATTCATCGGGTCACTAAGTATAGTAAATACTGTAAAAGCACAAATTTTCGTGGGGGATTAAATTTCGTTTATTTCGTGGATAAGAATTATCCTCAAAATTAAAACCCCAACGAAAATTTAACTGTAGATTTACATTATTTTATGATCTGACTAAATCTTATTGACATTATATAATTGATTAACATAAATGCAGACAATGAAATAAATCGGTTAATTGATTAGACATCGATATTCAAAGGTTTTCTTTAAGTCAGATGATAATCCTAATCCTTTGTTTGTTCAGTAATTAATAATAATTAATAATCACCAAGAACTGTCAATCAATGTCATTTAACAGTCTAATGCGTCTGTAATGCCCTCAAGTTGTAATACATTTATTACACAATAATTGTCCTTGGATAAAACATCAAAGGTGTGTAACAGCCAATTAGCGTGTGCAGGTTACAACACTTGATTAGTGCTCACTGTTACTATGAAATGCAATTATTGATTTTTCCCAACGGCAAAAGTTCACATCAGTTTTATTGAGTATTGTCAATTATAAAGTGACATTTGTATAATTTTTTTCTAAACTTAAAAACCACGAAAATTAATCCCCACGAACTTACTTTTGGATACAAAACCACGAAATTTTAACCCCACGAAAATTAATGTTTATACAGTAGAACACGTAGAAAGGGTCTATATAATATATCAATGACCGCCGTGGATTGATAGTAAAAAGCAAACACACTTTATTTTTTGTAATGTGTGTTCATAAACGTATGTTCATATTGAAATAAATAGAAAACAAAAAAATGGAAATTTTGAGAAAAAAGGGAGAAGGGCTTGAAAAACAATTGTCCTGTCCCCAAAAACTTTTAACTTTTGTTGACTTTCCTGAAATTCTCCAGTCATTAATTTTTTACAAAAATTCATCCTACAACACTTTACATGTACTGGCTTTCAACCACGCTCTGGATGCCCGCGATTTCGCGGGTGTGTTTCTAGCATTTATCATCATGCCTCGCTAAAGTATTTCAGTTTGGGTTATTTTTGGAGGAAAACGAAAATATAGGCGCTCATATGTTTATTTTTTCAGTCATCGGACTGACTTTTTGAGAAATATAAAAGACTTCCGCTGCCCTTATAGTATTTGCTACTAGAACTTATATAGTAATGTAACGTGTACACAGGGTAAGCGTGTCTGTTTCTATTCAGAATGAGTCCGTTACCAGTTTGATACTGGATCCAAAATTGCTCTATTTACAAAACATATAACAAATAAGGTTTATTCAAATATTAACGTCAATGAACCAAAATATGTACAACTGCTCTTTGCAATCTTTAATAAACTATCTATAAACTATTCTACTCAAAATATATACACTGGTACAAATTTGTACTATTACAAATTTGTCCTGGGTCTGGAACAAACTTGTCCTCCTGGTACAATAATGCACCCTACAAGTTTACACACTTGTCTTTGTTCCTCTGGTACAACTATGTACTTTACAAGGTGGTCATACAGATTCACACTTGTCCTATACGGTACAATACGGTTCCGCTTGTAAATGTACAAGTCCGTATTTATAACAGGCACCGACCTGTTCTTTATTACACTTACTTAGTAATATTATCAATAATACCTTATATATACGAGACAGCGATCTCGAATATCGACGTACCGTAGCTTGGTCTTATGTCTCCGAAGACTTATGACAATCGACCCTGAGCTAGGAATCTCTCCTGCTTATATACCCCAATGGTAGCCGTACCATTATTATAGGAGGGGTGTTCTTATTTACTCTCATTACTCCTACTGACAGTTTCCTTTGGAATACCACTTCACGTTTGACCTGACCCAAAGTTTACCCGCGAAACATCTTACTCTTTTCTATGTTTTATTAAAGTATATATACAATGCATAAAATAATGCTTCTACCGAACTGTAACTAATGTAAACAATCTAACCTTAGATACAAAATCATCACATAACCCACGCCTCAAAAACACATGCGTCCCGCATGTCTAAAACTAACTTTACAACATAGAAATACTATATACACTTTTGAATTCAGTTAAATGTACAAAATCTATTTAACAATATGATCTGCCATCCAGGCTGGTTTTCGCCTTGTTCGGTGCCCTTCGTGACTACTTTCCTCAGTTTCTTCAACAGGCAACGTTGACTCATGAACAGCAATGTCTTGAACATAAGGAGTTTCTATAGGGTCGTTTTCAGCTGTATCATTTTCAGTGTCTAATGAAACAAAAGTGTTATTATCTGATTCTGTCCTTAATGTCTGTTTGTTCTTTTTCTTAAGTCTGTCAACATGTATGACTTGTGGTTTCTCTCTGTATCCACAGTCAACTTTATCAGGAATATGACAGTTCTTGTCCATTCGTTTTTGATGCGTTTTGTTATTTGATTTTGCCATGTGATTATGGACTTTCCCAATTGATCTTCCTCTAAGTTCAGTATTTTTGTGATTTTACTTTTTATATGTAAGGTCACCATATTTGTCGAGAATTTTGAAAGGACCTTTCCAGAAACTAGTCAATTTTGAAGACATCCCAGGTTTCTTAACTTGGAAATAAACATACACCTCGTCATCTTTTCTGAAATTTTGGTATGACAATTTGAGGTCGTGATAGTGTTTCTGTCTTCGCATTTGCCCTTTTATTTTGCCTCTGACAAAACTGTGGGAGATTTCTGACTTTTCCTTAAGCTCCCAAGCCCACTTATGTGCAGGAATATCTTTAACTGATGGTGGCATTTCATACATGATGTCTAAAGGGTTTGATAGTTCCCTACCTAACATGAGACTATTTGGCGTTTGTCCAGTCGTCTCGTGCTCGGATGCCCTATATGCCATCATGACAAAAGGAATGTATTCATCCCAGTCTCTCTGGTTCTGTTCCACAAATGAACTTAACATTATTGCAAGAGTCTTATTAAACCTTTCCACCATACCATCAGATTTTGGATGATATAGAGTGGTACGTGTTTTCTTAATGTTTAGAATACAACACATCTCTTGAAACAACAAACTTTCAAATTGCCTTCCTTGATCTGAATGAATCCAATGAGGAACACCAAATCTTACAATGACTTCTTCAACTATAATCTTAGCCACAGTCTTAGCTTCCATATTTGGCATGGCAAAAGATTCCGTCCACTTTGTGTAGTAGTCAGAAACTACCAAGATATATTTGTTACCACTCTCTGTTTCTGGCAACTCACCAAGGATATCTGTAGCTATCCTTTCCATTGGTCCATTAGCTTCAACTAAAGCCATTGGAGCTATTTTGGACTTTTGTGGACTTTTTCGCTTTGCACATTTGTCACATCTGTTTATGTAAGTCCTGACGTCATTTTGTAACCCAGGCCAATGATAAGATTGTCTAATTTTTGCCAAAGTTTTATGGATACCCAAATGAGCAGAACATTTATCATCATGGGAAAATTGTAAAACCTTTTTGCGTTCTGATAAAGGAATGATAGCCTGCATTTTTACAATTTTGGTTACAGGGTCTTCAAATCGTCTGTAAATAAGTCCATCTCTTAACTCTAAGTTGTTCCATTGATTCCAAAGTGATCTCAAGAAAAATCCCTTGTCAGAAATATCTTTGTAATCAGGACGTTCGTCCGTTTCTACCCATTTTTTCACTATTTTCAGGTCATGATCATTTTTCTGAATTTCTTTTAGAGACAAATCATGATGGTCAGTGTCATCATCTTTGTCATTACTATCATCAAAACGGATGATAGCATTAACAGCGTCATATTTGTCTTTAATCTCAGTCGAAACAGTCTCTTTTTCTAAACCGGAATGATAACCACATTGTTTGCAAGGAATGCGACTAAGTGCGTCTGCATTCCTATGTTGCACTCCTGGCCGATGATGAATTTGCATCTCAAATGATCCTAATGTCTCTATCCATCTAGCTATCTGTCCTTCTAGGTTCTAAAAGTTAAGTAACCACTTTAATGATCCGTGATCAGTTCTTACCGTGAATTTTCTACCGTAAAGGTATGGTTTAAAATGTTTAACAAAACAAACCACAGCAAGCAACTCCTTGCGTGTCACACAGTACTTTCGTTCTGATTTTGAAAGTGTACGACTAGCATAAGCCACAACATGTTCAAGTCCTTCATCAGATGTCTGAGTCAGGACAGCTCCGACTGCCAAATTGCTTGCATCAGTATCCAAAATAAATTCTTTATTAAAATCTGGATATGCAAGAACTGGTGCGTTTATTAATTTACCTTTTAATTGATCAAAAGCCTCTTGGCAATCTGAAGTCCAAACAAACTGAGTTTCTTTCTCTGTAATTTTGTGTAACGGTTTAGCAATGTGGGCAAAGTTTTTGATAAGTTTTCTGTAGTACCCACAAAGACCTAAAAAGGAACGAACTTCAGTTATATTTGTAGGGGTAGGCCACTCTTTAACAGCTTTAATCTTGTCAGGGTCAGTTGATATTCCTTCCTCAGATACTATATGTCCTAATAAACGAACCTTGGTGGTACACAAGGTGCACTTCTTCGCCTTCAGCTTTAAACCAGCCGATTTAAGCCTAGCAAAAACGTCTCTTAAATTATCAAGCATACCATCTAGTGTTTTTCCAAAAACGATTATATCGTCAATGTAAACCAGACATGTTTCCCACTACAAACCAGCAAGTATGGTTTCCATCAATCGCTCAAATGTCTGTGCAGCGCAACACAACCGAAACGGCATGACCCGAAATTGAAATAAACCCCTTCGCGTTGCAAAAGCGGTTTTGTGTTTGTCATTTTCGGCCAGTTCCACCTGCCAATATCCTGAACAACAGTCCAGAGTACTGACCCAATTCGGGAAGTGATTCGCTGGTTCTCTGACTTCTCTCTTTAAACTGAACTCTGTACAACTCAGTTTGACTAGAAGGCGCAAATCGCTCTTCAAGTGCACTGACTAAATCGGAAAAGTTTTGTCTTTTCTCACTTGGTAAATCTCCAAGTACAGCCTGTGCTTGTCCCATTAACGATACCGCTAAGTATAACCCTTTTCGATTTTCCGACCAATTATTTACAAGTGCACACATTTCAAAATGGGACAAATAGTCCGTCCATGATGTGCTACCATCATATTGACATGGATTGATTTTTACACCAGAATTATCTGTGTTACCAGTTTGTCGGTACTTTGATTTGTCAGTTTTGTCTTTTTCCCTAATGTAACTAGTATTTATGGGTAAAGGCAAAGTATCCCCTTCCTTTAAATCAATTTGGGAAAATTTTACAGTTTTGTGCGTATTCGGGTTGTTGAATGTTGGTAAATCAACTTTTTCATTATCTCCCTTTCTTGACAATAAAGACCCTCTAGATACCAGACCCGAATCATTTCTTTTTATATAAAAGTATCTTTTGGACGAACACCCTGATCTTTAGGTGTAGACGAAACAAAACTGTTTCTGTTCCTTGTTTCTTCCATACCTTCAATTTGTTTTGTCAATTCGTCATCAAAAGACATTATTGTATTTTAATTTGCGATATAACTATGCATTCACAATATAATAATATCAACACAATGTCATAAATGTACAACGTAATAAATGTCAATCAAAATATTGCCTGTACCACTATCGATCGTTAATCCCTAATGTAAATAATAATCGTAACTTAACCGTGGGAAATTTAAAACGTTAACAGGACAATTTTGATCTGTGCAAAAGTGAACAGTTTGAACAAAAACGATCTGTGCAAAAGTGAACAGTAAATTCTCACAAGACAGTTTATATATAAGTTTATTAGATGATCAAATTTCACTGAGGATTTAAAAATGAACAATTCGGATCCCACCGCTAGCCACCAAATTATGTAACGTGTACACAGGGTAAGCGTGTCTGTTTCTATTTAGAATGAGTCCGTTACCAGTTTGATACTGGATCCAAAATTGCTCTATTTTCAAAACATATAACAAATAAGGTTTATTCAAATATTAACGTCAATGAACCAAAATATGTACAACTGCTCTTTGCAATCTTTAATAAACTATCTATAAACTATTCTACTCAAAATATATACACTGGTACAAATTTGTACTATTACAAATTTGTCCTGGGTCAGGAACAAACTTGTCCTCCTGGTACAATAATGCACCCTACAAGTTTACACACTTGTCTTTGTTCCTCTGGCACAATTATGTACTTTACAAGGTGGTCACACAGACTCACACTTGTCCTATACGGTACAATACGGTTCCGCTTGTAAATGTACAAGTCCGTATTTATAACAGGCACCGACCTGTTCTTTATTACACTTATTAATATTATCAATAATACCTTATATATACGAGACAGCGATCTCGAATATCGACGTACCGTAGCTTGGTCTTATGTCTCCGAAGACTTATGACAATCGACCCTGAGCTAGGAATCTCTCCTGCTTTTATACCCCAATGGTAGCCGTACCATTATTATAGGAGGGGTGTTCTTATTTACTCTCATTACTCCTACTGACAGTTTCCTTTGGAACACCACTTCACGTTTGGCCTGACCCAAAGTTTACCCGCGAAACATCTTACTCTTTTCTATGTTTTATTAAAGTATATATACAATGCATAAAATAATGCTTCTACCGAACTGTAACTAATGTAAACAATCTAACCTTAGATACAAAATCATCACAGTAAGTACGGTTACCTTGAGTTATCCAAGTAATTATGTGGCAAATGGCAGATACGACTTGAGGATTAGACGTCTGTCTTCATCAAGCTCTCTGATTATTCTGCAATGTTGGTTAGTACTCACCACCGGAAGTTGACAGTAACACTATATAGGTAAATGTCCGGGTTCGGTGATAATCAGATCCGGACAAGTCAATTACAACATTCTTCCCCCTTCTCTCTGAAAAGATTGTTGGTATAATGTAAATTTATAATAAGAATGATTAATGATAGTTCTCTATTCTGAAGTCCTCTTTGTTCGGCTATGTTTTCCTTAAACTGTGAATGAAGTTACTGTCATTTAATCATGTCAGAAACTGTCCCGCGGATATCATGATATTTCCATTGATTTACTTAAAACTTGAGGTGTTACTGTCATTTTACCATGTCAGTAATAACCCCCCTTTGTCCTAATATTTCCAGTGGTCCTTTGAAACGAAAGTCATTCAACAGAACGGCACAATATTTACAGATACACATCAAATACACAAAATTCACATAACAGTTTTACAACACAGTACAATTGTGACAGTTTCACATGATACACACACGCATAAAGTTATTTACAGTTAAAAATATATACACACAAAGGTACGCTATTCAAACTTGTATAGCTGCTGAGCATTTCGGGTGGTGATGTCAGCAATTTCCCTTCCTGGAATATTAAACATGATGGACAATTTCTGTATTATCGATCTTATCAATACCGGAGAACTGTCCTCATAGTTCTTAGGGTGAAGGTATGGTGCATCACTCTCCAGGATGATGTCCTCTAGGCTCATCTCGCAAACCTGTGAGCGGAGTTGTGGATATGTATCCTCCATTAATAGTAATGGAGAAATACCAAATTTGGTGTTCGGAAAGCACCGCTTTATATTTTCGTATGTTCTTTTATCTTGCGAGAAACAGTGCCAGTGGACCCCATGATCCCTGTCAAGTATCTCTGACATAATATCCAAGCACTGGGCAGTTATGTTTTTACCTCTGCAGTGAATCACGACGGGCAACTTGCAATCTCTGGCCAGCTCTAATTGTACTCGTAGTACCTTAACTTGCTCTCTCAAATCTCTCCCCTGACTCACGTCAATTGTACGATTAAATTAAATTAACGATTACACCATTTCTCAAAGAGTCTGATTAAATTAATGATTACATTGGCAAAGTAATCATGATTACATCTGATTACAATGATTTTTATATGTACCCATTTGAAAGATTTAAATTAAAATTGGTTATCACTGTTGCACTTATTGAGACGTGATTTAATTTGTGTTAATGTTTATACAAAATAATAACATCAAAACTCATCAATTTAATAGACCGCAAAGATTCACAACATATATACATGAACATTTTGTAACTGTTTATTGTCCGTTACATTTAATCATCATTAATCTCTGAAATGTTTGAAATTTGAGTCTACATCTGTCTGGTCTGAAAATTTTCCCTCCAATACTAAACAGTCTCTCAACAGCAGCAGAGGAAGCCTGTATTGAAAAATACCTCCAGGCCAGCTTTGACAAATGTGGATGTGTACTCTGTCTAGCTTTCCAAAATTCCAAAGGGTCACACTCCATATCTTCAAGTGGTTCACTTAAATAATCCTCTACTTTACATTGCATTTTAGAATGATGACGTTTTCTTGGGGTAGCAGGAGAGTCAAGAAAGGAAAACAAATCTGTTTTAGCTTTCTTTTTTGGAGGTGACAGAGATTCATTATCTTCATCCATAATGGTGTCCTCTAAACTCCTTACTTTATCTTTTAGTAAACTTTCTAAGTCACTTCTGTTTTGATCACACTACTGTAGTTTGAAACGTGGATCAAGAGCAGTTGCAATAATCAAAGCCTCATTTTCTTCATACTTAGAAAGTCTTTTTGCAATAGACTCTATTAAGGTTGTTACTATTTTGTTGTTATACAAAGACACCAAACTTTGGAGCTTCTTCCTTAAGCCAACAGTTACTGGAATAGGTAGACTAGCTGTAACATGCTTCTGTTGTTGTATAAGGTGTGTCGCATCTTCAAATGGTGTAAGAATTTCACAGAGCTCCTTTGAAAGCTTTCTCTCGTATGCAGACAGCTTTACAGAATAATCTATTTCCTGCAGTTTACTTTCTGGTATTTTTAATATCGACCGAATCATAATAAACTGTGAATTCCATCTAGTAACATTTTGTGCTTGAACACGTTACTCACTTTCAAGAATTTCACTTGCATTTATAGATTTCCTTATATGGCTTATAATTTGTGATGCCTTTGAAAATACATTCTTAAGATGTTGGTTTGTTTGTTGTATACCATCTCTAACAACAAGCTGCAATGTATGTGCATAGCATGGTAAATGAAATGACAAGTGATCAAAATGTTCCTGTGTATCAGAGATATCATCAGTGTCCTCATTGTCTTCATCGTCACTACTATCTTCAGAATTAACAGTCTCAAATGAATATCCTGGTAATGGCATGTCAAAAGTTTTCAGCATATTTGATGCATTATCAGTAACAATACATAAAACCTTGTCAACCAGATTAAAAGTTGCAAGAGTTTCTTCATAATAATGACCAATGTTTTCACTAGTATGTTTGCCTTTGAATTTATTGCACGCAATCATTACAGACTTTAACTCCCAGTCAGAAACAAAATGTCCTGTAATTCCAAGAAATGCTGACATCTGCCTATTTGACCATAAATCCAATGTAAGACACACATTTTGTGCTTTTGATAACTGATCTTTAAAAATATCTTGAATTCTATTTGCCTTGTCTACAATAAGTTTACTCGCCAGATATTTTCTAGATGGGACTTGAAACTTGGGATCCAGTTTTTCACAAATTTTTTTGAATTTAGGACTTTCAACAGTAGACAATGGTAGTAGATTCCCAGCAATAAATTCTACAGTTGCATCATTCAAATCTATTTGACGAATGTCTGCTTTAGCATACTTGGACTTTAGTTGAATAAAAGTTTGCATAGAGGCTTGGGTGTCTTTTTTCTGACATTTTGCAGGCTTTATAATTATTTCAGGGTGCACTCTCTGGAATATAAAATAAAGTTACCATTAAAAAAAATCTAAAATTATAATATATTTGTTGAAAAATCTTTAACAAAATATAAACATTTACAATCATTACATTTGACATGTCCATATTTTGTTTGCTAATTAGATACATTTTCACATATTTGATTTGCCTTTTGTTTTATTGCCCTGAGAGACAGCTACACACAATTGATCTTGAAATAAAAACAGACCTTAATTGGTCTTCCTGTCAATTCAATGGTGACAATAATCACATTATCAACAAAGGATTATAATTCAGGATTAAAGACAATTATAAATTGTCAAATATACACCTTAGAATTGTGAATACATGTTCATTAGTTTTACTAAGGCTAATGAGTGGTTTAAAATCTGTTTATGTTTTAATTTAACAGAAACAAAATAAATAAATCAAATCTAAACTAATACTAACATTTACTGTCTACACAATACACATGTTCATTAAAATTGTTTTTCCTTGAAAAATAATAATCTGATGATAAATAAAAAGAAATCTATATTTCTTCTTTGATAAAACCAAGAATGGCAAGTCTAGTTACGTCTAGTCTCAATTATAACAGAAAGGTTAATTTAAAAAACCCAATGAATTTGTTATATAAATTTATTTTTTTTACAATAAAAATCAAATTCAGTGTCTTCATTGTCCTCATTAATCTGAAATAAATCTTATAAATGAAACATATAGTAATAAAAATCCTTACCTTGAGATGTGTCAAAAAGTTTGAAGTCGTCTTTGTGTGTCCAGATATTACTGCAGTACAAAGTTTACATTTGGCTCTGACTTTCCCACATGCATCTTTAGGCAATATAAAATACTCCGAAATAGGTGGACCTGACATATCTGATCCACTTTTCACAATGAAAATCAACTAATTTTCTATACACTTTTATAACTCAAAATAAATGAATTGAACTCACTACGAATATGACCAGTCTTGAGGAAATTTTGCCAAGGGCTTTTGGAATTTAAAAAAACTAAATTTCTATCCAGTGAGTTTAACTTTATACAAAAGTCTTTCCTAAATTTCATTATAAAAACTTGTTCTCACAAAACATGCAAAACAAGTTTTAAAAAGATCATTGAGAGAACATTTGTTTGAATGCAATTATATGTGTGTCCATACTTTTTAATATATTTAAGTAAACATGAAAACAAAACTATTTTTACAAATTTATATATTTATTTAATACAAGGTGAACTCTTTTTTTTTAATTATTTCAGACATGCTATATTCATGATATTGACAATAAACACTATTTGAGATTTTTTTCATTGTAATCAGAATGTAATCATAAAGTAATCAGGATTACAGGGCATTTTGAGAAGTAATCGATTAAATTAAATTACATGTAATCAGATTTTTGGCTGATTAATGATTACACTGATTACTTGAAAAATTGTAATCAATTACAGCTGATAAACGATTACAATTACCCCATCTCTGGATTCTTCTCTTCAATTCATTATAGTGCCGACCCACCTGGTTCCCTGCTACCTTTGGGTGGATGCCAATAGTATGAAGAATTCTCTTATCCTCCTTTAACAAATCCCCATCTAGGCAAGCTGTCCACAGACTTGGAAACACAAAATTGGATATTAGTTTTCGAATCTGAAATTTCTCATTATCTTGTTCTTCCCAAATGTATGATGGCAAGCCAGAGAATCTGGCTTGTAGAAAGAATTTGTCCCAATGAAAATGAGTGTCAATAACTGTGTGTATTGGATGTGAGGTAATTTTGCATAGAGATAATTTACAATTGTATGAAAGAAAGTTTTCAGAATCCTCAGATGATTTGATCAAGAAAGCTAAAACCTTACAATGTAAAATAGAATGGATGTAAGTTGGTGGAAAAACCGTGTAAGCTGATGAAGAGTGAAAATGATTTATCCTGTTGAAATTTAGCAAAAACGGTAGGTCTGTTTGATGAAAGGATGCTTTGTCACACTGTTCTAGGGTTGACATCTCTCTGGCGAATGTTACCAATTTATCTAATGTGGAAACCTTGAACTGACGACAAAGTTCTATGAGCAAGCCATTCATCAATTCCACCCAGTCAACCAATAACTCCTCTTTGTATCCATGTTTGCTCTGAATTATGATAGTCGTTGCAATGTATGGTTAGTGCACCCTGTTGGCCAAATTGAAGTTGGCAGGTCCAACATGCCAACAGAGGTGCAGTATACCAGGGAACATAAGCCCGGAGCACATGTCTTCTTACATTTACAAACCTCCCAGTACATATACAACATGGCCTTGACCTTTTTTTATTATTGCTGCTACCTTTAATTCTTTGTTCTTTCAGCAAACCCACTTCCTGTACTTCTGGCTCATAGTCTAGCTCTTCCTCTTCCATTCTTTAAAAATAAGATAAAGAAAAAACAAAATTAAACATATATGACATATATACACTATCTATACACAAACTACATCACCATTAGTCCATTATAAAATCTTTAAAGTGGGCAGGGGCATTTCTGTCCCTCCCTCTGTTCCTCTCAGACAGTTTAACCTGTGCTTCCACAGTATCAGCTACATTATAGATTATTGTCTGATTCCCAAAATTATCATCAAGGTTCATGAGGGTTTCCCAATCCTGTAGTGTAAACTGTTCGGCTTCTTGTGAGCTCCTTTTATTAGTCAGAAAATCTGACTGCCCAATTCCAGTATTGCTTCCAACAGTCAGAGAGTCTGACTGTGAAAGGCTACTGTCCATCATGTTCCCCGACATTTGCTCATTGTTACTGAAAAGCCAATCTAGCCCTAAGTCACACTGTTCTTCTTTGTCAGTTAAATCCTCCAACATTTTCCTCTCCACTTTTTCTAGTATTCTTTTCTTGAGCCTTTGTGTCCAGATAGGTAAATCACGAATTTGACTGAGTTTGAGCCTATCATGATGAACAACTTCAGACGTCTTTTTGTTCCTTTTTTTGTACAGGACCGGTGATTTAACCTCAGCTACCACAAAGGGTCCTTTCCATGGTGCCTTTAGTTTTGGACACACCCCAACTTTCCTGGCTGAATCTATTTTAAAAACAGTATCTTCTACCTTATATACCTTACAATTGACATTCAGGTCATATTCTTTCTTATGCCCCACCTACGATAGTAGAGGGGCATTATGTTTTCTGGTCTGTGCGTCCGTCCGTCCGTCTGTCCGTTCGTTCGTCCGTCCGTCTGTCCGTTCGTCCGTCCGTCTGTCCCGCTTCAGGTTAAAGTTTTTGGTCAAGGTAGTTTTTGATGAAGTTTAAGTCCAATCGACTTCAAACTTAGTACACATGTCCCCTATGATATGATCTTTCTAATTTTAATGCCAAATTAGAGTTTTTACCCCAATTTCACGGTCCACTGAACATGGAAAATGATAGTGCGAGTGGGGCATTCGTGTACTGAGGACACATTCTTGTTTTGCCTCCACTGAGCCATTTAAATGTTTTTCCTGGCAAGGACATGTACCTCTGTCAGCGTCTCTCTAAGAATCTTTATATAATCTGTTAGCTCTGTTTGTTTCCTAGTCCTGTTATGTGCATCAAGACCCAAAACTAGGTCAATAGGTTGAATAATTTGCTTGCCAAAAACCATGAAATTTGGTGTGAACCCAGTTTGTCTGTTTTCTGTAGCTCTAATGGCACCAGTAAGTTGCTGTAGGTGCACATCCCAGCTATCTTGTCGTTTCTTAGTGAAGCACCTTATCATCTGCGCAAGAGTGCGATTATAACGTTCAACTTGACCGTTTGAAGCTGGATGATATGCTGTAGTCCTTGTTTTCGTTATCTCTAGGAGTTCACAGAGTGTCGTACCACGTTACCATCAACGTTTTTCCTGTATGGATACGGTGTTTAATTTCCCCTTTAAATAGGCCCAAACCCATATCCCCTTTCGCAAACACGTCCTGAAATAGAATCAATAATTCTGCTATGTCCTTACTTTCTGACTGTGTCATACCTTTAATGGTCCTTGAATACAGATCTTGTATATGTTTTGGAATAAGTTCATTCATATCTTTAATTGAAAGAGCTTGTTCGACAGAGACCCTGTCAGACATATTTTTATCAAGATTTTGTGAACTTACTTGAGAGTGGTTATTATCAGCTTTAATGGATAAAATTGTATGTGCTGGTGGAACCATATTTGAGTTTTCGTTTGTCTCTGAAACAGTTGTCAGGCTATCAGATATTCTGTCAGCCTCTGCAGCTTGATGTGTTACAAAATATGGCTCGAAATTATTTAGTGACTTGTCAGAAAACCTGTCAAGTTCATTTACATCTGTCAAAGGTATTGTGCATTCTATTTCTGTGCCAATTCCAAATTTCAACCCTCCTTTCAAAGTGACAAACTTATTGGAGCCATTACGTACTACTGTTGAGACCTCTTGACCTATTTCGAGCACAACATTTGGTGTTAATAAACCTTTTAGTTCATAGTTCGGCTGTATAATAATATCAGAATTAGGTGTCCTATCAATCTCAATTTTTAATACCATCATTGACTGAGGGGGAACAACTGTTTTCCTCCCTACTGTTACTCTGTAAACATGTGAAATTTTACCCTCCTTATTACCTAAACAAATGGCGGGTATACGATCTTGATTTATCTGTACGGTATAATTACCTAAATCAATTATAGCCTTGAAATGTTCCAAAAAATCAATACCTAATATTACCTGATCTGTGATCTCTGCAGCCACAAACCTCCATTTGACTTTGAGTTTACCAACTGTCACGTCAAGGTCATCTGTGTATCTGGCTTCCATTTCAGACCCTTTTCCAGTCCCTTTCAATATTATGTGCTGCTTCATCTTTACTTTTGGCCCCAACTGTTTAAGGAGTGATGTACTGATCACGGAAACTTGAGCTTCACTATCTACAACAGCTAAAACTGTTTGCCCATTAAGAATTAAGTTTATGTACAATGTTTTTGAATCTGAATTATGTTATACAGAAATAGTTCCTGAATTTTCGCTGTATTGCCAATATCCTCTTTTTTTAAATTGTTTACATCTGTACATATTTGGCCACCATGCCCCGAGCTGATCAAGAATTGGCCGTCTTTCTTGATCCCTGGTAGTTTAAAGTGTTGTTACTTGGGGATGGAAATCTACTTCGTATGGGCGACCCATTTCGATACATTATCCTGCTTGGACAATCCCGGGCATAATGTCCTTCTTTTCCACACTGAAAACAGCCTGTTCCCCTATATGGGCTTGTTAACCTTTCTGGTGTAGGAGACCTATATGTACTTCTTGTCCTCTGGTTTTGACCCTGATTTTGGTTAATTATATTGAGAATCTACAAAATATTTTTTGTCTCTGCAAGATCATCTTCTGTTTTATTAAGTCTTTTCTCAATACTAGCACTTACCCCTCTATTATCATCATCTTTCTCAACAACCCCTACAGCAAATTTTTTTTTCTTCCTGTTCTTGGACATCTTCTGTATCTGAAAATGTAACTCTTTTCACTTCAGACTTCTTACCGCCCATAATAACTTTTTGGTTAGCTGCTGCACTACGTACAAATTGGACTGCTTGATCTAAGGATTCTGGGTTCTTGTCCATGGCAACCAAAGCAGCTCTTTTATCTAGACAACCTCTCAAAAATGCATCAGTAGCCAGCGTCTCAGCAAACTTCTCTGGAGTATCAGGATACCCATCAACCGCCAACTCCTGTGCCCTCTCTGCAAAATCTCTCAAATTCTCTTCATTGTCTTGCCTCAAATTCTGTAATAATCTACGTAAAATATGGGGTAATTCCTTTTTCCAAAATTTCTCATTAAATTTCTGACAAAACAGTTTATAATTTGCCTGTAATGATTTAACCCTGTTACTGTAGTACTTCAGATCCCTATCTCTTAAAAGTTCTATTAATTTGAACAATCTTTGCTCATCAGTCCATTTATATCTATCAGCTGTGGTAGAAAACTGAAAAAAGTATGGTCGCCAGTCACTTTTGTCATAAAAAATAGCCAGCTTTGGAGCAGATGGACCATATTTGTCGGGAGTCGAAGGGAGTTTATACTCCTGATTTCGATTCCCTGTCAGTTATTACCTTTTGAATTCTAGCAAGAGACTCTTGCTGTTCTATTTGAGATTGCATTTTCTCTGTTTTTTTCATGATACCGGTCTAATTCCTTATCTTTTGTTTCTACCATTTCTCTAAAATGATTTAATTCTTGTTTTACCTTTTGTAAGTATTCATTTCGCTCTTGCTCATACTGCAACCTTTGTTGTTCCCATATCATCTGGTCAGCCTGTAACTGAAAACTAACTACCATGTCAGAACGATCCTTTTCAATATTAGATATTTTATCCCTTAGTAATGCTACCTTTAACGCAAGATCTTCCCCCGATGGCTTAACTTCTTTAAAAGTTATTAGATTGTCTTTTAATAAAGATGCCAAAAGAGTACTAGAAATTTCTGTAATATCAAAGATGTTGTCTTCAGTAAGTGTACCTTTTCCTTCTCTTGCCCTTACTATGGCATTTGCTTTAGCCTCCCCAATGCCTTTTAACGACTTCAGTTGTAAAAATGTAGCTGTGTTAATATTCACTGGTTCTGTCATGATTGAATAAATCTATTTCTTATAAAATGAAATAAATATAAGACACAATGTTTTGCTATATAATTAATCAGTAACACTGACTAAATTGTTAACAGGTTAAGTTTCAGTAACACTGACACTTGCCTGTATCTCTTTGTCATTGACAATGACAAAGAAAAATGTATCAATCAAACTTCAGTTTCTAAAATGATTAAATAATTGTCCAATAAATAATCAGTGAAACTGACAAAGGATTATTGACAATTGTTTTAAACACTTAGAAAATTATCCGTATATTTCGTCAATTTCGAATCTTTTATTGTTTCAAAATTCAAAAAGAAAAATTTTGCCGCTACAAAATCATTTCCGGTATTCTCCAGGTGAGTTGAAACAAGGATTTGTATATACAAATCCTTGGTTGAAACAAACTTCTGACACCAATATAGTATTTGCTACTAGAACTTATATAGTAAGTAAGGTTACCTTGAGTTACCCAAGTAATTATGTGGCAAATGGCAGATACGACTTGAGGATTAGACGTCTGTCTTCATCAAGCTCTCTGATTATTCTGCAATGTTGGTTAGTACTCACCACCGGAAGTTGACAGTAACACTATAGGTAAATGTCCGGGTTCGGTGATAATCAGATCCGGACAAGTCAATTACAACATTCTTCCGTTTTCTTTTTTCTTATTAAGGGTCACTAAGTATAGTAAATAGAAAGGGTCTATATAATATATCAATGACCGCCGTGGATTGATTAGTTAACTGAGAATTGATAGTAAAAGCAAACACACTTTATTTATAGTAATGTATGTTCATAAACGTATGTTCATATTGAAATAAATAGAAAAAAAATGGAAATTTTGAGAAAAAAAGGGAGAAGGGCTTGAAAAACAATTGTCCTGTCCCCAAGAACCTTTAACTTTTATTGACTTTCCTGAAATTCTCCAGTCATTAATATTTTTACAAAAATTCATCCTACAACACTTTACATGTACTGGCTTTCAACCACGCTCTGGATGCCCGCGATTTCGCGGGTGTGTTTCTAGCATTTATCATCATGCCTTGCTAAAGTATTTCAGTTTGGGTTATATTTGGAGGAAAACGAAAATATAAGCGCTCATATGATTATTTTTCCCGTCATCGGACTGACTTTTTGAGAAATATAAAAGACTTCCGCTGCCCTTTATGCCTGTTTTGAAATTAAACACAATTTGCATAAGTACTTGGGACAGAACAATTATATTTTTGTGTTTTTCTGTATACTATGATCATACATATACTATAGATAAAGTGTATTTGCTATTTATATATATATTATGAATTCCAATAGTTTTCTTTCCACGACGGTCACTGAAATATTTCTGTATACTGCATACATATACTATGAATAAATTGTATAAATTTTCTATAATTTACTATAAATTCCAATAGTTTACTGGGGTGACTTTTAATATATCAGTGACCGTTTTCTCATATAGTAATTATAGTATATATATAATATATGTATGTTCATAGTATACAGAAAAACAGAAAGAATAAAAATCGGTATTTGGAAAAAAGGGGGAGGGCAAAAAAAATAAAATTTGCTCAGTCCCCAAGTACCTTTGACTTTTGATAACTCTCCTGGAATTCTCCAGTTATATTTTTTTTACAGTTTACATACGCTCTATTTCCCCACGATTTCGCGGGTGTGTTCTAGTATACGTAATAATTCAGACACATGTTACTTTACCCTGATACCCTGATAATTGATAAGTGTCGGACTAATGGGTTGTCAGATTATTATGCTGTCGGAGCAATTAGTTGTCGGAATATTGTGTTGTCGGACTAATGGGTTGTCGGACCATTAGGCTATCGGTTTAATGGGCTGTTGGACTAATGTGCTGTCGGAATAATGGCGTGTAAACACGTGTAATATTGTAGAACTATTATATTTTTGATTTGTAAAACTTCTTAATGTGTAAAACTTTTTGATTTGTAACTTGCGGATTTATTTTAACTTGCAGTTGTTCTTCAGAAACAGAACTTCTTATTGGTGGGCAGCTGCATGTTTTATGTAACGAACGAAGAAAATACGTTAACAATATATTTAACACATGGCATGGATAAAATCTCTTTGTTCTTACTGTGCTATAATCTGAATAATGCACAGCTAAGGTGTGCATTAACTTCCTCAAATATACTGCAAAGTTCAAATTTATTCTTAATTACCTTTCAGGGGCGTTTCCTGGATTCTCAAAGGGGTGTTACACGTACTCTATAAAATTAAAAAATATCATCGTTTGTAGCGAGACTTAAAATGTAACGTTGACCAATTCAAAGATGACCAACTTATTCGCCCCCTCCAAAAAAATAATAAAAATTAAAACAATATCCGCCATCTGACTTGAAGTTTAACAAAAGTTGATTAAGTAAACACTTTGTATACAAACATCGTCGTTTCAAAATAAGAAAAAAAGATTGTTGGTGTTTTAATGTCACTTTTAAGCGCCACATTTCGGCTGTTCTGTGGCGCCCGTTTTTATTGGTAGAGGGAGCCAGAGTGTCCGGAGAAAGCCACACACCTTTGATAGGAAAACTGACAGTGCTAATCAATTAATACTCGAAAACCCCCGTACGGGCGGAGCCCGTCCTCAAACCCTCAGTGTTGACTGTCTAGTCTAGTGATTACAGTAGAAGAACTACTTAGAATTTTTGGAAAACGAGGCCTCTGATGAAAATCAGAAAGGTTTCTCCTGACTTTTTTATTATATAAACTGGGACATAACATTTTATTTTTTAGTTTTGCGCACACAATGTAATTAAAAATCTTAAATCTAATACGGAAGCCGTAAGGGGACACACAAAACATTAGAATTTTTTTTTTTTAATTCGAGATCACGATAAAACATTACCGTTTTACCGAGATCTCGATAAAAAATATATCGTTATCTCGAGAAAACGAAACTGTTATATCGAGATCTCGTATTATTAAATCGTTATCTCGGTTTAATATATCGAGATCTCGATATAAAATATATCGTTATCTCGAGAAAACGAAACTGTTAAATCGAGATCTCGGATTATTATATCGTTATCTCGATTTATTAAAACGAGATCTCGGATTATTAAATCGTTATCTCGGTTAAATATATCGAGATCTCGATTAAAATATATCGTTATCTCGATAAAACGAATCTGTTTTTCTGAATTCGTCATTCTGATGTTACAAATATTCAAATTAATATCAGAAACAAAAATTCAAAGCACTCTTTAAAAATTTTAACTTAACTTTAATTCATTCATTTATTTAGTTTCGGGGAATAAACTAGTGGACTTCCCTAGCTATTATTAACCGAAATTCCTTGGTTCAATGTATGGAAAACCTGACTACCAAAACATATAAATATATTAAAATACTCAACGTTACCATTTGTTTATTTTCACAGTACCTTTGATGTTCTTCCTGCCATATTTATAGATATAACATGTCCATTTTGCCGCAATGACCATTAGAGGGGTTACAGAAGACCTACATGCCAAAATTAGCGTGAAAATTATTAAAATAGCTAATTTTGAATAATGAATGGGATATTTTGAATAATGGAATGGACTGTTGCGACCCTTCAGACCCTATACAGATATACATTAGACCTTATTCGAAAGCTTATTAATAGAGAAACAAAAGGAATATAGTCAATATGTCCTGCAACGCATATTAGAGGAGTAACCAAGGACCTAAAAAAAGAAATACGGGTGAACATCATAAAATAGCTTATTTTGAATAATGGAGTGAACTTCTGCGACCCGTCAGCCCATAATTAAGGAAAAATTTATGGACCATTTGAAAGCTTATTAATAGAGAAACAAAATGGTCATAAATAATATGTGCCGCAATGACCATTAGAGTGGGTTACGGAGGACCTAAATGCCTAAATACGCGTGAACGTTAAGAAATATGTAGCCAATTTTGAATAATGGAAGGGATATTTTGAATAATAGAATGGACTGCTGCGATCTTATAGTCCCTAATTACATACATACCTTATACCTCATTCAAAAGCTTATTTATAGAGAACAAAAGACATATAGTCAATCTGTTCCGCAACGCATATTTGAGGATTGACATAGAACCTACATGTCGAAATACGCGTGAACATTAAGAAATAGCTTATTTTGAATAATGGAATCGATATTTTGAAAAATGGAATGGACTGCTGCAATCCTTCGGCCCCTAATTACATACATACCTTATACCTTATATAGCTTATTTATAGAAAACAAAAGACATATAGTCAATATGTTCCGCAACGCTTATTAGAGGAGTAACGCAGACCCTTCGACCCCTTTATACACTACTTGAAAGCTTAAAGAAAGAGGGATACAATGGTATATTAATAAGCTTTCGAATTAGGTATACTGTATATTTGGAATTAGGGCTTGAAGGGTCGCGACAGTCTATTCCAATATTCCAAACATCCATTCCATTATTCAAAATTGGCCATTTCTTAATATTCACGTGTATTTTGGCATTTAGGTCCTCATTAACCTCTCTAACTGTCATTGCGGCACATACTATTTATATCATTTTGTTCCTCTTTTAATAAGCTTTCAAATGGTGTATAAAGTTTTCCTTAATTTGTGGCTGACGGGTCGCTGAAGTTCATTCCATTATTTAAAATAAGCTTTTTCATAATGTTCAGCCGTATTTCTATTTTTAGGTCCTTCAATACTTCTCTAATATGCGTTGCGGAACATATTGACTATATAAATTTTGTTCCTCTATTAATAGGCTTTTAATTGAGGTCTATTAACAGCAAAGGTAACGTGAAAATAAAAATAAAGAATACGTTGAGTATTTTAATACTTATATATATGTTTTGGTATTCAGGTCGTCCATACATTGTACAATGGAATTTCGGTTAAAAATAGTTAGGGAAATCCACTAGTTTATTCTCTGAAACTAAATAAATGAATGAATTAAGTTAAAATTTTTAAAGAATGCTTTGCATTTTTTTTTTTATATTAATTGGGTATTTGTTAGATAACAACAAAATGACGAATTCAGAAATACAGTTTCGTTTTATTGAGATAACGATATATTTGTATCGAGATCCCGATATATTTAACCGAGATAACGATTTAATAATCCGAGATCTCGTTTTAATAAATCGAGATAACAATATAATAATCCCGAGATCTCGATTTAATAAATCGAGATGACGATATAATAATCCAAGATCTCGGTTTAATATATAGTTTCGTTTTCTCGAGATAACGATATAATAATCCGAGATCTCGATATAAGAGTTTCGTTTTCTCGAGATAACGATATAATAATCCGAGATCTCGATATAACAGTTTCGTTTTCTCGAGATAACGATACATTTTTTATCGAGACCTCGATATATTAAACCGAGATAACGATTTAATAATTCGAGATCTCAATATAACAGTTAAGTTTTTTCGAGAGAACGCAACTGTTATATCGAGATCTCGGATTATTATATCGTTATCTCGAGAAAACGAAACCCTTATATCGAGATCTCGGATTATTATATCGTTATCTCGAGAAAACGAAACTATATATTAAACCGAGATAACAATATAATAATCCGAGATCTCGATATAATAATCCGAGATCTCGATATAATAAATCGAGATCTCGATATAATAAATCGAGATAACGATTTAATAATCCGAGATAACGATTTAATAATCCGAGATCTCGATATAACAATTTCGTTTTATCGAGATAACGATATATTTTTTATCGAGATCTCGGTAAAACGGTAATGTTTTATCGTGATCTTGAATTAAAAAAAAAAATTTCTAATGTTTTGTGTGTCCCCTTACGGCTTTATAAATCTGTGTTAAAGGCAAAAAAGATAATAATGATTTTTAATAGTTTCTGCCAAACAAATAAATCATGTATTTAAGAATATTGAAATCTGATTTGAATAAATTTTAGACTCAATACATTTGGGGTCGGGGGGGAGGGGTTAAAGATTGGAAAGAAAATCGTTGTTTCTGTTTATCTAACATTTTAAATTTATGTACTAACATCTTTCTCGGTTCATCTTTCTCTAAGCATATCAATTAATATCTACTCAATAACACCGATTTGAAAGTACAATATGTCAAAGTATTAATAGTCACTTATTTCCAAAAAATATTATGATTAAATTTAACAGAAACGATCGAAAAAAATTACAATTAAATCGCAAATAATGTAACAATTTAGGAAGAAGTCTAAATATAAAAAAAAATAATAATAATTTAAAACTTACCAACCTCTATTATATAAACATGATAAAGGCTCATTTCCAACTTTCTATATTCTACAAGAAACTTTCCTATGAGCCGTGGATTGCGGAATATCGTTTGCATATTTCTAAAACGTTCACATAAATTAATGGCGTCATGTGTTAAAACAGTAAATGGCCAATCAAATCGGTATATTGGATTTAATTTGCACGGCTCGTGTGACCCTTTAACCAGAACTCCTACGTCGTTCGGGTGAATCAGGGTCACCCAAGCTATGCTGATTAAATCCAATATACCGACTTGCTTGGTCAATAACTATAACGAAATTGCATTACACATTTTAAAAAAGTAACATTTTACATTTATCAAGCTGAAATGTAGAAATCCATGCAATAGATGAAGAAAATACATGTTACAAATTAAGAAATAACATTTTACAAATTTAAGAAAATGCATGTAACATATGGCAAGCCGTTCTCGTCAAAACTATGTTTAAATCCTTTTTTCGAAAAAATTACACCATGAGATTAAAAAACCTAAATTAACACACTGAGAAATCGAAATGACACACTGAGATTTAAAATTACACACTGAGATTAAAACAAATGAAAAACACACACTGAGAAATTAAAATTACACACTGAGAGTTTAAAAAGACACACTGAGATTAAATAAATTGAAAAACACACACTGAGAATTGTTAATTACACACTTAGATTTCAAAAATACACATTGAGATTAATATGCAAAACGTATAATCACAAAATTACTGAACTTAGAGGAAAATCAATTCGGAAAGTCCATAATCACATGGCAAAATCAAATAACAAAACGCATCAAAAACGAATGGACAAGAACTGTCATATTCCTGACTTGGTACAGGCATTTTTAAATGTAGAAAATGGTGGATTAAACCTGGTTCTATAGCGCTAACCCTCTCACTTTAATGACAAATTACTAATGAATATTCATGAGATGAATAATTTATCATAGTCTCTAGAACTCTTGTCATTATTATGAAATGCGGTTCCTTCAACCAACGTTCATAATAAATTTTGCTAACTCATATTCATAAGTTATTTGTCAATATAATTCAGATTAATATTATTGCTAACGGTGTATTGGTATTGTTTGCTTAAAACTGTTTAAACATAGGTCCTTTTTCAAAAGTCTTTCAACTGTTACCCTGATTTCGCAAGGTAATCTTTTATTTATATTTTTGCTGTTACGTTCATATGTTATAATAGACACTTGGGTGAACATGTCATTGCATTGTTTGTCTTTTTGTAGATTGTTCCGATGATTTCTTATAATTTTAATAAAGTTTTCAACATTTGGTTATATCAGAGACATATAATACATGTCTCTGGTTATATTTTGTAATGAGAGTAAATGGGTATTTGTCTTATTCTATTAGTCTTTAACGTTGTATTGCTAATGTATTTTATAAAACATTTAGCTCCAGATTGAAGGACTAACGAGTTATGTCCCCTAGTTGTTTTAAGCTTGTAATTATTATAGATTAAGATTACGTATGCTAATTAGATATGTGCGCATAAAAGTGCGCACAAATCTCAGTGTGTAATGTAAAATTCTCAGTGTGTGTTTTTCAGTTTATTATATCTCAGTGTGTCTTTTGGAAATCTCGGTGTGTAATTTTCAATTCTCAGTGTGTAATTTTCAATTCTCAGTGTGTGTTTTTCATTTTTCGTAATCTCAGTGCGTCTTTATGTAATCTCAGTGTGTAATTTCTTATTCTCAGTATATGTTTTTAGTTTTTTTAATCTCAGTGTGTTTTTATTAAATTCTCAGTGTGTAAAATTTTCGAAAAATGTTTTAAACATAGTTTTGACGAGAACTTGCCATAGTAACAAATTTAGAAATTGCATTCAACAATTGAATAATTATGGCGGATATTCCCTTCTATAGCAATAAACCATAATGATAGTTCATAAGTATACAAATAAATTAATGTACTGTACAAACATGTACTGTTATATCGGTTTATAACTTCTTTACTTATTATCTAAAACCTATATTGATTTCTATATTGATAACAAAATAAATGAGTTTCACGAAATGCAATTGCTTAAGTGATAAAAGAAATATAGTCAGTTAGTAAGCATACATATGTATGATTTTTCAGGAAAAGGTATTTCACACATATCTATACTATTGTTTTTAATATATGTTTTATAAGATAAATAAAATTGTTTTCATAACATTCAATTTTTTTTTCAGTGGCCATGACAGCTCATCCTTCATTCAATGGAAGGTTACAAGGCATTATAAAGTTTGATTACATCAAATTTAGTGTTGGCATCAACAATCTACCAACATATAAAAGTACCGGGAAGTTTATGGTGGAGAAGGAGGGACTATACATAATAGCGGTTTCAATCTACTCCAAGACCAATAATGCTAACTACTACATTTCCCTGAATGGAAATACGATATCGTACACAAGGATTGCTTATACCAGTAATCTTCCTTCTTTAATGCAACATACCGGTTCTGTTGTTCTAGTACGACAGTTACATCCTAATGATAGTCTGTGGGTATACTATACTGGTACCTATTATATATATGGCGGGATTTGGTCGACACTTACCATTGTAAAAATCAAATAAAACAATCACTAACATCTTAAGCAAAATAATGTCCGTGTTTACAGACATAAAACAGATTGTAATTCTTTAATCACATTTATATGACTTTCAACACTAAAATTATAACCATCGCTATATAGAACTAGAAAGGGTGATACAATGAAATACATGTAGTTGAAATTATGACATATATATCATGCTATATAGAATTATCGAGTTCGTGAAATATATTTCTGAATTAGGTTAAAAAAAAGACAAAAGTAATGTGAATTTTGTTATATTTATGTAGTTGAAGATCATGGCCATATGTTAACTTTTTTTATGTATTTTGAATATGTTGTGTCGTTGGGTTGCTTTTTTGGGGCACAAATTCTCTCACTTTCTTTTGTTGATTAATCATATTATTTTTAAAAACTATACCTTGAGTCAGTTTTCGCAAGGTAAAGATGATCCCAAATTCCGGTCATAGGTTTGTAAATACAGTTGTACTTTAAGAAATGAAGTTGCAGAAAAGGACTGACATGGTTAACCAAAACAGGAAAATATGCTTTAATCATTGTGATATTTGGGAAATTTGCTGTATTACTGCTTTTCGGAAAATTCAAGAATATTTTTTTTAATTTTGTGTCAACATCGCCAGCTTTGATTTAAATGTAAGCAAGACAACAATTAAACATGAGAGGACAATGTCAAACATGAGAGGACAATGTAAAGCACGATATGTCACTGTAAAACATGATTGGACAATGTCAAACAGGATAGATCTATACCAAACATGATAAGATATGTCTAAATATGATTGGACTGTTTTAAGAAAATACAAGCTGCTTAACGATTTCCTTGGTTTTTCCAGATTGGGGTATAGTGTTTTGAAAACAACTTTCATTGCTTACTTCTATTCACGGAGTTCCAGTAAAACCTTCAATTTTGTTCATATTTTTTCCATTTAGAAAAGAGGGACGAAAGATACCAGAGGGACAGTCAAACTCATAGATTGAAAATAAACTGACAACGCCATGGCTAAAAATAAAATGACAAACAGACAAATAATAGTATACAGAAGACAGAACATAGAAAACTAAAGACTAAGAAACACGAACCCCATCAAAAACTAGGGCTGTTCTCAGAAGCTCCGGAAGGGTAAGCAGATCCTGCTCCACATGTGGCACATGTCGTGTTGATTTTGTTATATTACAAATGCGGTAAATAGTATAATTCGATAGATCAAATTCGTGAAAAGGGAATGGTATTGTAGTAACGACATAAGGAACATATCCGATATCATCTGTGAAATGGTTATTCCATAACGGTCAACCAACTCGTGATGGCGTCCGTGAAATTTACGAAGGGATGATTTCAACTTCACCATTTGGAACTCTTAATTTAATAACTTCCTTGTAATACCGCTGTCCCACTAGACCACCATCGCACTACGATCTGTGAAAAAATGCAAATTTTGACAATCGTAGTACGATCGTGTAGATCGCAGTAAGGTCGTAATAAGGTCGTGGTGATGTCTTCAAGAACGTGATGAGCGTGGTCAACATTGAACATGTTCAAAACAATCGTGATGCGGTCGTGGCGAATTAAGATCATAGTAGAATCGTAGTGAGAGCGTAGTAAGGTCGTTGTAAGATCGTGAAGGTCGCTGTACCATCGTAGCGGGAGCGTAGCTAAAGCGTGTTTCTATTCGTAGAGACCGCGCTACTATCTCACAGCGACGTTACCACGACCTCACTACGACCATCTAGTTCTCACTGCGACCCATCTACGCTTCTACTACGACTATACCTGTTTACCCCACGCTGTTCAAGATCATAGTACGATTCTAGCACGCTCTTCTTACGACCTGACTACGGTCATACTACGACCATCGTGTGCATTGTCTTTTTTCACATGAAATTTATAAAAAGCTTTCCATGTTTTGTTTGTCTGTATGCAATCTTTTTCTTTAACTGCTCAACCATGCTTGACACATCTGTGTCATCCCTGCTATCGTTCACTAAAACATCGTAATTTGAGCTTGATGGACCAGCAGTAGGTTGTGATTCAGGTTGCATTGGTCGGCTCGACATCTCTAGATCAGGATTCGTTACTATAAGAGCTCCCTCTGCCTCAACATCTACTCTTACCACCACGCCCACGTATTCTGAGAGATTTTGGTGGCATAACTGTGTTGTGTCCGAGGAATCTACTGTTATGTATTAATCAGAAATATAAGGAATGGAACAGTATTTATATGGAACACGATGTTGACGTTATTGATGAGAACATAGTAAGATCACGAATGTAGTATAATAGTGGTAAGAACGTGTTATAATCGCAGTAGAAGCGTGGTAAGATCGTGTTGCAATCGGATAACTCGTGGTATGGTCGTAGTAAGAACGTGATGAACGCAGAAAGATCTTGATAAGCGTAGTGAGGTCGCAGAATAAGCGCGTTGAGAACGTAGTATAATCGTAGCGGGATCGGTGTAGAAGCGTAAAGCATCGGTCACACCTTACCGGATAGCTCGAACGGACGCCTAACAGATAACTTTTTTTCAATCCGTTGATGTCCGTTAGACGTCCGTTCTTATCCGTTAGACGTCCGTTCTTATCCGTTAGACGTCCGTCCATATCCGTTTCATGTCCGTTTAGCGTACGTTTTATCCGTCGACGTCCGTTCTGTCCGTTGGAAAATTTTGAGCATGTTCAAAACTTTGAACGGACGTCCAACGGATAAAATGTCCGTTAAACGTCCGTTTTGTACTATACTCGTCCCTTTTGCTTCCGTTTCGTATCCGTTACTTGTCCGTTATACATCCGTTGGAGGTCTTGTAGACAAATTCACCAACGGACGTCTACCGGACGTTTAATGGATAAAACGGATGTCGAACGAATGTGAAACGGACTTCTACCGGACGTATAACGGATAAAACGGATGATGACCGGATCTGAAACGGATAAATGACGAATGAAAAATTCGCGTCAGATATGCCAATCATTGGTATGTCTGATTTTTTTAGTGTAATGAAGTCTTATATTCCCTAAAGGGCACGTCTTCACTATCAACAAATCTTATTCAGATTAGACACTACCCATATGGTTGCATTTTGGAGAACAAACCAAAACCAGTTACACAGAAACTTTTTGAATATTTATGCGATTTACATGTATTTTTATGCCTTAAAATTTTCTGTATATCTCTGTTCATCCGTTTTATCCGGTACGCTTCCATTAGGTGTCCGTTTTATGCAGTACTCGTCCGTTGGATGTACGTTCGTCATTATCCTGGTTCCCGGGACTACGTTCCAGGCATTAGCTATTAGCATACTCTCTCACGAGGTTATATTGGTATATGTGTAACATAGTGATATTAGGAACCAGTCTATTTCGACATCCGTTCTGTCCGGTACGTTTCCGTTTCTCGTACGTTGCATATCCGTTGTGTGTCCGTTATAAATGCATTCGTTACGCGTCCGTTTTATTTGGTTAGTACATAAACGGACTCCTAACGGATAACAATTTTGTCAACGGACAACTTTTATTTTCATCCGTTAGGTTTCCGTTCGTGCTATCAGGTAAGGTGTGTTTGCCATGTGTTTTTTGTTAATTCGATTACATGAAGAAATTGGAAGTTCAATATTCGTAGTATATTATTGAAATTTTAGTCTTAATTAATACCAAATAAAGTGTATAAATTGTACAGAAAGGAACAACATTATGTAATTAAAAACTAACTAAATGATAGAATTGTAAAATGAAATACGAGAATGTAGCTTTTAGTGAATGTTTTTGGGAATATCAAAAGAAAAGATAGGGTCACCGTACGTTTTTTTCTGGCTACAATACAAAATAGCAAAATTCCATGCAGATTCCTACAGAAAATGCACTGTTTTAGAGGTACTTTCCCTGAAAATGCCAATATTAAAAAATCAAGTAAAAATCAAGTAAAAATAATTTACACTTTTACCGATATTAACATTTAAAAGTTATAATCATGAACATTTGTTCTTTTAAATTAAAATTCACGTTAGTTATATGCATTCCTGGATCAAATTTTGCTAACATTATTAAAAATCTGGACCCTTGGTTCTCTGTTCTTTACAATCCAAGATGGCGAAAGACAACCTTTACGGTAATATTATATTTCTTTCTATGAAGAAATAACATAAAAAATGGGATTCACACTAAATAACCCACATAGAAGAGTATAGATTATTTCAGATTTGAGGTCTATAATATTCTTAAAAAATACTCAAAGAAAACGAAAGTAAAGTAGCATATAAAACTGAAAGCAGGCTCAAGGTACATAACCTTCTACATAATATATGGAATAATGACAATAGTTCATATAAAAAAGAAGATGTGGTATGATTGCCAATGAGACAACTATCCACAAAAGACCAACATGACACAGACATTAACAACTATAGGTCACCGTATTCAGTTCGCTGTAATTCTCTTCTTTGAACTTGTTGACTTGGTTACCATCTTACACTCTGAATTTTACTTGCCAATTTCCATTCCTTTAACAGTAAAGCGTTTGGTGTCTTTTCAATGATACATCCACCCAACGGCAAAATGTGAGGCGACCCAGAGGGCAAAATACAGTACTTAAAGTGTCTATACAAAGCTTTAGCTCAAAATCGCTTCCGAGTCTATAAAAGTGGGAAAAAATAAAATCACAAAAATACTGAAATCAGAGGAAAAGTAAATTGGAAAGTCCCTAATCGCATGGCAAAATCAAATGACAAAACACATCAAAAACGAATGGACAACAACTGACCAACAACTGTAATATTCCTGACTTGGTACAGGCATTTTTAAATGTAGAAAATGGTGGATTAAACCTGGTTTTATAGCGCTAAACCTCTAAAAATATATTTCAAATAACAAAAAAACAATAATATAAAGCATACGTCAACTACGATTCCAAAATGTGGACTTGCACATGCAAATGTTGTTAGAACTGACTCAAACTGCCTACAATCCTATCGTTCACTTTATTCCTTTAAGATATTTGTGTGTCTCTCGTGTTAGACAAGTTTAATAGATCTGAACATATTCCATTAAGGGCTCAGTAAGTAAGCATTCACTCAAATCTTTCCCATACAAAAATAAAATCGTTAGTTTTACTAGTGACTGTTAAGAACATTGTCTGGTAGTATCCAAAATACAGCAACAGTTACTTATAGTCCAGTAATTCGATATTCAAATTATTAAATTTCTTGAAGTGGCATTGTCCTTACTGTAAACATTAAAACAAAAATGGCCAAAAACAGTTTCATTAAATTGCATTCAAGTTCTATATTATATTTCGTACGTTGATAAAAAAAAAAAAAAAAAATATTTTAATGGTTTATCACGTTGAAATTTTCATCCAATAGCGCTAAACTATGTATGCAAGGAAACCCAAACTCAATGATTGACTGATTCAAATTTGCATGAAGGTTACACTAGGTACAGTTTTTGGTGAAGATGAAAAGATGCAAAAAAATAAGGTTTATTTAAATAAATACAACAAACATGCATCTTCGCTAGCCATGGGTTCCGATCCCCCCTGTCCTCTCCACCCTTAGCAGATTAACAGGTCGGGAACTCTACCATATATGGAAATGCATGAATTACAAAAATGTAGCATACTTATGTCCTCGCACATGTAACTGTTTATTTACGTGTGACGCAATTTATGTTTACCTGGGTGTTTGACCAATTCATTACATGATTAACAATGCACGAAGGGCTACTACGTGTTTACTATCAACGAAGAACACGTGTTAATTCCTGAAATACAACACATTTTTTTTGTGCAATGCGGGATCAACATTTTCGCTAAGTTTTTCATTTTATGTATCCACATTTATAGTTCGTGATAAAAAGTATTCGTTCTATGCTCAGTTTAACGAAGAGTTGTTTCTATGCGAAGAAACAAGTGTTTTCACTATCCGGTATATAGCCATTAATATGTTTGATGTTTGATACGGAGATTTCAGGTTTCGTCCACCAGACAGCAACGAAACAACAGTGAAAACACAATTACTAGTATAAGGTTAGTCGTCGATAACAGTCGGTGCTAATATTTATGAGGGCAGCAACTTTCGTACAGAAAGTTAAAGAAAAATATGTGATCCTTGAATTTTGAGTTCGTTCAAAAAGGCCAAGACTTGGAGTTTGTCAAATATCTGATGGGGTTTTCACTATTTTTTAATGATATTGTACCTTCTTTTATGATTAAAAGGTAATTTAAATTGCCGATAAGAATGTGTTCGTTCATTTGTTTTTAAGAAACAACAACGTATACTCATCAAGCGGGGCCATTTTTAGCCGTTTATAAGGAATGAGTTTTTCTCATTGTTGAAGTTTGCATATCATTAGTTTCATCCACTTCATTTGAGCTTAAGTAGATAATTGTCCCGTTGGAAATCATATCCCATTTCCTGAAGGTAGTGAAGCAAACTGTAGTTTCATTTTGTCTTTGCAAAGTTCGTTTTTATTTCTAATGGAGATATTAGATAATTTTTATTTCTTTAACGGACTCAGACATTTGCCAACCTTAATAAAATCATTAATATGAATGTATGTTCAGTTTTTTTCTGCAGTTTGTCACAAACATGTTTAAGAAATTTTATTTGACAATAAAGAATATCATTATTAATGATTTTATCCATGTTTATGTGCGACAAAGTGGGAACTTTGATATGTTTGTGAAAATTGCAGCGTTGGATCTAATAAAATTGAGAATGGAAATGGGGAATGTGTCAAAGAGACAACAACCCGACCAAATAAAAAACAACAGCAGAGGGTCACCAACAGGTCTTCAATGTAGCGAGAAATTCCCGCACCCGGAGGCGTCCTTCAGCTGGCCCCTAAACAAAGTTATACTAGTCCAGTGATAATGAACGCCATACTAATTTCCAAATTGTACACAAGAAACTAAAATTAAAATAATACAAGACTAACAAAGGCCAGAGGCTCCTGACTTGGGACAGGCGCAAAAATGCGGCGGGGTTAAACATGTTTGTGAGATCTCAACCCTCCCCCTATACCTCTAACCAATGTAGAAAAGTAAACGCATAACAATACGCACATTAAAATTCAGTTCAAGAGAAGTCCGAGTCTGATGTCAGAAGATGTAACCAAAGAAAATAAACAAAATGACAATAATACATAAATAACAACAGACTACTAGCAGTTAACTGACATGCCAGCTCCAGACTTCAATTAAACTGACTGAAAAATTATGATTTCATCATATGAACATCAGGCACAATCCTTCCCGTTAGGGGTTTAGTATCATACCATCATAACATATATGAGAAGAACATAACCCGTGTCATGCCAACAACTGTTTTTAGAATAAATGTGTTTAGTTCCGATGCAAAGACCTTATCAGTGACTCAATATTAACGCCAAAATATGCAATCTTTAATGACTTGACAACAGTATCGTAATTATATCCCTTCTTAATAAGTCTATTCAAAGGTTTTGTAAGTTTCTGAGGTGAATACTGACACCTTTGTGCTTTATAAAGAATATTTCCATAAAAAATTGGATGTGAAATACCTAAACGTATTAGAAGTCTGCATGTTGAGCTATATTTACGAATGATGTCTTTATACCGATGATAAAATTTAGTAAATGTTTAGACTAGTTTGTGATATCGAAAACCCTGGTGTAATAATTTTTCAGTAATACATGAATTTCTCTCGTTAAAATCTAAAACATTGCTACATACACGAGCGAATCGTACAAGTTGAGATATATAAACACCGTAAGATGGTGACAAGGGAACGTCACCATCTAAAAACGGATAATTAACGATAGGAAATGAAAAATCATCCCTTTTATCATAAATTTTAGTATTCAGCTTTCCATTAGTGATATAGATATCAAGATCGAGAAAAGGGCAGTGGTCATTGTTAGTATTAGCTTTATTTAAAGTAAGTTCAACAGGATAAATTTCATTAATATACATACTGAAGTCGTCATTATTGAGAGCCAAAATATCATCCAAATATCTAAAAGTATTATTAAATTTGTTTATCAGATGTTGTTTCGATGGGTCTTTGCTTATTTTTGTCATAAATTGTAACTCATAACAATACAAAAACAGGTCCGCAATAAGTGGTGCACAGTTAGTCCCCATTGGAATTCCGATAATTTGACGATATACGGAATCTCCAAAGCGAACAAAAATGTTATCTAGTAAAAATTCAAGGGCATATATAGTATCAAAGCATGTCCAATTAACATAGTTTTTTTGTTTATTGCTACTAAAAAATGACCTAAAAGAGTTTGAACATATATATTCACATTCTGATTTTTTGAATGCCCATTTAATTAGGTGTGTGAATTTTTTCTTAATGAGAATGTGAGGCAATGTGGTATACAGGGTAGAAAAATCAAAAACTTTGAACAGATTCAAAATCACCAATATAAGCATGCAATTTATCAAGTACTTCCAACGAGTTCTTGACACTCCAAAAGTAATTTATTCCACTATTTTCGAAGGCCTTATTTGAACAATTTATTATCAGGTTTTTAATTGTACCAAGTGTGCCGGTAAGAAGAATAGACAATTTAGTAGTTGAACAATGGCTTGAAGACGAAATAAATCTATATTTGTAAGGGGTTTTGTGTAGCTTCGGAAGCCAATACATGGTTGGGACTTTCATTGTATTTGGCTCTGCTTGTAAAGCGGTGGCTAAAAGTTTATGTTTGTTACAGATTTCGTTTTCTGAAAATGGAGTCTAAACCTATTGTATTTCTTTTATCTATTGGATAAATTTCTTCTCCTTGAGTATATAAAATAAGGCCGTTGTTTTTTTGTTCTTTGGATTGTTTTGCACTTGTGATTCGTGGTCCCTTTATAGCTTACTTTTCAGCATCTATAATACTAAAATTACGAGGTCCAATTTGTCAGCCGTCATCACGTAAAAACGACGAATCAAAGAATTCACTTTTATATACAACTTATATAGTACAAAGGTGTAGATCAAAAATTACACCACTCCAGGGCCTTTTGTTTTCCACGTAATTAATATTGCCAATAATTAGGAAGTTCCGGGTCGAGTCCGATACCGATACCAATAGTATAATCACCTGTTACCTATTACCTTATCTGTACGTTCCGCATCTGACAGGCGCACCACCAAACGGTGTATTCAGGATTAATATGCTATATTTACGGGTCATAATCACAGGGTTGACACTACTAAATTGTCAAATTGTTACCTATTGTAGTATTTTAATCCTTAAGACTTTCTAAGATAACAATACGAATACTAAAAATCTGGACTAAAAATAAGTTTCAATTTGTTAGCGGGAATGACGTAAAACAGCGAATCAAAGAATTCAACTTTATTTATAACGAATATAGGACAATGCTGTTGATTAAAAAATACTCCATTCCAGGACCTTTTGTTTTCCAAATAATTAATATTACCAATAATTGATAAGTTCCAGTTCGACGGGTTCAAACAGAAAGATTTGCAAGCAGAGAAAATTGTGTATCTTATAATCGGCATGACTTTATCAGATGACAGTACTAATACTAAAATAAGGCTTGCGCATAGTTATATACTTTACTTCAGTCACGGACCCGCGATATCACGGGTGTGTTCTAGTTGAATCTATGATTGCTTACTCTACTAGATTGTGTCTTGGATGGAAAGATGTCTCATTTGGCATTCATACCTCATCTTCTTATTTCTATAAACAAAGCACGTTCTAGAAAAACCTTATAGGTAATAATGGCCCACTATGATCCAGGGGCCGTATGCATAAAACATCTTAACTTAAGTATTCCTTAAACTTAGATTTCACTAAGAATTTCCTTAGTTAAGTCAAATTCTTAAATGGTATGCATAAACTTACTTAAGTATTCACTTAACTAAGGAATACTTAAATCAAAACCTTTCTCTAGTTACCGTATGATAAATATATATGTACTCATCCGTGTAAAAGTTTGTTATGATTATTTTAATTTATTGATCAATGCATGCTTTTATTTTAAAGAGCTGGGTTAAATTGATATAGGCATGTAAAACAATTCAATAGAACGTAACATAGTTTAATGATGAACAATTGGCGCATATAAGACAACGCTTTTTATGGTTGATGTATGGTTGATGCTTTGACGGATGAGCATTGGTAATCCAAAACTCTCCTCTACTTAATCTTTAATTATCTTTCATGGGTGTAATATTTTCTGGAGACAACAATATGTTTTAAACTCTAACAAAACATGATCAAGGTTAAATCAGTGGCGTAGCACAAGACTGAGTACAGCATTGTAAGCATGCATGTGCTAACAAATAATTTTACAAAACACTTTTTTTCAATAAAATGTTCACTTATCGTGGAGCTTATTATGCGCTGCCATCTCCCTGTCCAGAACCCTTGCCTTCATTTGATTATAGTTTAAAAAAAATCTATTTTGATGTGAAATTAACATTTTTATCACTTCCCTTTTACAACAAAAAAAGGGGGAGGGTAGATTGTTTTCCAGAAATCCATATACAAACTAGGGTATGTTTCAAAAGTCCTACTATCTTTACTAAAACAAATTATTACAGTAAGTAAATTCTCCACATCTTAACGAACTTAGAAATATTTTCGAACCGCAATATATCTCTCTGAATATATAAGGTAATATGAAAAAATAATTTAAAACGAGTAAGGTATCACAAATACCTTATATAACCGACGAATTCCATGGGGGTGTAGCAGTGGGGACTTCTGACTGCCGTAACAGTGATTCCAAACAATCAACCTAATTGTTTCATATCCTCCCCCCTTTTATGAAAGAAATCCACCTCTGGTAGGTCTTAAAACTTTTCGATTTTGTCCCGGTAAGTGAACAAAAAATTAGGGTATGCCCTACATCTTTAGAATAAAACTGAATTGAAAGTTCAAATGACGCACCACCCCCACCAAACCGCATCCACCCGGCAAAACAGAAACCACCCCCACACATATATAAAGTGTGGTTTTTCATGCTCTCTTCATTCCTTGATTCGGTTTTTAACTAACGGTTAAAATTGATACCGCGCGGTGCGGTGTATTTTAATAATTAAAAAAAACCGTGCACGTACAAAGTAAACAAAAGAAAAAAAGTACCATGAATTACATGTGTGTAACACTCAGTACTTTTCGGTATACATAACATCGAGATTAGGAAATAGTATATATAACTACCCACTGTTATCTCTTGATTTGTTAATTATACGTGATTCGAAGAAAATAACGACGATCTTTAATATTTACTTATTATTTAGCAATAAATAAACGAATAATTAGTTTATTACTGATATATATATATTAATCAATCAAATTGTAGGTAACATAATAATGTTCTACCAAAAACGCAAACTTTCGACTAATTTTTAACTATTTTTGAAAATTTAAGGTAGCTCTATAGGTACCTTAGACTTAAGTGTTATCTTAGGCGTTTCCTTAGTATAAGGAGTTTTATGCATACCACTTAAGTTTTGTGGGCGTGACTTAAAACAACTAAGATTTTACTTAGGAAATACTTAGTTTAAGATTTTTTATGCATACCACTTAGATAAAAAGGGCGGAGTTTCCTTAACTTAAGTGTTTACTAAGGAAAATCTTAACTTAAGTAGCTCTATGCATACGGGCCCAGAGGATTTAAATAATTGGAGATATTGCACATACGTCAATTATTCAATAGGACAGCAGCCGAACGATAAAAATACCTCTGAGGTATATTTTGGGATAAAATTAGCGACAGACGGACTTTAACGATGGATGAAACTATACAAAATATATTAAGCTATTTATCGTCCCAGCTTTTATAACATTTATTTTTAGCATACTGAATATTATGATGTTCTTACTTCTAGTTCATGTCCTGATAAAACGTTTACACACCCTGTACAGATGAAAGTGTTTCAGTGCCAGTTTTCGTGTTTTTCGAGGCAATAATATTTTGGAATGACTCATACAGGTTTTAAAGAGCTCACAAAATTTTCATACGGGACAGTGGTCACTTTATATGAAATATCACTGTTTCAAGCCGTGAAATTATTGCACAGGTACAATGCATAACAATGGAAAAAAACCTGTTCAACTACTTTTACAAGGCGAAAAAGAAAGTCGAAATGTGAAGCAAGTAAACAATACTTTTTTAATCTGAGCATGCAAATTGAAGATTTTATACTAAACATATTTTCAAAGCAAAAACATTTATTTTGAGAGTCCCATACACTATATTAGTTGACAGTTTTCTCACAAATTCCACGTGTTTTCAAGTAGTAGTATACTCGTAGTAGCCCACAATGCATTGTAGTTCATTGACCCGATTGGTCAGTTTTTCAAGCCCATATTGGCCTTGTGTTTGGATAATTACTATGCAAATACATTCTGACGCAAGGAAATCTAGAGTTATCGACCTGATTAAGCAAATATTAGTTATAACAATGTTGCGCCATCTATCGGTAGATTAAAGTCACGCCCATTCCGAATACATTATTCTTGACCAATGGTAGCACTTGAGCTCTTCCATTTGGAGGTTAAACACGGTAGCATCTAGATTCTTCACACTTGATAAAGCAGGAAACATAATAATATACGTTGACATTCATGCATTTGTGCAAGAAACATGCATAGAAACTTCAATTAGCCGATTAAAAACATTCAAATTGTCACTAAATATAGTCGTATGTTTCGGGATGTAAAGACTTGATGCACAATAAGCACGTGGTAATTATTTATATGCACATTTCTACATTTACACGTGATCATGGTCTAGGCACTTTTTGAATGGATGCAGCGAGTTTCGACTGCAAGCAATGAAAATCATTAACTTGTGTCTCCAACATTCTATCTTAATCCGCCTGGAAAGGAAGGAAGATGATGGTAACCCTTGGTTAGCAACGATGACAACAAACATGCAGAAATATGTTTTAAAAAGTCGCGAACCTGATATTATAACCGAATAGATTAAGGTGTTTGTCAACGCTGTGTTAACCTAAACAAATTCAAACTCTATATTTGATTCATAAATATTAGGACAATATACAATATAAAAAAGAAGATGTGGTATGATTGCCAATGAGACAACTATCCACAAAAGACCAAAATGACACAGACATTAACAACTATAGGTCACCGTACGACCTTCAACAATGAGCAAAGCCCATACCGCATAGTCAGCTATAATAGGCTCCGATAAAACAACGTAAAACAATTTAAACGAGAAAACTAAGGCCTTATTTATGTAAAAAAAATGAACGAAAAACAAATATGTAACACATAAACAAATGACAACCACTGAATTACAGGTTCCTGAGCATATTCTACTAAAAAGCCAACTGCCTCAAGAAAAAGCGTGAAAGGTATCACAGTTGCTAAGACTTTCATTGAAATCATGGATTCCTCGTTCACAGATTTAATCAGCCATTATATGTAACGTATGAGCACCAATGAGCAAGGATGCGTACCCAAAGAAGTAATTAAATTTTAAACGGTGAAGAATGAGACAAATATTTGCGTGGTTAGTAACTATTCAGCATTGCTTTCAACTGACTTGTGCAAGAATGTAAACACTATATATTCTTTCAATTCAAAAGCAAACAAAAATTCAACAACAATCTTTTGGTTATCAGTCAGCGGTCTTATGTTCACGTATTGCTTTATGTTTTAAAGAAAGCAACTTGTTATGATTTTTTATTAAATAAGTATTGTAGGAAACGAATACATAAAGGGAATCAACTGATCATAGATACCAAGCTTCAAAATGTGTACGACAGACACGAGTTTAATCTACGAAAGACTCATCAGTGACGCTCGAATTAAAACAAAGACCAAATAAAGTACGTAGTTGAAAAGCATCGAGGATAAAAAAAAAAATGCTAAAATAATAAATTCTTACGGATGTTAATGATGAAACGTTATCTTTTCGGAAATTTCAACAGTATTTCATTTCTCATTTGTATCAAAGAACTGTATCATCTCCTAGCCTTTAACACACCAACACCAACAAGTGCAATGCCCGCCCTTTTCCCAAAAAAAGATGCAATTTGTTCATTATATTAATCTCAGAGAACAATAGTTATATAAAATTAAACACAGAGACGGATTAAGGATGAGGGGGCGCGCCCTCTTTTTTGTACAAATTTGGTATCACTGAAGCATGACTGGAGCGGGTCCCTTCTCAGGCAGCCAATGTCATCAAAATCAATTATGATTTTTAAAAGAGTGATTACATGTACTTGTAATATTGATGTAAGTCTAAAGCATCAATTTTGACATTGTCATTTTTATGTGTCCATTGAGGAAATTTATATCCGGATTATTTGCGGTATTCGCGGTTTAATTTATTCAAAATCCGTTAAGAGTTAGGGGCGATCAGAAGATTGATTGTATTATGGTACTCTTTGTTTGTCCATAATCAATGACCGTAGTTTATCTTTTGACGTCTCCTTTAAAAATAATTGTGGTGATGTTCAGTGGTTGGGGTTTGTTGATGTGGTTCATAAGTATTTTTCGTAATTTTCATAGCGATAAGACCGTTGGTTTTCCTGTTTAAATGGCTTTACTCTAGTCATTTTCGGGGACCTTTCTAGCTTCCTGTTTGGTGTTAGTATTGAAGCTCGTAACCCTAAGTTAGCAGTGGGATTAAATTATTGATTTCAGTTGCCTATTTTTTTATGCTTTTTAAAGACTGCAGGCATTACAAATGAAAATAAACCCCGATGAAACAGTAAACCAACAATAGGTCTTTTATACCAATAAAATCAGACAAGTCCAAAGAATGTTAACTTAAGATTCAGAAGAGAAAGTACCTAATGAAATGGCAAAATCAAAAGATCAAACGAATGGATAACAGCTGTCATATTCCTGACTTGGTACAGGTATTTTCTTAATATGTAGAAAATGGTGGATTGTACCTGTTTTTAAAGCTAGCTAAACTTCTCACTTGTATGACAGTTGCATCAAATTCTATTATATTGACAACGATGCGTGAACAAAACAAACAGACATAACAGGTAAAAATGTTAAATAAAATAATAAGTAGTGGGTTTTCCCAAGTTAAATCGTGTAGTTGTTTATTTGTTTTTACACCAAGTTGTTGTTTATATGATATTTTATTTAAGTAGTGACATGTTAATTCATTTGTATCATTAGTGTGGTATGCCTTCTTTGTAGTACGGATATTGTGTACTCATGCGCACCGACGCAAATGGTTATTTCATCACTAGATTATGAATAAGTTTAGTAATGTAATAGGATAATTTGTTGCGCTTCTTTGTAAGTACGGTTTTCTTATTTATTATGACAAATTTTTGTCTACGTTTTAAACCGAATATGGAAGTAATACAAAGAATATTTCTTAAAATTAATTGTATTTTTTCAAATAAGTTTACTAACAGAGATATATCAATAACTTTATGACTGCCTTACGGTCAATACACACCTAGATAAATGAAAAACCTCGATAGAGCCCGTTTATCAATTGTTGATCTTTTTATATTCAGTGTATACATATTTATCAGACTTGTTCACTTGTCGTTATTGGGCATCACAGTAGGATTTGAGACACACTGTTTTAACATCTTTCATTCTGCATTTAGATAAACTGAGAAACATTCAATTACGTGTGTACATATAAACGTTCTTGTACACATTATTTTTATTTATTTCCACAATTTAAAAAAAGTTTGATTTCTTAAGAACTTGTGTTCGACTAATCTGCAACTTGTTTTGTGCAGGTGGATGTTATTTATATAAGATCCTCTCGTTATTTATGTGAGTGTGTATCAGTGAAAAGGTGCCTCCTTCTTTAGTTTCATTGATCTCTGTACGTTTACCACCTAAGGCCTCCTTGTTTTTCTAATAGTTGAAAGTATTTTTTTGTATTTCACTGCATTGCTTGTCATTTCAGTCGCCTTTGTTATTCTGTTTATAACCCATCGATTCCGTTCAGCAGGGTTGTCCATTTAATGCTTATTTTTTTTCAACCGGAAATATGGATAGTTCATTTAGTCGAGCTGCTTGACTTTTCTTTAAATCATTTAGTTTTATTATCAAACTTGGACTGTATTACAGTGTTACATTTATGTCAGGTTTAAAAATGTGGTGACTGAGAAAACGTTAAAAAAGGAAGGTTACATTATATTTCCAAAATTATTTTTATACTGTTGGAGTTCTTGTGTATCAATAATTTTCGATGAAGTTAATATTTACATAATTTGTATTAATGATTCACGATGTGACCGCTACGAAGAGTAAACAAGTGATGCGTCATGTGACATTTTTTACATATTAATGTCTTCTGATTAATGTTAATTAATGAGTGTTTTATTTCGCATGGTGATAGGATTGTAAGACATACAGTTACATGTAACCACTGCGGTTATTTTTATGATATATATATAAATACAAATTATTACGTAACAGTTGTGGGTTATATTCCGCCTAAAATATATGAAAAACCACAATTCTATTGTTATATTAATAAAATTATAATACGATAAAATTCTTCCGCCACGTACATAAATATATTTATTTTCTAAATTCTCTTCGTTCAAACAAACATTAAATTATTTATATACTAGACTATATAATTTCTATATACCTCGGCCCAATCTGTTTCTCCTCCCATTCATAATAGAAATAACTAAAACTTGACACTAGTTTTAGAACTTGTCAGGCACGATGAACATTCTCTTTTATATAATAACAAATAATTGCAATACATGTATATTAAATGATAACAAATAACAAAGGTTTGAAATTGTGTAAATACAGTCCACTTCACAGAATAAGTGAATAAGTTGCACTCAACAATCTACAAAAAACAAACAGAAAATGTTACAACAAGTATTTAATACTGTTTTCGAATATATATGTGCTTAAGTATAACTAACAAAAACTACGTGTGAACATGCGAATGGTCAACGCTCTTATCGATAATTTCAAATCGAGTCCACCGTATTTAAGTCCACTCAGGTTTATAATATAAATATATTCTTTATACCTCAGCCCAATCTGTTTCTTATCTCATTCATAATAGAAATAACCAAAACTTGACTGGCACGATGACCATTCTCGAATGTACATTGTAACAAAGAAAGAAAGAAATTGCAGTAATAAATGATATAAACCTAAAGATTTTGAAACTAATAAGCGTTTTTTTTTTTCAAATTGTCGCTTATATAACTGTCTTTCGCAATATCAGATTTCCACCTTCCGTGAATCTTTACTAATCTGTCCGAGACACCAGAGTTACTAGCGGCTGAGCAACCGCCTGCCCTAAAACTATGTGTACCAAAAATTCTTGCGTTTAAACCTATTTCCGATAGAGCCCTTTTACAATCTCTCTAGTCCTAGTATAAGATAGTTGTATATTCTTTTTTCTCAGCTTACAGTTGTTTGTACTTTTACAATACGATAAAGCTCTGAACACAAAATCATCTGTCTATTTTAGCTTATCTAAATAATCACTTAAAATTTTAACAGGACAGTGTGCTTGATCAAGTTTAGCTATCAAAACGGTTTTTCCTTTTCTATATGAATCGGTTTTGCTACTTTCAATACAGATATCAATATGATCGTCTCCGAATGTAATGTTCTTAGCTCTAATCTGGCATAATTCACTACCTTAAAAATCCTGAATAAGCCAGAAAACACATAGTTAATAATCTAAGATTTTTTAACGAACTATTTGTACCGCCAAATTTCTTAAAAAGACTGAGCATGATGTTTGCATTCATCGGTTCTTTTTTCTGAATAGGCATATTAAGCTTTCTTTTAGATGCCTCCACAATACAATTAACTATATCCGAGGCGCATGGGTCTTCAAACCCAGCTAAACTGTGAGCCCACTTTATAGCGTAACATGCAGCTTCTATAGTACTGTAGTGTTTAGCAATTTGCATTAGATATTGAAGATATAAACTGACATAAATGTCATTGGCAGGAAGGACAGACTTGATTTCTGTATACTTAGCAAACCTATCGAAGGTATGTGGACCCCAGAGGTCGTCTAAAAACCGAAAGTACTCTGGAGAAATACCCCAGTCATCAATATCTATAATCCGACTTAATAAATCAGCCTGCTCGTTCTCTTTTCTGGGTAACCAGATAATGTGTAATGTAATGTTTTCAAGTAAACAACACCTATAAATTTCTAAGGACAACTGTTGTAACTCTTGTACTATGCTACCTTTATTTATGATGCTAACAGCATTCTTGTTATCTGTGTGAAAGGTCACTATACTGTTTTGTACGAGTTTCGAAAATGCACTGACACATAACTGATTCGTGAATTGCTTTTACTTCTCGCCAAGTAGAACTCCTAACTCGCTCAGTTTCTAACCACATTTTGTGCAAATTTTTTGTTGAATTTTGTATGAAACCAGCAGCGTCTGTATCGCTAGCGTCTGTAAAAACATGAAAATTTGAAATGTTCTTTACCAGATCAACCGCCTTTAATAAAGGCAAATCATCTCTCCAGAATATTAGCTCATTGATACAATCAGGATACTTGCCGATGTTTACATATTGATCCCAATAGTCTCTTATATTAATGACCGAAAAAATATTTCTTGTCACGATCTGGGTAACATTACCTACTGCTGGTGTTAAAGCAATTAAGTTACCACAGATTTTGGCCAACTGTCGTACCTTCACCCTGTAACTAGAATTTAGTATAACAGCTACCAAATTCAAGATTTGATCTATTTTTCTTTGAGGAATTTGCAATTTGCAAGAAATTAAATTCCATGATAAACCTAACCACTCAACGTGCTGTGACGGTAACCATACACACTTTGTTTGGCACAAAACCAGAAGCAATCAAGTCTGCTTTGATTCTTCGGGCGTGCTTTTCACATAGTTCATAACTAACTTCGACCCCAAAACCACCATCTAAATAAACAGCTACCTTTATGCTAGATTATCGCCAGTGCTTTACCAATTGTCTCACAGTTTTAGTAAATATGGTATATATATATACCCGCTGGAACTTAAACCAAATGGCGACATAGTAAAAACATAAAATTCTCCTTTCCACGAAAACCTGAAATACTTTTGATGTTGTTCTAAAATGTTTAATGATGATATCCCGACTCCAAATCAAAGACATATCCGTAACAATTCAAAGTAACATATTGTGATAAAGTTTTCCAATCTTCGAATTTGATTTTGTTTACAATCACTCGCTTATTTACGTGTCTAAAATCTAAAATCTATCTACCGTTAACTGAAACAGTTAAAGGATTAACAACATGTGGCATAATTGATACACGTTTTACTAAACCGCCCGATACAACACGGGTATCATTCGGTTTATCGAGAGAAATGGTCGTGAAAGAATATCTAACGGCGGTAAAGTATTGAGTGACGATCGTGAAAGACATTTAATGAAAATTCTAGGTCAGAATCTTTGAAAAAATTGCTTAATTTTCAAAACGCGGAACAAATCCGAACAAAAAATATGTCTGTCAAAATGGTTTAACTTCCTCAACATAACTGTGAAATAAGATAGAGAAAATATGCAGTACTTTATGAAAAAACACAAAAGGCGCAATGCATGTCTATGAAATTAATTACAAATAACACGCTTTTTGTACCTATAATGGTCATATATCAGTTTATCATGATATATTTGAAATTTAATCTTTGGTGTATCTGATAGTACAGTAAAATTAGGGTATGTTCTTCTCTTAAAAGCATTAATTTGTATACGAAAACCTTGAATTTGTTGAATATCCATCAACCTTGATCGTGAAAGATCAGGCAACGCATTATTTTGATCGTCACGGAAAGATAATGCGTGACCATACTTATTACTAGTAATCAGAAATCAATTTTTCTTTTACCATTTGATAAACCTGCAACTGGTTGATGCCTGTAACTATTTGATAAGGATGAACATTAAAGCTATTCTTATTTTTTTATTCAACACTTTACCTCGGAAGTTAAAAAAAAACAACAACTAAAAACGTCTCTAAATAAGTTTGAACGATTCAGCTCTGAGAATCGGTCAAGTGCAATTCAGGCAGACCGACACTATTTAGCCAATAATATTGATTTGTAACGTTTAAACCAAAATGATATCTATCAAACAAAAAATTACAGCCAAACAGCATCTTTCATGAGTTATTTGAGATTGAACGATAACCAACATTTTGTGCAACAGTATACTTTCTTAAGTTCTGTATATACAACGCAGATGTGGATTGATTTAACTATATACCACAGACTATAGAATACCAGAGCGCAAATTCTGTAATGTCTTGTCTGCTTTACTTATGATAGTTAATTTTTTTAACGTCTATAATATCAAGGGTTTTACTAGAAGTGTCAAATGCGCTTAATGCGCTTAATGTATTTTTTGTCCATCTGATGAGTTAAGCCTTTTCAATTGATTTTAATTGTCTGTTCTTATGTTGTACTGTTATGCCACTGTCTCAGTTTAGGGGGAGGGTTGGGATCCCGCTTACATGTCTAACCCCGCCACATTATTTATGTATGTGCCTGTCAAAAGTCAGGAGCCTGTAATTCAGTGGTTGTCGTTTGTTAATGTGTTACATTTGTTTTTCGTTCATTTTTTTTTATACAAATAAGGCCATTAGTTTTCTCGTTTGAATTGTTTTACATTGTCATATCCGGGGCCTTTTATAGCTGAATATGCGGTATGGGCTTAGCTCATTGTTAAAGGCCATATGGTGACCTATAGTTGTTAATGTCTGTGTCATTTTGGTCTCTTGTGGATAGTTGTCTCTTTGGCAATCATACCACATCTTCTTTTTTTAAAATTATAATTGTCAATGGTTCATAAAAATAGTGCAAGGTCAGATGAACCATGAAATACAGATCTCTACAAATATCATGTAGACCAAATAAATGTGTTCCGATCCTTACAGTGCCTTAGAAACTGACAAATGTAAAAGTTATGTTTGGCCAATTAATTCGTAACATAAGGTCAAAAGTATATGAACCCTGACCGACAGCCAGACAGACATCTTACTATCATTCAATATATCAAATACAATTGACGTCATCATAGTCATATATGAAACATGCAGACAGACATGTACACCATACACGAAATACCATGGCGGTCTAGCATACGGGTATATATCCAAAAGGTTAGACAACATAAAACGAGCATTGCCGAATGATGCATGATAATGAGTTCGATGTTATTTGAAACTTTGCAGAAGTCGAAAATGTACACCTCACAATCATAACAACAGACAGTTATCCTAAAGCTTAACGAATCCGCGATACGGACTTGACCACAAAAATGAATCTTCATCCATAGAATAAGGCAAATTCGGGGTCAGGTGAATCTTGTCTGACGGACATGTAGTTTATAGGATCCAATATACAAAATGTGAGTATCCTATAACTCGTGATAAGTGAGTACTTCACAAGACAATAAAAAGCTTCATCCTACAATCATCCAACTATTTTACATTTCCTTTTCTGAAAATATTAATACTTTGAAAAGCTTAAACCTATTGAGGATGTTGACCTATATATATATATAGCTTTTTCTCAATACCAATAACAAATATTAATTATGATATGATTGAAGAATAATTTGAACGTCTTCGTAGCATCAAATCTTTCACGATCCTTTTCACGATCTTCTAAAATGCGGTACGTGATCTTTCACGTTCCGAAAAATCAATTTTTATGTAAATAGTTCTTTATTTACCAATTTTCAGATTATGTTTATAAAAAATAACGATGAGAACCATTTGATTAATTCAAATATAATGCCATTATTCGTATTAAAGTAGTTTTTCTAGTCGAATTTGTGAAAAAATCATGTTTCTTTACATTATTTATGTCATTGAAATGTCGAGAAGCAATCTGCCTTTTGTTGTTTTGTAATAACTATGTACTTTTTAAACTGGATATTCTCACATACTGATCATAATGTTAAACCATTTTGACAGACAGTTTTATTTTGTCGTAAATTTATCTGTGTAATTAATTAAATTAGAATATGTATTGACCTTTCATATGTCTTCTCGATTAAATGTCTTTCACGATCCGTTACCAGAACATTCACGATCGTCTCTCAATACTTGACCACCGTTAGATATTCTTTCACGATCATTTCTATCGTTAAACCGAATGACACCCGTGTACAAGCTCTTTAATTCAATAAAACTAGAAGCGTTAATACTTTTCCAAAAGTTTACAGAAATTTTTAGCCTGTCTTTAACAAAAATATCTGAACAACCCTTTTCATATTCAAAATAAGATTCAGACTCGGATTTCTCTTGAACTGAATTTTAATGTGCGTATTGCTATGCGTTTACTTTTCTGCATTGGCTAAAGGTATAGGGGGAGGGTTGAGATCTCACAAACATGTTTAACCCCGCCGCATTTTTGCCCCTGTCCCAAGTCAGGAGCCTCTGGCCTTTGTTAGTCTTGTATTATTTTAACTTTTAGTTTCTTATGTACAATTTGGAGTTTAGTATGGCGTTCATTATCACTGAACTAGTATACATATTTGTTATGGGGCCAGCTGAAGGGCGCCTCCGGGTGCGGGAGTTTCTTGCTGCATTGAAGACCTGTTGGAGACCTTCTGCTGTTGTCTGCTTTGTGGTCGGGTTGTCGTCTCTTTGACACATTCCCCATTTCCATTCTCAATTTTATATCATAAACATCTTGTACTTGTAAAATGTCCGTATGAGCGCTGAAATTCTTAGGAAGTTCCTATGGGAGCTCCAAATCTAGTCTTTGTGTCTTTTTTGCAGTCGGATGCCCAATGTCCAAATAATCCACACCTGAAACACATATCTCCTTCCCTGGACCTTTTGACCTGGTTTCCGTAAAAATAATGTCCTAAAAAATTCGGCGAAAGATTTAATTCTCCGCCCCCTCTTTCAAATATTCTGGAAACGCCCCTGCGGTGAGAGCATTTGGTGGGTGTATTTTTCTTTTCAAACTAATACCAAGATAATCCAAACTAAATAGGATATCAAAACCACACAGTGCCCTATAGCAGTAATGTAAATGGGTAATATTTATTAATTTGAAACGATACACAAAGAAAATCCGACCGTGCAAGACCCTCATGGGTAGTCAATGTCGTTAAAAATAAACTCGTCACAAAGAAAATCCGACCGTGCAAGACCCTCATGGGTAGTCAATGTCGTTAAAAATAAACTCGTCACAAAGAAAATCCGACCGTGCGAGACCCTCATGGGTAGTCAATGTCGTTAAAAATAAACTCGTCACAAAGAAAATCCGACCGTGCAAGACCCTCATGGGTAGTCAATGTCGTTAAAAATAAACTCGTCACAAAGAAAATCCGACCGTGCGAGACCCTCATGGGTAGTCAATGTCGTTAAAAATAAACTCGTCACAAAGAAAATCCGACCGTGCAAGACCTTCATGCATTGGGTAGTCAATGTCGTTAAAAATAAACTCGTCACAAAGAAAATCCGACCGTGCAAGACCTTCATGGGTAGTCAATATCGTTAAAAATAAACTCGTCACAAAGAAAATCTGACCGTGCAAGACCTTCATGGGTAGTCAATATCGTTAAAAATAAACTCGTCACAAAGAAAATCCGACCGTGCAAGACCTTCATGGGTAGTCAATATCGTTAAAAATAAACTCGTCACAAAGAAAATCCGAACGTGCAAGACCTTCATAGGTAGTCAATGTCGTTTAAAATAAACTCGTCACAAAGAAAATCTGACCGTGCAAGACCTTCATGGGTAGTCAATATCGTTAAAAATAAACTCGTCACAAAGAAAATCCGACCGTGCAAGACCTTCATGGGTATTCAATTTCGTTAAAAGTAAACTCGTCACAAAGAAAATCCGACAGTGCAAGACCCTCATGGGAGGTCAATGTCGTTAAAAATAAACTCGTCACAAAGAAAATCCGACCGTACAAGACCCTCATGGGTAGTCAATGTCGTAAAAAATAAACTCGTCAGAAAGAAAATCCGACCGTGCAAGACCCTCATGGGTAGTCAATGTCGTTAAAAATAAACTCGTCACAAAGAAAATCCGACCGTGCACGACCCTCATTGGTAGTCAATTTCGTTAAACATATTAAACTCGTCAGAAAGAAAATCCGACCGTGCAAGACCTTCATGGGTAGTCAATGTCGTTAAAAATAAACTCGTCACAAAAAAAAAATCCGATCGTGCAAGACCTTCATGGGTAGTCAATGTCGTTACAAATTAACTCGTCTCAAAGAAAATCCGACCGTGCAAGACCCTCATGGGTATTCAATGTCGTTAAAAATAAACTCGTCACAAAGAAAATCCGACCGTGCAAGACCTTCATGGGTAGTCATTGTCGTTAAAAATAAACTCGTAACAAAGAAACTCAGACCGTACAAGACCTTCATGGGTAGTCAATTTCGATAAAAGTAAACACGTCACAAAGAAAATCAGACCGTGCGAGACCCTCATGGGTAGTCAATGTCGTTAAAAAAAAATCCGACAGTGCAAGATCATCATTTGTAGCCAATGTCCACAGGCACTCGTCTCAGACAAAAAATAATCCTATACTAGTATACCTTTTTTATATAAAGGTATAGAGGATTATTATTTTCTGAGACGAGTGCCTGTGTCAATGTCGTTAAGGTTTATGACCCCTTCTGTAGCCATGCGAATTACGAAATTCACAAACTGCAGAAGTATCAAAACAGCAAAGATAATGAATACTAGAGATAGGCCATTTTTAGGATTTTGTGGCAAATAAATCTAAGATTTCTGTAGAAAATTCACAGCCTTTCCTCATTTACTCTCATATTTGACAATTCGGTGTTTTATAAATGGAGGACTATTGCATGCAGTGCTGGAAATGATTTCCTTAAAGCAAGTTTAAAATTTGATAACTAAAATTTCTGTATTAAATGCTGTGGATTTTCTATAAAAATCTTGGTTTATTTGCCACAAAGTACTCTTTTTCTATTAAATGTAATGAAACAGTAAATAATATAATGCTTTGCATCAAGTTTCTCCTTGGTATATTTTCAAAATGGCCTATCTCTATTATTCATTATATCTGTAGTTTTGATACAATTGAAGTTTTAAATAAATCATATACAAATGGCTAAAAAGGGGTCAAAAAACCTTAAAAATAAACTCGTCACAAAGAAATGATTTCTATGGCAAGCCGTTTTGCTATTTATTCCAACTTCAAGATATCTCATAAACTTTATTAGATATCTAATAAACTTTATAAGATATCTTATATACCCCAATAAAAATGAAATTATATGTGAAATCTTACATGTTATATGAGATATCTTGAAATACGAATAAATAGCAAAATGGCTTGCCATAGTTTTATCATTCAGTGGATGCACGAATAACAAGCATTTCTACCAGAACGAAGGTAAATTAAATACATTGTACTAAAGCTTTTTTCTATATTGTTCGAGTTCACTCTCGGCTTTTCCGGCTGACATGTTGAATTGCGAGAAGATAGTAATTCAATTTTATGTACTTTTCATCTATATGTTTATAACCAGATAATATTCTATTAATTGGACGGTAGTGACGTAAATGTAACTTAAATAACGGTAAAATTGCATAACGAAATGACATCCTGCATTCTTATGTATGTATAAGCTGTATCTATCGTAACCAAGTACATGTACATATAACTGATATGAGGGTCTAATTGGGGTTTACAGAAAGGTGAAGACAGTGACTATTATTACACGAGTTCTATAGTAAATTTAGGAGGAAATTGTGAGAGAAAAATATTATAAAGAATAATGGGCAAAGAAATGAATATGAAATATAGATCGTAAGAATTTATAAGGGTTCAAATATGAAGACCCCTTATCAAGTTTTTCTATATGAATATTAAAGCTGTAGACATCATTTAATTTATACTTTCATTGAGATAAAAATAAATTAATCTTCATAGCGCCAATACATGAACTTTGAGTTTTTACCACAGTCATTATCACTAAATGGAGTATTCAGTATAAATCTAACAAGTGTAATTGTTTTGAATTATACTCCTAATAGAAAAGTTTTTCTAACGCAGTATATATATAAAGAAAGTAAGTTTTCATAAGTGCATGGGGACCCACTGACTGCCTAAGAGGGACCGGATTTAGGCATGCTTCAGTGATTCCCTATATAATAAACCACATTTGTCGCACAAAAAGGGGGCGGGACCCCTGCCCACCTCTTAAATTCGTCTCTCATTGTAACCCTTCACTAAAAAGGAGAAATAAACGTTTCTAGGGAAAATGACAGAAATATAGTTTAGAATTATTGAAACACATCTATTACCTATAGACAAATATATTTTAAAGGTGGGTCTGACCTAACCTTAGTATACCTATTACAATAATAAAAAAAAAACAGCCGTATAGTCTTGTCAAAAATCATACAGACACGTTACATGTGTGATACACACTTTTTCAGAGGATCTCAAGAAAGTGTCCTTTTTTTTCGGCATAAGAATAGCAACTCCAAAGTAATGACCTCATATGGAACTTTCTTTTTCATTTGATTCAGTTGAAAACTAAGGCTTTTCTATCTCAGGAATAGATTACCTTAGCTGTATTTTAGGAATTTTTTATCCTCAATGCTCTTCAACTTCGTACTTTATTTGGCCTTTTATAACATTTTTGATTCGAGCGTCACTGATGAGTCAGTTATTAGTTATTGGTTATTAGTTGACACCAATGAATCCACTTTGACAACAAATTGCAAAATCAAATGTTATACTAGTATGTTCGGTATTTTTTCATCGTAATTTATTTATTTAAATCTTCAATGAACCTATATGATATACCGTAGTGACGCAGTTTTCGCCCTTGTTAATGCATATAGCAACTAGCTGATTCAAAGAAGACTTGCGTTTCTTTATTGGTAAAATTTTATGCCGCGTCAATGTGACAAGTGTTGATTGGTCGAGAAAATCATACGTCCGTATTACAAAGCTGTCAAACTAAGTCAATTAAGATCGTAGTCAGTGGCGAATCTAGGTGGGGAAGATTTCCGAGGGTTCCCATGATGGAACAACCTTTTTTTCACGATCAATACATTTGCATGGGGTCATATATTTTGGTCCCTCCTATCTCCTAAGTAATTTGACCCCCTGGATCGGCCCATGGTAGACGAACGCACTTTGTCATAGCCTCGAGGTCATAGCAGTTCTCCGGGACCACACATCTTAATGATACGGAAATGTTTGTAAAAGAAAGTCATCTTGTTCTCTACCTTGACTTAAAATAAACAACATTTTTATCCATATTCAGTGTTGAACAAATTAATCAATTAAAATTTAAGTAAGACAGTTCTATGTAAATCATTGTACATATTTGTTTAGCCATTTTCTTTATATTAGCATCCAAAGTCAATTACATTTTCAGACTGTCATGTGATCTCTGGTGCAAAGAAAAAATAACGTGACTATAGGGATCCATCATTTTTTTTTATTGATATCGATTATTTAATATGATGCATTTGGTCATAATTGTTATGATTGTCTGGAGGCGAAAACAAATCATTTGATAATTAAGGAAGTAAGGAACGAGATGTCATTCATCGTATCATATGAATAATAAGAGAAATTCAATGTTAATTGTTGTCTGATTGATGCAGCAACCAAACAAAAAAACAGTAAAGACATCTAAACAAAAGAAGTCTACACAAGGTTAGAAACAAATAACAACAAATGGAAGTTTTTAACGACCTTGACTGGCTATACAGTACTTGCACGATCGGTAAAGAAACAAATGTAAATCAGTTGGAGCCTTTTATAGGTGGGCTTTGTTCATTATTGAAGGCCTTACAGTGACCTACAGTTGTTAATTCCTGTACCATATTGTATCTTGTGGAGAGTTGTCTCATTGACAATCTTACCACACCTTTTTTTTCATATACGTAAAAATAAAAAATAAAAGTCCCAAAAATCGAAACTTTAGAAACACTTGTAAACAGATATATATATATATATATATATATATATGCATCCTTTACTTGACAGATGAGATATATATATATATATATATATATATATATATATATATATATGCATCCTTTACTTGACAGATGCTTATACTATGTTTTGTCAATAACTTGGTTTATATCAGGTTAATTAGTGTAAATGTGTATTCATGTGTTTTTTTTTGTTTAAATGTACTTTAATCATTCCAATCATTTTCTGTGCTTTATTTTTGTAATTCATTTGATTGTATAGCTCAAATTTTGGGCACCATGATTGGTTAATAAAATTATCTATTTATGAGGGCCCTCATGGGGTTTTTGATTATGTGATTACTTGGCCGTTTTTTTAATGATTATTTGATTATTAAGCCAAATATTTCATGATTATTTGATTACCTAGGACTGTATTTTTAGTTTATGATTATTTGATTACTAAAGATAAGCAAATATTTAATGATTATGTGATTATATTGGCAAAAAAATGGTGATTATGTGATTACTAGGACCCCCCCCCCCCCCCCCATGAGGGGCCTCATTTATCTATCTTATACTTTTCTATGCTTAGCGGGTTACCATGGTTACCTGTGCAATATTTTGATTTGACAAACATTTATATCATTAACGACTTCCGACACCACTTAATTATTGTGTTACGTAATTAGATGACATGAAATTACTTCTCTAATTCAAAATATTACAGAATACTAGACCTTCTTATCTCTATTGAAACTCTCGTGACGTCATGTACTTTTGAAAAGATTTGGAGCTAGATTATTCTAAAATGGCATCGGACGTTATAATATAATTTATATGGTTCAACTTTTAATTCATCTGTTGTAAACTATGTATTTGTACCAATGCGATTAATATTCTTTTTTGAAACATTATTTTTGAGTTCATGTAATTGATTAATTGTTGGTTGCTTAACGTCCAGTGGCAAATATGTTATGCATGGTCAGGGCGATTGTTCAAGCAACAATAATGGTGAGCAGTTTAAAAAGTAAAATCACAAAAATACTGAACTCAGAGGAAAATCTAATCGGAAAGTCCATAATCACATGGCAAAATCAAATGACAAACAACATCAAAAACGAATGGACAAGAACTGTCATTCTCCTGACTTGGTACAGGACACTTAAGTGTCATTAATGGTGCGAAGGTTACGGCCAACATTTTTCTATCAATTACATGAACATCCGCCGCTTTAATTGATCAGATGGGGTATACAAATATGACCTCTCGTGCTGATTGGTTACATAGGGTATACACATATAACCCCTCGTTCTGCCTTTTGTTCAGATACCGACCGTGCAAGGGCTGTATAGCCAATCAAGGTCGTTAAAAACTTTCATTTGTTGCTGTTTAGGTGGGAAATAAAAAAAAATGCATGACACTTCGTGCTGATACGTATTTATTTTCTCTTTGATAAATGTCAACATTTTAATTGCACGTTAACCCGATATTTTTTTCTTACCTTTGTTTCTGCCAGAAATTATACGATTGTTTAGAATAAGTTTCTTAACTGAAGTTTCTATTCATTATGGAACCGATCACATTTATTTCATGCACTTAACCAAAGGAGTCTCCCTAGCTTGAACATTGAACTAACGATTTACAGTCTTCTTTTAGTTCGTCAAAGTTACCCGATTCTTCATAAACGTCTATTTATATTATGTATGTGGTATAATAGCCAATGAGACAACTCTCCATCCAAGTCACAATTTGTTAAAGAAAAACCATTATAGATCAAAGTACGGTCTTTAACATTGCACATTGGCTCACAGCGAACAGTAAGCTATAAAGGGCCCGAAAAATTACTAGTGTAAAACCATAGCCTGGTTCTGTTAAGTCCATGTTAACATCCGGGGTGTAACCATGAAGTATTTGCCACTGAAAATTGAATAATCTACAATGAAGCAATTCAGTCGTTCCCTATCCCTGATCTATTCACTGTAGCGTAATCATCTACACAGGGGCGGACCCAGGATTTTTCAAAGGAGGGGCGAAATATTAAAAACTCGCCGAGCGGAGCGATTCGAAAAATCTTTTGGGACCTTTTAAGGCTAAAAAACCTTAAATAAGTGTAAAATGCACTTCTTCAACCGGCGGTTACTTACATCGTACGTGGGGCTTGTATATTTTATTGTTCCTGTAAAGTGTATGGGTTGGACTTTCTTATGCTGTATTCTCCCTATTAATTGTCTATCATATAATGATAGTATGGATCCAAAGGCATGTACTGATATATTTGATGTGGGACTTGTCAGTAAAACATAGACATGGAAAATTTTCGTTTGTTGTATGTTAAGTTAGAATAATCTCACAGATTTCTTGTTGTAAACAAGATCTACGTCGGGCTATTAGATGAAATTTAGAATACGACCGACACGATTTAATAAAGACAAACAAGCAATTGTTATCCAAATGTTTAGTTGATATGTTTCACCGAACAAAAATAAGGGAAGTGAGGGGTTCCAGATCAGCCAAAGGCGTATACGAATGAAACAACAAATTTATAAATGACGGTCGACAAACAGACAAATGGAGACATAAAAACCACACCCAGCATGCAGGTTGCAGTCTTGTCTTGAAAAAGTATAATAAACTGTATTTAATATATCAATTCGGCATATGAAACAGACAGTCTGCGTGCACATTCCGGTCAGACATGCAAACCCCTACCCCTCCAAAAAAAATACGCCCGTTTTTTAATCATCATGTTCATTTAAATGCTTCATAATTCTGTTGGAAATTTTCGTTTCTAATAGCAAAAAGTGGACAAGATTATTTTTTTCAATCCAGATACGGCAAGAATTTTAATTTTAGGCAAAAATCAAAGTCAGATTTTGTTCTCTCTCAAATATCTCAGACTGCCTCCTCAAATCAAATGGTTCGCATCTTAGACTCTAGAGCTTATACTGACTGGGGATCATTATTCAGCTATGTTATTTTAAAATAGGCTGGGGCGTATAGGGTTGAACATGTTTTCGTAGGTGAATAATATTGCTGAGGAACATTTTCCATGAGAGTGTAATAGAGTTTTACTTTCTATTTAGTGGAATTGTGAAATAGAAGTCAATTATTATACGTTTTTGTTTAATTCTGTGTCGCTATGAAGGTGTCGTGATTGTCATCCTTAGCCTTATCAATGTGTTACTGTAATTTGAATTTCAAAAGGGCTGAGTGCCGTTCAACTTTTTTAGGCAAACTGGTCAACTCCACCGTAGCGAATTTTATGGCTTTGACATAATCAGTTTAAATACCAGCAAAAACTATCATTATAAGTAAAGAATTGTGAGTTCACGAAGTCTAGTCTGATTAATCATTTTACAAAAAAAAATCCAAGCAGAGGGGGGCGTACGCCTTCTACGTTCCCTCTGGATCCGCCACTGCTACATGTATTGACTGTAGCGTAATCAGATCTTTCTCTTCCTTTCAATCGAACTGGAAGTAGTAAGATAGCTTGTTAGGAGATCGAAAGTTTCATCCAGAACAATTCAAATCTGGGAACAGTATATCTATATATATGCTCCTGGTAAACCAAAAACTTTAAACAGATTTCTTAAAGTTTCTTCTTCACTGTCGAGTAATAAGGAGTAGAAACTTGAAGAAATATGGTCAACTGCAATAAAAAAAAATGTCAAATGACGAAATACTTTATCTCTCTTTTGACTGCTATCGCATGAATTAGCAAGTTTACAGTTCGACTACATGGGGGCGTCAATATCATGATTACAAAGCACTGTTGATATTTACATCCTATAAGCATGTTCTTGTCCAGAATGTACATGTATTGGTCATATATACTATGTCTTTCTATAATCTTAAACACAGGTAACACTAATAGATACTTTATTAGTATCAAAATCGAGGCATTTTGCATGTTAAAAGCATTGGTAATAATTAGCCTGAGGTCAGCCTATATTACATGTTTTAACATTCTTTGCATGTAATATTCATGGCCTACATTATGTAACACGACATATAATTAATACAGAGCTTAAATAAAACTTTTAAAAAAATATATATAATGTACCAATAGTACCAGGATAACCATATAAATACAGGGCTGTATTTAACTTTTGATATATAAACTTTCATACTGTGCGTATTGCTATGTGTTTCTTTATTCTACATTGGCTAGAAGTATAGGGAGGGTTGAGATCTCATAGCATGTTTAACCCGTCGCATTTTTGCGCTTGTCCCAAGTCAGGAGGATCTGGTCTTTGTTAGTCTTTTATGTTTTTCAATGTAAGCTCAGTTTTATTCAGTTGCCAGCTTTTGGCCACCTCCGGGTGCGTTGAAGACCAACTTGTGGCCTTCGGCTGTTGTCTGATCTATGGTCGGGTTGTTTTCTCTTTGACATATTCCTCATTTCCATTTTCAATTTTATTTATATTTCATACTGCCAGAAGAAACCTGTGTCAGTGGTTGTCCTTTGTTGATGGGGTTCTGAAGTGTTTCTCGTTTCTCGTTTCTCGATCGTTTTTATATAATACATTAGACGTTGGTTTTCCTGTTTGAATTAATTCATACCAGTAATTTCGGGGCCATTTATAGATTGCTGTTGGTGCAGGGAAGGCTCCGTGTTGAAGGCCGCAACTGTTTACTTTTTACACATTGTGACTTGCATTTGGATGGAGAGTTGTCTCATTGGCACTCATACCTCAATTTCTATAAATTATACATAGTTATGGAGCGTTAATTACTAAAACTTTCAAGACAGAAACAACAATACTGGTAGTGCCAGGATAACTGTATCACAAAATAATGACTTTTTTGTCGAACGTCAAACAAGCAACCATTAATCATTCTTTATTGTCAAATACACACGTGCGTTTGTCATAATATTTTATTTGTTTTCATATCTGTTTTTCATAGACCGATTCTCATTGAAATCAAAACTATTGTTTTTACAAGTCGGTTCTCGTTCCCATTTTATCACATTCAATTATGCTATGATTGTTTTAACTCATTACCTTTATGAAAAGATCCATCATAAGCAGCTAATAAGTTTTTGTAAACATAATATATAACCTTTCGACATTTACCTTTGCAATATGTTAATTTAACAAAAACAAGTAAATCCTTTACGACTTCCGACATCACTAAATTCTTGTATATTATATAATGAGATGACATGAAATTACGTCTGTGACAAAAACAAATGTTATATTCGGAAACAACAATGACATGCACAATGCATTCGTCACAACTCGGCCAATTCCGTATCTCAATCTAACGATAGATGGAGGAAGCGGAGTCACCCGAAGTCTGCCGATTGATGCTATTTATTTCTTTCTATTTATTGAAATGACTATCCATTGCCGGGTTAAAACAAGACATGTATCATTGTCCCGCGTAGTAATGTATTGCCGACTATATAATATGGGTCGTACGGTTATAGTTTTTTACAAGAACTTTATTTGAATGTTGGTGAATAGTTGCCTCATTAGCAACCATACAAAATCTTCTTATTTTTAAATCAAATATCTGTTCTTGATATTGATAGTACACCTGATCGCAATCTAATCCAATCCGCAGAAGGAGCCTCGGCGGCCGAGTGGTCTAAGTAGACTAGTTACTACTGGTATCACTAATAGTCCGTCGACTCTGAGGTTGTGAGTTCGAACCCCGCCTGAAAGTCGGTGGTTTTTCCCCGGCACTCTGGCATCCTCCACAAATAAAATCTGGCCGCCACGAAATAGCACAAAAGCGGAGCTTAAAAGTGGCGTTAAAACACTAAAAAATCAATCCGGATAAGTTCTGAACTGTGACAACTTTATCATCCAGTTGAAGCTATACGGGGCCCTGTTTCAGCAATATGTTTTTAATGCATAAAACTTCGAAAAGAAGCCTGTATAAACTATCGTTAACACTTCAACAACACATTTTTATGATCGTATTTTGTGTTTTAATGGATTATTTTCTATCAATGTTCATTGCTAAACTTTTCCTCCCTCAGCTCGTTACTAATGACTTTTTTTTTTAAACACTTGACCCATATAGGAGTTGTCCAAGTATAAAAAAAGATGTGATGTGATTACCAGTGAGACAACTCTTTACAACACACCTAATGACAGAAAAATTAACAACTATGGTCACCGTACGGCCTATATCTCCCCCCCCCCCCCCCGTATTGGACTAAATGGCGATTAGGTGTATTGAACTTGTATAATAATGTATAATAATTGAAATGTCTTACATATGTGCCCATTTCATTTAAACCTGTTTACCACAGAATTTAAAGCACACATTCCAACCGGACGATGCCTGTCATTAATGCACCCCTTACAAAATAAATCGAACACATCGCTTTACCATAGTGATTTCACGATTGTCTTGTCTTGACTTGGTGCCTTTCATTGTAGAAACTTTTTATACCGATCCATTTGTTTTTCTTATTGAATATGTACTGTACTAAGTAGAAAATTTAATAGAAATTTCTGTTTCTTGTGGGTTTTACACTTTTTACACTTGTTGAAACTGAAATTTTTGATGAGTTGGATTGATACCAATACCGATCAACGTTTCGTTTACGTACCCGACGGCATCACCAGCCAAACATTTGTATCATCTTTTTCTATACACTTACCGTTCATTAGGCGTTATAGCTTTTCTAAGCTAAGGTTTCTTTTAGTTAATCTAGACTTTGGCACAGCATTTTGTACGTTTTCAATTTTTTAATGTGTTCAATTTTGGAATTGGTTTTGTTTTGTTTGATTCGAGCGCCATTGACGAGTCTTGTGAAAAGAAACTCACGTCGGACGTATAAATTTTACGCCCCGTGTTCTTTTGTCTTTTTAGTTCTTACTTTATTATTACATATACTAGTATATTAAAGCTGTAGCGTTAAGCATCACCAAGGTCGCTTACAAAACCTGACATTTGTCAAAAGTTAATAGCGTTTAAAATAACTTGTTTTGCTATATAAAGAACCGTGTTGTAAAGTCAACGCCTGATCTTCTTGTCAGTGATACTATTTTTAACTGTAAAAAGGTCCTACGGACTTTAAAACGATACATATTTCTGGTTTTGAAATGTTTAATGCTTTGAAAGTTCTCGAATAAAATCTGTACTGTTTAATCTTTGATACCTTAGAACTGAACTTATGATACTATGGCACTAGAGGATCTGTACGTGTTAGGATAAATCTGCAATCAGTAAAATGTGGAATGAGTGCAAATGAGATAAACTCCATCAAAGTCACTAAGTGTAAAAAAGTAAACAATTATAGGTCAAAGTATGGTCTTCAACACAGAGCCTTAGCTGAAACAGAACAACAAATTATGAAGGACCCAAAATGACAAGTGTAAAACAAATTCAAACAGGAAAAACAACGGTCTTATCTATATTTAAATACGAGAAACGAGAAACACTGATGAATAGCATGACCATACAACAACCACAGAACAACAGGTTCCCTGAAAAAAGGAAAATATTTTAAACGCGTCATTAAAAGTTTCATTTATTATTCCGACTGTTTGTCTATAGGATGAAGATATGTGATTTTAAGGACGTTTACTGCTTTTTGTATTGGTTTTTTATTGGTCTTTGTTTGTTTTTCAGATGGCAATTTTAAATGAAGGAAACATATAGAGAGAAGCGTTTCCCGCCAAATTTCAAAGGCTTATATCTCTAAAATAAGACACGGACCATATTTTTTTTCTGCTATTTTAGTTCCTTTATTTATATAGTTACATACTATCAATTTATAACAGTGTTTTAAATAACCTGTTATTTTGAAAAATAGTAGCAAATATCCTTAAAACCAATACAGATGTTGGCAATCATCCATTTTAGTATACTAATACAAATGAAACTTATAGAAATCTCGCGTTTCTTCGAGGTTAGTCCGAGATTACACTGACGTCCAACGGCTGTTTTGTCAGACAAGCTGGGGCGTCGGCTGTTTTGTCAGACAAGCTGGGGCGTCACACGGCCCCAGCTTGTTTGGCAAAATAGCCGTTGGACGTCAGAGTAATCTCGGACTACTTCGAGGTTGGTCTAGATAATCTTAGGCAAACGTTTGTTTTAATGATGTCGATGATGTTTAAACATTTCGTGGAATTTTGATTCTTTTTACTCTAGTACACATTGTGTGTGATTTCGTTTCATTGTCGGTTATCTAAATATTGCTTAGGAATCAACCATTTAACTCCAGGGGGTTTTGTTTTTTGTCTGAGTCACAATTAACACTATAAAGTAAAGGGGAAATCTGGATAAAGAAATTCCTCAATTTGGGAATCAGAAGATGTTTTTTGTTTTTTGTTTTTGGTTTTATGAAAATACCATTCTGGCTCTATCCCTTACTAAACAACATAGCTGTCAGATTTTAAATTCTTAAATTTAGAGATCATATAATATATGTGTTTTGAAGGAATGTGTGGTCGTTTCCATTGACCAATCCATGTCTGTTTTTATGCATCAAATTTTCAAACCTTTAAACACAAAGATAAAAACATTCATGCATGACTCATTAAACAGACTTCAAGTTGTTTGACCTTTTTATCTAAGGGTGCTACCATTTGATTTTTTATGGGAGGTTTGGATGGGGTAGGATGAAATTTGAAAAAATGGCATGATAGATTTTTTTTTCATTAGAAAAAAGGATGAAGCACTTGGCAAAAATAAATGCAGAATGACAATTTATTTTTAAAAAAAGTTAGAATTTTTTTTTAAAAGAAGGCAGTACTGTATAGAGTGAAAATAAAAAGGCAGGACAGAGATTACAACTAAAAAATTGCAGGAAAAAAATGTTCATCATAATGCGCCACCCCACCCCCTACTCTAACAATCCAATTGTGGCTCCCTAACAAACAACACATACTCATTAAACATAGTTTGAACCACATATAGATATATGACATACGTATGACTTATCTTTACATTCCTAATAAAGATTTAAAAGAAAATCTTGAACAAGTGAAAATAACACTTAGTTTATAATTATTAGGCACACCTAGAGCTTTTCTGGGTTTACCTTCATTAGGAAAATTCATAGATGACTGTTGGAAAGCATATGTATGTTAAAAATTTTATCCTGCATGTCTTTTTTTTTTTTTGTTGTAATATCTGTACTGCCTTTTTATTTTTTAACTCTATTCGGTCCTGACTTTATTTACATTAATTGTCATGCTTTTTTTTTTTTGGCAAAGTTGCTCATCCTGTCCTTGTTTTCAAATTCCATCACACCCTCCCCACCCCTATAAAAATCAAATGAAAGCTTCTTAATACATTAGACGAGTGTTTCTTGTAATTCTAATTTGTTACCTGTTCGTGTTGTAATTGATGATCTTACAAGTAAAATTCATCTTCATTTAACTTTTGCCCTTTCATATTTTGATATTCTAACATTTTACCTTCATCACCTGTCACATTCTCAACCTTGTACAGTATTATCAAAACATTAATCAAATTAATCATACATAGTTTGTTTAGTATTATTACATATTAATTCCAGATGGCTTTGATTGGTGATGTTTAATGTGAATATAATTTTATGCTGCATGAACTGTTCGGATTATCAGAAGACGTTTGATTGGTAAGACTTACTTGTATGTAAATGCTTGCGCACTTGTAGGGCTATATAATATTAAGACTTGGGGCCAGCTGAAGGACGCCTCCGGGTGCGGAAATTTCTCGCTACATTGAAGACCTGTTGGTGACCCTCTGCTGTTGTTTTTTATTTGGGCGGGTTGTTGTCTCTTTGACACATTCCCCATTTCCATTCTCAATTTTATTGTACTTCTATGTAAATGCTGGCACACTTGTATGTAGATTAAACATGACTTTTTAGAATACTTTATACATCACAATAACAACATACCTCTTACACAATTAACCTCAACCATGAAACAAACATGGACAGAAATGTTATGTCAATAAACCAGAAAACACAGATTTAAAATATCGAACAATCATTGACAAACACAAAAAGTAAACTCATAAAAATACCGAGCTCCGAGGTAATTCAAACTGGAAAGTCGCCAATCAAATGACAAAGTCAAAAGCTTAAACACATCAAACGAATGGATAACAACTATCATATTCCTGACTTAGTATGGGCATTTTCTTGTGTAGAAAATTGAGGTAGTACGTCTATGTAACGAATGAATAACAACTGTCATATTTCTAACTTGGAACAGGCATTTTCTTTCATAGAAAATGGTGGAAATCTGGTTTTATAGCTAGGTAAACCTCTCACTTGTATGCCAGTTGAAAGAAATATCCTTATTTTGACACCGATGTGTGAACAAAACAAAAAGTAAAAATGTCTAAACAGTGGAACAACAGTCAACATTGTGTTTTAGTCTTAATCACTATAAACAAACAAAATATGTGACAAAGAAACACAAAAAGGCACATAGACAAAGCAGATAAAACCCAACATAGAAGTACACACATTTTGTAATCAATTTACTTTTTTTGATATTTGAATTTTCATTAACTTATTCACCTATATATATTATTCTCTGAAGCAGAAATTATTTTAGTATTATCATATACTTAGACTAAATAATATATGATTTTTACTGTATGATAATAAAAATAAATTAACGTAAACTCCATATTTTTCGAATTGGTGCTTATCGGACTGATACGAAAAGTTTATCACATGCTTCAATTGTTATCACATACCTTTCCGTAACATTATCGCATGGCATTCCGGTGATACTCGGCAAATTCTGGAAAATACTCCTCAATGCTACGTTTTCAGTGAAAAAAATTACAAAGAAGTCAACAAAACAATTATTTGAATACTGGAAAGTATATTGTGAAGCATAATACAAAGAATTTTACAAAAATACTGAACTTCGAGGAAAATTCAAAACAGAAAGTCCCTAATCAAATGGCAAAATCAAATGACAAAACACATCGAACGAATGGACAACAACTGTCATATTCCTGACTCGGTACAGGCATTTTCAAATGAAGAAAATGGTGGATTGAACCTGTTTTTTAATAGCGCTTAACTGCTCACTTGTATGACAGTCGCATCAAATTCCATATTTACAACGATGTATGAACAAAACAAATAGATATAAAAGTAAAAATGTGGAAATAATGGTAGAACATTCATTATTGTGATTTAATCTAAATCACTATAAACCTATCAAATATGTTACAAAGAAACACTATAGACAAAGCACATTAAAATCTCATAGAAGGGCACACACATATTTTGTAATCAATTTACTTTTTTCTATATTTGAATTTTCATTAACTTATTTACTTATATAATATATTATTCTCCGAAGCAGAAATTATTTCAATAATATAAGATAAAAGACAAAATATGAAAATTATCCAAGATTGTCTTTTTTTTACCTTTTTGTTCTTTTCATATGGCGAACAAAGTAACTTTATTGTGTTTTTAATATATATATAAATATAAACAAATACATTTGTTTATATATATATATATCAACATAAAATGTCAGTTCGGTAGCATATATATCTTTATAAAATGACTTTGCTGTACTTAAAAAAAACTACAGACACTCTGCTTGAGGATATATCTATTAAAGTAAATCAAACTGGCAGGGTTATTTTAGAGGAAAATTCATGCTCAACTGTTTATATTTATTTTGAAGGCTATATATTAATATATATCAAACACTATTCAATCATTAATTGTTGACTTACTTGCATTGCAAGATGGAAACAGCAAGAAAAGTTAAGAATTTAAAATCAACTTTACACTAGAGTTAATTGTGAAAATATGAAAAAACAAACGTTAACGTAGAATCCGATCTCGAAAATCGATGAGAGACAGAAAAATTATGGCAAAGTAGAAAAACAAACTGTGAAAAGACTAACAACAGTCGACAAAACAATGAATAGAAATTTAGACGAAGCAACACGAACCCAATAAAAACGGCGATGGTATTAGGCTGAAAGGTTAAGCATATCCTGTCCCCATGTAAGCATGTCCTTTTGGATTGAACTACTCACATTTATCGTAAAATCTAATTTTGCATCGGGTTTCAGGAAGGTTTGTTATTTCTTACGAAAGCCGAGAAGGATCATTCAAAATTCAAAATTCAAAATTTAAAATTCAATATTCAAAACTCAAACATCCTACATTAATCTATCATGATTCCCCGCGCTTACAGAAGCCAAAAAAGATCGCAATTTACACTTTAATATACTACTGAAAGCTATTTTATAAAGTTTGATAAGAACACGAACCCATTGAAACAAGGCAAAGGGTCCGTTAAGCCTTCATAGGGATACATCCAACTTTACCATTTGAAACCCTTGGTAACACAGCGTCATTGCAAGTAGCACCCCTCTATCAAGAAAAAAGGAAAGGAAACCCGAGCCTGGAAAGTCGCTGTACTGAAATGGAACGTTCACAATGGAAAAATTGAAATCATCGCTTTTTCGTAAAGTTTAAATATGCATGAAATAATTTCCACTGGAGGTTAAGCAAACAACAAATCTCTTATAATAACCTAGTTTTCCAACGGAATAATCTAGTTATTAAAATATGTATAATCAAAAGACAGAGTTTGTGTATCAATTATCAAATCTGATAATTTAATGTTGTTATATCAACAAAATTCGAGTTTTTGACGATTTTTCTTTATGTTATTTGGGAGTTACGGTCTATGATTGACGAAAGATGATACTTTTGGCATTTACTTATGTAATTCCATTTATTACAAAAGCGTATAAGGGTCATCCTTTTTATTTTATTTTTTTTTTCAAATTGTCGACTTTAATCTTGGAATTATCAACTTTAATCTTAAAATTTCCAACTTTAATCTTGGAGTTATCAATTTTAATCTGGGTGGAGGAGTTAACTTCGATTTTTTTTGGTAGGGGTGTGCTATGTTTGTCTTAAACGATGTACCCATTTTTATATAATATTAACTAATGTATGGTACCTATATTTATATATTAAAATTGTGACCCGCCATGACATTTCCAGGCTTATGGAGGTTGAACGTCATTGTTAGAAAAATTATAAACATGATAAATATCGAGAAGAAGAGATAAAGGCTTTCCTTGGCTTCTTTTTTGAGGACGCCGAACTATATATTATATATAAGTTTTGAAGAAGTTTTACTTTATCGTTTGAAGTGAAAAATATTTGAATGTACATTTTTGATTGATACACAAAAAAAATCAAAATTCTCTGCTCTAAAGATTTTATTTCATAAATGGAGTCTGAACTATATCCATAACAAATGCACCGTATCAAATGCATATAAGAGAACACCTACTTATAAACTGTTACGCGTCGCATACTATGTATAAAGACATGCATAATAAATCTTAATCAAAAGAAGGAATTCTTAAAGCTTACTTTGACAAATTTTAAACTAACTTCATTTCAACAAGTTTAAATTAAATAATATTCTAAAATAGAGCTACAAAAAACCAAAATGCTCTGCTCTATAGATTTTCTTTCATAAATGAAGTTTAATGTCTGTACATGAAAATAATATATAGTTGTGAATCTAGTAACGATATACATTTGTCAAGTTGGGAATCTAATTGACTATGAACATTTGCCAAGTAGGGAACCTACTGACTGTATACATATATTTTGGTCAGAAAAGTAGTTTGACGTTCGAAATACTCATAATATCTCTAACATTAACCGATTTTCTTTTTTAGAGTACAACAAAGTTTTTAACAAAAATGCTGGTCCATGATCATAAGCCTACATTAGCTGAAAGTAAGTTTAGATAATGACCAAAAACATCATTTTTCAAGGGCTGACGGTATTGACTTTGCTTGACGGAATCATTTGTGCCTGACAGATTTACAACATTTATTGTACTTGTTTAAATGAAAGTATCTTGTTTTATAGATTCGTTTTATTCATGGCAGTTAGTTGACTTGATTGCATTTGATTGTTATATCATTGACGCCCCACGTGATCAAACAATTTATTTTGCTTCAACATCAAATTAAGTTTGAGATGTGGTAATAGTCAGGGGCTATAATAAACATCAGTCTCGAACAAACAGAAAACACATAAATATTTTTTCCCAGAAAACATGCCGTGAAAGAGGTTTACATTTTAATGTTTGTATATAGATGTAAGTAAATACGGACTATGGAGATGCATTGGTCATCTGTTTTTCATTGAATGTATTGCAATTTATTTCAAGTCGCAAAACTTTTTACTAGTATATAAAGAAGTATAACAGCAATACCGAACTCCAAGGAATATCAAAAAAGGGGAAATAAGTAAAACTGACACATTTCAAGGGGTATCAATCGACCGAACAAGTGAAAAACAACAGCTATATGCATAACTGGGTACAGGCATTTTCGAAGAAATTGGTGAACCTAGCCTGGTTTTATGTCTAAGTCTAGCTTAACCTCCCGCTTGTTCGACTGTTGTTTATAAATTCTGTTATACTGTCAAAATTAGGTACCGTTAATGCAATCATAACACCTCAATTTATTCTATATTAATATATAAAATGGTTTTAGTTCTGTTGCTAAAACCTGCCTTAAAATTTTATTGCGACGAAAAATATTTTATAACGTTGAAATTTAACGATGATATTTTCTGTACATGTATTATTTTGTCCTTGAATGTATATGGTGTCATTGCACATTTATGTTTTGTGCAAATAGCAAAACTATTTTTTCATTTAAACCTTCATGCACTGTTCTCATCATCAATCCATTTCGCTCAATGCTTACACCATGTTTTTAATACATCACATGTTTCTTTCAGTCTATGGTTATGGTATCTTAGCTAATGCAATATGTTGTGTATGTTCTATTGGTGGAGCTGTGATTCTTCCATGCGCAAAACGTTTCTCAAATGCATACCACGTGTTTCTGTCAGTTTTTATGGGGTTGGCTGTAGGGACATTGTTTACGGGAGCAGTAGTACATTTGATTCCTGAGGTATGTCAGTTAATTTGCCAAATTAACTAATTAAAGCAGTTGATTGTTTTTAAACTGAGTTTGGTTCCCTCCGTAAAATATCCATTATACCTTCGGAATATACAAATAATAAGAATTACAAGAACAGCCAGGTACCAGTATAATCCAAACTTAACTCTTATTGGAACAAGAAGATAACGTTACATTACAATAAATAGTGTCTCATGTTATTTTCAATTTACATTAGACATTTGACACAAAGAGTACATGCGGAAAACTGTCGGCAGGTATGATTTTTTTAGGATGTGAGCAATATTCGAATTTTGAAATTGCTGAGATAAAGATATAGGAAGATGTGGTGTGAGTGCCAATGAAACCACTCTTCATCCAAATAACAATTTGAAAAAAGTACATGTAAGATATAAATATTCAAATGCATGTCAAATTGGATATTGTTCACATTGTTGGCACTCATACCACATTTTTCTATAACAACGAAAGCCTACTTGGATTGCAGACCAGAGTTTAAACTTCAATTAGAAAATGAGGGCGGCATGATGTCGGTATTCAACTCGAAAGTTCCTTTCATGGCCCCTTAAGAGTTGCTGCAAGGGTTTTGTGGCTTATGGATAGAGTGGCACTCGGTTAACATGAGGCATACGTTTTACGTTCACATACTTGCATAAATAGACATCTTTCATAGCCAAAAGCACGCCACTAATACAAATTGATATAGTTACCATCTTGGAAAACTTCAGGGATTATTTATCAAAATAATGACCATTAATTAAAGATGCTTGATGTTATAGGCTTTAGGAATGCACAGCCACAGTGCACACGAGCACGAGCACGGACATAACGAAACAGAAATCCACCATGACGAGAACCATCATAATGAATACCATGTGGAGGACTATATTTGGTACTGTATGGTTATCTTGTTGGGTAAGTTTTAATCTGAAACGGATGTTACAAATCTCCGTCCGCGCGCACAATACAAATGAGGAAATGTAAATTCATTTGAAAAATGATTTACTAGAAAGAGAGAAACTGTTTCTTTAAATGCCGATCATTAACTTCGGACATTTAACAACAAGCAAACATTTCTTCAATCCTGTTTTGCGCCTGTATCAAGTCGGAGCCTTTGTCAGTCCTTTATGTTTTTGTTTTAATTTCAATTTCATTTATATGTTTCGGGTTTTATAGTGACATCAATTTTCACTGTACTAGTAGACATTTTTGTTAAAATGCCATCTGAAGCACGCCTTAGAGTGCTGGATTATCTCGCTGAGTTGAAGACCCACAGGGGTCCTGGCTGTTTTCTGCTCTTTTGTCTGGTAATTGTCACTTTGGCAAATTATCACTTTTAATTCTCAATTTCCATTCACAATTGTATCGCCTTACTAAGTTAACTTGAGTGTAAGCCACACACTATGAATCTCACTAACCATACCATATATCAACCAAAATCATGCGCAAGTCAACTAACACACTTTCATTAAAAGCAACAGTAGTATTCCGATATTCAAAAAATTGTTACCCTGTTATACAAATCTAATTAAAAAACAAGAGAATCGCATTGACTTTAAATGAGATAAGACTGAGTTATTCGGCATCTTATTAATGATAGGCAGTTTTCCGCTGTTTAACAGTAAAAATATAAGAAGTTTGAAGCCATCGTGCATTTGTATAGAATACTTGAATAAATAAAAAAAATATGGTACAAATGTTCGACCGACTAATTTAAATGTCTTATCAGCAACACGAGGATGTTCTTCAGAAGATTTAGCATAATACTTTTGAATTTTCAAATTCAAGGGGCATAAGCCTATATCTCAACCTTCTACTATACGGATCAAAAGACTATTCCACGTCTGTGAGTTTAGACACAGGAGTATTATATCGATCAATTAATTAGTGATGGTGATTGTAAGGCCACCAATGGGTCTTCAATGCAGCGCGAAAATCCTGCACTCGGAGTTGGTCATCAGCTGGACCCGAAATAAGTACTAGTCTAGTGAAAATGGACGTAACACTAATTTCTTAAACATATAAATAAACTACAAATAAAAAAACATACAAGACTAATAATAAAGGCCAGCGATTCTTGACTTGGGACAGGTACAAAAATGCGGCGAGGTTTAACATGATTTGTCAGATCTCAACCCTTTCCCTATACCAATGTAGAATACAGTAACACATAGCAGAAACTATAACGATAATTTATCGTTACAATTTTTGAAGAATGATTACAAATGTGAAATTAATAGGTCCGATTTCAGGACAATCTGAATACAGATATATGAATTATATATTAGAATGCGAGTTTTAAGTATTGCGGTACTAGCCCAGTCGAATTATTCGCATTGCTAAAAAACTCGCAATTATTTCTAAATTTACAATATACGAAATGATTTAAAATATCTTCTGACTATCGTATCTTGAGAAGCAGACAATTCTATAAAAATTAAATAAATATAATAGAGGACAAGATACATTACGCAAGTGTATCCATTATATATTGTATGTATGAAAATTAAGAAAATCTATATCATTAATCTTTAAAATTTATTGTATTTGTTGAATATTGAAAAAATGTTTTCGAACGTAGGCAAATTTTATTTCATGGTAGTTCTGTTGTTTTTCTTTCAGGAACGTATTCATTTTATCTCCTTGAAACAGCTATGTCTATCATAAAAAGGAAAAAGGTAATATATCAATTATTCTTTGCCTCGAACACTGAAGAACAAAAAGTACTAATACATGACTTTGTTCAATGGTATTTTTAAATGCCAAGCTTTCATATGTTCGAGTTTCAACGTTCAAGCTGAGGTTCAATCTAGAATATACGTCAGACGCTCGAAATTTATAACTTGTTATTTGCATTTACTAGCTCTGCATCAATACCTTTCGCGGTGGTCATCCACAACTGAATATCTATGGAAACCATCATTCCAGCTGACACCGTCTTCTCGCGTATTCAATTAAAGAGAAAGAACATATGTATCGACTCATGCCAAAAAATCACATTTTTGTATTTGATCATCCTAAGTTAAGAAACAGAGCTACAAAACACTTTGTTTTATTTAAAAAATGCAATAACGTCTTCACCATGGAACAAAGACTGTCACCTCCCTGAATGTTCATGACAATCCTTTTAGCTCTGGTTTTGGTACATTTTGATAACTGTCGGTATTAAATATTTGTTAAAAGTGCATACATTATGACATACCGAAGAATTCATTACATTTAATATAAATCTAAGTTAGGATATTTGTTGTCAAACAATTGTTTTTCTAATTCTCATTAAAGGGAAACAAGCTACGAGGGATGAAAAAAGTTAAAATATGATTTAGTTTGATTCAATCATTAATAAAAGTTAAATACTGAAATAATAATTCGTTTTCATCAGCCAATTTAGTTCTGTTATGTCAAAATAAGCGAAGAAATATCGCTGCTGAATTACTCACTTGCAAGTGAATAATTTTACTTCATGTAATCCGTATTCGTGTGACCTTTTATTTAACCCAAAAGCTAGGGACATAAACAATTAAATGCTTTAACTGTTTATTTCAGACTTGTTGTAATTTGGATATGTGTTTAGGTATCATATAAATTGAAAAAGAGAATCTAAGTAAAATCGGCGAACATGAATTTAACAGCTAGTGCCCAAATAAAATAAGCTAAAGAAGAATATATAAAAGATCTATTAACAGATCAAGAAATTTGTGATTAAGACTGGGGTACAACATTTGTTTAAAACATATGTTGTCCTTCCAGAAGTAAAATGGATTATACTGCAAATTATCATACTTTTGCATGATTTGTAAAACAATGATATTTTAATTTACAGTTTATTTACTTGTGTGGTTTCATTAAACACAAATTTTCGTCACTCAACAAAGGTTTTCTTAAATGTGAGTAATACAAGATTTAATTGAAAATCTTTAAACTGTCGAAACGAAAGAAACAAACTGTCTAAACTAATTCGACGAGAATATGTTTGTGTAATTTTCAAATACTCGAAACTAATCACCAAGTTTATATTTGCATTCTGATATTTTAAGTGAGATAATAAGTGAACTGGTTTACTTTTTCATCATTTCTTCTATAGGGTATTGTCGCAGACCCTGACCCAACACCAGAACCTGTAGTAATGACAGTTAACAAACCAAATGGAGATTTCCATAAAATGGAGGAGGTAATTAAAATTTTGTTTGTTAAATTGTTGTTATACACATTTATTTGCTTTTGTTGTAGTTAAGTGTTTATGTTGTTCCGTTTTTTCCGGATTTGTCCTTCCTTAATTGAACTATGACTGTTGAACAGCGGTTTACTGTTTTTGCCTTTATTTATCTTTATACCAAAATTAAAACAAATCATAAATAAATACTCGTTGCACAAAAATCAGAGCATAGACTGTGACGAAATGGTTTCAAGCAGATCCTCCTCCCATGTAACACCCGTCGTAGGGATTCTTTTTTGTAGTAGTACAAACCGACTGATAAGTCTAATTCGGTTGTTCATATTCCTGAAAAAATTGATCAGATTTTAGTCGCCATTTGGAATATATCCTTTGTCATCTGTGAACCAGATTGTCCATAGTGGTCAACTAACTCGTGATTGCGTCCATAAAAATTAAAATAAAACTACTGTTGCCCCCATTTTTTGGTGCATTTTCTGTTGGTCATTTACTTGTCTGATCGTTGTTTTTATCTATCTATTTTTATCGATTAGTATGCCTGCCTTTACCGTTTTTTTACATGTTTAATTGTCTTTGATACATGAACCTTCTGTCTGAATTTGAAAAAATGGGCATTATATTTGTCTCAAAAATAGAGTTCAAGTTCTCATTTGATAAAACCTGTCTCAATACGTGGAATATCTATTAAAACATATTTATCAAATTACCCCCTTTTTTCTCACAAAGTATAAAATCTGCATATTCACAAAACGAAACAAGAGTAATTTAAGTTGTTATTTGATAATGGATGTCTCAATATGAGGAATATTTATTAAAACGTATGCTTCAAATTATTCCTATTCTTCATTTAGATTAGTTCGAGCGACTCAAAAAGTATGAAATCTACAAATTCACAAAAAGAATCAGGTAAGCATGGTTATATTTTATGCCTCACGTTTTTTTAAATTCAGAATATTTGATAGAGTATTCAAAGTAATGGAATCTACGGACGTATCAAATTTAGAGATGGTTAATTTTGTTTACAAAGGCAATCTTATTAAAAATTAAATCCCCGCCCTTGTTCCTCATTGTGTATATGTCGCGCGTGGGAGCGACATATAAACAACGAGGAACAAGTGCGGAGATTTCATTTTAATTAGATTGTAAAAAATGTTGAATGGCTTTATACAGTTAGCGTTCTTCACGTTAAATTCAAAAAACTATATTTGCCTAACGACGTCCACGGAGCTATGAATCAAATGTGGATACTTATCAATTCCAAACAGATGCTAACAGACATCTGGCAAAGTACTTTGAATCTAAGTCTTAAAAAGAACACATTTGAATTCTGTACCCGTTACACTAGTATTCCTAATTCAAAACTTTAATGAAGATTGAACGACTAAGTCGAACTGTGTTTCAATAAAAATGGAATGAGCAACATAGATAATCATATATTGTATGGGGAAGGGATATTTATATATTAACTGTATACAAACTTTTTTTGGATTTTTAAAATACTAAGGCTTTTCTACATTAGGAATAGATTACCTTAGTTGTATTTGTCAAATCTTTTAGTAATTTTTGTCCTCGGTGATCTTCAGTTTCGTACCTTATTTGGCTTTTTCAACCTTTTTTCATTCGAGCGTCACTGATAAGTTTTTGTAGACAAAACGCGCGTCTGACATCAATACCAAATTTAATCCTGGTATCTCTGATGAGATTTTATACATCATGCTTCGTTAACCATTATGTTTCAAGCAAATTGTTATTCAAACAAAATACCCCCCATATTTGAATTGTATTTAAAAACGTTTGGAAGACGTATTTATCAACAAAGAACCTGCATTTCAATTCCATTTAAGGAATAAATCATTAAAAAACGATGATGGCGTCACGTTCATATGACATAATTATGTTCAGGAGATACTAGATACAATACTTTCATTCAATCAGAAGACGTGTTATATCCAAAAATTGAATTATAATGAAATAATAATATGTTTTCTGTCTATAGGAAATAACATAAAAAAAAATGTGATGCAAACTTTTAAATAAAACGCTACTTGGATTAATTAGTGTGCACCACTTTTTAGCTTACCAGGCCCGAAGGTCCAAGTGATCTTTTCTCATCACTTGGCCAAATTCAATCAAACTTGGTCAGAATCATCATTGGGGTATCTAGTTTACAAAATTTGTCCGGTTACCCGGCCAGCCAATCAAGATGGCCGCCATGGCTAAAAATAGAACATAGGGAGTAAAATGTAGATATTTGCTTATAACTCTGAAACCAAAGCATTTAGAGCAAATCTGACTAATGTTTATCAGGTCAATTTCTATCTGCCCTGAAATTTTCAGATGAATCGGAATACCTATTGTTGGGTTGCAGCCCCTAAATTGGTAATTTTAAGGAAATTTTGCGATTTTTTGTTATTATCTTAAATATTATTATAGATAGAGATAGACTGTAAACAGCAATAATGTTAGGCAAAGTAAGATCTCCAAATAAGTGAAATGACCAAAATGACCTGAAGGAGTTATTGCCCTTTATAGTCAATTTTTAACAATTTTTTGACAATTTTTGTAACTTTTACAAAAATCTTCTCCTCTGAAAGTACTGGGCCAAATTTAACCAAACTTGTCCACAATCATTATTAGAGTATGTAGTTTTAAAAATGTGTCCGATGACCTGGCATGTGAACCAAGATGGTCGACATGGCTAAAAATAGTAAATGGGGTAAAATGCAGTTTTTGACACATATCTCTGAAACCAAAGCATTTAGAGAAAATCTGCTGTAAAAAAATTGTTCATTAGGTCAAGATCTATCTGCCCTTTAATTTTCAGACCAATCGGGCAACTTGTTGTTGGGCTGCTGCCCCTGAATTGGTAATTTTAAGAAATTTTTGCAGCTTTTGGTTATTATCTTGAATATTATTATAGATAGAGATAAACTATAAATTGCAATAATTTACAGCAAAGTAAGAGCTACAAATAAGTCAACTTGACCAAAGTGGTCAATTGAAACCCTTAATGAGTTATTGTCCTTTATAGTCAATGATTTTCTGTTTCATAAATTTGTAAATTTTTGCAAATTGTTTTCCACTGTCACTTCTAGGGTGATTTCATTAAAGATACAGATAATTGTAAGCAGCAAGATTGTTCAATAAAGTAAGATCTTCAAACACATCACCAACACCAAAACACAATTTTGTCATGAATCCATCTGTGTCCTTTGTTTAATATGCACATAGACCAAGGTGAGCGATACAGGCTCTTTAGAGCCTTTAGTTTTATGTTTTTTCTTCATAGACAGACAAAAAATAACAGTCATTCATTAAATAGATTAATGGTAGTATGTTTTTCTATCGTTTTATTTTGGACTGCGTAACTTTGAAATTAAATAATAAAAGTCCCCCGTATAACAAAATGTCTTCTCTACAAATATAGGTTCACGCCAGAATTACATTACTGTGTCTCTAAAGGAGGGTAAAAATACCAGTGTGACAGTCAAACTCTTAGATCGAAAATAAATTGACTTAAAAATAAAAAAAACAAACAAAAAATAATAGTACACAAGTCACAACACAGCAAACTAAATACTAAGCAACACGAACCCCACCAAAACATTGGGGGTGATAAAGTTCCTCAGTCAAACATTACGAATTGTTTTAACACCAGAATATTTATATTTTACATTTTGCTTGAATTCGTAGGCAATACATCTTTAGCACTTATGATTATAATTGGAGATGCAATACACAACGTTACTGATGGTCTAGCTTTAGGAGCAGCCTTTTCCAGTAGTATAGGAGAGGGAATTTCACTTACCATCGCAATATTTTGTCATGAGTTGCCACAAGAATTAGGTAAGACATTATTGTAATCCTTGTTTCGTAAAACAAATCCGTTAGAGAGCAACTATTCAACCTAAAAAAAAAGGGGAAGAGGGGTTATGTTTTTTTTCAGTCATAGTCAGAATATTTTTCTCCAGTTTTTTCAACGCTTTTTCTTTTTTTTTTAATTAATAACTATAAGGTATTTGGAAAATGTGAATTAAGAATAATTTGTTCGTCATCTGCTTGACAACAATAAATTATCATCAAGTTGGGGATCAGAGTATTTTGGAAAAAAAATATGAAGTTTAATGGTCGTTTCGTTATCAAAATGCCTGCATACAGAAACAGGATACTTTAAACAAAAAGATGATGTATTTTAATATTTGGAAAAAAATATAAAGTTGTATTATTCATGGCATTACTTTGTTTAGAAAAGAAGACCCCTTGCACCTGTAAATAACCTAAGATTATAAAATATGTTATTGAAATTTGTGTCATCATAAAAAAGACATAATAATAAAAAAGTGGTATGACTGCTAATGAGACAACTGTCAGCCAGAGACCAAATGGCATTCAAGTTATACACTATATGCCACCTAACGGCCTTCAACAATAAAAAAAAACCCATACTGCATAGTCAATAAATATAATCTGGCAATACAACGAGTCATATAATTTTGAGTGTGGATTTTTTTTTTAAATAAATGTCTTAAAAAGAACAAATTTAAGGTTATTTAAAGCTGTCGACATTTATTTATGAAGGACTCGCACTTTTTCTTTGTAGGTGATTTTGCAATATTGCTGAACAGTGGTATGTCATTTTGCAAGGCAGTATTAGCGAATTTGTTTGCATCACTGTCAGCTTTTATTGGATTTTTTGTTGGTGTACAAGTAGCAACAGACGAAACAGCCGTAAAGTGGATTTTTGCTTTCACAGCTGGGAACTTTTTATATATATCTTTAGTAGACATGGTAAGAAATATAACAATACAAGTTAGAGGTTTTGCTAGCTATAAAACCAGGTTAAACTCACCATTTTCCACCTGACAAATGCCCGTGCCAAGTCAGGGATATGGCAGTTGCAATTTTGAGCTTGAACTTTTAATTTGTCATTTGATTAAAGACTTTTCGTTTTAAATTTTCGCGAGAAGAAAACAATTTTTTTTACAAATACAACACCTTCGGTAATTAATAGATGTTTTAGCCTAAATCTGCATCTCACTACTATACTTGACGACCTCAAAGTAGTCAGTTAACTTGAACATCTATTTGTATCGGAGCCAGCCAGACAGAGGAGACTATAATTGAGAACAGTAATTGACGTCAGATCATCGATTTAGTTCTATCCCCAATATTTGCCTTTAGTCTTTCTTAACGTTTTTGGTGGAAGAAGACTTCAAGTCTTCTGAAGGCCAATGGTGCCGACTTTAAAATCACTGAAACCTCCGTATGCCGCATTCGTTTCTTTGTATTACAATTTCATAACAACTTCTGATTCCTGACACCGATTTTTACACATGATTAAGCATCTGAATCATTTAGTTTGTATTGTCCATTTGACTTCTATATATTTGCAGAAAAAAATCTTAAAAATTCATTTTTATAAATTAATAATTTTTTCCTCGATGTATGTTAATATATGATATATACGAACTCTGACTATTAATTTCATAATTTTTGGTCAATAATTAAAAAAGTTTCCCATTAGGTCTCTATGTTAATTTTATTTTTTGAAGTGTTGATTATCTGATTGAGTAAGTATAAGTAGTGTAACGGCCTTCCAACCAAAACAAAAACAACATACATGTGCTTTTAATGTTTGTTTATTTGAACCATGTGGGCAGGTTTGTTTTGCATATTATAAGAACTAAATCAAAAAAAAAGAAATGTGTCTGACAAAATTATATCTATCATAGAACATTTTCCAAATGTAAAAAAAATCATATTCTGCGCATTTTTCAGTAAAACTAAAAGGCGTCGCGCAAGTATATGGTATATATGGTTATACGCATAGCAATTTTTTTTTAATGAAAGGCGATACAAACAATTGTAGATGTAATTTAGAAGACACAAAATAGATCGTTGGTTCTAAAAGATAAATTGGCATTAGTAAATATTGCATAATTGTAATATAACGTAAGTAATACCACGTTTTAGTGAATATTTGGGAAAAAAGTCTGTTAATGGGTTCGACAAATAAAATGTGTCAGTTAAGAGTTATTTAGCCAAGACAAAGTTTAGCAAACTTTATATTTTTCCATTGAAGATGAGAATGAGATGTACCTGAGAGTAAAAAAATGAAAATACCGTGCAACAGTATCCTTTTAGTGAGAGCATTTTTATTTTGACTTTCTTTGCATTTTATTGAAGGGTGTGTCACTTCAATATAGCGTGATATGGATTGGCCGCTGGAATATGCATAAATTTATTATTAAAGTTTTCAATCAGCCTTAATTTTTTGTGTCTGTTCAACCAATCGGTTCTTTTGTTGTATTACTTAATCATATGTTGTTTATAAATCATTCTAAAGAAGTAAATGGAAAAGAATTAATGCAGCTAAATTTGGTTATCTTAAGTTTTATTTCATTTTATTCCGTTTAGTTCATTTCTACATAAGTGCAGAGGAGAACTGCAGTTGTGCGCTTGTAAAGGTCTAGCATTTGTCCCCAATTTGAGTATATCGCAATCCGTTACTGTTTCAACACCCCAACCCCATCCACACCCCTGAAACTTTATTTTGTTTGCACTTTACAAGATTTACTGAGCTATTAGATTTAGCGGTTGATATGAGGCCAAAGTTTATCGGACTCCAGTCTCAAATAACATAAGCAATACACCGTAATAAAACTGCAAAGCATATAGATGACGTTGTCTATTTCATCTAAAAATAACGAGATGTGGAATAAATGCCAAAACTGTTATAACAATCATCTAGAGGGTCTAAATAGTGAAAAGGGGTGGTTCATGTCTGTACTCTTAAACACTTTTATTTTCCTATCCTTTTTTAGCAATGCACCACTCTATATTGTCCTTATCTGTTATGCTATATTCTGCGTCTCCATCAAGATTCTCGTGTATACCATGAGGGTCCGGATTGGAGTTGTTTATTTCTGTATTCTTTTAATAATTGTTATGTCACTTTCTCTACATTTTATTTGTTTTACTCATTATTCTTTCTCTATTCTTTATATTTTACTTAGACACATTTTAAACTAACTTCATTTTAACAAGTTTAAATAAAGTAGAGCTACAAAAAACCCAAAATGCTCTGCTCTATAGATTTTCTTTCATAGATGGAGTCTGCAATATATCCATAATAAATGCACTATATCAAGTGTATTTATGTGAACACCAAGACTTTTAAACTGTTACACGTCGCAAACTTTGTTTCGAGACATGCATGATAAATCTAAATTAAAAGACAAATTTAAAAAATTTATATACTGCATACCAATGTAGGTGACAAATTGGTCTCAGTCATAACAACGAAACAGAATCCACATGATATATGCAACCATTATTGGATTAAATAAATATTACTTTGATGTAATACTTTTTGAAACCATTTTTATCAATTTTCAATGTCCATTGTTTTTTTATTGGTCGGGTTGTTGTCTCTTTGGCACATTCCCCATTTCCATTCTCAATTTTATCTAAATCTATGTTTCATTGTTCATGTGTTGTTTCCGTATATTTTCGTCTCTCGTCTTGATTCTACCCATTTCATCCGATAACACCACATATAGCAATCAAATTATACTTTTATTACCATTCATAACTCTTAACAGACCAATCAACAGACCAGGTTTTATACATCCGACCCATTAACAGACCAGTTTTTTTAATAAAAATTGATCAATGTCACCAAAAATACAGATTTTCGTGTGGATTTTTCACACAATAATAATAATATGGTAAACAAACAAAATGCCTGTCTTTTTTCGATGTTCAAAATATCTCATGCAAGTAAATTCAACCAACTTTTCATTTTGTGTACATTTTGTGTACATTTTGTGTGTGTAAAATGTGTATAGATTTATTGATGAGTAACCCGCCTTTTCATTTGATAGATTGTTTATCGAAGCTAAAAAAAAAAATTACACTACTGAATTCAGTACATTAGAATTGTTTTGTCAGACATGAATATTTGTTATGATAAAAAATATATTTAAAAAAAGTTTTTTAATGAAACATACTGAACTTGCAATGATTTTCTCTATAACACCTGATTAACAGACTTTAAACAACCCGATTAACACACAAACCGTCGATAAAGCCGCATACTCAATTTAGATTAACCGACCAATCTCTCGGTTAGCCGAGTGACGGCCGTGAGCATGACACAGCTTATACTAATAACGTAGATTATACGAACACGATATTTAAAAAAAATAAGATCCTACTTTCCACAAGTGTTTTTTTGTTAAATTTGGATCTTATCAACAGAAGAAATGCAATTCATCTTCAATTTACGAAAGCCGAGAAGGATTTTTCACAATTCAAAATTCAGAATTCAAAATTTAAAATTCAAAATTCAAAATTTAAGTTTCAAAATTCAAAACTCAAAATCCTACATTAATCTATCATGATTCCCCGCGCTTACGAAAGCCGAAAAAGATCGCACTTTACACTTTAATATACTACTGAAAGCTATTTTAGAAAGTTTGTTAAGAACACGAACCCATTAAAACAAGGCAAAGGGTCCGTTAAACATTCATAGGGATAAATCCAACTTCGCTTCACTGAAATGGAACGTTCACAATGGAAAAATTGAAATCATCACTTTTTCGTAAAGTTTAAATATGCTGGAGGTTAAGCAATCAACAACAAATCTCTTATAATAACATAGTTTTCCAACGGAAGAATTTAGTTATTAAAATATGTATAAACAAAAGACAGAGTTTGTGTATCGTTTATCAAATTCTGATAATTTAATGTTGTTATATCAACAAAATTCTTGTTAAGTTTTTGACGATTTTTCTTTATGTTATTTGGGAGTTTATGAGTCTATGATTGACCAAAGATGATACTTTTAGCATTTACTTGTGTAATTCCATTTATACTGCACTCGTTCTATTTGAGCAGTCAAAATGCGTTGACTGTATATTTCTATGTCATATACAGTCACTGACCCGATATCACTTTTCCTCATGAATATTTAAATAGAAATTGACGAAATAATATTGAATTATTCATACGACCTCTTCAACTTGTTTTTATTTCAAATGCATACAACGATGCGTGGAACGACTCACATTGTTTCTTTTGCAATTATTGTAAAAACATATTTAATATGTTAATGGTTTTTCTTTGCAACCTATAAATCATTATGTTTTATGCTTATGGTTGATATTAAGTCTATACTCAAACGATTTAGTTCACCATCGAGTTTTGGTTTCAACAGGAAAATATAAATTTCATAGTGTGTATATTTCTCCGCGAGCATGATGTGAGGCCCTTTTAAAGGGTATTTCCCTCAATATTTAAATCAAATAAATAACCTTAATTCATTACACAACAATTAAAAATGTTTGTTTTTAGATTGCGGTTTAAAGACAATAATACTCGGCACAGCCTCGCTTTCTAAGCCTCATCCTTATATCGTTGATATGTCAAGTCAATGCACTATTATTGTTTATTTATTACAAAAGCGTATTAGGGTCATTCTTTTTATGCCCCACCTACGATAGTAGAGGGGCATTATGTTTTCTGGTCTGTGCGTCCGTTCGTCCGTCCGTCCGTTCGTTCGTTCTTCCGTCTGTCCCGCTTCAGGTTAAAGTTTTTGGTCGAGGTAGTTTTTGATGAAGTTGAAATCCAATCGACTTCAAACTTGGTACACTTGTTCTCTATGATATGATCTTTCTAATTTTAATGCCAAATTAGAGATTTTACCCCAATTTCACGGTCCACTGAACATAGAAAATGATAGTGCGAGTGGGGCATTCGTGTACTGAGGACACATTCTTGTTATTTATTTTTTTCAAATTGTCGACTTTAATCTTGGAATTATCAACTTTAATCTTGCTATTTCTAACTATCATCTTGGAATTATCAATCTTGGTGGAGGGGTTAACTTCTTTTGGTATGGTTGTGCTATGTTTGTCTAAAACAATGTTTCCATGTTTATATAATATTAACTAATATATAGTACCTACAGTTATATATTAAAATTGTGACCCGCCATGACATTTTCAGGCTTAAGGCTTTAAATTAAATACGTATTTGTGAAGAAGAGATAAACACTTTCCTTAGCTTCTTTTTTTGCGGACGCCGAACTATACATTATATATAAGTTTTGAAGAAGTTTTACTTTATCGTTTGAAGTGAAAAATATTTGAATCTACATTTTTAAATGATACACAAAAAAAATCAAAATTCTTTGCTCTATAGATTTTATTTCATAAAGGGAGTCTTAAATTTATCTTACCTCCTAAACCATTCCAGGAATATGATTGGTTAAAAGCGTCCGCGTGCAAACCGTGTATATTTGATATTAGGTTAGTAGGGAGGCTGGGTTTATCTCATACACGGTTAGTAGTGGAGTTACGTCCCTTTATATTCCATATTAGGTAAGAAGGGGGCGGGGCTTATTTCATACACGGTTAGTAATGGTGTTATGTCCCTTTATAAAAACAAAACGGTACTGAGAAAAAAAAACTTAAAAGTTCCAACAGACGAAGAAATTGATGATTAAGATTGAAATAAATTCATAAAACACATTTAAACCTTAAAAGTCGTTATTGTTGGCATCTGTTTTTGTAGGATCAATGGAAGTATTTTCTTAATGCTAGTCTTAATTTCACAAGTTAAGATAGTCGGTAAGATAAATTCGTTACATAGTGTGCTAGTGACGTAATACGGTATATATGGGGTCAGTAAATTCCATATGGGGATTCGAGCTTCGCTCTCACCCCATATATACCGTATTAGGTCACTAGCACACTATGTAACTAATAATATCCATGACAAATATACCGTATCAAATGTATATAAGAGAACACCTACTTATTAACTGTTACGCGTCGCATACTATGTATAGAGAGATGCATAATAAATCTTAATTAAAAGAAGGAATTCTTAAAGCTTACTTTGACACATTTTAAACTAACTTCATTTTAACAAGTTTAAATAAAGTAGAGCTACAAAAAACCCAAAATGCTCTGCTCTATAGATTTTCTTTCATAGATGGAGTCTGCAATATATCCATAATAAATGCACTATATCAAGTGTATTTATGTGAACACCAAGACTTTTAAACTGTTACACGTCGCAAACTTTGTTTCGAGACATGCATGATAAATCTAAATTAAAAGACAAATTTAAAAAATTTATATACTGCATACCAATGTAGGTGACAAATTGGTCTCAGTCATAACAACGAAACAGAATCCACATGATATATGCAACCATTATTGAATTAAATAAATATTCCTTTGATGTAATACTTTTTGAAACCATTTTTATCAATTTTCAATGTCGCATTGTTTTTTTATGGTCGGGTTGTTGTCTCTTTGGCACATTCCCCATTTCCATTCTCAATTTTATCTAAATCTATGTTTCATTGTTCATGTGTTGTTTCCGTATATTTTCGTCTCTCGTCTTGATTCTACCCATTTCATCCGATAACACCACATATAGCAATCAAATTATACTTTTATTACCATTCATAACTCTTAACAGACCAATCAACAGACCAGGTTTTATACATCCGACCCATTAACAGACCAGTTTTTTAATAAAAATTGATTAATGTCACCAAAAATACAGATTTTCGTGTGGATTTTTCACACAATAATAATAATATGGTAAACAAACAAAATGCCTGTCTTTTTTCGATGTTCAAAATATCGCATGCAAGTAAATTCAACCAACTTTTCATTTTGTGTACATTTTGTGTACATTTTGTGTGTGTAAAATGTGTATAAATTTATTGATGAGTAACCCGCCTTTTCATTTGATAGATTGTTTATCGAAGCTAGAAAAAAAATAATTACACTACTGAATTCAGTACATTAGAATTGTTTTGTCAGACATGAATATTTTTTATGATAAAAAATATATTTAAAAAAAGTGTTTTAATGAAACATACTGAACTTGCAATGATTTTCTCTATAACACCTGATTAACAGACTTTAAACGACCCGATTAACAGACAAACCGTCGATATAGCCGCATACTCAATTTAGATTAACCGACCAATCTCTCGGTTAGCCGAGTGACGGCCGTGAGCATGACACAGCTTATACTAATAACGTAGATTATACGAACACGATATTTAAAAAAAATAAGATCCTACTTTCCACAAGTGTTTTTTTTTTTTGTTAAATTTGGATCTTATCAACAGAAGAAATGCAATTCATCTTCAATTTACGAAAGCCGAGAAGGATTTTTCACAATTCAAAATTCAAAATTCAAAATTTAAAATTCAAAATTCAAAATTCAAAATTTAAATTTCAAAATTCAAAACTCAAATATCCTACATTAATCTATCATGATTCCCCGCGCTTACGAAAGCCGAAAAAGATCGCACTTTACACTTTAATATACTACTGAAAGCTATTTTAGAAAGTTTGTTAAGAACACGAACCCATTAAAACAAGGCAAAGGGTCCGTTAAACATTCATAGGGATAAATCCAACTTCGCTTCACTGAAATGGAACGTTCACAATGGAAAAATTGAAATCATCGCTTTTTCGTAAAGTTTAAATATGCTGGAGGTTAAGCAATCAACAACAAATCTCTTATAATAACATAGTTTTCCAACGGAAGAATTTAGTTATTAAAATATGTATAAACAAAAGACAGAGTTTGTGTATCGTTTATCAAATTCTGATAATCTAATGTTGTTATATCAACAAAATTCTTGTTAAGTTTTTGACGATTTTTCTTTATGTTATTTGGGAGTTTATGAGTCTATGATTGACCAAAGATGATACTTTTAGCATTTACTTGTGTAATTCCATTTACACTGCACTCGTTCTATTTGAGCAGTCAAAATGCGTTGACTGTATATTTCTATGTCATATACAGTCACTGACCCGATATCACTTTTCCTCATGAATATTTAAATAGAAATTGACGAAATAATATTGAATTATTCATACAACCTCTTCAACTTGTTTTTGTTTCAAATGCATACAACGATGCGTGGAACGACTCACATTGTTTCTTTTGCAATTATTGTAAAAACATATTTAATATGTTAATGGTTTTTCTTTGCAACCTATAAATCATTATGTTTTATGCTTATGGTTGATATTAAGTCTATACTCAAACGATTTAGTTCACCATCGAGTTTTGGTTTCAACAGGAAAATATAAATTGCATTGTGTTGTATATTTCTCCGCGACCATGATGTGAGGCCCTTTTAAAGGGTATTTCCCTCAATATTTAAATCAAATAAATAACCTTAATGCATTACACAACAATTAAAAATGTTTTTTTTTTAGATTGCGGTTAAAAGACAATAATACTCGGCACAGCCTCGCATTTCCCCGTTTCTAAGCCTCATCCTTATATCGTTGATATGTCAAGTCAATGCACTATTATTGTCTATTTATTACAAAAGCGTATTAGGGTCATTCTTTTTATTTATTTTTTTAAATTGTCGACTTTAATCTTGGAATTATCAACTTTAATCTTGTTATTTCTAACTTTCATCTTGGAATTATCAATCTGGGTGGAGGGGTTAACTTCTTTTGGTATGGTTGTGCTATGTTTGTCTAAAACAATGTTCCCATGTTTATATAATATTAACTAATATATAGTACCTACAGTTATATATTAAAATTGTGACCCGCCATGACATTTTCAGGCTTAAGGCTTTAAATTAAATACGTATTTGTAAAGAAGAGATAAACACTTTCCTTAGCTTCTTTTTTTGCGGACGCCGAACTATACATTATATATAAATTTTGAAGAAGTTTTACTTTATCGTTTGAAGTGAATAATATTTAAATCTACATTTTTAAATGATACACAAAAAAAAAATCAAAATTCTTTGCTCTATAGATTTTATTTGATAAGGGGAGTCTTAAATATATCCATAACAAATGCACCTACTTATAAACTGTTACGCGTCGCATACTATGTATAGAGACATGCATAATAAATCTTAATTAAAAGAAGGAATTCTTAAAGCTTACTTTGACACATTTTAAACTAACTTCATTTTAACAAGTTTAAATAAAGTAGAGCTACAAAAAACCCAAAATGCTCTGCTCTATAGATTTTCTTTCATAGATGGAGTCTGCAATATATCCATAACAAATGCACTATATCAAGTGTATTTATGTGAACACCAAGACTTTTAAACTGTTACACGTCGCAAACTTTGTTTCGAGACATGCATGATAAATCTAAATTAAAAGACAAATTTAAAAAAATTATATACTGCATACCAATGTAGGTGACAAATTGGTCTCAGTCATAACAACGAAACAGAATCCACATGATATATGCAACCATTATTGGATTAAATAAATATTACTTTGATGTAATACTTTTTGAAACCATTTTTATCAATTTTCAATGTCTATTGTTTTTTTATGGTTGGGTTGTTGTCTCTTTGGCACATTCCCCATTTCCATTCTCAATTTTATCTAAATCTATGTTTCATTGTTCATGTGTTGTTTCCGTATATTTTCGTCTCTCGTCTTGATTCTACCCATTTCATCCGATAACACCACATATAGCAATCAAATTATACTTTTATTACCATTCATAACTCTTAACAGACCAATCAACAGACCAGGTTTTATACATCCGACCCATTAACAGACCAGTTTTTTAATAAAAATTGATTAATGTCACCAAAAATACAGATTTTCGTGTGGATTTTTCACACAATAATAATAATATGGTAAACAAACAAAATGCCTGTCTTTTTTCGATGTTCAAAATATCGCATGCAAGTAAATTCAACCAACTTTTCATTTTGTGTACATTTTGTGTACATTTTGTGTGTGTAAAATGTGTATAAATTTATTGATGAGTAACCCGCCTTTTCATTTGATAGATTGTTTATCGAAGCTAGAAAAAAAATAATTACACTACTGAATTCAGTACATTAGAATTGTTTTGTCAGACATGAATATTTTTTATGATAAAAAATATATTTAAAAAAAGTTTTTTAATGAAACATACTGAACTTGCAATGATTTTCTCTATAACACCTGATTAACAGACTTTAAACGACCCGATTAACAGACAAACCGTCGATATAGCCGCATACTCAATTTAGATTAACCGACCAATCTCTCGGTTAGCCGAGTGACGGTCGTGAGCATGACACAGCTTATACTAATAACGTAGATTATACGAACACGATATTTAAAAAAAATAAGATCCTACTTTCCACAAGTGTTTTTTTGTTAAATTTGGATCTTATCAACAGAAGAAATGCAATTCATCTTCAATTTACGAAAGCCGAGAAGGATTTTTCACAATTCAAAATTCAAAATTCAAAATTTAAAATTCAAAATTCAAAATTCAAAATTCAAATTTCAAAATTCAAAACTCAAAAATCCTACATTAATCTATCATGATTCCCCACGCTTACGAAAGCCGAAAAAGATCGCACTTTACACTTTAATATACTACTGAAAGCTATTTTAAAAAGTTTGTTAAGAACACGAACCCATTGAAACAAGGCAAAGGGTCCGTTAAACATTCATAGGGATAAATCCAACTTCGCTTCACTGAAATGGAACGTTCACAATGGAAAAATTGAAATCATCGCTTTTTCGTAAAGTTTAAATATGCTGGAGGTTAAGCAATCAACAACAAATCTCTTATAATAACATAGTTTTCCAACGGAAGAATTTAGTTATTAAAATATGTATAAACAAAAGACAGAGTTTGTGTATCGTTTATCAAATTCTGATAATTTAATGTTGTTATATCAACAAAATTCTTGTTAAGTTTTTGACGATTTTTCTTTATGTTATTTGGGAGTTTATGAGTCTATGATTGACGAAAGATGATACTTTTAGCATTTACTTGTGTAATTCCATTTATACTGCACTCGTTCTATTTGAGCAGTAAAAATGCGTTGACTGTATATTTCTATGTCATATACAGTCACTGACCCGATATCACTTTTCCTCATGAATATTTAAATAGAAATTGACGAAATAATATTGAATTATTCATACGACCTCTTCAACTTGTTTTTGTTTCAAATGCATACAACGATGCGTGGAACGACTCACATTGTTTCTTTTGCAATTATTGTAAAAACATATTTAATATGTTAATGGTTTTTCTTTGCAACCTATAAGTCATTATGTTTTATGCTTATGGTTGATATTAAGTCTATACTCAAACGATTTAGTTCACCATCGAGTTTTGGTTTCAACAGGAAAATATAAATTTCATTGTGTTGTATATTTCTCCGCGAGCATGATGTGAGGCCCTTTTAAAGGGTATTTCCCTCAATATTTAAATTAAATAAATAACCTTAATGCATTACACAACAATTAAAAATGTTTTTTTTTTTAGATTGCGGTTTAAAGACAATAATTCTCGGCACAGCCTCGCATTTCCCCGTTTCTAAGCCTCATCCTTATATCGTTGATATGTCAAGTCAATGCACTATTATTGACTATTTATTACAAAAGCGTATTAGGGTCATTCTTTTTATTTATTTTTTTTCAAATTGTCGACTTTAATCTTGGAATTATCAACTTTAATCTTGCTATTTCCAACTTTCATCTTGGAATTATCAATCTGGGTGGAGGGGTTAACTTCTTTTGGTATGGTTGTGCTATGTTTGTCTAAAACAATGTTCCCATGTTTATATAATATTAACTAATATATAGTACCTACAGTTATATATTAAAATTGTGACCCGCCATGACATTTTCAGGCTTAAGGCTTTAAATTAAATACGTATTTGTGAAGAAGAGATAAACACTTTCCTAAGCTTCTTTTTTTGCGGACGCCGAACTATACATTATATATAAGTTTTGAAGAAGTTTTACTTTATCGTTTGAAGTGAAAAATATTTGAATCTACATTTTTAAATGATACACAAAAAAAATCACAATTCTTTGCTCTAAAGATTTTATTTCATAAAGGGAGTCTTAAATATATCCATAACAAATGTACCGTATCAAATGCATATAAGAGAACACCTACTTATAAACTGTTACGCGTCGCATACTATGTATAGAGAGATGCATAATAAATCTTAATCAAAAGAAGGAATTCTTAAAGCTTACTTTGACACATTTTAAACTAACTTCATTTTAACAAGTTTAAATAAAGTAGAGCTACAAAAAACCCAAAATGCTCTGCTGTATAGATTTTCTTTCATAGATGGAGTCTGCAATATATCCATAATAAATGAACTATATCAATGGCATTTATGTGAACACCAAGACTTTTAAACTGTTACACGTCGCAAACTTTGTTTCGAGACATGCTTGATAAATCTAAATTAAAAGACAAATTTAAAAAAGGGAATTCATAAAGCTTACTTTGACAAATTCTAAACTAACTTCGTTTCAACAAGTTTAAATTACATGTTCTTAAATAGAGCTTAGAATTGTTTGTATTGTAGTAAATTTAATTCTTTGACATTTTATTCAAATACGCTATTGAACATTACAAAGAGCCAATAAATACAATACTTTTGTATTTTATAAATAAGTGCCTTCAATAAATAAAAGTCGTCATAGAACAGTCTCATTTTTCATACTGGTATTCGAAATGACTCGTTTCATTGCTATTACAACACATATGTCATAATAACAGTGTACGTATAGAAGCCATGGGCAAAAAGGGTACAAAACTATGCCCCTCCCATTTTAAGACAAAAATTGGAAGTAAAAAATGAAAATGAAAGAGAACAATCACTAAATTTTAGATTATTACACTACATAGAAAATATGGGTTTTTTTCTTGTTACTTTCAGAAGTTTGCCTCTCCCCTTTTCCACACACAAACTTTTTTCAAACTTATCCATTCTTATAAATGGCCTATTTCTATACGAAGGTATACACAGACAGACGTGCCGCCGTAATAATCTCAGCTACAGCGGAGGGGGCATTAATTTTAACGCTTGTCCGTCTGTACGTCCGTACGTATTCATGGGAAACTTAGAATTTTCCGCAATTTAACTTTATTTTGCCTCAAACAATGCCATGAAAACTAAGCCCATTGATAAATGGAAAAATGTTAAATTTGTCGTCTACGCGCTCTAACTTTATTTGCCTCAACCAAAAGTTATGAAAGTTACAAACAATGCTTATTACCACTTCAACAATGAGCAAACCCCATACTACATAGCAAATCATATAAAACCCCGATGTCATTATATGAAAAAGAGGACTGCTTCAAATGCCATCAGCACCACTGAACCAAAATGATACATATGCGGATACTTAGCATGTTCCAGAGAGGTATACAGCCGGTAAAAACATAAATTAAAGCTGGTACTCCAGGAATTTATTCGCATAGGAGTATTTTCAACTAATTTGACACAAAGCTTCTTTTTTTATGCCCCTTTCTGGTCTGTGCCTCGTTCGTCCGTCCGGTTAAAGTTTTTGTCGAGGTAGTTTTTGATGAAGCTGAAGTCCAATCAACTTGAAACTTAATACACATGTTCCCCGTGATATGATCTTTCTAATTTTAATGCCAAATTATAGTTTTGACCCCAATTTCATGGTCCACTGAACATAGAAAATGATAGTGCAAAGTTCAGGTTAAAGTTTTTGGTCAAGGTAGTTTTTGATGAAGTTAAAGTTACATCAACTTGAAACTTAGTACACATGTTTCCTCTGATATGATCTTTCTAATTTTAATTCCAAATTAACGTTTTGACCCCAATTTCACGGTCCACTGCACATAGAAAATGATAGTGGGAATGGGGCATCCGTGTACTATGGACACATTCTTGTTTATCTTTATTATACACAAAATTTCTGTAGCCTGTTGTACTCGCCGTTTAATTGCCTTTTTAGGAGGGAAATGATAACTTTATTTGGAAATGTTGTTTTTTAGTGCAAATCTTTTTTTATTGTTACTACCAGAAAGTTTTCTTGTGAATTTTTAATCTATAGTGTCTTTGCTAAAACAGAACCAACATTGAAAGATTAAGTTTTCAGTGTTTACTTAGAAGGTAATATTTTGACACTAGATTTTCCACTGAGAGCAATGAAAAAATCCGAAACCCCTGGGGTAATATTGATATTCAGGTACATTGCAAAACATTTTCACCAGTTTCAAAGACGGTTTCCGGTTAAAGAAATAACAGAAATGAATTAATAAATAAATCATTTAAAATTAACAGTTGAAATTTTATATTACAATCAAATATAGTATGTCAAAACTATGTAAGCATCCTCTACAATGAAAGTAAATTTGTCTTTTCGTACACAATGCGAAATGCTTAATTTCTTACAGCATAAAACTCTCAATGTGTTCCCTGTGTGGATAAAAAAAACGCTACGATCTCCATTCTTCGCCTGTCTATTCTCTAATTTGAAAATGCCTGTACCAAGTCAGGAATATGACAGTTCTTGTCCATTCGTTTTTGATGCGTTTTGTTATTTGATTTTGCCATGTGATTATGGACTTTCCGAATTGATTTTCCTCTGAGTTCAGTATTTTTGTGATTTTACTTTTTACACCTGACAATAAATCTCATTCAATACACCGAAAAATGGACGACATATTCTTTGTGTTGTATAAATGAGGATGATGCACATTCTGTATGTGTCTGTCCCAAGTCAGGCGCCTGTAATTCGGTGGTTGTCGTTTTTTACTGTCTATCAAAATTTTGTTTTCGTCTGAATTGTTTTACATTTGTCATTTTGGGGCCTGCCATAGCTGATGTGATATGGGTTTTACTCATTGATGAAGGCCGTACGGTGACCTATAGTTTTTAATTTCTGAGTCATATTAGTCTCTTGTGGAGCGTTGTCTCATTGGCAATCATACCATATCGTCTTACTTTTATATAATGAAAGATTCTCAAGTCATGAAAAGAAGAAGAAAAAAAAAACAATCGAATAAGGATTGAAGTGACACTCGATATCTCTCTCCCGGAATAAAAGTGATAACAAGAAATGTTTCACTTGTCTGACATAATGTCGGCACATATCCCTTGAAAAGTGATATAATGTTTGTCTGTGCATAATTATATTATTAATCTACGGTATATTTTATCAGATCAATTGATCAGATTAAGACAATATTTGTTGTGTTTGCATTGCAACTGCAGTAAAACAGGATTATCTTTCCTGATTTGCGAGTTTTGAATTCTGAATTATGAATGATCCTCCTCGGCTTTCGTATCAATTTTATATACTGTATTTGGAAAATACTACCAAACTGTTTGCATCATATATTCATTCCTGAATATATAAGAGACACAATTGAATATGTTTTGATATTTTATCTTGATTATACTGTATTGTATCTATTCGTCATTCGAATGAAACTGGGGAAATTATTGATTTCACACATATAAAGAACAGACATTGCTTATAAACAAACGTTCATATACTTTATGCAAATAGCATAAACCTTTTTTTAGAAAAAAAATGTATATTTTATTTGGTTTCGTCAATATATATCAATATTCTCGTAAACACACACTATTTTTTTTTTATCATATAGTGTATAGTATTCCATTTATGTTTCAGTTACCAGAGCTAGTCAGGCATGGAAGTGGAAGTATAAAGACAGTTTGTTATCACAACATTGGGATGATATTTGGCGCCTTTATTCTTGTTGTTATAGCAGTTTTTGAAGAACATATAGATGTTAATTGATATTAAGATGGTACCCAACACTTTAACTAAAATAAATTCGGCTCGTTTAATTTTCATAAAATTTTTACAAAGTATTTACTTTGACCCTTTGACAAAAATATAAAAATTTCAAAAAATTTGAACCAACCGTTTTATCACAAAAATTACACTGGTTATATAGCAGTTTTTGACAAACACTTATTTTGATCATTGAGAAGCTTAATATTCCCTTTACAACACAACGTTAATAAAACGTTTAGCTGATTTTACAGAGTTATCTTCCTGTAGTGTTAGGTACCACCTTAAGATAATGATTTAAACTTGTACATTCGGATCTTACAACTATACAGTTCATTGTCCTGGCAAATTTTTCAGTGTATCTAACTTTGTTGTAAATATTTTTCTTTTATATTACTTGTCCCATTAATCGTCGTTCGTAAAACTTTTGTTTTTCCTTTTGAAATTCATCGGAAACACAACAATCTGTCAGTCTTTTGCGATCAACGAAAATACAAATATGACAACTTCAGCCCATACAGCAAGCGTTTTGTAAATAACTTTATCAGGTACGATTATCAGGTACGATTGAAACTGAAAGTTAAGGTTCCTTTAAAGTGGCGGTCCCTTATGTGACTGACAACTAAGGTTTTGTTATAATCCTTTAGTGCATACAAAACCCATTAATGATAACATGTAATAAAGAGTTAACATATTGATAATAGAAGCAAACAATAATAAACAAAACAAAGAAGACGAAGTTTTGGACCTAAGTTTGATATGGGTTATTTACTATTGAGATACGAGTTAATTTAAGTTATGTTTTTTATTTAATCACTTTATGGTTGAACTCTCATTAATGTCTTTAAGGTGGTATGGGTGTCTTCCTCCATCTTGGATTGTAAAAAACAGAGAACCAAAGGTCCATATTTTCTATCAAGTTAGCAAAATGGGATGCAGGAATGCAGATATTTAATGTGATTTTCATTTAAAAGAACCAATTTATAAGAATATAACTTACAAATATTAATATTTTTGCAAATGTTGATTAGTTTTTATTGTTTTCAATTTTTTTAAAATTGGCATTTCAAGGGGAGGTAACTTTAAAACAGTGCATTTTCTGAAGGATTCTACAAGAAATTTTCCTATTTTGTATTTTAGCCGGAAAAAACGTACGGTGACCTTATCTTTTCTTTTGATATTCTCAAAGCATTGTCTGAAAGCTATCTTTTCCTTAAGTATTTAACAATTCTATCATTTTGTTTAGTTTCTAATCACAAAATGGTGTTTTTTCCTGTATAATCCATACAAAATGTGTTATTTTGTCACGTCCTGTAGCTTGAGAAAATGCACGGTGACCTACCATTTTTATATATTTTTCAACATATATCAATAGATACTACGTTTTGGCAAAGTATGAACAAATTCTATCATTTTTATTTTAGACTCCCATACTACCTTAACTGAAAACAATATGTATATGAATATGATGCTGTGTTTTGTTTTTATGTTTATTGCAGTTTTTTGTTTAATTAATCAGAATTGCTAAAATGATTTTTATATGAACAGATTATATTTTTTACCAATAGATACATGTTTTGCTATCAAATTTCATTTTTTTGATTCATATAAATTTGATGACGCAAAAAGTGCTTATTGTAAATGTCTTCTTTCACATCGAGTTGTATTTTTTGTGTCAGATTAAAGAATAATGTCAAGAAATCCGATCTTACTATTAAAAACAGTTCTTACCAAGCCATTTAGAAATGCATGAGTATATGTTATGCTCGATTGTATTTGTAAATATTATTCACCAAATTACAAATAGATAATATAACCTGCAAATGTATTTGTTATGGTCTTGAAATATTTTAGGTTGTTTGTTCTCAGCTGTCTCCGGTAACGTCCAATTTTCCGCAACTGTCTATCTTCATTTTTACAATAAATTTGTTTACACACAAGTGGATTTGTTTTCTATTTATTTCGATACGACATACCAATTTTAAAGTAGAATCTGCTAGCAATCTTACACAGCTACTTTTGCATAGGTACTATTTCTGTACTAAAAATATGCAGTACTGGAAATTTACTTTTAATAATTAGTACTATTTCTTTACTTTAAAACTATGGTAATATTTAGGTACTTTTATTTTACAGTACTTGATTTGCACTAAATATTTTTGTACAGAAATAATACAATATTCCATGTTTGAAAAATCATAACTTTGGGAGATTTGAAATAGAAAAATCTTACAAAATGCTGAAAAAGTAAAGGTAGTAACCAAAAATCTGTAGTACCTAAATTTCAAGTATAAATACAGTACTGTAAAATACAGGTACCTAAATATTACCATAATTTTATAGTAACACAATAGTACTGAATATTAAAAGTAAATTTCCAGTACTACAAATTTTTAGTACAGAAATAGTACCTATGCAAAAGTAGCTGTGTACAATATAAAACCTCCAATATCAATCATACAATTATACTTACATACAATGTACATTAACTTTAACCCAAATATCTAAGTAAAAGCGAATCAGAAAATATTCAAACTGATGAATCGAAGTCTAACTGATAAACGGCTTGGCAAATAACATACACTAAAACACGACAAAGAGCGCCAAAGAAAGATCAAAACAATCCTACCAAACACCGAGGTGCTTCGGGGATACCTAATCCTGTTCAATGTTTGTAACCCTTTGTGTTGTTCATGTTGGAACAAATCGGAACATATCCGTCGCCATCTGTGTAAAACCAACACAGACGATTTTTGTCGTGATGGTGTACAATAAAAGCATACTGAAATGTTTGTATAACAATTTGTGGCTTGATGAAATTTAATAACATCTAGTTCTATCATTCGAAATTGTTTCTTTCCTAGTGGGGATATGACTTATTTTGAAGAATTATTCCTAAGACGATTGTATTTAAAATCAAAATTAGAAAAAAAAACTTTAAATGACCTGCTTAAATCTAACTAATGAATATGATGGAACCTTTTCATATCAACGATTTTTTTGGTGATTTTTCTTCCTATAACGCAACATTTCAACGCTGCTTGCATGGAAGTAAATATATTCCAGTTGCTACGATATAACAGATCTTGTTGATCGTCGATAGTACATTAAAACAATACACTTCATTTCTGTGTTATATTGCAAATAGCAGTTGACTACAAAATCCAGTAATAAAGTTAAACTTTTGTCAGTATCATGTGACGTTATTTCTCTTCAAAGTTTGAGGATCGGTAGAGATGTACTTCCTTGATATTTCAGAGCTTCTAATAAGCCTCTTTAAAAACAGATTGAACTTTTTTTCTGACATAGAAATCATATTGTATCGAAAGTACTTACAACAATATCGAACTTCGAATTAAATTCACAAAGAGAAAATATGATATACTGATAATATCAACCAAAAGGTATACGTCGGGACATTTTAACTTTTTGTGCGGTGAATGTAATATGGTAATTTACATCTACTTTTGTGGAGAATGACTTTGTTATTGCAACCATCAATTTTGATAGCAGTCACAATTGCATTACAGATTAAGGCATTAGACTCTTGTCAGTGATTAGATCTCATATATCATTGTTTTGTGTATGTTTTGATTGAATGGTTCTGATGAAGATAAACTTAGAAAAAGCGCTTCGAACGTACAAAAGATATAACAAAAACGCATAAAAAATATATGTTCATAAGCATGCAAATCAATTATGTACCTCTTTAATCATGAAATAAGTTTATTAAAGAGGGTCATGTTGAAAAGATATAATAAAGTTAAGTTTAGTATTATTTTTTTCATTATTGTGAATTATAGATATGATATATTATGCAAAATGTGCAAAATTGAGACGGCAACACAACAAAACATAAAAATGACAAATTAATTATGAAATGTTATATTAGAACGTCAACAATTGACAAGTGAGTTTATTCTTTCACGACCAGTATTATCAAGTGTAATTGTTTGTACTAGGTAGCAATTGTAAATAGAATTCGTATTAAAAAGAGATTGGAAAGATACAAAAGAGACAAACAAACTAGTTTGTTGAAAAGAACTAACATTTTCATAGCAAAACAAAGTAATACCACCTTAACGCAAACTACAGTGTATTTAACACAAGATAAACAAAACTAATTACTGAACAAGACGAACCCCAACAAAAAGCCCGGGTAGATCCCATGTGCCTTCGAACGGGTAAATCTATCCTGATCCACATGGAGCACCAGTAGAGTTACTCATGTAAGTACATACCACGTGATAAGTCACATTCGAGAAAATGAAGCAGTACGATTATTGGTACATATTCGTCGTTATCTGTGAAACAGATATTTCATGTTTACCAAAGTACGATATTGAAATTGATGATGTCAATCAAGAAAATGAAGCGGTACGATTATTGATACATATTCGTCGTTATGTGTGAAACAGATATTTCATGTTTGCCAAAGTACGATATTGAAATTGATGATGTCAACTTCAACACTTGGAGCTCTTGGTTTTATAACTTGCTTGTAAGTGCAGCAACTTTCTATCAAATAAATCATGATAGGAAATATAAACATTTGTGTATAGTATCAAGTGGGATTTATATAGCACAGTGGTCTGCATTTTGTGTTGATATGAATTGTTGTTGATATGGTCATAATTAGGAAACTTTTTTCAAAATACTAGATATTTTCCAACTTAAGCTGCATTTGGCGAAGCTTTTCGGAATTTTTGTCCTCTATCTCGTATTTTATCATTTGTCATTTGAACTTTGTTAATTCGAGTACCCACTAGTGATTGCTTTGTATATAGTCGAAATGCACGAGTCCGGTTTACTTTTTTAATCCTGGTTCTTATGATCAGTTTGGTCATCACTCGTATGAGTTTGCAGTCAAAACAGGCGTGTGGCGAAAATATCTTTAATCCTGGTAAGATTGTATTCCCAATAAGCAGTCGAGCTAAGATTTTGCTTCAAAGAAATGGAACGTTCATATTGAAGAAGCTGCAATCATACATTGTGTCGTAAAAGTTTGTTATCCGCCGACCCTTGTTGTCAGTTTCTATATGTTTGTCAAACTATGAAGCAGATTTTACTGTATCGGGTTTTGTCCTTGATATGACCCTTTTATACACCAACAAACAACAACTACTGAATAACAAGGCATATTTATATTTTATGTTTTATTGAACAAAATTATAAACTAACGTATTATCCCTAAAACTTGTGGTAACGATCGAACTGTATATCAAATTTTTAAATCAAATTCTTGTTTTTTAAATGTTGCCAAGATGTACTGATGCGAAAAAAAAGTTAAAAGATTATAATTGACGATTTAACAAATAATAAGGGTTGTTAATATCATAAGTGTAGACAACAATTACATGATTTGTCTTCAAGAGTTTGTTTTGTTTTGCACAGGCTCCAAAAATCTTGACCTATTAGTGGTGTGTCGGTAATTTTGAACTGCAAAATTTATGTTTTAGATAATATTGTAATAATCCTTTAATGCACCCCATTCATCAAACAGGATGAGATGAAATTATTCAAAATAGGATCCCGATCTGACATTGCGCATTCTCTCATTTTCTCCAATACTAGGAAGGGTAAGTATTATTTGTCAATGTTATATTTCATTGCTGAGGGTTCTACAATGTAAATTTGCTTTTCCTCACAAACTATACTCTCAACGTTGCGGCAGAAATGTTTCAAGTAAAAAAATGCTTGTTCATTTTTGTTCCTAATTCTATATATGAATAATGTGATGTTATCTAGAATCTATTAATTAGCTTAACGTTCGTTCAACGTATCAATCATGCTTTCTTTCTTAAAACGAAAATAATACTTTATGCCTGTACCAAGTTAGGAGTATGACAGTTATTATCTATTCAATTGGTGCGTTTGAGCTTTTGATTTTGTCATTTGATTATGGAATTCCTGTTTTAAATTTTCCTTGGATTTGCGTATTTTTATTATTTTAGTAATACCCTTTTTATATGTTTTATGTGTGATTCAGAAGGATGAAGTTTTATTTCATATCCTTGATATCCTTGAACTATATTCAAATAATATTTTGTCATAATTTCACAGACCTTCAGCATTTACTTTTGCAAGTGAAATAGAGAAACAGATAATTTGAACCATTTAGTATCCAATGAAATTATTTGAAAACTCATTAAGTATGCCTAACAATTGTAAAAAAATAAAAGGGAAATATTTCCAAATTATGATTTTTTATTTTGATAAGGTAGCCCAACACATATATTGATTTATTTTTTTGCCTGTAAAATATGACGTAGTTTCTAAGTTCGGTGATAATTGTATCTGTTATAATTTTGTCCATTTTGTTGTACTTGGTGGGTTTTTTTTTTCAATTTAAAAAACAGATTTTTTTCGAATGTATTTGACTTAAACCTAGTTCTCTAAAATGGTTACAAGATAAAACTGATGTGTTAATTAATTTCAAATTATATATCATAATGTTTCCATTACACGACAATACTTGCACATACTACATTAACTTATTACAAACACATTGTTGACAGTTTACTTTTCCTAGGTCTTGTTTTGATAGTTGAATCAGGAAGTGTTGACATTTAATGATCAACTACTTTCCCCTCTGTTTTTGAAGTAGTTGATGTAGTTTAATGTAAGTAAATATTTTCTTTATAGGTTTTTGTGAACTGTTGCTTGTTTTTCGTCGATTATTTTTAGCCAGTGTTGTCGGTTTTTATTCGACTTATGTTTTTTTATTGTTTTCTTTTTATCCTAGTATATTATATTCGATTCGTATCCCTTGATGCAACATATTGAATTCAATTGTTAATACAGGCTAGTAAGATAGTAAAATTCATACGACTTTATTTTCTTATTTGTCGATACTAATGATTCATTGAAAACAGACGGTTTGATTTTTTCCCCTCAAATGATATCTTTAATGCACTTTTCTTTGCTGTTTTGACAAATTACTCGACCGACAGCAGTTGGCCAAATATCCCTGTGAATTAGTCACTGGATAACCAGGGAATTTATTCAGTGAATTCATATCTATAGGTAGTTTGTTAGTTTTACAATTCATAGTTATTACATACATTTTGCAAAAATATATTGTTTCATGATTACGGAAAGTGTACAGTTTTGTCCGGTTCTGTTTCTAAAGATGAAAACTTTGTGATCATTGACCTTAACGCTTTTGTTTGATTGATTTTAGCCGTAAATGCACTTGTTTTATCACCGAAAAGAATTTCGTACATGACAGGTGAATGCATATTTACCTGTGGTATTCTTTAATCAAAAAGACATTATCAGTCCATGTGTATTTAATATGCACTCAGTACTATATACGACGCAGAGCACTTTACCTGTGAGATTTTGTATCACCAATTGCATAACCACAAAACACATTACCTTTAAAAATGTATACCTAATGCATTATGTTAATGAACAAGTTTGTCAAAATTGATATTTCGCTATCAAAATCTCTTAATTTAACACCGTAATTTGTTTTGACCGCGATTGAACTTGTTCAATCAGTACATATGTCAGATTAAGGTATTTTTTTTTCTCCAATTTCTTCTTTAAAATGAACTTTTAACATTGCATCATAGAAAAAAATCGATTCTAATAGGAAAAATTTTAACTCTTGTTCTTCAAATCGGACTAATAATACGCGTTCAAAAGGCATTTATTTTGATTTGATGAAGCCAAAACATAATAGAACATCAACCGTTTCACGATAAACAAATGAACAGATACATGTAAACTTACTTCGAGAAAGGTTTTATTCCCTTTTCTAGCAAGAAACACCAAAATAAATGTCCATTATTATTTATGGCGTTGTTTAAAACACAGCCATCATTGCAATTCGTCTTTCCAGAATCTAAAGGACTATGGGTAATCTCATTGTTTGTGCACCAAAATGAAAATAACGTTACGTCATTGGATGGATGTCCATTGTTTAAAACGTTTCAAACCAATCACAACGTTTTGGTGTACGCTTTTGAAAATATTACCCAGAATGCATTAGATTCTCAAACGGCGAATTTCAATGGTTAAGTCAATTACATACAGCCTATTTATAAATTGGAATTAAAACATGGCCTTCTTTTTAAAACAAAAGAAAAACGTGATATTAAGAGATATATTTTGATATCCAATTAAATTATTAATAAGAGTTGTGGGCATGTGAGAGATCCAGCTAGCTAAACATCAAACCAGGTTTAATCCACCATTTTCTACAAAAATAAAATGCCTTTACAACGTCAGAATTATGAAAGTTGTTATCCATGAATTTAATGTGTAAGGGCTTGTGAGTTTTCCATATAATGAGGGACTTTCTGTTGACAATTTTCCTCAGAGATCGATAGTTCTTGTTTTTTTTACTTTAAAGGCAGTATCCAAAAATTATATATATATTGCTCTCAACACGAGTCACCCCTTTATCGTCCCCTGCCCACGGACTATTAACGTTTCGCATGACTTTACTTGTACACGATGTCAGGGGAGAGCCGAAAATTAAGTCTCTGAAATTTTCTCTACGGAACGAGGATCAACCAGGATCCTTTGTGTTTCAAGTCCGATGCGCTAACCACTAAATAACGGCTTTCCTCAGTTACAAGTATTTACGAGTTCTTATGATCTTGCAGCATTTATACTTTTTCCCCATTATTACCATCATGTTCTATGAGTTGACTGTTCTTACACAATTTTTAATTTTTATAAATTTAAAATCGTTGTGCTCTCGTTGTATTTGTTTGCTGGCGTATGTGTTTATCTAGCAATCGTGACTTCTTTATGACTATTAAAGAACTCCAAATCAGAAACAAAGAAAGGACACGGCTCCTTTTTTAGGGTCACCTGATTTTCTTACACCATATTGTTTTTATGTTTATCAAAATAAAACAATATTTTTTCATTAACATACAGGAACAAGATTTGATTTTATACGCATTGTGAATATATTTCTCTCCCTAATTTGCAAACGAAAATGAAACTATTTTAATTTCAAAAAGTCTTTAACAAGTTTAGACTCAAAAACTTTACCTCAAACAAAATAATGACCTTTTTGCACTTTACAAAAATGAATAAATGTGCCTAACTGCTAAGGAGGTTTATAAATTGTTAACAATATAATGGAATAAATGCGATTGTTATACAGGTCAGAGGTTTAGCTTGCTATAAACCAAATTAAATCTACAATTTTCTACGTGACGGAATGGATGCTCCAAATCAGGAATATAACAGGTGTTTTCCATTCATTTGATGTGTCTGAGTTTGTGATTTTGCCATTTGATAAAGGGATTTTCCATTTTTAATTTTCCGCTGATTTCGTTATTTGACCTTTTACCTGAATAACCCCAATTAAGTTTTATGTAATGTACTATAATATTACTTCTCGCTTACTAACGGGTACAATTCTCGTGTATAGGAAAAAATAAATTCGTAGTTCAGACGAGCACAAGTTTTATGTGAAGTCATGATTAGTATAACCATGATAACATCTTTATATGACGCGACTTTAAATGTTAACACGAGCTAAGATTTTTCTATTCCCGAACAGCCTTATCCGGATTTGCTCATATTTTAGAACGTTTGCTCTTTAACTTCGTAATTAATTTGTTCCCAAGTATTTTGTATTTGAGAGCCACTTATATAAAGCCGATAAGGGTAATTCGAAAAAAAATAATGTATGTCGTATAGGTCAACATAATACCTTTAATAATTAGCAAAGCCCCTGCGTAGTCAGCTATAGACAAATGTTACACAATGTAATTTAAACGGGAAAACTAACGGCTTTACTAATATGCAAGATACGACCGAAAACAAACATTGTAAAACAACAACAAACGACAACAACTAGATTACATGCTCCTAATCGCTATGTCATACTTACGACAACCTTAGCGTCGTCACTTTTTGAGGCACTAGGAAATTCAAAATAGTCGTCAGTGAGGCAAAGTTTGTATGGTCAACAAATTCATCTTCTTTTTAGTAATAATGAAAACTAGATACAATCAAAGTTAAAGTAAAAATTAAAGTTATTTACATGCACATAATAAAACTTTAGTCTATTATCAAGTCAATGAAACCCGGTTGAACAATGGAGAACTCGGCCTCCTTCGAGCCTCTAGTTGTGTTTGGCATGTACAAATTTGTGTAAAACATGACTGCGTTCCCATCGCAAGTTCTGAAAAAGATGAATTTTAAGCGTTTTTTTTATAAAGACTATGTGAAACTTTGCACTCCCAGTGCTCAGACCCCTGGAGCTCTGTACCTGCATTTGTACACAATTGAATGTTAATGTCCTACTGATGCTTGATGCAAATTATTATATTGCTACTGTTGGTTCTTAATGCGACTTTTAATGCGTCCTCGCTATTTAAGCCTTTAATAAAATATTACACTCCAAGTTATTTAACTCAATGTTGCCCAGGACAACAATTCCTACAAACTTAAATCATCATATAAAGATCATCCATTCTCTAAGATTGGTCCATAATGGTCTGGTATTTCTTCAAAAGAAGATTTTTAAAGCTTGTTCCATTGGAGCCTATGTTTAACTTTAGACCCTTAAACTCTAGCCTAATGGATCCCCTGACTTTCATCTATTACCTAAAGAAGTTGTGTCTTGTACCCGAAGTGGTATGCGAGCGACTGCTATCGCTTGTTGTCCGGCCTTTGAAAATATTTTTCCTTATTAGATGTTTCATTCACAAAAGCCGTGCTTCGATTTTTAACTTTTTAAAAACACAGCCGCTGTTACTAAGAATATGACATAATGGTCACGCATGAGTTTTTGATAATATAAAGAAAACCGTTACATTTATCCAAAATCTGTCGACTGTTCATCATGACATAATGGACCTTTGCCGAACATTCCAGAAAATCAATTTGACCCATATCTGAGTTGTGTCATTTAAACGAACTATTTGATAACAACTGTCGAATTCCTAAATTGTTACAGGACATTTTAAGAAAAATGGTAGATTAAACCTGATTTAACGGATAGCCAAACCTCCCATTTTATGACAATGTTAAAAAATATCGCTGAAATGATAACAGTACGTGACAGAAATACAGCACACATGCACACGCAAGAACATTCATCAAAGAGAAACGCACAAACAAATTATTAATATTCGCAAAAAATTTAAACTGCAAAACAACAACAAACATATTTCATCAACGACAAACACCACATGTACAGGATATAACAAAAACAGTGACGAGCTGACGTAACTCACATGAAATTTCGAACTTTATACAATTATTTTTGAAGTTCTATAAAAATAGACCATATGGAGAAATAGCACATTTTTGTCTCGCTTGCAACGAAAGTAATAAATAGCGAGACACATGAATTGATTTTCGGCGACGGCGTCTAAACTTTTATCAACATTTTGTGATTTTTGTCATCTTTAACAGAAGGGTTCAATTCAAACTTCGCCATCACTGGCGGCTATATTGAACTTCGGATCAGCCCAATACGTAACAATTCTTTTTCAGGACCTGGATACGAGGTATATATATACTAAGTTTAAATTCAGTTGTAAATTACGATATAGCGATGTCTTACGACATAAGGTTGTCGAAGTTAAGACATAGCGATGTCGTTATTTCCACATAGCAATGTCGTTATTTCCACATAATATGTCGTTACAACGACATAGCTATGTTGTTATTTCCACGTTATATGTCGTTATTACGACATAGCGATGTCGTTATTTCCCCATACTATGTCGTTATTATGACATATCGATGTCAGTACTACGACACACTATGTCGTATTTATGACATACTATGTCGTAATGTCGATACTATGTCGTAATTACGACATAAATTAAATTTTATCGAATGACCCTTATCGGCTTCCGTGGAAAACAATGGTCTAGCGTACTTTAATAATATTTATAATCATTGTATCTGTTTTAGACTTTCATCAAACTATATTCACGATATAAATAAATACGACAGACTTCTGTTAGAGATATACAAGATTTTAAATGCATTCATATCGTTGACTTTATGAAATTTGATAGTGCTAATTTGAACCAGGTACTATTTATAATTAGATATTTTTGAAGTTTTGAGTTAACATTTGTGCGCTAAAGAATAAGACAAAACTTCCTTTTTGAATTTTCTATAAATATATTGTTTACAGGGTAAAAATTTAAAAATAGAATTGTAAAATTTGTTTACAATAGTATACCGCTATATCTACTTTTTTTTAACAACACAGGAATTAATGTATAATTAGTATCCTATCATTTTCTTTCAAGAACTTTCAAATATCTATTTTCGAGATTTTTTGCTTGTTTCATAATATAATATATTTTGGTGTCACAAAATTTATACTATATACATTTAATTTTACATACTTTTCAATATATCTAAGATTCCAAAATAAAACACTGAATGTATAGAAGACCTACATATTTCTTTGTATTAATGAAGATTTAATAATAATCTCATGACAAACGTTACCAAACATTATAGTATGTTTGTATGAACATCTTTCCATAGGAGGAGACTATTTAAAACGGAATTGATTATTTTCTCATATTTTTATATAACAAATTTAAACACAAGTAAATTTGGATATCTAAAGAATTTTGATTGTCAATTTGTTAGCTTTTCCAGCTCTTTAAAAAAAAAACCCTTTTCATTAAATAATAAAAATATTAACACAATAATTTAGCTTTTACCTGTAACCGACAGTATAAGGGGTATATTAGATTTCAATTCGGTTATCACAAACTAATACACACCAACCATATATGTTTATCTATGCAGTTTGTTTTTAAACACTTTATGTAGTAACAGTTATCTTATGGAATTAATTTAGTGTAGGATTGATCTAATGATCTATCAACAGTTTCTCTTAATTAAGGATCAAGATACACTCATGGATGGTCAGGAACCTTATGGAATAAGTCTCGTTCCATTTTTTAAAGCAACACGACCTGTAAAGTCAACAGTAGTATACGGCTGTTACATGTTTACTTTTTTATATACTTCGTTGCTTAAAAAAATATCTATATATTTATATATATATAACTCGTCTAAACATCAACTCAACAATGTTAGATCTGTAAATTTGCTTTCGCAAATTTTTTGTTCTTCCCTCGCCGGGATTCGAACCCATGCTACTGAGATATCGTGACACCTAATCGCCTGCACTGTAGCCGTCCCGCTAGACCACACGACCACCTGGGCTTCACAATAATAAAGCTTTCAGTGGCCGTGTGTTACCTTCCCTATATATATAATTTTCTCTGGGTTTTGGTATTTATGTATCTATAGCAAGAGTGTATTACACGATCAATTAGCAGTGGGAACACCTATTGATTTTGTTCTGATTATTATTTTTTTTTCCGCCTTATCTTTTTCTTGCGTAGTATTGTTGTTTCATCAGATGTCGCTTACATATTTGGAATATAATATCACATAGTTTATTCGCTTTAAAAATTTACAACCGCGTAACAAAATACTTTTCATTGTAAGAGTTTTCTCCCCAAACGCTGTTTTCCTTGTGGCCACTACTCCTTCGCAACCGAAAAAGATTACGACAAATTTATTTTAACAAATTGCTCATTACATCTTCAGGATTAGGAGTTTAGTTTTGACCGAAGTTATCCGGAGACTCCCTATGAGAGTTATTCCCCCTTATGTATTTGATATAAGTGATTTGCATTTCCAACTGGTAAACCATAAGTGATAGAGACCTAGGGTCTTTTGATTTGAGATCCTTGGTCCAAAAAAAAATAAAATAAGGTCAAAAACAAAGCCCAAGGTCATATTCTAAATTCTTTATTTTGGCTTATTTTGGCTATTTTCAAATTCTGTACAACATATCGACAAATTATTTTTTCTAAATTGTTAGTTGCGACATGTCGTTACTTACATATTTTGGTTGAACGGGTACGTAGACAATTAATGGGAATTTTCATCCATCCTTTATTTTGAATTACGCGTATAGTGATATATCTCATTAACCATACATAATAAAGACCTGGGGTCTTTTGATTTGAGATCCTTGGTTTATGACGTTAAAATTGAGGTCAAGGTCATAGGTAATTTGCACGTTCTAGATTTTGACCTTTGCTTTAAATTCATATTTATACATTATAAAGCCATAGGAACTTACATTTTAGATTCATTTTTAATATTTTGATAATAAAATAGATCTTTACTTGTGGAAAGACCTTCAATTGTTCTTTGAACAATTGGTTTTTAATTATAAATATATTTCTTCATAACTTTCAATAGAAACAAACTATTTTTAACTTCCAAAAAGTGTTAATTAAGTTTAAACTCATGCAATTTAGTTAGAGTGTATAACACTGTCGATTAAAATGATCTTTTTTGGCTATAGTTCTTGCTATTCTTATTGTACTCACACATATGTTTGACTGTTTAGGCCTGGAATTATCCTTTATTAATCAATATTTTGTTAATTTATGTGATTGTCTTACAAGTGAGAGATTTAACTAGCTATAAAACAAGGTTTTAGCCACAATTTTCTGCAAAAAGGAATACCAATACCATGTCAGGAAAATGACAGTTGATATCAAAAGATCAAACGAATAAAACGGTCATAATCCTGACTTGGTACAGGCATTTTCGTTTGTAGGAAATGATGATTGAAACCTGGTTTTGATGCTAGTTTAACCTCTTACTTGTATGATAGTCGCATCAATGTCTGGGATGAAAAAAAACTTGTGTTACGAATAATTCACCATTTTTAACCAGTATATTTACAGATAATCAATGATAGTAAATGTTAACAGATATACAGTTTCGGCAAAAACAGAGAAGTAACATTTCTTTGTCTTAAATCCATTTTGTTAATTAAATGTTAGTGTTTTGTAAGAAACCAATGACAAAACTGGTTAGATTTCCAAACTAGGAATTTAGTATCAAAATGCCATATATTCATTAAATGTACGGATAAACCGTTATAATAAAGTGCACTCCACATTTAATCAATTAGATATATAGGATATCATTTTCAGTTTAACCAGGATATTAATTATTTCGGTCAGGTATTTAAGTTCATATTTATATATAATGCTGTTCGTAACGACATAATAATATTTTTTTGTCAATAAAAATATATTGTTGACATGGTGTATAACTAACTGTACTTTTCCATAATTTAACGCATTTGTGTATATATTTAAACATAAATAATGTTTAAAATAGTTTATAGATTTTTATTTGTATTAAATATAGAAAAATAGACTAAAATTTATATCCAATCAATAATCAACAAGGTTTTAATCGGTACGCTTTCTTTTATACAAAACAAAGGGTTTGTAAAATAAGGGATTAAAAGGTAAATTGTTTTTCTTTGAATATTTTGCTTATATCTATAAACTAAAATAGGCTTGTTATTTGTTATAATTCAATCATAATGAGACCTTAATCAAAGATATTTAACCATTTTTAGTCTTTTTCATATTTTATATAACAGATATATCAAATAGCATGTTTTAAATGTTCACAGAACATATGTCGTTTGGACTTCAAAACTAGTTTATTTTTTTCAAATGGTGTCAAACGTGTTGGCTTGATAGATGCTTAAACAAAATAAAAGCCTCATTTATACATTTCTATTGATATCTAAATAAAATTTTGTTAAGCAATTTATTGAAAGTCTGGGGGATATCAGATCTTACCTGTTTCTTTTTTGATAGAGATAAAAAGGGTGAAGAATATATATCTAAAATAATCTTTACAGTTTTATGTTCAAAGTTAGGCCCTAGTCACATGTTTAGTAATTGACATCTTAATGTCCGAGGATCTTTTAAAATTTGTTTGTATAACAACATATGTACACAAGAAAGGAACAATAAAATAAGAAACTTTTAATGGTGGATGCTACAAGTAGATAAGGATTTGATTGCCCTTTCAGAGCACCTAAGATCAAATATGGTGGGGCTCTTGTCGCTCGGTAATCAGTTATCTAAGTTTTGTTTTGTGTTCTGTTGTTCGTCCTTTCGTCGTTATTCGATTTTGTAATATCATTGTAAATGTGTTTACGACTGATGAATTCTAATATCTCTTTAGTGTAGTTTGAAATTTGGCGACTATGTTGAACGAACCTATCCAATCGAACTAGAGAAAAAGGATGCTACAAATACACTTAAGTCTGCTTCATATCTTGACTTACATCTGGAAATTGACAATGAGGGTTGGTTGACAACAAAACTTTACGACAAAAGAGATTATTTCAGCTTCCCAATTGTGAACTTTCCATGTCTATGTAATAACATTTCAGAAGCGCCTACATACGGAGTATATATCTCCCAATTGATACTATATTCCCGGGCTTGTATTTCCTATCAAGATTTCGTTGCAAGCGGATTGCTACTCACAAGGAAGCTTTTACACCAAGAGTTCCAAACGGGGAAGTCGAAATCATCCCATCGTAAATTTTACGGACTCCATCACGAGTTGGTTAACCGTTATTGAATAACCGTTTCACAGATTACTAGTATATTGGATATGTTCCTTATGTCGCGACTACAATACCCTTCCCTTTTCACGAATGTGACCTACCGAATAAGATAATTTACCGGATTTGTAATAACATACGCAACACGACGGCTTGCCAATGTGGATTTCCGTTTCGGAGCCCCTGAGATCACCCCAGTTTTGGTGGAGTTCGTGTTGCTTAGTCTTCAGGGTTTTTTTGTTTTGTCGTCTGTACTATTATTTGTCTGTTTGGGTTTTTTTTAAGCCATGGCGTTGCCAGCTTATTTTCAATCTATGAGTTTGAATCTCCCTCTGGTATCTTTCGCCCTCTTTGATGAAATTAAATGACGTCGATTCATGTTGCATCGATACATGCAATTTCCAAGCTAAAACGCAAACGTATTTACGCGATAATTTTTCATAAAAACTATTTTTTGAGATAATTGGGATTAACTCATGGCAAAAAATAGCATGTCATACAAATAGAATTTTATCCTTTGTTCAATACCGCATGTTGAGATGGGATGAAACTTTTTAGTTTTGTTGGACTATTGGGTTTCTATCTTGTAGCGTATAAGCAACAGTAAACGTATATCATGGTATATCTATCAATTTATGGTTTTCCAAAGTGTTGGTTGTACATTCAATAAAAGTGTAACCGAGCGACTTATGTTCTTATTATTTCAAATTGTTGAATATTGCTGTGATTGACCACAAAGTAAAATAAATAATAATTGTTTATTGGTTTCAGTTATGATATAGTAGAAAAATGCCTACTACAGCTGAAAGTAAGTTTATATAACCTATCAATAGTCATATGCAGTAGGTACATTTAAAGGCAATATAGTCACTACAAAATTTTCATACTTGCAAGTAATGATAACAGCGATTGTCTTCACTCTTCCGGGTCAATTGTTTTACTACTTTAATCATATTGAACAAACTTTCAATAACTTTTGATAGCTATAATCTGTTATTTTCTTTAATTGTATTTCAATTTTTGTTCTATTTGCTTTAAAATTATGTCATATGAAACTTTCCAACATATTATAGACGTGTTATCATGTAATTAACACGTAATCACGGATAATTTGTTTCTAAATTTTCCTAATTTATGAACTGCTTCGATGACGATCACATCAAAATACCAAGGGGAGATAACAAAACATGATAAGTCAGATAAAGACATGCAAAAAACGATAGAAAACCATAATAAGTCGAAGAAAGAAAAAACAAGGGTAGATAAAAAACCAAATAAGTAAAAGGACAAGCAATTAGAGATAACAAAACACAACAACATTTCGAAAAAAAAGACAAGCAAGGGCAGATAACAAAAACAATTAAACTAAGAAAGGTGATAAAGAGGAGATAACAAAACATAAGAAAGAGTCAAAGAAAGACAACAAGAAGAGGTAACAAACACAATAAGTTTAAGAAAGACAGACAATAACCGGAAAAAAGACTGAAAAAACCCAAAAGACAAAGACACAAAACACTATATAAATTAGAAATGCAGGGATTGATTGCGGTTACAACAAATGAAACATATCAGTTATATCACGTGACAACATGTTACTCTTCCAAGGTTCCTGAATTCATCCCAGAATTTTTTCAGGGTATGTGTTTCAGAATCTTTATTTGTCTGTGCTACGTTTTGTTATTGGCGTTTGTCTTTTTGAAGTTTTTTTGTTTGGATTTGTGTTGTCTAATTTTATTGGAATATTGATTCTTTTTGCCACCTAGTTGTCTTTTCTGATTTTACAAATAAAACAGTTGATAACTGATGTTTAAATCTCATAATTAAAATTTAGGTTGTAAAAATCAAGGTAAAAAAACAACCCTGAGGTATCTACAGGAACCCCAAACTGAAAGATAGGATGTATATAATCTTGCTTTGCATTCATCTCCCGCCTAACGAATCCAAACTCAGTTAAACAAAGCATAATGTCGTCCGAAAGACGCCATGAAGATTACTAAACATTTACCGTCGAAAACCATTTATTCAATTACCCAAATGAAATATGCTATCCTATTGCAAAAAAATATTGCTTTTGATTCCAAGTCCTAGAATATCGTATTCCAGCAATGCAAACAAAAGTTACTTACTTTGATATCATCATCGAGTTTCATTGTGGATATAACTGCATCTCATTACATTTTACTTTTAAAAATATGTTAATACTTTTCATGTATGTATTTCAGTCTATGGTTATGGTATCTTAGCTAATGCAATATGTTGCGTATGTTCTATTTGTGGAGCTGCCATTTTGCCATGTGCTAAGCGGTTCTCAAATGCATACCACGTGTTTTTGTCTGTTTTTATGGGATTAGCTGTCGGAACACTGTTTACAGGGGCAGTGGTTCATCTTATTCCTGAGGTGAGCTTAATATTTTATCTTGTCACAGGTAAAATAAATATGAAAAATTGTATAGTTTTGATTGTTATTTTATTGTGTAATATATTCTTAAAAATGATTGCTGTATTTAAACAATAAAGTCAAAACAATTATATTTGAATACAGTGTAATTTCAAGACTGTATTTTAAATACTAGTATTCATTTTAATTCAGCAATGTGATATGATGCTGAATTTAAAAGAAGTGCTTGTCGTTTGTCTTGTAATTCGCATACTGTGTATATTGTATGTCATTGTAGCATTTATATATATATATTCTAATATTTCAAGAAGTATTTGGCCCGTTTATTCAATTTATGAACCAACACCTTCAACTACAGTAGTAAACAAATAATACTAAACACATCATAGAGAGCAACACTTAAGTCATCTTGTTAACAGATGACTAAAAAGAGCAACTCACTGAATTCCTTCGACCAGTTGTTTGTAGAATTTGTGATATTCATGTATCGAAAGGGTAAAACAAGTATATGTTGTCTATTGATGTTTTTGTTATCTGCAGGCTTTAGGGTCCAACTTTGGGACTTTTTTGGTATTTGTTTACTGTTTTTGTTATACACTCTATAGGTCCAAATTTGTTAACATTGTTTTTGTTATACACTCTATAGGTCCAAATTTGTTAACATTGTTTTTGTTATACACTCTATAGGTCAACATTTGTTAACATTGTTTTTGTTATACACTCTATAGGTCCACATTTGTTAACATTGTTTTTGTTATACACTCTGTAGGTCCACATTTGTTAACATTGTTTTTGTTATACTTTATATTTCCACATTTGTTAACATTAATTTTGTTATACACTCTATAGGTACTCATTTGTTAACATTGTTTTTGTTATACACTTAATAGGTCCACATTTGTTAACATTGCTTTTGTTATACACTCTATAGGTCCACATTTGTTAACATTGTTTTTGTTATACACTCTATAGGTCCACATTTGTTAACATTGTTTTTGTTATACACTTTATAGGTCCACATTTGTTAACATTGTTTTTGTTATACACCCTATAGGTCCACACTTGTTAACATTGTTTTTGTTATACACTCTATAGGTCCACATTTGTTAACATTGTTTTTGTTATACACTCTATAGGTCAACATTTGTTAACATTGTTTTTGTTATACACTCTATATGGCCACATTTGTTAACATTGTTTTTGTTATACACTCTTTAGGTCCACATTTGTTAACATTGTTTTTGTTATACACTTTATAGGTCCGAATTTGTTAACATTGTTTTTGTTATAGGCTCTAGGGGTCCATGGGCATTCTGATCATGAGCATGAAAACGAGGACAACAGTACAGAACACGACCATGACGATCATAAAGCAGGGATCCATGTTGAAAACTACATATGGTATACAATGGTTGTATTACTGGGTAGGTGTTGTTTAGAAACCTACATAGGCTTAAGCATTATCATAACTATGAATAATATGAGGAATCAGACATCACCACAGACAATTTTCAAGGGTGCAATTTATAAATCAATTATGAAGCTGTTGATATATATTTTTTAATTGTTTACAGTTTATCAAACTATCATATTCAAATCGAAATCCAAGGGTAGATCTTGAAAGTCCAAGCATGGGAGAGCAACACACTTTATTATCTGTGTCTTTTTTACTTTGTATATATTGTACAGAAAAAAGATGCGAAAGATACCAAAAGGAACAGTCGAATCACAAGTCGAAAACAAACTGACAATGCAATGGCAATAAAAAAAAACAAAATACATACAACAGTTCACATAACACAAAATATAAAACCAACAACGAGATATACACTTACCCCTAAAAAAAATCGGGTAGATTACAGGTGTTCTGGTAGAGTAAGTCGATCCTGCTTCATATATGGCACGCGTCGGGATGGTAATGCTAGTACAACAAACAGGTGAAATGAATAAATTGTTTTTTGTTTTCTTTTTTGATAGGAACATATGCATTTTATCTTTTGGAAATGATACTGACTTTCCTGAAAAAAAGAAAGGTAATGTATTGATAGTATAGAATTTTGTAAAAAATAAAACATTTTTACAGCCATTAAGATTTGAATAAAAATACAACCATTATCTGTTACCAAATGGATGGTTTTACAATCAATTTAGTGGATACGACACAAGGTCCTTCTTCAAGTGGGCTAAAACGATTGTCCTTTATCAGGTAGACTAGAACGGAAAATATGCATAATAAAATGATGTCACCATACTAGTGATTTGTAAAATTATAAAGTTTTACATTATACTTATGTTGGCCTGCATACACCTTATCGCTATTTAGTCCATTCCGGGAAAAACAGTCATTTATACAACTTCCTGTTTGGGTCACCGGCCGAAAAACGGAGGTCATCAGTAGTGAGCTGAGGGAGAAAAAACTTTAGAAAGTGATCATCAAGAAACTTTGATATAGTATGATCCACTTTTTTCGAAATTAAAATTGAAGTAAAAAATATTTTGTTTGAAGTATTTACGGTAGTTTAAACAGGTCTCATTAAAAAGTATCATGCATGGTGAATTGTTTAAACAGGGTCCCAGATAGCTTCAACTGGATGAAAAAGTTGTGTAATTTTAGAACTTATCCGGAATGGAATAAATAGCGATTAGGTGTATTATACCTACATCCATTAAATATTGTCTATCTCAAAACATCTGTTTTTGGGAACACTTGTGTAAAAACTCCATGACGGTAATCCACTAGGATGTTGTTACTGAAATAAACACACAAGTGTGAAGAAGAAATGCACTCAACTATAAATGCTTTGAAATTGTTCTTAATGATTTTTTTTTTTTTTTTTATTTTTTTTTCAGAATTTTTTAAATGCCAATAAGTTAACTCTCCAAAAGAGATCAAATGACACATGAAGAAATCAATAACTATAGATCACAGTACGGCCCCGAAATTACAAATGTAAAACAATTTAAAAAAGAAAACTAAACAGCCTCATAAATGTACAAAATAATGAACGAGAAACAAATATGATATCCATCAACAAACGACAACCATTAAAATGCATACACCTGACTTACAATAGGCATATACAACATGTGGCGGGGTTAAAATAGAACTAAGGCGCCAACCCAACCCTAACCTGGGACAGTGTGATAACAGTGTAACTTGAAAAGTATGTTGAAAAGTGCTTCACTTATCAAACAGATACAAAGCAGGTGTATTTACAAATCAAATATCGGCATTGTTTTACATGGAAATTAACAGTAGAAAATGGCAGGTAAACTTATATATATTTACAGGGACTTATATCAGAAGTAGCCATATCAACTGAACCAGGAGCAGCAAACCTCGGACAACTTGATAGTGATTCCAAAAGTTCGAAAGATTTTTACAATGTATGTACACGTTCATTTGCCATTGCTTCTCCCAGCATCGCCTCAACTGTTACAAATATCGGGATAAACACGTGTTGCTTTCTAGGCGTCGTCGTAAAACTTAATGTTTTCTAATATTAGGGCATACATATTATCCATAAGCTAACTTTAAAGCCAAAGAAAAGATTATAAAACAATGTTAATGATGTGATATTATTGACAATGAGACATTTATCCAACATATCCTAACATGAAGCATCAGTTTGGCTATTGTACAGTTTTCATATGTATGTAATAGTGAAGTTATGTATAAATGAACAAATTTATACGGACATTTAAATGGGGAATAAAAAAAACTAGAAAAGAACATTTTAAAAGCAGTTTCCCAAAGTCATTTATCTAAAGCAGCGTATTACCTCACTTCTATCATGAGTGCCTACATTTACGTGAATGGTTGGTGCTAGTCTAAATTACACCAAAAGCTTAAATATTACTTCAATGGTAATACTTTAAAAGAAATTATATTTGTTTGATTTTTTTCTCTAGTAAAAGGGGAGTAACCTATTTTGAGTTATGTTTCGTTGCTCATTTTAAATGCATTGCATAAACTATTTGATTCTTACATACACATCATTTCGTCCGGGTGTTTAACTTACAATTTTTTGTCATCTTGGAAATATGTGCTGATTGCAGAATCTCAACACTCCCTGTTGAATTAATGGGGATCATTGTTGTCAGTTTATTTCTAAATGTTTTTTCTATGTCATTTGATTATTGTCCCAGTGCCGTACTTTCTTTGATTTCTGAACATGAGTAAAATTATGCTAACTCCAATGGAAATGTTTACCGCACGTTTCTCAACAAAGCTGGTGTTTCTAAAAACCACATATCTAAGGATGAGCAGTACAATCGCGGCTAAGAAATTGGAGAAATTTACAAATCGTACTCTATCTGTTACAAGTATGGAAAAGAAGACTAATCAATGCAACGGTAGATTTTTGTACGACATCTTTAAAAAAAATAATGCCCATTACTTTTTTTGTTATTTAGTACCATTAGTTTAGCACGATCACCATATTTCTAAAAAAAAATACGTTTGTGCATTTTGTGTGCGTCGATTGTTGAAAAAGAATCAGGAAAATCAAACCATAAAATGGTAGTTTACCTTTATATATATATTTATGAATTTGTTCACTGTCAAACAAAAGTGTTTATCTTCTTGACTGAACGTTTCAACTATATTCATATTTTTTTTCTATTACAGGTCAATTCAAAAGGTCACATTAATTTAGGATCAGAAGAAAAAAAAGGTAAACTTTTGATTATATTTTATGTCATTATCATACACTTAGATGGAATATCTTATAACTTTCGCACAATGATAATAGCATTTACTTTACGTAAATTCAAAATTTTCCGAAATATTTTCAATAGAAAACGAATTTTTAACCTTAAACAAATCTTTGTTTATCGTCAAATTATCCGGCTAAACATGAATTTACATAGCAAGCAATATATATTGTTCGTTTTATTGTGTTTTTGGTGATGCTGTACCTTTCTAGACTTGTTATATATTATATTTTGTAGTGTACTGTATCATAATTATATGATCTATCGCCCCGTAAGATTTATCGTTGACTATCTATTCAGTCATTTAATATATATATATATATATATATAAGATGTGGTATGATTGCCAATACGACAACTTTCCACAAGAGACCAAATGACACAGTAAATTAGCAACTATAGGTCACCGTACGTCCTCCAACAATGAGCAAAGCCCATATCGCATAGTTAGCTATAAAAGACCCCGAAATTTTATCTTTTTTTTTAATTTTTAATTTAATTTTAATTTTTGTTATTTTATTTCAAAAAGTTGATACTAAACTTAACGATTATGCGTTATTTGTTAATCCAAATTGAATGTATTTGATTATATACATATAGATATCGCTCCACTAGCATACATGATAATAATTGGAGATGCTATACACAACACTACCGATGGTCTCGTGCTGGGAGCAGCTTTCTCGAGCGATATAGCGGCTGGTATTGGTCTTACTATAGCTATATTCTGTCACGAATTACCACAGGAATTAGGTAATTATTATACAATTATAGCCTTTGTATGAGGTCGATACGAGGTTATATCGACCTAAGAAAAGCATATTGACTGAGGACGAAGTCCGAGGTCGATATGCTTCTCTAGGTCGATATAACATCGTATTGACCTCAACCAAAGGCTACAATTGTTATATTATTAATCAACAACTATTGCATGAACAATGTAAAATTGGGGATTTCTAGAATGTATTTTTAGTAACATGCTGTATGCCCTGTGCAATATGCTGTTTTTGACCTAAGAAAAGCTTAACACAACAGCATTGGCATGCAATCTGAGTAAATACAAATGTACATGTGATCAAGTTTTAACGAATCACAAATCCTTCAAAATATTCGATTAATAATATAATGCTATATTTAGTCTTAAATTTCTTTCCTTAGTAATTGTTTATTCTGCAACAATGGTTTCATTATCCTGCAATCAATCAGGACTGGACTTCAATTTGACTCAGAAAAAAAATCAAAGGACATATTTTACCGAGTTTTAAGTTGGGATATTTCCAGAAGTCCTTGCGTGTAAAGTATGAAAAGAATCTTGTTTCTCAAGTTTTAAGTGTGAACTATGCATGGGTGCGTTTTGTACATACCAAAAGACGGTAACACAGAAACGAAGTATTAACTGTACATTTGTAGCTATAGTCTGTCATGAATTACCACAGGAATTAGGTAACTTTAATGCTATAGTTATTCACAATTTCGCACAGAAATCAAGTGTTTACTATAGCTGCAGCCCTTCGCGAATTCCATCTAGTTCCTCACATGTCCCCATGTAGAGATATTATATGAAGAAAAAAAATAGTATGGCACCTACTCTTTTTTTAACCAACAACAATCCAATCCCAATAGATAATGACGTTTTCTTTATTATAGTGAGGTCAATAAAACAACACTTTTTTTCAATCTGAACAATCTAATGTAATGTACTGTTGAATCTAATATACTTATCATTTACTATCTAACATAAATTGTTTTTTGCATGTAATTTATTGAATAATATAAATGTCGTTAACTAGATGAAAAATGTTTTCATTGCTTCGTGCGTTTTTCTTTAAAACATATTTTAGCATTCAACTCTTAAAAATCAAGCAATAAACCAATACAAATAAATATACTGTAAGCGTTCTGAGCACTTTGAAATAAACACCCATGCATATACTTTACCGCTGTATACCGCTCACGACAATAAAACACCATTTTCTAACTATGCTAATACCAGTTTGCTTACCTTATGAAGAACTATCCAACGTAGACCCTTGAAAGACATAGATGGATTATTATCTTACCTCCTATACATTTCTAGAAACATGATTGGTTAAAAGCGTCCGCGTGGAGACCGTGTATATTCCATATTAGTTTTTTAGGGAGGCGAGGCTTATTCCATACACGGTTAGTAGCATGGATTAATACTTTGATGACAAAGTTAGATACAGAAAAATTGTGATTTTGTAAAAATTCCGATCATACTTACCTGACTATACACTGGGACTATTACACTAACAGTATTATATAATAGTCCTAGCTATACACTTATACAGTCTTGTTCATACAACTTATCTTATTTTTCTAGGTGATTTTGCTGTGCTAATAACCAGTGGGTTGTCGTTCTGTCAGGCAATATTGGCCAATTTGTTCTCGTCATTGACAGCCTTTATTGGTTTCTTTGTTGGTGTACAGGTGGCGTCGTATGCAACTGCCGTCAACTGGATTTATGCGGTAACAGCAGGAAATTTTCTGTACATAGCCCTCGTTGACATGGTAAGATATAAATTTAAAATCAACTAAAACTGTCTTTTCCGTTAGGTTTTATAATTCATTTTTTTTTTTTTTTTTATAGGACGGGACAACTTCAGGCAATTTTTGCAAAGGTTTATGCAATTTTATGTTAAATTGCTTAATTGCTTAATTTTTTTTTATTATAAAAATGCCACAAAACTTCGAATAATAGCACAGTTTAAAGCTGTAAGAATAAGAATGTTTCCCAGGTTTTTTTTACTACGAACACATTAATCACATAATTCATTTATCAAAACCTAAATTGGTAGTCGCTCAAATGGTCATGTTAATAAAACTAAAATTTAGTCTAAATTTTGAAAATTGATGTGTCTCAAACTGAAAATGATAATTTCCATATTATTGAGTTCAATTCGAATCTTATATATAGCAGCCTCGTTCTCGTTTTTGTCACGTGTTTATGACTTGAACTAAGGAATGAAAAAACCAAAACAATAGCATACATCTCATAATTTGCGTTTGTGTCAAGCTAAAACAATGCGTTCATGATAAAGATCAATTAGACAGAAAGTTTAGTAAGACTTAAGAGGGTACAAAACACCTAAGGGAGTTAACCCTTTAAAAATCAGCAGAATGTTTCAATCAAATACTACTAGTCAAGAAAGCTCGAGCTTTTCAAGAAGCCCAAATAGTGTTTTTCAAACTGCTATATGTCTAATAAAGTATTCATGAAAATTGTGTGATTCAAATTTCTTACAAATCTAATATATTTGTTAACCTACAGGTCAAATTAAATATTTATTTTCAAAAACATAAGAAAAATTAAACTAGTCAGATTTTTTAGCGTCAAAGTGTTGGTTACCCCCTTTATTAAGTATTGTATAAGTAAGTAAGAAGTCTATCTTATTATTTCAGTTACCAGAGCTAATGAAGCGGGGATCTAATAGTTGGAAGACTTTCTGTTATCACAATATCGGAATTTTAACTGGAGCACTTCTATTAGTTATTGTAGCAGTTTTTGAGGAGCACATAGAAGTATGATACCGATAGACAATCACCAAGTAGTTATCTCTCGAGATTTCAACGAGACTTGAATAAAAAGTCATCCTTAAGTAGTATACAAAACAAGACATAATATTTATTTATTTATCTATATTTTTCTGTTATTTGTATAGCATATTAAGAACGTCTATTTTCTTTTTTAGCTCCAAGGGCCATGAGAGATTTTATTTTCACTTTGCCTCCGTTGTTCGTCTGTTACCTGTCGTCCATCGTCCGTAAACTTTTCATTATAAAATCTTCTCTTCTGACACTACTATAAAAAGACTTGAAAATAGAATTTGTATGCTTCAACTATATAGTTTATGATTTTCGTTGTAAGTAGATCAACAAATATGACTGCCGTGTCTGAAAATATAACATAATGACCAGTACCTGACTGACATTACTGACAAACTATAGCCATAGAGGAGCACTGACATAGTACAAATGTTAGGACAAAAATCTCTGTTTAAATATTGAAATTTTTTTCTTAACATCTTGGAAATCATTGGGTTGTATTGTTTTTGCAGTTTTGTCTGTTATCAAAAAACTTTAAGCCGCTAGTTTAAACATGACTATCGCAAAGAGATTAAAAAAAAAAAAAAAAAAAGTAACAGTTACTATTTTATGTGTTAAAAAATAATCCACTTAAAACAAATTGGCGATTTTTCCATAGATTAGCGATTTACATGGAAGGCACATCTGTGCGTATGGTTATATACTTTTAAAGATATTTTATTAAATAGGGTACATTGTGTTTTCATACTGTTTGTGGTTATATGTTATTCCTTGATTGATTTATTTATTATATAGGAATGTCTGTATGAAATGATCGTCTTTTTTATATGTACCATTTTATGTGTTATGTACATTTTAGCACCACATTATTACCTATTCCGTATTGTAATGTCCTATTTTTATATATCCTTTTTCTGTCGGCCTTTTATATATATATTTTTACTCAATTATTCAATTCATATCCAGGCACTCATACGTAAAAGTATATATTAGTGGTGTTTTAAGCTTAATAGCACAGTAGAAATAAGTTCCACTTAACACGAATTATAGTATAAAGAAGTATACTTTTGTGCTAAATTTGTATGCAGATCTGACTTTTTATCTGACAGCAAACACCAATAATAACACGGTTTTTCATGCATTTCGATATAAATTAACTAATTAGATCGCAGTTATATTACATGTTGTTTTTTTTTAAATAAAGTTGTGCCTTTACATTTTGTGTTTGTGTTTTCGTTTCTGGTTTGCTGATTGGGTAACATAACACATGTTGTCTAAAAATAAAACTTCTATAATGATTACAGTGATTACAGGGATTAAAAAATAGTGGTATATAATAAATCAAACCAAATATAATAGAACGTGCTATGGTTTGACAATTTGACAACTCTCCCCTACAGACCAAATGTTCAACACACATGGACATATTACTCACATTAATTCCACGTGAATTTGAATTCATGGAAATTTCACCTCAAACGAGCTTGTTCGTGAAATCAGTTCATGAGAGTTTCATGTGAATCTCGTTAAACTCACTTTTTTGAAAGAAAGTGATTCAAATAACATCTTCATTAAGATTCCATATTTTATTTTTTTTTATAAAGTTCCATGAAGTGTAACTTTCACGTAAGATTCATTTGAATTTCAAGTCATGATGTCTTCACATGATAATTTTCTCGAGAGTTTCATGTATTTCCTCGTTTGAAGTGAACCCCACGTGAATTTCATCAGAGATTCATGTGAAATTCACAGGAACAAATTTTGTCTGAGTATAGTTAACTGTATCTGAGAATTTTAAATGTAAATTTCCAATCAAACAAAACAAAGCAACCTCAACTGAAAAACCTTATTGACAGCACAAACCCATATATCATCTTTGGTACGGAGACCTGGATTGACAATAGTATTAAAGACTCTCAGATTTTTCCAAAAGGGTATAACATATTTAGAAATGACAGAAACCAATCAGGAATAGGCGTCCTCATAGCAGTAAAGAACATATATATATATAACATCTGTTCCAGAATGGCAAACTGACTGCAAAATTGTATGGTGCAAATTGGAGTTTGTTGGCTACAAAGCTATCTACCTATCGTCTTACTACAACCCTAGGACATCAAATGAAGAAAGTATAAATCCGTTTGGTAGAAGTATAGAAAGAGCTTCAGGAATAAACAATGCCTTTATATTATCTGCTGGAGATTTCAACCTACCAGGATGGGACTGGACGAAAAACATTATAAAACCAAATACCCAGTATCCTACCATACATCATAAATTTACAGAAATATTAGATGAATATAGTCAACTAGTCGAAGAATCAACAAGAGGCAGTAATATCTTAGATCCTATAGTAACAAACCATCCATCCAGTTACCGTAGGGGTGAGATCATACCGGGTATATCAAATCATGATATACTGTATTCTGAAATCAATATAACACCTACCAATCAACAAAAACCTCGTCAGATACCATTATATAGTAAAGCGAAATGGGAGAATGTAAGAAATGACATCAAAAACATCTACCAGTCACTACTACATATAACAAGGGAAGATAAGTCAGTAGAGAACAATATATTTGGATGAAAGCAGAAAAAAATACATACCGCACAAAACAGCAAAGAATACTGTGGATTCATTTATTTTCGTGGGTATCAATTTTCGTGGATTAAGAAAAACTTGCATATTCGTGGATATTTAATTTCGTGGTTTTGCTGAAGTCTGCATACAAACCTATAGAAAAATTAAAAACCAATTGTTCAGAGAACAATTGAAGGTCTTTCCACCAGTAAATATCTATTTTGATATTAAAATATTAAAAATCAGTCTAAAATGTCAATTCCTATGGCTTTATGATGTATAGATATGAATTTCAAGCAAAGGTCATAATCTAGAACGTCAAATTTACCTATGACCTTGACCTCAATTTCAAGGTCACAAACTGAGGATCTCAAATCAAAAGACCCTAGGTCTCTAATATGTATGGTAAATAAGTTATATGACTTTACGCATAATTTTAGATATGATAGGGGCTAAAACTCACGTTTATTGACTACGCACCCTTTCAACCAAAATTATTAAGTTACGACATGTTGCAACTAACAATTTAGTAAAAATTATTTGTCGATATCTTATAAGGTTAATGAAAATGAGTGAAAATAAGCCAAAACCAAAAATTTAGAATATGACCTTGACCTTTGACCTTGACCTCAATTTCAAGGTCACAAACTGAGGATCTCAAATCAAAAGACCCTAGGTCTCTAATTTGTATGGTAAATAAGTTTTATCACTTTACGCATAATTTTAGATATGATAGGGGCTAAAACTCATATTTATTGTCTACGCACCCTTTCAACCGAAATAATTATGTTACGACATGTTGCAACTAACAATTTAGTAAAAATAATTTATCGATATCTTATAAGGTTAATGAAAATGAGTGAAAATAAGCCAAAATCAAAAATTTAGAATATGACCTTGACCTTTGACCTTGACCTCAATTTCTAGGTCACAAACTGAGGATCTCAAATCAAAAGACCCTAGGTCTCTAATATGTATGGTAAATAAGTTATATCACTTAACGCATAATTTTAGATATGATAGGTCTAAAACTCCCATTTATTGTCTACGCACCCTTTCAACCAAAATTATTACGTTACGACATGTCGCAACTAACAATTTAGTAAAAATAATTTGTCGATATCTTATAAGGTTAATGAAAATGAGTGAAAATAAGACAAATTCAAAAATTAGAATATGACCTTGACCTTTGACCTTGACCTAATTTTCATTTTTTTGGACCAAGGACCTCAAATCAAAAGATCCTAGGTCTCTATCACTTATGGTGTTCCAGTTTAAAATACATTTCAAAATTTCAAATACAAAAAGGGAAATAACTCTCATATGGAGCGTTCATATTGCTTCGGTCGAAATTGGACAAATCATGCGAAGGATATAACAAGCAATTTTATAAAATAAATTTGTCGTAATCTTTTACGGTTGCGAAGGAGATGCGCTAACAAGGAAAACAGTGTTTGGGGAGATAACTCCTACAAAGAAAAGTATTCGGTTACGCAGGGTAAATTTCAAAAGCGCATAAACTGTTCAATATCATATACCAAATATCTAAGCGACATATTGCGAAACAAATGTTTATCGCAAGAACAAAATTTGGCGGAAGAAAAAAAAAAAAAAAAAAAAAATAATCAGAAGAAAAACAATAGGTCTTTCCACAGAAAAGTGGAAAGACCTAATTATCATTTGTTGAATATTTAATTTCGTGGTTTGACTGTGCCCACGAAATCAACGAAAATTGGTATCCAACGAATAATAATGAATCCACAGTAAACTAAGATGGATGTCCATGGCTCAATAGAGACTTGAAACAACTTATTAGAGAACGGGACAGATGGTTTAACCGTAAAAAGAAATCTGGTAACCATGGTGATTCAACAAAATACAAAAAACTAAAACAAAATACACAATGAGAACTTCGCCGTGCTCACTGGGAATACATAGACGTTATTATTACACCACAACAAGATTACCCCATTGGCACTAGAAACTGCATGAAGCGCTTTTGGACTTACATCAAACACAAAAGATCTGATAACAACAGCATCCCTCCCCTAAAATCAGAGGGAATCCTTCATACAGAATCAAAGGACAAGACAAACATTTTAAATTCACAATTTCAAAAAGGTTTCTTATCAAGAGAAGATGTAACAGAAAAATAATTCAAAGTGAGTGTAAGATGACTGGAACTTATCCAACTATGCCTGAAATTAATATCACAGAAAATGAAGTCACCAAACTACTAAACAACTTAAGGATGTACTTAGGTGAGGTTTTGGAATTTGTGTCAAATGTTCGGACTCCTTGGTGTTTTTCCATACAATACAATGTAAAATATTTTGCCCCATAACACCCATTTATTTTTTCATATAAGACTTAATAGCTCATGAAAGGCCATTTACCAAAATTTTAGAAGATTCTTGATTTTCTTTCTTTTGTTTTGAGACCCAAATAATACCAATGCAAATATAAGGTAAAAGTTCGAGTCAGTCTTTTCCCGCCATATTTTAAATCTCAAATATCTCGAAAAGGAGGTCCATGACCTATCAATATTTTTAGCTTATCTCTATCATGTCTATCCTTTTAATTGATGCCTTACCAGTTTATAGTATCAATCTTAATTTCTTGATTTCTTAATTTCTACCTTACCTCACCTAAGTACATCCTTATACGTACACAAAGCTGCTGGACCAGATAATATAACACCTAAAATTTTGAAAGAATTGTCGTCTGAGATATCACCCATCCTAACTCTGTTATTTAAAGGTCGTACAATTCCGGGAAAGTACCACAAATATGGAGATCAGCAAATGTATGTCCCATCTGTAAAAAAGGTAAAAAAAAATGAATCAGTGAATTATAGACCTGTGTCACTGACTTGGATTGCCTGCAAACTAATGAAACACATTGTCACTAGCAACATCATGGCTCATGCTGCAAAATACAACATCTTGAATCCCTTACAACATGGTTTCCGTAAAGGACTGTAAAGGCGCGACACCCAGCTTGTTGAATTCATAGATGACGTCTCAAAAAACCTTGATCTAGGTCAACAAACAGATTGTCTAATTTTGGATTTCAGCAAAGCATTCGACAAAGTGTCCCACAGCTTACTATACTTTTTGGACTTTTTGGATTATAGCTCTTCATTTTTTAAATAAGCTTTGGATTTCAAATATTTTGGCAACGAGCATCACTGAAGAGACATGTATTGTCGAAATGCGCATCTGGTGCAGGGAAATTGGTACCGTTAATGTTATTACTACCACTGGGTCGATGCCTCTGCTGGTGGACTGTTATTCCCCGAGAATATCACCAGCCCAGTAGCCAGTACCTCTGTACCGGCATGAACTTACGATTGTTTGTGTTATTAAAATTTGCTGTTACAAAATGTGAGAAATAATTATAAATTAAGGAATTATCTCCCTCATGCATAACTCTGATTCCTTTCACGGATTTGGCTATACTTTTTGGACGTTTTGGATTATAGCTCTTCATCTTTTAAATAAGCTCTGGATTTCAAATATTTGGCAACGAGCATCACTGAAGAGACATGTATTGTCGAAATGTGCATCTGGTGCAGGAAAATTAGTACCGTTAATGGTATTACTAACACACAATCTTGACCACTGTGGTATAAAAGGGAAGACCAACATTTGGTACCAAAATTTTCTTAAAGACCGGAAACAAGCTGTAGCTGTAGAAGGAAAATCATCCGGATACATAGATGTAGAATATGGGGTGCCACAAGGCTCAGTATAAGGCTCCAGCTTGTTCCTTTATTATATCAACGACATGCCAGAAAACCGACTGTAAGGTTATTTGTAGATGACACCATTGCATATATTAGAATAACATCAGATGTCGATGGACTCCACCTTCAAGACGACCTTAATTAGCTGGCATTATGGGAACACACCCGGAAAAGGAGTTTTCACCCTGAAAAATGTAATGTGTTTGCCATCACTAGAAAGAGAGAACCAACCATAAACAAATATGTACTCCATGGCCATGAACTTCAACATGTGACGGTAGCCAAATATCTAGGTGTTTCTATAACGTCAGATATGAAGTAGAGTGAACACATTACAACCATCTGCAAGAAAGCAAACAACACTGACTATGAGCTTCCTAAAAAGAAACCAGAACATTCGTAAATGTAACACTGAAAGAAAGAGCATATAAATCACTTGTACGACCGACGTGGAATATGCCTGTACAACTTGGGATCCCTATCTGAAGGAGGATATTCATCGGATTGAGATGGTTCAGCAAAGGGCTGCAATATATATCGAAAACAGATACTTCAACACCTCATTTTTCACAGACATGCTGGACAAATTAGAATGGGAATCACTTGAAGAACGAATGAAAAAATCAAGATTAGTACTATTATACAAAATTGTAAATGGACTAGTCGAAGTAGATGCCTCTGAAAGACTAATTAAATCAACAAGACTTAGTCGAAACATGCATTGTGGTTCCTTCCAAATACCATAGTGCAGCACTGTTGCTCGGATGGGATAATTCTATCCAAATACTATACCCGACTGGAATGCCCTACCCACTTATACTGTCATGACTAAGAGTCTTGAATCATTCAAGACTCAATGAACTGATTAATCTATATCAGTTTGTTTTACTTGCACATTATTTTTCTTGTACAGCACTGCTTGTCTGTTTTTGTGATATATTTTTAAATGTTTATAAATTCCTAGTAAATAAGCGTGCAACCCGTAGTTTGGTCAAACGTGGCAGAATAATCAGAAATAATGAAGTAGAAGTACGGCCTTCGACGATTTTCAAACACCATAACGTGTAGCAAGTTAAAAAAACGTGAAAAAGCCCCGAAATTAAAAATCAAAACGAGAACATTACAGCCTGATTTATTGTATGCTTCTGTATTTAGACTTTGTTTATCAATATTAAATTTTGTATTATTTCTTTGCTACACACCGACTGCAACAACCAATATCTTACTCCTAAAAACCAGACATAGAAAACAAAGAAAACACGAACGAACTACATACTAGTACATTTGGCAATCCTCGGTTTTATCCGCTACTCACGGAATCGACCGAGTTGAGACGAATGCATACTAGTACAGTTAGTCCGGCCGATCGGTGAAAAAAATGCTCAAATAATGAGGAAAGCACCAGTTTTTGCATGATGGTACATTTTTGTGTACTGAGCAATATTAGCTATGGACCCACCCTCAAAATTCAATATGGCGGCTCATTTCAAGATGGCTGCCTTACGTTCTAAAATATTTTCCAGAATAACACAAACCACAGTGGATTTGATATTTGAATGACTTAATGTACTTAGCAAGATTTTGTTTTGGTCTATCTTTGAAATACAAAATGGCGGCTATTTTCAAAATGGCCGCCTTAAAAAGGAGCAAATATTCATTATTGAGAATTGACCTGAATATAAGCATTTTATTGATATATAGTGTCATTAAGTATCTGTCCTTTTTGATTTTGCCTTGCTTGTCATTTCATGCACAATATATAATATATTAAAACAACACGTTATTAATTTCTTGCGTCCGAAGCGCTTTTCTGGATTTACCTACAGTAGTAGTCTTCATAAAAAGATGCAGTAGTAGCTTTCATTAAAAGCTGCACTATTTGTTGTCTTGGGTCACACATAAAAGCTGTGATTTGAGATATCAAACTGTGAATTGAGAATCATTTAAACACATATCAGTGAAATGGCAGGAATTGGGGACAACAAGGACAAGAACATTGAAATGGCAGAAAATTAATCACTTGGGGATATGGAGAAACCCACAGCTGAACTCGGACGCTTTAACAGAGGACAGCTCAGAAATGACTATTAAACAATTATACCAAGAATTTTTAGCAGGTAGTAAATTTAATGCCCAAAGAACAGCTGAGATTACCGCAATATAAAACAGAGCGAATCATCGCGAATTGATAAAATATGTGTTGGTCTCATTACGTTTCAAGCTGAACAGAAAGAGGCAATGCATATTAATAACGAACAGAAGAGAGTAATATCTCAGCAACTTCAGCAGTCTGAAGACAGGATAGACCACAATAATTGCTTGGCGGAATTGATGGTCAGACCAATAAGATATTCAATGCTGTTGTGAGACGAATGGACAAGCTGACAACACCTGAGGAAGTAGACACAGTTCAATTTAAAAGTGCATTTGAACAGCAGGGTACCTTCCAACAACTGGCATCTGTTGTAAATGAATTAGTGGACAATCGAAATAAAGAAGTTAAAATTCCTGCAATGGACACATCATCTAAGCCAAAATTTGACCTTAGCCAGTACAACGCAAGTTTACCAAAAGTACACAACAAAATCCATGCCTTGGGTCTTTCCCCAATTATAGTTCGCATGAACCAGCAACCGCGCCAACTCTGTTGAAGGTGTCTTCACCTTAAGTCAAAAGTCCTATGTCAGGGTTTTTGGCCCTGCATGAAACAGTTCAAATTATTCAACAACAATCTCCATTTAAGAACATACTAAAACCCTCTAGTACTTATCAAGGATACCAGCAACAGGCTTATGTGTCGTCTTACGCACACTTACCATCTACTATGAGTCAATAATATTTGGTTCATAGCAGCACACCATTACAGAAACAATTGACTGCAAGTGGCTCCTATCAAGTTTCTCCAAGGCTGAAAGCAGTGTCTACTTACGGTATCATCCCCGTCGAGTCAATGGCAAATCCCACATTTATCACTCCAATTATGACAACCTCGTCAGCTCCTGGAACTCTAACAGGCTTCCCATAACAGCAAGCTGACTCCACTGGCCGGTCCAGGAAAGGGCAGAGGAAACCAAAAGAGTGTGGCAACACCTCTTCTTCCGACTCCTCATTGGAGAGAGAATATACCCGATGGCAAGAAAATCTTGGTGCAAGGGACCGGAGACGAAGCCCACAGCTCCCAAAAATTCAAAAAACTCAATTGGAGAGGATCCATGACTTGGAAGGCGTTCATTTGCCAATTTGAACGATTTGCCGGTAGATGACAATGGGAAAACAGAAAAATGTGTGTAGGCCCCATATTGCAGGCCGATGATGATGATGCACAGATGATGATTCAGAGGCCTTAAAAAGCATTCATTTGGAGCAGCGCTTCAGAAAGAAAGACGACCAAACCTGATTGGAACCGAAGCATTCCATCGAGAATGTAAAGACAAAGATTCTTCAAGGCATGTAATAAAGAGGAACCCAGAAAATTTCAACGAGGCGTTGAATCAACTAAAAACCTCAATAGCAAACCAGATGGCGATATATGAATCAAAAAGTGCCAATTATAACCATCGACAAATCTACTTTGCTGATGGCGCAGTATCACCGACCGATAAAGGAAATATGAGCAGACCTTTGGATAATGAGGGGCATAACCTCGCACAAATTGTCACAAAACTAGCTGATATTATGCTTTCAACTAATCAGCATAGCCGTGGATTGACCGATCAGTATAACCTCGGATCTTCTGATCAAATAATCATGGAAGATCACCTGATCAATATACACATGGAGGATCTCCTGAGCAATACATTCGCGGTAGATCGCCTGATAGATTACACCAAAGCTTAATGCCTATCGATCAGCAACACACCCATTAAGGTAGAGATCATATAGTCCACAAAGACAACGGTTAGCATCTCCACGGGCAAACTCCAGAAATCCCGGTTATTTCAGACAACGATCACCTTCACAAGGATACGGAACAAATCAAAGTGCTACTCCAACAATGGAGTCTTTAAACAGCAAAGGGTCGGGCCAGTAGGCCAACGCACGATTCCAAAGTCCATTGGCCATGAAACATCACCTCATCACAAAATCGAACAGAGGCCCACGGCCTCGTCCGATATTGTCATCAGACGAACCATTTGAAAGAGCTTAGCAGAACGAGGTACTATACATGACCAGAATGTGAGCATGCTTGTGGACACTGCTGCAATGATAACATTAGTAAATGAGAAATTAATTCCAGCAGAAAATGGAGATTTTGAGAACGTAACGCTACGTGGTTTGTGTTAACAGCTTGGTATTGGGAAGACTATAAAGAACGACTCTCGACATTAATAGAGTAAACAGACGATGTTATACTTAGGCTAGATATTTTGGACATACTGAGCGCAGTGATAAACCTGAGTACTCCCACAATTACCATCAACAATAAAGTGATAAATGCGGCATTTGTTAACGGTGGAAACGAGATTTCAACTCAGCAAATTTGCATAAAACGAACCATCACAGTTCCACCAAACTCAGAAATGACTGTTATCATTAAAACTAATAAAAGTGCTGATCAGGAGTGCATTTTAGGACAATGCTCGCTGAATAGTTGCGAATTGGTTTCGCACGTCGTTGGAAAAGGAAATAGTAGCCCCTTAACCATTTTAAATGATGGGAATCGCCTATTCCGCCTGAAGAAAGGTACACCTATTGATTACATAGAACAATTTGACGATGAAGTGCGTACGGCAGATGAAAACGCGATAAGTGACGTAAGACGTTACATTGAAGAGACACGAGACAGGGTGCCCTCGGCACTGCCTCAAAGTTCAGATGAGTTATCTACTATTCCACCACATTTAACCGACCTATATTAACGTTTAATCGACTCGTTTCAACCTATTTCATTCCAACCATTAAAACTGAAAGCGTTTAAAGAATAACATGTAACATATTGATTAACATTTTAAATTTCACTATTTATTTTTGTATGTGCAGCCATATTTGCAAATGTATGTGTAATAGAAATAACCAAATTATTTTTTTTTATATTTTAAAATTAATTGATAACAAATTCAAGAACATGAAGTCCATTTTTGAAGAATCATAACTTTAATTTCCGAAATTATATAGAATACCTTTAGGATAATCTTGATTTTTATACCGTTTTTTCGCCATCTTGAAAATGGCAGCCATATTGGATTTTTTCAGAGTGGGTCCATAGCTGAAATCAAAGGGTATATAACCAAGAACTACTATGCAAAGTTTCGTGCTTTCCTCATCAAGTGAACAATTCTGCTCTATATATGCACCAATCGGCCGGACTAAGTACGTTTGTATGATAAAAATTATATCCCATGTCCGTATTTTGATGTTTACATATCTCAGTTTTGAAATACGTTAAGCTTGTGCATGTTCAAACTTTACGACCTTCATTATAACATGGATGTTCTCCGTGAATAAAAACTGTTCCAACGTAGACATGAGAAAAATACAACTACAAGAGACACTACGTAATGATGACAATCACCAACACGAACAGGTTTACCGATACGCTGTGTCTATAACTAAACTACTGTTGATTTTTGTTTTAATCTCGATAAGACCGTAATTAACATAGACGGATGGAATCATAAGTCAGTAAGAAATAATAAATTCATCCAATATAAAAATATGGAGATGTGGTGTGACTGACAATAAGACAACTATCCACCAAAGTTAAAATTAAGTTGATGTACACAGGTATAGTCCAAACGTATGGCTTTCACAAATGAGAACAACCAATATCGTATAGTAGGTTTTAAAACGCCTCGACATGGAAATTATCAAACAAAATAATTGAAAAAAAACTAACGGTCTAATTTCTAGAAAAAAATAATTTACGAAAAAACAAATTGACAGACATGAACTAACGACAAGCACTGAACTACTGGTACCTGACTTCAGACAGACTCATACAGAATGTGGCGGGGTTAACCTTGTTTATGCACACTTAACCTGGAGTCTTCTCTCATTATGTAAAGATTCCTAACAAATTTTAATATACGAAGACCAAATTATCTTTTGACTTGAGGTTATAATTTTATTCTTCTATTCTTGTAAGTCAATGAAAAGCAATGTCTTACATGCAATTGTTAAACAATGAAATACCGGAAGTAGTAATTCTTGACGCCAATAAATTTCTTTTCTTAATTTATCTTTTTGAATTCCAACAACATTAAAAGGAGATGAGCGATTAAGTTTTTGTATCATCTTCAATCCAAGTTAGTCCACGTAAAAGGTTCAATTAAGCATTATATTTTCAAGTATTAATTGTATATATATATATTTAAGGAAAAGATGCATAGAATATCCTAAAGGACAAAGAAGGCTTGCCAAGTGTTTGAACTAATTGGGAATATCTGACAAAGGGGAAATAACATGAACGATACCAATTTTAAGATACGAAGCAATTAAGTTTGAAAGATATGTGATGCATCAAATGATGTTTGAGCAGTTTCAAAAATGAGGATCCCAATGGGGTTTACAGAATAGAGAGTAATAGGCAAAACAAATTAAAACAAGAATGTGTCCATAGCACACAGATTCTTCGTCCGCACTGTCATTTTCTATGTCTAGTAGACCGTAAAAATGGGGTACAAACTCTAATTTGGTATTAACATTAGAAAGATCATATCGTAGGGAACATGTGTACTAAGTTTCAAGTTGATTGGATTTCAACTTCATCAAAAACTACTTCGACCAATAACTTTAACCTAAAACTTTAACCTGAAGCGAGACAGGCGGACGTACGAACGATCGAACGAGCAGACGAACGGACGCACAAACCAGAAAACATAATGTCTATAAATGGAGCATAAAAATGCAGAATAAAGCAAATGAAATAAAGAATAGAGAAAAATAGACTAAAAAAAAAGAATACAGAATGCTGATGTTTTACAATATAAAAAGAGAAACAAAGGCAAATAATATTCAGAATATAGAGAATAATAACCTAATATTAAAGAATTCAGCAATGAAAGACCCTTTCCAGACCCCCACGTATCAGATGTTTTTGACACCAGATTAACTATTAATTTCAAGATGGTTCTGGGAGGTGATACTTTACGTAAACCAAATAAAATAAAATAAATCAGTTGGTTGGGCCTGGCGATGTCGATAATCGATTTGGATTTTGTTTAATCGATTGTCGTTAAAGTTTCCGGACTTTAAGCTTATCAACTTCCGGTCCGTTTGCGGATTGCATGTTATATGCGCAGTCAAATAAATAATAACAAAAAACATCAGGATCGATGACAATAACAATGTCAAACATCCTATAATTAAAGACATAACCAATTTCCTTCTTTATAAACGTGACAAATGCATTGAATATAATTATTTGCAGATTGTTGGAATGTTATTTAAAATTAATAACTTTGTATGAAATACTTTCTTCCAATACCGGTAGATTCTACTTGTTAATTGAGAGCGTTCATAAAATCATTCTGATTTTAGACAAAATAATTTCTTAGCTTCATTAGAAGGTGTTGCAAATTGCCTTTTATTAATATTTTATCCATTTGTAGCATCAAAAACGTCATATTCCTTTCCAAACTGCCTGCCAAACATCGTTTATTTTTGTAAATTTTCCGAATTTTGTCCGCCATATTGAAAAATGTAAGAATCAAGAATCGGATACGGTTCAACTATGTAATAATTCCGCATTCTTGCAATTATTAGTTCAGACGCACAAATGACACAATTGACAGAAAAATAATGATCACAAAAGTGAAAAAAAGCATTCCACACGAATTAACAGACATTAGCTTTGTTTACTGTATATATTATAATGCAAATGCATTGTTGTATTTTTTTCGGTTAATCTTAAATTTTTTGAAGTTAAAAACTTTATACATCTTTTCTTAATTAGAAGCACTCAAATGTTTATACAGCTATGTTATATTGAAATTGTATTGTGAGTTACACTATTGAAATTTAGAAATGTTAGTGTGATTGTGGTAATTAGTGTTGTAATTATGAGATAAAATATGTTCAATATGAATCTTGATTCTTATTAATTAATTGTTTTAACTGCTAAATAAATAGTTATCAAAGGTACCAGGATTATAATTAAGTACACCAGAATATATGAAAAGGAAACAAAAGATCAAATATGAATATATAAACTCTACAATGATATGGAATATACACATTAGACATGTACAATGAGACTAAATGCATGATTTCATTTAAAAACCAGATGCTCCCCAGGGCGCATCTTTATACGACCGCAGAGGTTGAACCCTGAACGGTTGGGGCAAGTATGGACACAGCATTCAAGCTGGATTCAGCTCTAAATTTGGATTGTGATTAAATAGTTGACACAGTATAGGTTTCTGACACAGAATGAATGTGGTCTAATGAGACTTTAAATATTTTTTTTGCCTTTGAGCAATTCACTATGCTGTTGAATACTAATCCTCTCAAAACAATGTTTGAAGAAATTTTCTTTTTATTTATGAAATCTGAAATGAGATTTAAGATTGAAGATTTCTTCTATTGCGCAATACTGTGCAATTGAAACTATTTGCTATTGCACAATACTGTGAAATTGAAGATTTCTTTTATTGCGCAATACTGTGCAATTGAAAATTTCTTGCTATTGCACAATACTGTGCAATTGAAGATTTCTTGCTATTGCTGAATACTGTGCAATTGAAAATTTCTTGCTATTGCACAATACTTAATATAATAATTTTGGATCCTGATTTGAACCAACTTATAAACTGGGCTAATAATCAAAAATCTAAGTACATGTTTAGATTCAGCATATCAAAAAAGCCCAAGAATTCAATTTTTGTTAAAGTCAAACTTATTTTAATTTTGGACCCTTTGGACTTTAATGTAGACCAATTTGAAAACGGGACCAAAAATTAAGAATCTACATACACAGTTAGATTTGGCATATCAAAGAACCCCAATTATTCAAATTTTGATGAAATCAAACAAAGTTTAATTTTGAACCCCGATTTGGACCAACTTGAAAACTGGGCCAATAATCAAAAATCTAAGTACATTTTTAGATTCAGCATATCAAAGAACCCCAAGGATTCAATTTTTGTTAAAATCAAACTAAGTTTAATTTTGGACCCTTTGGACCTTAATGTAGACCAATTTGAAAACCGGACCAAAAATTAAGAATCTAAATACACAGTTAGAGTTCGAATATCAAGGAACCCCAATTATTCAATTTTTGATGAAATCAAACACAGTTCAAGTTTGGACCCTTTGGGCTCATTATTCCTAAACTGTTGTGACCAAAAACTCCCAAAATCAAACCCAACCTTCCTTTTATGGTCATAAACCTTGTGTTTAAATTTCATAGATTTCTATTGACTTATACTAAAGTTATGGTGCGAAAACCAAAAATAATGCTTATTTGGGCCCCTTTTTGGCCCCTAATTCCTAAACTGTTGGGACCAAAAACTCCCAAAATCAATCCCAACCTTCCTTTTGTAATCATAAACCTTGTGTTTAAATTTCACTGATTTCTATTTACTTATACTAAAGTTATTGTGCGAAAACCAAGAATAATGCTTATCTGGGCCCTTTTATAGCCCCTAATTCCTAAAATGTTGGGACCAAAACTCCCAAAATCAATCCCAACCTTCCTTTTGTGGTCATAAACCTTGCGTTAAAATTTCATAGATTTCTATTCACTTTTACTAAAGTTAGAGTGCGAAAACTGAAAGTATTCGGACGAAGACGACGACGACGCAGACGACGACGCCAACGTGATACCAATATACGACCAAAAAATTTTCAATTTTTGCGGTCGTATAAAAAGGACAAGGTATTATGATGCGATTATAACCGATAATCGGTTGGTTGCTGTAAACCGATTGTAATAGATAATCGGTTGGTAATTTCAACAGATTATCCAACACTACTGACAACTAAGGTTTTGTTATGATCCTTTAGTGCATACAAAACCCATTAATGATAAGATGTAATAAAGAGTTAACATATTGATAATAGAAGCAAACAATAATAAACAAAACAAAGAACACGAAGGTTTTGGACCTAAGTTTGATATGGGTTATTTACTATTGAGATACGAGTTAATTTTAGTTATGTTTTTTTATGTGCTCACTTTATGGTTGAACTCTAAAAATGTCTTTAACTGAAAACAAAATGTGTATGAATATGATGCTGTGTTTTGTTTTTATGTTTATTGCAGTTTTTTGTTTAATTAATCAGAATTGCTAAAATGATTTTTATATGAACAGATTATATTTTTTACCAATAGAAACATGTTTTGCTATCAAATTTCATTTTTTCGATTCATATAAATTTGATGACGCAAAAAGTGCTTATTGTAAATGTCACCTTTCACATCGAGTTGTATTTTTTTGTGTCAGATAAAAGAACAATGTCAAGAAATCCGATCTTACCATTAAAAACAGTTCTTACCAAGCCATTTAGAAATGCATGAGTATATGTTTTGCTCGATTGTATTTGTAACTATTATTCACCAAATTACAAATAGATAATACAACCGGCAAATGTATTTGTTATGGTCTTAAAATATTTTAGGTTGTTTGTTCTCAGCTGTCTCCGGTAACGTCCAATTTTCCGCAACTGTCTATCTTCATTTTTACAATAAATTTCTTTACAAACAAGTGGATTTGTTTGCTATTTATTTCGATACGACATACCTATTTTAAAGTAGAATCTGCTAGCAATCTTACAATATAAAACATAAAAAGTAAAATCACAAAAATACTGAACTCAGAGGAAAATCAATTCGGACAGTCCATAAACACATGGCAAATTCAAATAACAAAACGCATCAAAAACGACTGGACAAGAACTGTCATATTCCTGACTTGGTACAGGCATTTTCAAATGTAGAAAATGGTGGATTGAACCTGGTTTTATAGCTAGCTAAACCTCTCACTCCAGTATCAATCATATAATTATGCTTACATGCTTTGTACGTTAACTTTAACCCAAATATCTAAGTAAAAGCGAGACAGAAAATATTCAAACTGATGAATCGAAGTCCAACTGATAAACGGCTTGGCAAATAACATACACTAAAACACGACAAAGAGCGCCAAAGAAAGATCAAAACAATCCTTCCAAACACCGAGGTGCTTCGGGGATACCTAATCCTGTTCAATGTTTGTAACCCTTTGTGTTGCTCATGTTGGAACAAATCGGAACATATCCGTCGCCATCTGTGTAAAACCAACAGAGACGATTTTTCTCGTGATGGTGTACGATAAAAGCATACTGAAATGTTTGTATAACAATTTGTGGCTTGATAAAATTTAATAACATCCAGTTCTATCATTCAAAATTGTTTCTTTCCTAGTGGGGATATGACTTATTTTGAAGAATTATTCCTAAGACCATTGTATTTGTCAAGTATTTGCCGCTGTACAATTGCTTAGTAACTAACGTCACTAACGTTACCTATTGTTTTACGTTACCTATTGTTTACGTAACGTTGCCTTGTGCATAACTTGAATACAATTTGATATGAAAACAACGCCTTTCATTGCTAACCCTTAAGCGAAGTACTAACCACAAGAAACACGATACACGAAATTGGTGCCGCGACCCATGGAGAAATTGAAAGCAATTCGTGGTGGTCACCGTAGTGCAGTTACAAGATTAATTAATAGAACAAAGGAAAGAATTTCGCAAGATGATATTGGACATGAAGAACTTTCGGCTGCCGCAGACCACCTTACAAAGAAGAGGAACCTGCTTGAATCTTTAGACTCACAGATCTTAAATGGAACCGAATTAGAAGACATGGAACAAGAAATTCTTGACGCAGACGATTATGCAATGAATATGGAAGTCGCCATTCGCCGGTTCAAGGACATAGTTTCTGGAAACAAAACAACCCCATTTCAGCAAACGGTGAGTGAAACAACTTATGTTCCAATAGCCAATACACTTGATTCATCAAATTTTCCGTCAACAAGTATTGCAAATCATAATTCAAACCATTCAGAAAATGTATTTTCCGTAGATAATAGCTCCGTTTATACGAATGCAAACCCAACAACAGCAACAAACTTCTATCACAAACTACCTAAGCTTGATTTACCGAACTTTACGGGAGATATATTAACTTGGCAGACATTTTGGGAATCGTTTGAGACAACCATTCATCACAATCCCTCTTTGACAAATATACAAAAGTTCAGCTATCTCAAATCTCAGGTACAAAGTGAAGCCGCACAATGCATATCCGGTTTATCTCTATCAAACGCCAACTATGAACACGTAATTATATTGTTAAAGGAGAGGTATGGACAGACACAAACAATTATAAACGCGTACATGCAGAATCTACTTGAACTTACGCATCCGTCACTTACACCGCAAAGTATAAGAGCATTTTACGATAAAATGGAATCGTGCATAAGGGGATTAGAGTCGCTCGGACAATCGCAAGACACATTCGGATCATATTAGTACCAATCATATTTGAAAAACTACCCGATGAAATGAGAAAACTTATGACCAGAGAACATGGGAAAAAGAATTGGGATATTAGGTCTCTGAGGGAAGCGATCGGTAAAGAAATGCACGTACAGGATACTGGTTTTTCTAATAAATCAGATAGTTTTACTCCCACTGCATCATTTTACACATCAGCTAAACCCAAAAGCTATTCAAGACCCCAGTCCGGAAGCTATCAGACCACGCCCAAAACATGTATTTATTGCAAACAATCACATTCTTGCCTAGAATGCACAACTGTTGTAGACAGAGAAAAACGCTATAATTAAACAGAAAAAAGTATGTTACAATTGCTTTGGAAGTCATAAAGTTTCAGAATGCCGCTCGCGTTTTAGATGTAGAAAATGTGATAAAAAACACCACACTAGTCTTTTTGACAGTAATAAGAATCAAGAAAAAGAAAGCGTAAGTACAGCAAAACCCTTACCGCAAAATGCCACAGTCAGTACAGTAGAGAGCAAAAATGATGCATTAACATGTTACACGTCGACATCAAACATTAAAACCAAGGACAGACGTTTTGTTAAAGACAGCCTCCACCAGTCTGGGTAGATGACAGGTCAGTTACAGCTTATATACTATTAGATGAAGGATCTCAGAAGTCATTTATTAGCGAAGAATTAGCCGCTGAATTGCAGTTAAAGCCAAATGGAATTTCAACAGTTAGCCTAGCAGCATTTGGAGATGCAACCAGAACTACACGAAATTTAAACACTGCCGTCATAGATTTACACACTCAGAATGGGAAGAAAATACCGACGGAAGTATTGATTGTCCCTACAAACGCAGCACCGTTACACAACCGCACGACATACAATGCTGCTAAACTGCCATACCTCAGAGGACTTAGCTTAGCGCACCCTGTAAACGACATGGATAAATTCCAGATTTCACTGTTAATAGGTTCTGATTATTACTGGGATATCGTACAAGACAAAGTTATCCGTGGACCAGGCCCAAACGCAGTACAATCAAAACTCGGATACCTGCTTTCTGGACCAATGTTAAACTCAAATGGATCCACAACTTCCTCAGCTTTCATGTTCAATGTTATGATGCAACACAAAACAGAAGAAGTCGATTTGGAACGTTTTTGGAAAATCGAATCACTTGGAGAAGTTTCTGACGAATCTGGAAAATCAAGCAAATCCTTTTTCGAGACATATGAAACAGACAGTATCACAATGAAGGACAACCGATCTATTGCAAAACTTCCTGGGAAAGAAGATTTTCCGGAGTTTCCCAGTAATTACAATATTACAAAACGCCGTACACTTAGTTTGATAAATAGATTAAGCAGGGAACCAGAAATGATGAAAGTTTATGGAGACATTATTGCTGACCAGGAAAAACGAGGTTTCGTTGAAAAAGTTCAAGATGAAAATGCAGGTGAGAAAATACACTATATTCCTCATCATGCTGTTAAGAAAGACTCACCAACCACCCCAATTCGCATCGTATATGATTGCAGCTGCCGAGAATCATCAGAGATTGTCACTAACTATTCAAACTATTAACCAATTCGTTATCTTTAAAGGACAAACTCAATGATTATGGAACAGAATGGAAATTTATTCCGAGTAGAGCGCCATGGTATGGCTGATTTTTGGAACGAATGATTGGACTTACAAAAAACATTTTGCAAAAAATATTAGGAAATAACTGTTAATCTTGAAATACTCCAAACAGTTATTTCGGAGATTGAAGCAATATTGAACGATAGACCATTAACATATGTATCGTCCGAATCGTATGATCCAGAACCGTTGACACCATCTCACCTTCTATACGGCCGGAGAATAACCCGTCTACCATATCCGTCGGACATTATCGAAAATATCGACAAGCTTACCGTACCTACTTCTACTACTTTTATCCATCAAGCAGATATTAAACATGAACTTATTAGACAATTTCAAATCAGATGGAAAAATGAATATCTGACTGCATTAAGAGAATTTCACAAGACCATCGGTACAAACAGTCAAATTATCAAGATGGGCGATGTAGTCCAGATTCACGATGATTCTCCTAGGATAACATGGAAGCTAGGAGTCGTAGATGAACTTTGCCAAGGAAAAGATGGATATATTAGATCAGTGAAAATTAGAACAAAGCACGGATTGACTAGTCGTCCTATTTCAAAACTTTACCCGTTAGAGGTTTCCGACTCGACAGTGCCATCAACAATGCCAGTCACAGAGACCAGAGAGCGTAAACCGAAAACGGAAGCCAAACTAAAGATTAAAAAATGGACTTCTTAATTAATTTTGTTATAATACAAGAGACTGTAAATAGTGCGCCGTAATTTTGATATTAATCATAGTGAATAGACAGTTCAATGATTTCTATTTTATTACATGGACTTTAAATGAATAATTATCATTTTCACTTTTTGTAACTTAATTTCATCTTGACAATATTTTAGTAATTTTCACTTCTCGGCGCCCCCAGTGTCAAGTATTTGCCGCTGTCCAATTGCTTAGTAACTAACGTCACTAACGTTACCTATTGTTTTACGTTACCTATTGTTTACGTAACGTTGCCTTGTGCATAACTTGAATACAATTTGATATGAAAACAACGCCTTTCATTACTAACCCTTAAGCGAAGTACTAACCACAAGAAACACGATACACGAAAGTATTTAAAATCAAAATTGGAAAAAAAAACTTTATATGACCTGCTTAAATCTAGCTAATGAATATGATGGAACCTTTTCATATCAACGATTTTTTTTGTGATTTTTCTTCCTATAACGCATCATTTCAACGCCTCTTGCATGGCAGTTTCAGTTGCTACGATATAACAGATCTTGTTGATCGTCGATAGTACATCAAAACAATACACCTCATTTCTGTGTTATATTGCAAATAGCAGTTGACTTTATTTACCAAATCCAAATATAGTTAAAGGTTTGGCAATATCATGTGACGTTATTTCTCTTCAAAGTTTGAGGATCGATAGAGATGTACTTCCTTGATATTTCAGAGCTTCTAATAAACCTCTTTAAAAACACATTGAACTTTTTTCTGACATAGAAATCATATTGTATCACACAGTACTTACAACAATATCGAACTTCGAATTAAATTCACAAAGAGAAAATCTAAAATACTGACAATATCAAACATCGAAAGTTACATGTATCAAAATTCCAAAAGGTACACGTCGGGACATTTTAACAGATTGTGCGGTGAATGTAATATGGTAATTTACCTGCATATACTTTTGTGGAGAATGACTTTGATAGCAGTCACAATTGTTAACAGATTAAGACATTAGATTCTTGTCAAAAGTAAAGTTGTCAAGCTGTAATCATACACATTACGACTGTTAAATTGCACGTTTACGTAAACGAACTCGAGGGTATAAAGCAAGTAAACATTTTTTTTGTTTCTATAACATCATGGATGTTGTATTGGTATACATATTTAAAAAAAAAATGTAGACAAATTGAAAACAACAATATTTAATCATCGATAAAACAGGGATGATTTGTGTTGAACATACATATCCCCTAAATGAACCATTATAACTTACAAGGATGCAACAAAATGTGACAAAAAATCGATAAAGAAGACATCAACTTTTTAAAAATGGATTTAATGCATATGTCAGACTTGGTGTTTTCCTTATTAGTATAATAGTGATTTCTTCTTTAAACGTTTCTTTCCAAAATAAGTTTTGAATATTTAATATTCGTGTTGACAAATAAAATTGAGAATAGAAATGGAGAATATATCAAAGCGACAACAACCCAATCATAGAGCAGACAATAGCCGAAGGCCACCAATGGATCTTCCATGTAGCGAGAAGCTCTCGCACCCGAAGGCGTCCCTCAGCTGGCCCCTAAACAAATATGTATACTAGTTCAGTTATAATGGACGTCATACTTCGAATTATACACAAGAAATTAAATTAAAAATCATCCCAGACTAACAAAGGACAGAGGCTCCTGACAAAAGACGTACATTTGAAAAATTTAATTTGAAATACATTAATATATTTTATTTTTCTAGAGTGCTTCGGTACAGCCATGATTTTCAAAAATCATTTCTTAAATTCTTAGTTGATTAATTAGGAAATTATTTAGACATTATAGGATTTTGACGTGTTTAGATCTCATATATCATTGTTTTGTGTATGTTTTGATTTGAATGGTTCTGATGAAGATACACTTAGAAAAAGCGCTTCGGACGTATAAAAGATATAACAAAAACGCATAAAAAATATATGTTCATAAGCATGCAAATCAATTATGTACCTCTTCAATCATGAAATAAGTTTATTAAAGAGGGTCATGGTCAAAAGATATAATAAAGTTAAATCTAATATTATTGTTTTCATTATTGTGAATTAAAGATATGATATTATATGCAAAATGTACAACATTGAGACGGCAACACAACAAAACGTAAAAATGACATATCAATCATGAAGTGTTTTTACATTAGAACGTCAACAATTGACAAGTGAGTTTATTCTTTCAAGACCAGTATTGTCAAGTGTAATTGTTTGTACTTGGTAGCAATTGTAAAAAGAATTCGTATTAAAAAGAGATTGGAAAGATACAAAAGAGACAAACAAACTAGTTTGTAGAAAAGAACTAACATTTTCATAGCAAAACAAAGTAACACCACCTTAACGCAAACAACAGTGTACTTAACACAAGATAAACAAAACTAATGACTGAACAAGACGAACCCCAACAAAAAGCCCGGGTAGATCCCATGTGCCTTTGAAAGGGTAAACCGATCCTGATCCACATGGAGTACCAGTAGAGTTGCTCATGTAAGTACTTCCACGTGATAAGTCACATTCGAGAAAATGAAGCGGTACGATTATTGGTACATATTCGTCGTTATCTGTGAAACAAATATTTCATGTTAGCCAAAGTACGATATTGTAATTGATGATGTCAACTTCAACACTTGGTTTTATTACTTGCTTGAAAGTGCAGCAACCCTCTATCAAATAAATAATGATAGGAAATATAAACATTTGTGTATAGTATCAATAGGGATTTATATAGCACAGTTGTCTGCATTTTGTGTTGACATGAATTGTTGTTGATACGGTCATAATTAGGAAACTTTTTTCAAAATACTAGATATTGTCCAACTATAGCTGCATTTGGCGAAGCTTTTCGGAATTTTTGTCCTCTATCTCGTATTTTATCATTTGTCATTTGAACTTTGTTTATTCGAGTGCCCACTAGTGATTGCTTTGTATATAGTCGAAATGCGCGAGTGCGGTTTACATTTTTAATCCTGGTTCTTATGATCAGTTTGGTCATTACTCGTGATTGGTTTGCAGTCAAAACAGGCGTGTGGCATAAATATCTTTAATCCTGGTAAGATTGTATTCCCCATAAGTAGTCGAGCTAAGATTTTGCTTCAAAGAAATGGAACGTTGATATTGAAGAAGCTGCAATCATACATTGTGTCGTAAAAGTTTGTTATCCGCCGACCCTTGTTGTCAGTTTCTATAGAATTTTGGATTCTCTATGCTCTTCAACTTTTTACTTGTTTGGCTTTATAAATATTTTGATATGAGCGTCACTAATGAGTCTTATGTAGACGAATGCTACTGGGTCGATGCCACTGCTGGTGGACGTTTCGTCCCAGAGGGTATCACCAGCCCAGTAGTCAACACTTCGGTGTTGACATGAATATCAATAATGTGGTCATTTTTATAAATTTCCTGTTTACAAAACTTTGAATTTTTCGAAAAACTAAGGATTTTCTTATCCAAGGCATAGATTACCTTAGTCGTATTTGGCACAACTTTTTGGAATTTTGGATTCTCTATGCTCTTCAACTTTTTTACTTGTTTGGCTTTATAAATATTTTGATATGAGCGTCACTGATGAGTCTTATGTAGACGAAACGCGCGTCTGGCGTACTAAATTATAATCCTTGTACCTTTGATAACTATTTACACTACTGGGTCGATGCCACTGCTGGTGGACATTTCGTCCCCGAGGTTATCACCAGCCCAGTAGTCAACACTTCGGTTTTGACATGAATATCAATAATGTGGTCATTTTTATAAATTTCCTGTTTACAAAATTTTGAATTTTTCGAAAAACTAAGGATTTTCTTATCCCAGGCATAGATTACTTTAGCCGTATTTGGCACAACTTTTTGGAATTTTGGATTCTCTATGCTCTTCAACTTTTTACTTATTTGGCTTTATAAATATTTTGATATGAGCGTCACTGATGAGTCTTATGTAGACGAAACGCGCGTCTGGCGTATTAAATTATAATCCTGGTACCTTTGATAACTATTTACACTACTGGGTCGATGCCACTGCTGGTGGACGTTTCGTCCCCGAGGTTATCACCAGCCCAGTAGTCAACACTTCGGTGTTGACATGAATATCAATAATGTGGTCATTTTTATAAATTTCCTGTTTACAAAACTTTGAATTTTTCGAAAAACTAAGGATTTTCTTATCCCAGGCATAGATTACCTTAGCCGTATTTGGCACAACTTTTTGGAATTTTGGATTCTCTATGCTCTTCAACTTTTTACTTGTTTGGCTTTATAAATATTTTGATATGAGCGTCACTGATGAGTCTTATGTAGACGAAACGCGCGTCTGGCGTACTAAATTATAATCCTGGTACCTTTGATAACTATTCTATATGTTTGTCAAACTATGAAGCAGATTTTACTGTATCGGTTGTGTCCTTGATATGACCCTTTTATACACCTACAAACAACAACTACTGAATAACAAGGTATATTTATATTTTATGTTTTATTGAACAAAATTATAAACTAACGTATTATCCCTAAAACTTGTGGTAACGATAGAACTGCATATCAAATCTTTAAATCAAATTCTTGTTACTTAAATGTTGCCAAGATGTACTGATGCGAATAATGCAGTTAAAAGATTATAATTGACGATTTAACAAATACTAAGGGTTGTTAATATCATAAGTGTAGACAACAATTACATGATTTGTCTCCAAGAGTTTGTTTTGTTTTGCACAGGCTCCAAAAATCTTAACCTATTAGGGGTGTGTCGGTTATTTTAAACTGTAAAATTTATGTTTTAGATAATTGTAATAATCCTTTAAAGCACCCCATTCATCAAACAGGATGCGATGAAATTATTCAAAATAGGATCCTGATCTGACATTACGCATTCTCTCATTTTCTCCAATACTAGGAAGGGTAAGTATTATTTGTCAATGTTATATTTCATTGCTGAGGGTTCTACAATGTAAATTTGCTTTTCTTTACAAAATATACTCTCAAAGTTGCGGCAGAATAGTTTCAAGTAAAAAAATGCTTGTTCATTTTTGTTCGTAATTCTATATATGAGTTTCTTATTAAACTAGTTAATCTGATGTTATTTAGAATCTATTAATTAGCTTAACGTTCATTCAACGTATCAATCATGCTTTCTTTCTTTGAACGAAAATAATACTTTATGCCTGTACCAAGTTAGGAGTATGACAGTTATTATCTATTCAATTGGTGCGTTTGAGCTTTTAATTTTGTCATTTGATTATAGACTTCCTGTTTTGAATTTTCCTCGGATTTGCATATTTTTGTTATTTTACCCTTTTTATATGTTTTATGTATGATTCAGAAGGATTAAGTTTTATTTCATATCCTTGATATCCATGAACTATATTCAAATAACATTTGTCATAATTTCACAGAACTTCAGCATTTACGTTTGCAAGTTTGAACCATTCAGTATCCAATGAAATTATTTGAAAACTCATAAAGTATGCCTTACAATTGTAAAAAATTAAAAGGGAAATAATTCCAAATTATGATTCTATATTTTGATAAGGCAACCCAACATTTGTATTGATTTATTTATTTGCCTGTAAAATGTGACGTAGTTTCTAAGTTCGGTGATAATTGTATCTGTTATAATTTTGTCCATTTTGTTGTACTTGGTGGTTTTTTTTTCAATTTAAAAAACAGATTTTTTTCGAATGTATTTGACTTAAACCTATTTCTCTAAAATGGTTACAAGATAAAACTTATGTGTAAATTAATTTCAAATTATATATCATAATGTTTCCATTACACGACAATACTTGCACATACTACATTAACTCATTACAAACACATTGTTTACAGTTTACTTTTCCTAGGTCTTGTTTTGATAGTTGAATCAGGATGTATTGACATTTAATGAACAACTACCTTCACCTCTGTTTTTGAAGCAGTTCGTGTAGTTTAATTTAAGTAAATATTTTCTGTATAAGTTTTTGTGAACTGTTGCTTGTTTTTCATCGATTATTTTTAGCCATTGGTGTCGATTTTTATTCGACTTATATGTTTTTATTGTTTTCTTTTTATCCTAGTATATTATATTCGATTCGTATCCCTTGATGCAACATATTTAATTCAATTGTTAATACTCGCTAATAAGAAAGTATCAACCAGACGACTTCAATTTCTTATTTGTCGTTTGAAAATAATTCATTAAAAACGGCGAGAAAATGTATTTAAACTATGCTATTGTTGATGATAACAGTTTGATTGATTTCAGTCGTAAATGGGCATGTTTTATCACCGAAAAGAATTTCTTACATGACATGTGAAAGCATATTTACCTGTGGTATGGTAATCTTTAATCAACAAAGCATTATCAGTCTGTGCATTTATTTATGCAACCATTATTATATACGACGCAGTGCACTTTACCTGTGAGGTGTTGTATCACCAATTACGTAACCACAAAATACATTACCTTAAAATGTGTGCCTTGTACATTATGTTAATGAAAAAGTTTGTCAATATTGATATTTCGCTATCAAAATCTTTTAATTTAACAACGTAATTTGTCACGCCCGCAATTGAACTTGTTCAACCAGTATATATGTCAGATTAAGGTATTTTTGTCTTCAAATTGATGCACTTCTTTAAAATGAGTGTTAAACATTGCATGATAGAAAAAAATCGATTATAATAGGAAAAATTAGAACTTTTGTAATTCAAATCGGACTAATAATACGCGTTCCAAAGGCATTCATTTTGATTTGATGAAGCCAAAACATTAAAGAAAATCAACCGTTCTACGATAAACAAATGAACAGATACATGTAAACTTACTTCGAGAAAGATTGTATTCCATTTTCTAGCAAGAAACACAAAAATAAATGTCCATTATTATTTATGGCGTTGTTTAAAACACAGCCACCATTGCAGGACTATGGTAGTCTCATTATTCGTACACCAAAATGAAAATAACGTTACGTCATTGGATGGATTCCCATTATTTAGAACGTTTCAAACCAATCACAACGTTTTGGTGTACGCTTTTGAAAATATTACCCAAAATGCATTAGATTCTGAAACGAATTTCAATGGTAAAGTCAATTACTTACAGCCTATCTATAAATTGGAATTAGAACATGGCCTTGTTTTCAAAGCCAAACAAATCGTGATATTAAGATATATATTTTGATATCCAATTAAATGATTAATGAGGGTTATTTTGGCTGTGTAAAGATTCAGCTAGCTATATATAAAACCAGGTTTAATCCACCATTTTCTACATAAGAAAATGTCTGAACCAAGTCAGGAATATGAAAGTTGTTATCCATTCGTTTGATGTATTTGAACTTGTGATTTTTCCATATGACGAGGGACTTTCTGTTTACAATTTTCCTCAGAGATCGGTAGTTCTGTTTTTTATTTTTTTTTTTTACTTTTAAGGCAGTATCCAAAAATCATACATATTTTGCTCTCAACACGAGTCACCCCTTTATCGTCCCCTACCGACGGACTATTATCGTTTCGCAAGACTTTACTCGTACACGGTGTCAGGAGAGAGCCGAAAATGCAGTCTCTTTTTTTTTCTACAGAACGAGGATCAACAAGGAACCTTTGTCTTTGAAAGTCCGATGCGCTAACTACTAAATAACGGTTTTCCTCAGTTACAAGTATTTACGAGTTCTTATGATCTTGCAGCATTTATACCTTTTCCCCATTATTACCATCATGTTCTATGAGTTAACTGTTCTTATACATTTTATAATGTTTATAAATTAAAATCGTTTGAAACACTGTGCTCTCGTTGTATTTGTTTGCTGGTGTATATATTTTTAGCAATCGTGGCTTCTTTAGAACTCTTAAAGAACTCAAATCAAAAACAAAATAGGGACACGGCTCCTTTTTTAGGGTCATCTGATTTTCAAGGACAATATTATTTCTCCCCCTAATTTGCAATGAAAATAAAACTATTTTATTTCAAAAAGTCTTTAACAAGCTTAGACTCAAAAACTTTACCTGAAACAAAATAATGACCTTTTTGAACTTTACAAAAATGAATAAATGTGCACCAAATCAGGAATATAGCAGGTACTTTCCATTTGTTTGATGTATCTGAGTTTGTGATTTGTCATTTAATAAAGGGATTTTCCGTTTTGATTTTTCCGTCGATTTCGTTGTTAATGATATTTTACCTTTTACCTGAATAATCCTAATTAAGTTGTATGTAATGTATTATAATATTACTTCTAGTTTACTTATGGATACAATTCTCGTGTACAGGAAAAATAAATTCGTAATTCAGATGAGCACAAGTTTTATGTGAAGTCATAATTAGTATAACCATGATAACATCTTTTTATGACGCGACTTTAAATGTTCACACGGGCTAAGATTTTTTTTATTCCCGAACAGTCTTATCCGGATTTGCTCATATTTTGGAACGTTAGCTCTTTAACTTCGTAATTAATTTGTTCCCAAGTATTTTGTATTTGAGAGCAACTTATATAAAGAGAACTACGGAAGCCGATAAGGGTAATTCGAAAAGAAATAATGTATGTCGTAATTACGACATCACTTTGTCATAATAACGACATCACTAAGTCGTAATCACGACATCATTATGTCTTAATAACGACATCCTTATGTCGTAATTATGACATTACTACATATAAAAAAAGAATATGTAGTATGGTTGCCAAGAGACTAAATGACACAGAATTTAACAAATATAGGTCATCATAATACCTTTATTTATTAGCATAGCCCCCGCGTAGTCAGCTATAAAATGCCCGAAATGATAAATGTTACACAATGTAATTCAAACGGGAAAACTGACGGCTTTACTAATATACAAGATATGAATGAAAAACAGACAATGTAACACACCAACAAACGACAACAACTGAATTACAGGCTCCTAATCGCTATGTCATAATTACGACAACCTTAGCGTTGTCACTTTTGAGGCAATAGAAAATCTAAAATGGTCGTTAGTGAGGGCAAAGTTTGTATGGTAAACAAAGTCCTCTTCTTTTTGGTAATAATGAACACTAAATACAAAGCTAAAGTAAAAATTAAAGTTATTTACATGCACATAATAGAACTTTATTTTATTATGAAGTCAATGAAACCCGGTTGAACAAGGGAGAATTTGGCCTCCTTCGAGCCTCTAGTTGTGTTTGGCATGTACAAAATTGTGTAAAATATGATTGCATTTCTATTGCAGGTTTTGAAGAAGATGAATTTTAACCTTTTTTTCAATAAAGACTATGTAAAACTTTGGACTCTCAGTGCTCAGACCCCTGGACCTCTGTACCTGCATTTGTACACAATTGAATGTTAATGACCTACTGATGCTTGATACAAATTATAACTTCATTGCAACTGTTGGTTCGCAATGCGACTTTTAAAGCGTCCTCGCCATTTAAGCCTTTAACTAAACTCTGAACCCCATCCTCATTATATCAGGATAATCCATTCTCGAAGATTGGTCCAATATAGTCTGGTAGTTCTTAAGGAGAAGATTTTCAAAGCTTTTTCCATTGGAGCCTATGTTTAACTTTGGCCCTAAAACTCTAGCCTAATGGATCCTCTGACTTTCATCTATTACCTAAGGAAGTTGTGTCTTGTACCCGAAGTGGTATGCGAGCGACTGCTATCGCTTGTTATCCGTCCTATGAGTTCGATTTTTCCTTATTAAATGTTTCATTCACAAAAGCCGTGCTTCGATTTTTAGCTCTTTAAAAACACAGCCGCTGTTACTAAGAATAGGACATAATGGTCACACATTAGTTTTTTTGATAATATAAAGATAACTGTTTTATTCCAAATCTGTAGAGGGTTCATCGTGACAAATTGGACCTATGCCGAAAATTCCAGAAAATCAGTTTGACCCATATCTGAGTTGTGTCATTTAAACGAACTATTTGACTGTCAAATTCCTAAATTGGTACAGGACATTTTAAGAAAGATAGTAGATTAAACCTGGTTTAATGGCTAGCCAAACCTCCCGCTACATGGCAATGGTAAAAAGATATCGCTAAAATGATAACACTACGTGAAAGAAATACAGCACAAAACACGCAAGAGCATTCATCAAAGAGAAACGCACAAACAAATAATATAATAGTAATAGTCGCAAAACATGTAAAATGCTAAACAACAACGAACATATTTCATCAAAGACTAACATTACAGGATACCAAAAAACAGTGACGCGCTTACGTGACTCACAGGAAATTTCCAACTTTATAAATTATTTTTAAAAATACGATACAAATAGACCATATTGCGAAACAGCAGATTTTTGTCTCGCCTGCAACGAAGGTAATAAATAGCGAAACACGGGAATTGATTGTTCGGCGACGGCGTTTAAATTTTTATCAACATTTTGTGATTTTTGTAATCTTTTACAGACGACGACAGACGACAAACAATTGCAATAGCACAAATAACCTTACGGGTACTAGACACATCTTCTTGATGTGATCTACATACATGCCAAATGTAAATAGAGCCTCAAAGGAGCCTGAATCGTTCAACTAGGTCTCATTAGACTTGATTATGAAATAAAGTTCTATTGTGTGCAGACATAAAGAGTAAATAACTTTATTATTAATTAAGCTTGATTAAATTCAGTGTTCATCATTTTCAAAAAGAAAATAAACATGTTTGTGATAGGGTTTAATACAAACTTTTCCCTCAATGGCGCCCATATTGAACTACGGATCAGCTCAATACGTAACAATTCTTTTTAAGGATCTGGATACCAGGTATATTTATACTAAGTTTAAATTCAGTTGTAATTATGATATAGCAGTGTCTTACGTAATTACGTAATTTTTTTTAAAAAGTTTTTGAATAACCCTTATCGGCTTCCGTAGAAAACAATGGTCTTTAATTATACTTATAATCCTTGTATCTGTAAACTTTCATCAAACTATATTCACGATATAAATAAATACCAAAGCCTTCTGTTAGAAATACAATATATTTTAAATACATTTATATCACTGACTTTATGAAATTTGATAGCAGTGCTAATTGGAACCGGGTACTATTTTTAACGGTCAGATATTTAAAGTTTTGAGTTGACATTTGTGCACTAAAAAATGAAACGAAACATCCTTTTTGAATTTTCTATAAATATATTGTTTACAGGGTAAAAGTTTATAAATAGATTTGTCAAATTTGTTTATGGTATACCGTTATATCTACGCAGTGTTTCACTATATAACAATACCGATCGTGCGAGAACCACATGAGTGGTCAAGGTCGTTTAACACCCACTAAAGGTAGTATATAAACAAAAATTCGGAACACTTTTTCCCCCAAAAATAAGATTTAGAATTAATATATACAATAAAAGCGTTACTTACCATATTATCAATAACGGTTGAACAGGTAAGTAATATGTTATCTTAATACAATTTGTAAATGAATAAATTAAAGGATGTGTGGAGTGACATCAAAGCAAAATGATAAAAAAAAAATGGCGAAATCTGTTTTAACCCTTACAATACATCACAGGAATTAATGTATAATTAGTATCCTATGATTATCTTAAAAGAACTTTCAAAAATATATTTTCAAGATTCATTCTTTTTTCATAATATTATATATTTTGACGCTTACATAACTAATATGATTTCATACGGTTGAACGTAGTGAATTAGAGTGAAATTATTTTCTCTTGTCTTTTCATGATGTCGTACCTATCGTGTGGTCAGTTTTCCACCAAAACGGGGGTTTCGGTCATTCAGCACGACAGCGCCAAAGCGATCGGTCCTCCTTTAAACACTTGGTAAATTTTAATTTATTCCCGTAGTCCCCTCTTTTTTTTAATTATTTATAAGATATATAGGATTGATAGGACTGGAGGGATGATTTTTCTTTTTGGTATCATATTGTGTGAAGTATTTAGTTGTGTATAATATTTATATATACATATGTGTTTATGAATGTTCATGTGTAACATATTTGATAAACATAGCAGCGGCGTTGTCGTGTAGCTTTGCACTTTAATTATGAGTTTTGTATTCTTTATACTTTCACAGTAAAGGTTTTTCAAAGGCATACATTGTCATGGGGTAGGTTTCGTACATGAGAATAGTATTATGTAGTGAAGTTTAATACAGAATGAAGGTTGTTACAAGAGAACTATATACATTTTATGTCAATATATCTAATGTGTTTTTAAAAAAAATATGAATTTATAGATAACTACATATTTCTTCGTTTATTAATGAAGATATACCGATAATCTCATGACATTCGGTACCAATCATTACAGTAATTTTGTATTAGCAGCTTTATATAATAAGAAACGGAGAATTCAAAACGAAATTGATTTTTTTAAATAATGCAATCTTTTCAATTTAAAGGGGCACTAGCTACGATATATATAAAAAAATAAAGTATGATTTTTTTTAGATCAATCATTAATCAAATTGGAATAATGAAATAATAATTTGCTTTTAGCAATCAATTTCCTTTAATTTTGTTAAAATAAGCGATTAAACATAATTTTTGACTGATTCACTTGCAAGTGAAAACGTCATCATCATTCTAACCGGTATTCATGTGAACTTCAAGTTAACCCCTAGCTAGAGATTGACAACGCATGCATTGTACGTGTACTGGTTATTTAAAGAAAAAGAATGTCAACAATGAAAGTGAAACTACGGTAAATCATTTGATTACTAATTCGATGCACATAAAATCATTCTTATATGGTTAAAAACAATGAGAAACATCTATTTTTAATCTATAAAATAAAATCAAACAGACCTATAAAAATGCAATTGCACGTGTTGATTTTATCTATTCGTATCTTTATTTTTGTTTACATCGCTTATATGGTCATCTGAGGTCAAATCGATAGTTAATTAGATGGCGTCTGGACTAAAATACACACGAAACGAACCTATATATTATCTACCCCATGCTCTGTAAACTGTTTATTCTAGACTTTTGATAGTTTGGATAAATGTTTTACATTGTTATAAACCAAATATGAGAATTTGAGTCAAATCGGTTACAATGAATTTGACAGCTAGTGACCCTTTAACACCAGCTAGTTTAGATAAATTAAGAATTTTAAATGTCCCATTGTTATCTTCTGCCACTTTAAAAATTTCAATTAAACAACAAAAATAGTAACATAATAATTTCGCTTTTACATGTAACCGAAAGTATGAGGGTTTTTTATATTTCTTAGTCTTCAATTTGAAGTTTTTTGTGATCCAAAACATACCGTCGGTTTATCTTTTGAAACCTCTTTCAAGTCGAGAATCTCAAATTATTACACACCAACCATTTATGCTTCTCTGTGCAGTTTGGTTTCACAACAACTTTTAAACTAGAGTTATAGAACATTCTATGCCGTAACAGTTCTTTTATGGAATTGGTTCAGTGTAGGATTGACTTTTTCATTACTTTATCGACACTTTCCCCAAATATATATGTGTTCAAGGACCTTGTAGAATAAGTCTCTTTAATTATAAATTAACTGTTTACAAAACTTTGAATGTTTGAAATATTAAGGCTTTTCTACCTGAGTATATAGATTACCTAAGCTGTATTTGGCAAAACTTTTAGGAATGATTGGTCCTCAGTGCTACTCATTTTCGTACTTTATTTGACCATTTTAACATTTTTTTTTAGGGTCACTAATGACTTTGCCTTTGGCACAAATATAAAATTTCAATCATGATATCTATGATGAGCATTATTCAACGCAACGCAGAGACTTATACACGCTTACCATTTACAATTATACAAATTTCTTTAGGTTATATATATATATATATATATATATATATATATATATATATATATAACTCGTCTAAACATCAACCCAACAATGTTAGTTCTGTAAATTTGCATTCGCAAATTTTTTGTTCTTCCCTCGCCGGGATTCGAACCCATGCTACTGAGATATCGTGACACCAAATCGCCTGCACTGTAGCCGTCCCGCTAGACCACACGACCACCTGGGCTTCATATATATGATGTTTAGACGAGTTATATATATATATATATATATATTAAAGCAAGATTGTATTACACGATAGATTGAAATGATCTCTCTTGGCTATAGTTTGTTTAATTCTGATTGTTCTCTAACCTATGTTTGACTGTTTAAGCCTGGAAGTATCCTTTATTAATCAATAGAATGATATTTTATGCGACAGTCATACAAGTGACAGGTTTAATTAGCTATAAAACCAGTTTGCAGTTACCATTTTCTACAAACGGGAATGTAAGTACCATGTCACGAATATGATTGATTGATTGATTGTTGGTTGCTTAACGTCCAGTGGCAAATATTTCATGCATATTCAGGACGGGAACAAGTTCACAATAAATACAGTAGGTAGGTTCATACGATAGAGGCCATCTTCTGGGATGATGGTCGGGGAAATTTGGACTGCCACTGGAAAATGAGGTACATTGGATAGGGACCGAAATTTTGCTTTGCAACAGGCCACCTACGGACCCCTAAAAGAGTTGTTGCAAGGGTTGTTAACGTGCAAAGAGCGTGGCACTCTCTTTACACGAGGCATCGGATTTAACGTCCCCCTTCTGACCGGACGTGACTGCGAACTTGATACATCCCGCACAGCCAAACGGACGCCCCACTTCGGCAAGCGTTTCACTGCCGGTCGGGAGAAGACCAAATGACCATATTTCTATACCCTAGTCACCCTTGGGGATTCACAAATATGAGAGTTGTTATCAAAAGCTAAAACACATCTAATGAATGGATAACAATTGTCATACTCCTGACTTGGTACAGACATTTTCTTATGTAGAAAATGGTGGATAAAACCTGGTTTTTATCTATCGAAACATCTCACTTGTTGACAGTCGCATCACAAACCATAATATTGACAACAACGTGTGAACAAAACAAACAGACATAATAGGTAAAATTGTCAAATACATGTGTACAGCTGTCAACATTGTGTTATAATCTTAATAACTATGAAAACAAACAAATATGTAACAAAGAAACAAAAAATAGCGTTTTGACCAAGACGAAAATGAAAAGCACTGCGAGTTATTAATAAAAAGATGTTTTAAATACGGTCATGCCTGGGATAGAAAACCTTGGTGCTACGAATAATTCACTATTTTATAACTATTGAATTTACAAAAAAATCACGCATCAATGATAGTTCATGTTAACAAGTGCACACCACATTTAATCAATTAGATATATATGATATCATTTTCAGTTTAACCAGGATATCAATTATTTCGGTCAGGTATTTAAGTTCGTGTTTATATAACATGTTGTGCTAAAAGACACGTCCTCGCTTTTTTTGTCAATAGGAATGTATTGTTGACAGGGTATAAAACTAACACCCTTTGGACTTTTCAATAATTTTACGCATTTGTGCATATATTTAAACATAAATAATGTTTAAAATACTTTATAGATTTTTATTTGTATTTGTAATTTTTAGTAAACAACAAGGTTCGAACGGTTCCGCTTTCTGTTAAACAATAAACGTGGTTTGTAAGATAAGGGGTGAAAAGGTAAAAAAAAATGTCTTTGAATATTTTTTACATATCTATCATCAAAAATTGACTTGTTATTCATAATAATTTAATCATAATGAGACCTTAATCAAAGACGATTAAACATTTTATAGTCTTTTTCATATTTGATATAACAGATATATCAAATAGCATGTTTTAAATGTTCACAGAACATATCTCGTGTGAACTTTAAAACTAGTATATTTTTTTCAAATGGTGTCAAACGTGTTGGCTTGATAGATGCTTAAACAAAATAAAACCCTCATTAATACATTTCTATTGATATCTAAAATATATTATTTAGTAATCTATTGAAAGTTTGGTAGATATCAAATCTTACCAGTTTCTTTTTAAATAGAGATAAAAGGGGGTGAAGATTATATATTAAAAATAATATTTACAGTTTTATGTTCACAAAAGTAGGCCCTAGTCACATGTTTAGTAATTGACATATTAATGTCCGAGAATCTGTTAAAAGTTGTTTGTATAACAACGAATGTACACTAGAAAGGAAAGATAAAATTGTAAATGTCTTCATGCCATAACCATTTAGGAACTTTTATAATGGATGCGACATGTGGAGAAGAATTCGCTTACCGTTTCAGAGCACCTTAGATCAAATAGAGTTCTTGTTGCTCTGTCATCAGTTCTCTATGTTTTTCAATATTATTGTCAGTGTGTGATTGACTTGTAAAATCGAATATCCCAAATTTTGTGTCGTTTAATGTGGATCAAAGTCTGCTTACCCTTCCGGAGCACCTGACATCCCCCCCCCCCCAGTTGTTGATGGGGTTCGTGGGTTTAGTCTTAAGGTTTCTATCTTGTTTCCTGTGTACTATTACTTGTCCGTTTATCTTATTTCTTTTTTAGCCATGGTTTTGTCAGTTTATTTTCGAACTATGCGTTTGATTGTCCCTCTGATATATTTCGCCACTCTTTTGATAAAATTAAATGACGTCAGTTTATGTTTCATTGATCCAAGCAATTGTCAATCTAAATAAAGGCAACAGTAGTATACCGCTGTTCGAAATTCATAAACTAATTGAGAAAAAAACAAATCAAACACACCGTAAACACGCGATTTTTTTCTATTAAAATTATTTTTTGAGATAATTTGCGTTAAACTAATAGCAAAAAAGAGCATGGAATACGATTAGAATTTTATCTTTTCTTCAATACCGCATTTTATGATTGTATGACTTTTTTTAGTTTGGTGTATTATTGGGTTTCTATCTTGTTGCTTTTAACCAATGTATGGATTTCCAAAGTGTGAGTTGTACATTCAATAAAAGTGTTACTGAATTACTATTTGTGAATGTTTCCTAAATATTTCGAATTGTTGAATCTTGCTGAATTGTATTGTAATTGAACCATAAAGAAGAATAAATAATAATTGTTTTATTGGTTTCAGTAATGATAAAGTAGAAGAATGCCTACTACAGCTGAAAGTAAGTTTATTTAACCTATTGATAGTCATGTGCAGTAGATACATTTATAGGCAAAATAACCACTACAAAATTTGCATAGTTGCAATTAATAATAACGGCGCTTTACTCTTCTTGGTCAAATGATTTTACTAGTTTGAACATGTTAAACAAACTTTCATTATCTGTTATGTTCCTTTATTGTATTTCATGTTTTGTTTTATTTGCTTTAAAATTGTGCAATAATAAACTTTCAGACTTATTTAAGGGGGTAGACCTTGGTTCAGTGAGATAACTCTTGAAATCATCAGTACGTTTGTGTCAACCATTTTTAAAAATATATTCTAAGCTTCTAGGTTACATAGATTATTTTCAATCTGTTTCAGGTAAATGCTTAAAATTCATTGATGAAATTGACTTTTACAAACGTACTGATGATTTAAAGAGTTATCTCCCTGAACCAAGGTCTACCCCCTTAAGAAGGAATTTTTTGTTCATTTCACTTACTCGTAATCACGGTTAATTTGTTTCTAATTTTTACTTTTCAAGACATAGTTGTTTCGAAAAAAAGAAATGGCAATACAAAATGCTTATTAACACTCTCGTTCTATTGTGGTCACATTAATTTTAAAAACATATTTTGGTTGAATATTCAAACGTTATGTCTTTCAAGCTTATAAAATATTGGGAAAATATCAATGGGAGTTAACAAAACACAATAAGTTAGGGAAAGACAAGCAAGAAGAGATAGCCTACCATAATAAGTTTAAGAAAGAAAGTAAGGGTAGATAACAAACAAATAAATGGCAAAAAGACACGTAAGAAGAGATAACAAAACACATCAAGTCGAAAATAGACAAACAGGAAGAGATAACAAAACACGATTAATCAAAAAAAGGATGACAAATGGGAGAAAACAAAACAGAGTGATCATGAGTCGAACAGATACAATTAATGAAAGAAAGACAATCATTGTGAGATAACAAACACAATGGGTCGAAAAAAAAACAAATGAGGAGAGATAGCATATCACAATAAGTCGAAAAGGAAACACCAAAGGGAGATAACAAAACACAATAGTTTAAAGAAAGACAATCAAAAGAGAGATAACAACTTAATATGTCAAAACATTACAACCAAGGGGACAAAACATTGCACAGGAGGTCACAGAAAGACAGCAGTAGAGAGATAACAAACTAAATAAGTCAAAAATTACAACTGATGGGAGGTAAAGTACACAGTTAGCCAACACAAGACAACCAAATGAGAAAAGACGTAAAAATAAAAGTCCGCAAAAAACTACTTAAACCAAAAATGAAGTACTTCATTTTGAGAACAACAAATGAAACAAAACGATTATCTTACTCCTCAGGGGGTCCTGAATTTACTCCAGAATTTGTGCAGGGTTGATATTGCTCATTCTTGATTGGTAGTGCTAAGTTTTTGTATTAGGAGTTTGTCTTTTCGTCTTTTTTTCGTTCTGTCAAGCGTTATTGGAATTGTGGTTTTTATTGCCCCCTTGGTGTCTTTCCTGTTTTTACAAATAAAATAGTTGATGACCGATGTTTAAATGTAAAAATCAGTAAAAAAAAGTACAAAATAAACCTCAGGGATCTACAGGAATCCCAAACGGAGTGATATGTTTAGTATCCCCTGCTTCGCATTCGTCTCCCGCCTTACGAATCTATACTGATTAATACAGAGCATGATGGCGTCCGTAACATAAAGATAACTAAAGATTTACCGCCGAAAACATTTAATTCAATTACCCACAAAGAAAGATGCTATCTTTCTGCAAAGAAATCATGCTTTTGATTGTCTTGGGACACGTAACAAATGGCAATTTTCTTATACAATAATAGTAGAGACACGTTTAAACATTAAAAAAACGCCATGCAAACAATAGTTACTTACTTTGATATCATAATCGAATTTCATTGTGGATATAACTGCATCTCATTACATTTTACTTTTAAAAATATGTTAATACTTTTCATGTATGTATTTCAGTCTATGGTTATGGTATCTTAGCTAATGCAATATGTTGCGTATGTTCTATTTGTGGAGCTGCCATTTTGCCATGTGCTAAGCGGTTCTCAAATGCATACCACGTGTTTTTGTCCATTTTTATGGGATTAGCTGTCGGAACTCTGTTTACAGGGGCGGTGGTTCATCTTATTCCTGAGGTGAGCTCAATATTTTATCTTTCCACAAAGATGAAAATAAACATGTAAAGGTATGTATAAATAAGAAGATGTGGTATGAATGGAAATGAGACAACTCTACAAGAGACCAAAATGACACAGAAATGAACAACTTTACATGTTTATTTTTTTCATTTCATTTTACAATATTTCAGAATAATGATGTATTTAAACAACAGCATCATTATGTGAACATAAATTACATTTGAATACATTGTACTTTCAAAACCTATATTTTACATGTTCATTTTCATACAGTTGCGTGGTGGAATGCTTTATTTACAAGAATTACTGGCCGTTTGTCTTGGAATTAGTATACATTTTTAAATTTTACATGAAATACTAGGACCTGTTAAATTAATTTGTGAACCTACACCTTTCACTTCAGTTGTAAATAAATAACACTAAATGGATAGCAATTACTTTGATCTGTAATGGTTCATATTTTACACATTGTGACTCGGATTGAGACTTGTCTCATTGGCACTCATACCACATCTTCTTGTTTCCAATTAAACTCAACTCAGCTGTTTCATTTATGAGAAACAGTGCCACTCTCTGAATTCCTAGGAACAATTGTTTGAGTAACGTTCGATATTCCTGTATCGAGACGATAAAACAGGTACATGTTGTTCTTTTGATGCTTTTGTTATCTGCAGTCTTTAGAGGTCCACATTTTAATTTTGGTTTCATTGCTGTCCACATTTTTTTTATCTATATTTTTTTAATTTATTATAGGCTCTAGGGGTCCATGGACATTCAGATCATGAGCATGAACACGAGGACAACAGTACAGAACACGACCATGATGATCACGAAGCAGGGATTCATGTTGAAAATTACATATGGTATACAATGGTTGTATTACTGGGTAAGTGTTGTTTAGAAACCAATATAAAACAAGATGGTATCCGAAAGGACTATTATAACTATGAATAAGGACTCAGGATCACCACAGAACATTTTCAAGGGTGGAGCTTACACAGTATCTGTTTAACTGTTGAACGTTAATCAAACTATCATATAATCAAATCGAAATCCAAGGGTAGTGCCTAAAATGGGAGTGCAACCCCTTGTGACTTTTTTTTACTGTGTTTATATTGTCCAGAAAGGAGATGCGAAAGATACCAAAAAGGAACAGTCGAATCACAAGTCGAAAACAAACTGACAATGCGATGGCAAAAAAAAACTAAAAGTCATACAACAGCTCCCATAACACAACATATAAAACCAAATACTTAGCAACACTTACCCTTAAAACATCGAGGTGATTACATGTGCTCTTGTAGAACAAGTAGATCCAGCTCCATATATGGCACCCTTCGTGATGATTATGCTAGTACCAAAAAAAACAGGTGAAATGAATGAATTGTGTTTTTGTTTTCTTCTTTGGTAGGAACATACGCCTTTTATCTTCTGGAAATGATAATGACTTTTCTGAAAAAAAGAAAGGTAATTTATCGATAATATAAAATTTTGTAAAAATAAAACATTTTTACAGCATATAAGATTTAAAGAAAAAACAACCATAATCTGTTATCGAATAGATTGTTTTATAATCAATATAGTGGTTACGACACATGGTCCTTCTTCAAGTGGGCTAAAATGATTGTCCGTTATCAAGTGGGCTAGGACGGAAAGTATGCATATTATAATAAAATGATGTCACCATACCAGTAAATTGTATAGTTAAAAAGTTTTACATTATATGAATGTGTGTTGTATTGTACCTTCATCCGTTGTCCATCTTAAAACATCTATTTTGGGGAACACTTTTGTATAAATTCCAAAACGGATATTCACTAGGATAATGTTTCTGTAATAAACACAAAAGTAATGCACTAAACTATAAATGCTTTGGAATTGTTCTTATTGTTTTTTTTTTTGTTTGTTTTTTTTTTTTTTTTTTTTTTGTTTGTTTGTTTGTTTGTGTTTTTTTAGTGTATTTTTTTTATTTGTTTTAATTCAAGAATGATTGCCAATAAGATAAAACTCCAAAAGAGATATCAATAACAGCATGAACTAAAGGTCACCGTACGGCCCCGAAATGACAAATATAAAACAGTTTAAAAAAGAAAACTAAACGGCCTGAATTATGTACAAAATAATGAACGAAAAACAAATATGATATGCTACAATAAGCGACAACCACTAAATTACAGAGTCTGACTTCGGACAGACATATATATACGGGGTTAAACTAGTATGAAGGCACAGTCCCTCCAATAACCCGGGACTGTGAGGTAACAGTACAACATAAGGACAAACATTAAAAGTATGTTGAAAGGTGTTTCACTCATCAAATAAATACAAAGCAGAAGGTTTATTTACAATTTAAATAACTGCACTTTTTTACATGGAAATAACAACATAAAATGACAGTTAAACATTTATATATATATATATATATTTACAGGGACTCATATCAGAAGTAGCCACATCAACTGAACCAGGAGCAGCAAACCTCGGACAACTTGATAGTGATTCCAAAAGTTCAAAAGATTTTTACAATGTATGTACGCGGTTTTTTTGTCATTGCATTTCTCAGCATCACCTCAACTGTTACAAATATTGGCATAAACACTTGTTGCTTTCCGAACGTCGTCGTAAAAGTAAAAGTTTTCTCATAATCCGTTAAATAAACTTTATAACAAAAGAAAAGATTATCAGATAATGTGATGTGATATGATTGAAAAAGAGACAAATATCCAACATGTCCCAAAAAGAAGGACGCTCCAGTTTGGATATTGTGCAGTTTCAATATGTATGTAGCAGTGCAAGTATGTATGAATGAACGAAAATATGCGCGCAGTTCGATGAGGAAATGACATGATTTCTACAAGAAAACAAGACAATAAAAAGCAGTAACCCAGTCATGTATCTAAAGCAGCGTATTAAACTTGGAATTCTATCCTAAGTGCCTACATTTACGGGAATAGTTGATGTAGCCTAAACTGCATCAAAAGCTACACTTAGGAGATGCATTTCAATCCTGTTTAATTTACTTTTATTAAGTATGGTACATATCCGTCATTCTTCAGATACGTTTGTTCAATGAAATGTTATATATTTGAGGTTTTTCTCTGGTAAAAGGGAGGGAACTTATTGTGAGTTATGTTTCGTTGCTCATGACAAAATGCATGCTTAAATCGTACATACACATCACGTTTTTTGGTCTTCTAAACTGAACGTTTAAACTATATACATAACTTTTTTTTCTAATACAGGTCAATTCAAATGGTCAAATTAATTCAGGATCAGAAGACTCGAAAAAGGAAAAGGGTAAACTTTGAATTATATCATATACATCATTATCATACACTTAGACATGTTAGATGGGACATCTTATAACTTTTGAATGATAATAGCATTAATTGTATTCAATATTTTCCGAAATGTTTTCAATAGAAAACGAATTTCTAACCTTAAACAAACCTTTATTTATCGTCAATTTATCCGGCTTAACATTAAGTCACATAGCAAGCAATATATATAATATAAGAAGATGTGGTATGATTGCCAATGAGACAACTCTCCACAAGAGACCAAATGAAACAGAAATTAGCAACTATAGGTCGCCGTATTGCCTTCAACAATGAACAAAGCCAATACCGCAAAGTCAGCTATAAAAGGCCCCGAAATTTTATCTTTTTTTTATGCCCCACCTACGATAGTAGAGGGGCATTATGTTTTCTGGTCTGTGCGTCCGTCCGTCCGTCCGTCCGTTCGTTCGTCCGTCTGTCCCGCTTCAGGTTAAAGTTTTTGGTCAAGGTAGTTTTTGATGAAGTTGACGTCCAATCGACTTCAAACTTAGTATACATGTTCCCTATGATATGATCTTTTTAATTGTAATGCCAAATTAGAGGGTTTACCCCAATTTCACGGTCCACTGAACATAGAAAATGATAGTGCGAGTGGGGCATTCGTGTACTGGGGACACATTCTTGTTTTTTTTTAATTTTTATTTATATATTTTGTTTTATTTCAAAAAGTTGACGATTATGTGTAATGTGTTTAATCCAAATTGAATCTATTTGAATATATACATATAGGTATCGCCCCACTAGCATACATGATAATAATTGGAGATGCTATACACAACACTACCGATGGTCTCGTGCTGGGAGCAGCGTTCTCGAGCGATATAGCGGATGGGATTGGTCTTACTATAGCTATATTCTGTCACGAATTACCACAGGAGTTAGGTAATTATAATGCTATATTTAGTCATAAATTTCTTTCCTTAGTTATTTATTCTGCAACAATGTTTCATTATCCTGAAATCAAACAATACTGGACTTTAATTTTTCCCAGAATTTTTTTTTTCGAAAGAACATATTTTACCGAGTGCATGGAATGCACCCCTTTTCACCCTTAAAATTGAGAAAAAAATTTCTTTTCATGTTTTACACGCAAGGACTTTCTGGAAATATCCAAACTTAAAACTTGGTAAAATACGTCTCTTTGAAAAAAAAATCCTGAGACAAATAATCTAATATACTATTCATTTACTATCCTAAATAAATTATTTTTTGCATGTAATTTATTGAATAATGTACATGTCTTTAACTAGATTATATTTGTTTATATTGCTTCGTAAGTTATTCCTATAAAATGTATTTTAGCATTCAACTCTTATAAATCAGGCAATAAACCAATATAAATAAATATACTGTAACCGTTCTAAGCACTGTGAAATAAACACCTATGCATATACTTTACCGCTGTGGATCTCTCATGACAATAAAACACCACTTTCTAACCGTGCTACTACCAGTTACCGCTGTGTATCTCTCATGACAATGTAATACATTGTACCACTTTCTAACTGTGCTACTACCAGTTCTCTTACCTTATGAAGAACCCTTGAAAGACATGGATACTCTGATGACAAAACTTAAGATACAGTAAAAATTGTAATTTTGTCTAAAAAAATACCGATCATACTTGGCCTGACTACTTTTTCATACAACTTATCTTTTTTTTGTAGGTGACTTTGCTGTACTAATAACAAGTGGTTTGTCGTTCTGTCAGGCAATATGGGCCAATTTGTTCTCCTCATTGACAGCCTTTATTGGTTTCTTTGTTGGTGTACAGGTGGCGTCGTATGCAACTGCCGTCAACTGGATTTATGCGGTAACAGCAGGAAATTTTCTGTACATAGCTCTGGTTGACATGGTAAGATATAAATAACAAAACAACAAAAACTGTCTTTTCTGTTGGGTGTTTTGGTTTTTTTTTTTGTCTAAGAAGACTAAAAGATGATTCATTTAACATCAGAATCTTACTGAGGAAAGATATCTCAGGTTATCCGAAATATTTATAAATAATTACATTTATAGTTACCTTTTTATGTTTTTGGTGTTGTTGTGTACACTTTTTTAGGCGTTTATATAATTTATGTATTGTGTACATGTATCGTTACTCGTAACGATCCAGTGCCCTAGTGGGGAAAATCGTTGACTATTATTCAGACGTTTGATATATCTAATCTAATAAATTATTCATGAACATTGTGTGGTTCAAATTTAAAAACTTCTTTATTTGGCAACAGGTACGGGGCGCCGAATGGAACTCTTGTGGTTTTGTACAAAATTCAATTCTGTCATAACAAAATTATGTTTGTCTTACAAAACTATGTGATACAGACTTGTTTTATGAGAACTTCAATTTTGTCATGACAAAATTCATTTTGTAGATAAAATTCATTTTTGTCATGACAAAAGTCATTTTTGTCATGACAAAAGTCATTTTTGTAGACAAAATTCATTTTTGTAGACAAAATTCATTTGTGTCATTACAAAAGTCAATTTTGTCAAAAAGGTATGCTAATATAAACTTATTTGCATACAAAATTGACTTTTGTTACCTGATATGGAAATTAAAACACAAAAGTCAAATGTGTGAGACAAAATTCAATTTTGTCAATTTTGTCTCACAAAAGTCAATGCCGTTGTCTCACAGATGTCAATTTTGTCTCACAAAAGTCAATTTTGTAATTTTGTGTCACAAAAGTCGATTTTGTATGCAAATTAGTTCACAGAATCCAAACTTTCGTCGCCCAATTTTCAAATTAGGTAACAAAAGTAAAGTCTGTGTTACAAAAATGAATTTTGTCATGACAAAAGTAACTTTTGTCCACTGAAAGATAATTTTGTATGATAAAATTTTAAATTTGTGGTATGCTACAAGTTTTGTTAAACTGAACTCATTTTTATTGAACAAAACTCACTTTTGTCCGTACAAAATTGAATTTCGAGTACAAAACCACAAGAGTCCCATTCGGCGCCCCGTAACAGGTCAAAGTAAATATTCTTTTTTAAATCTATAAAAAATAAACTAGCCAAATCTTTTTGAGTCAAAGTGTTGGTTACCCATGCACTTAATAAAATATGATATAAATAAGTAAGAAGTCTATCTTATTATTTCAGTTACCAGAGCTAATGAAGTTGGGATCTAAAAGTTGGAAGACTTTTTGTTATCACAATATCGGAATTGTGACTGGAGCCCTTATATTAGTTGTAGTAGCAGTTTTTGAGGAGCACATAGAAGTATAATACCGATAGACCGTGAATTACAAATTAATTATCACTCGAGATTTCAACGAGACTTGAATAAAAAGTCATCCTTAAGTAGTATACAAAACTAGACATGGTATTTATTTTTTGTATCTATATTATTCTGTTATTTGTATAGCATATTTAAGAACGTCTATTTCCTTTTTTAGCTCAAAGGGCCGTGAGAGATTTTGCTATTACTTTGCGTCCGCGTTCGTCCGTCAGCTGTCTGTCGTCCATCGTCCGTACACCTTTCGTTACAAAATCTTTTCCTCTGATACTTCTAAAAGACTTGAAAACAGAATTTGTATGCTTCATCTATTGGATGTCAACTATATATTTTGTGATTTTCGTCCAAGTTGATCAACAAATATGACTGCCGTGTCTGCAAATTTATTTCGTAGTGCATTTCTTTTAGACAATAAATACAAATTAAAAAAATCCCATCTGCACTTTCTCAATAATATTTCAACAGTGTGTTATACTACTTTTGGGAACAATTATATCAAATTCATCGGCTCTAACTCAAAATATGGACAATTGTATTTTAAGGTGGTCTTGAAATCTTTTGACAGCTTCCGAAATGCTTATTTTTCATCTTTTTTAGCTGCCGCAAATTACTACTTGACTTTCAAATTCATGACTCAAACAGTTTTACAGTTTAATTTCACCCCCTACTTGCAATTTGAGGCATAAAACATGAAAAAAAAATTTGAAGCGGTATTAAATAAAATTGGCAAGTACCGCACTGTCCACACTAGGGCCTTTATTTGTAAATCAAAGGACGATAACTGAATACTCGGACCATTACGACCAGTACTTGACATTACAGACAAACTATAGCCATCAGAGAAGCACTGACATTACTGACAAACTATAGCCATCAGAGCAGCACTGATATTACTGACAAACTGTAGCCATCAGAGAAGCACTGACATTACTGACAAACTGTAGCCATCAGAGCAGCACTGATATTACTGACAAACTGTAGCCATCAGAGAAGCACTGACATTACTGACAAACTATAGCCATCAGAGCAGCACTGATATTACTGACAAACTGTAGCCATCAGAGAAGCACTGACATTACTGACAAACTGTAGCCATCAGAGAAGCACTGACATTACTGACAAACTTTAGCCATCTGACAGAGAAGCACTGACAAAGTACAAATGTAAGGACAAAAATCTCTCTTTAAATATTGATTTTTTTTTCTAAAAATCTTTGAATCATTGGGTTGTACTGTTTTTGTAGTTTTGGCTGTTATCTTAAACCTCTCAGTACCCAGTTTAAACATGACTATTGCCAAATTATAAAAAAAAAAACAAAGAGTATAAACTATATTATGTGCAAAAAAATATTCTACTTAATAAACTGACGATTGTTTCCATAGATGAGCGATGTACATTGTAGGCACATCTGTGCATATGGTTATATACTTTTAAAGATATTTTATCAAATAGGGTATTTTGTGTATTCATACTGTTTATCGTTATATTCCTTGATTGATTTATTATATATATATATAGGAAAGTCTGTATGAAATTATCATCTTTCTTGTGTTCTTAAATGATATGTACCATTTAATGTGTCATGTATATTTTAGCACCACATTATACCCAATTCCTTATTGTTATGTCCTATTTTTGCATATCCTTTTTTGTTGGCCTTTTTATATCTTTTCTCAATTATTCAATCCAAATCCAGGCAGTCCCACTTATAAGTATATATTAGTGGTGTTTTAAGCTTAACATCACAGTAGAAATATGTTCCTCTTAACACGATTTATAGTATGAAGAAGTGTGTTTCTTGTGCTGGACTAATGTGCAGATCTTACTTTTTATCTGACAGCAAAAACCAATAACAACAGACAGTTTTTCATGCATTTCGATATAAATTAACCGATAAGTTCTTAGTTATATTTCATGTTTTTTAATGTATTTATTTAACACGTGTTTTTTTAAATAAAGTTGTTCCTTTACATTTTGTTTGTGTTTTCGTTTCTGATTTGCTGATTGGGTAACATAAAACATATTGTCTAAAAATAAAACTTTTATAATGATTACATTGATTGTTTTTTGTCGTGTCCAAGTTGCAATTTTGTACATGTTATAACATGTACACAAATATTGTACATGTTATAACTTGTATGATGCAAAAATACAAGTTATAACACGTACAAAATATTGCTTAAAAATGGTTTTAACTTGTACAAGTTTGTATTATTGCAACAGATGCTATTAATATCAATAATGTTTGCATCATTTTTTTTTCCATTCATGCTAGTGTGTTTTGTCCTAATTTTTGATACAGTCAAAGACCAGATAAATAGTTTTAATAATTTTTGTATACCTTTTAACACACAAATACAGGCAACAAACACTACTCAGTATTTTAATCTGATTGATTGATTGTTGGTTGCTTAACGTCCTATTTTAATCTGATGAATTATAATTGAGATTTTCCACTTTGAAGGCAATTGTAGAATACTTTCATACTAGTTGACACTTTTAAAGATGCAAGAGGATAGCCAGGATAGATTTTACAATGAAATCCTTGATTTGTCGAGAAAATTTCTCTACAAACAATACCCTGTTTTTAAAGTAGAGGATTGATATATCAAAATGACTTTCGCCTCATGCAATGATATTATTTGTGAAGAGTAGATTCAATAACTCCAAACATATTTAAAGTATATTCAAAATTAAGAGTGGTCAAATGAAAACAATTTCCTAACTCAGGCTTTTAGGGAGCTACCATTTGATTTTTATGGGGGGGCTAGGATGAAATTTGAAAAAAATAGGCAGGACAGGAGTTTTGAGTAAAAAAAAAGGCAGGATGAGACACTTTGCAAAAAAAAAAGGCAGGATGACAATTTAGGTAAAAAAAGTCAGGATAAACTAATAAAAAAAAGGCAGGACCGAATAGAGTGAAAATTAAAAAGGCAGGACAGAGATTACAACTAAAAAAAAAGGCAGGACAAAATTTTTCATCCTAGCCATTTCCAGTGTATTTAATTTATATACCTTTATATATTCTTTACTTATAAATATATTTTTCTCTGGTATTTACTGATTGTCAAAGTCATGTTATTTTCTATGGTGGAGTTGACCAGTGCGTCGAAAAAATGTCACTAAGTCATTTTGCAATTCAAATTACAGTAACACATTGCTTAGGATAAAGATGACGCCTTCAAAGCGACACAGGATTGAGCAAGAACGTATTGATTTCTATTTCACTCTTCTACCAAACAGAAAGTAAAACTCTAGACTATTCCACTCTCATGAAAACAAAGTTCCACAATATCATTTACCTACGAAAACATGTTTAACCCCAAACGCCCCAGCCTATTTTATAAATAACAAGTTACATAGTTGAATAATGATCCCCAGTCAGTATAAGCTCTAGAAAGATTTAAAGTCTAAGGTGCGAACCATTTGAATTGAGGAAGCAGTCTGAGATATTTGAGAGAACAAAAATTACTCTTATTTTTGCCTTAAACAAAAATTCTGGCCGTATCTGGATTGAAAACAATAGTCTTGTCCACATTTTTGCTATTAGAAATAAAAATTTCCAACAAAACTATTTAGCATTAAATGAAAATGATGAATAAAAACGGGCGTATTTTTTTTTTTTTGTAGCCAGGGTTTGCATGTCTGACCGGAATGTTTGTTTCGCCGGACTTATATATTGAATACTATTTTCAAGACCAGAATGTATCCTGCCTGCTGGCAGGGCCGTAACTACATGGAGGCAAATGAGGCAAATGCCTCATGCTTGAAATTTCAAAAAAAAAATAATAAATAAACAAAAGATTGTCTTCATATCAAATTGTTTTCACGTAAAGTGTCTAGCAAGAGGCAAGTTCTCTTCCCTCTTTTATGTCGCCCCTACATGTTTTTCGTGATCCATGTTTCTATTTACTTTTAGTTTTCAGAGTTGATGGTCTATTGTTTGTACTTCTGTGTACCGGGTTTGTCTTTTGTTCATTTATTGTCCTTTTTTATGACTATAGTCTGAGTGTTGATTTTCATTTGTTAATATGTGTTTTTTGCAATGTTGCATGTCCACTGATGTCCAGACATTGTGCGAGAAAATATTTTAAGAATATACGATGCTACTGGAAACAGTACAAAAATGGTCGTTTCTGCATGGAGAATTGAACTTGATATCAAAGAATACAAAACTGACTCTTTTTTGTAGATAAATCTAGATAGCTGACATGGTTTAAATCAAAATAAAACCAGATTTCCCGGTATCAAATCATCTATATAAAAACATCAATGTATTGCCATATGACCTTTTACATTGAAGGGTACACTCGTGTTCAGACCCTTTAACAGAAAATAAAGGAATATGGGGAAAAAAGTAATAAAGTAAACGTGCACAGGACCTAATCGCACACATAGTCAATGTATAGAAAAAATACAAATGATCAATGGTCAAAGTTTTTTTCCTAGTCTTCACCTTGATAGTTGCTGGAGGGTCTTCAACAATAAAAGAATCATTAATACCGTAAAACAAGGTCAATATGGTCCTTAGTGTTGACTTAATGCAGTACTAGTACTTAAAGTATAATACTGCACTGTCACTATATTTAAATCTAGTCTTAAAAAAATACCAAAGTCTAAGCACAGTATAAGGCCGTGTTCACACCAAACGCCGTGTAGAGTAAACATGTTTACAATTAGTTTAATGTAGTGTACACTGGTTTCACATTACATTTGTTCACATCTATACACCGTGTTTAGCTACCTGTACATAAGATATGTTCCCACTTGTAAACTATATGTCATTTAAATGTTCATTACGTAGAACTAAATTCAAAATATTTGGACAATTTTTCTAGCGATAAGGGAACAACCATTTGACTTCAAAATGGGGGTGGGGATGGGGGGGGGGGTGGTTTGGAATGGAAATATTCCGATCCCCAATTTGATAAAATAAAAATTGGTCATACAGATGATAAAAAAATATTATGAATCAAGAGTTCCCCCCATACATTATAGTGTTAAATATTAAAAAAAAAAGAATTTGATCACCAGCATCGAAAAAAAGGAATAAAAACGTACGCGCGAAAAAAATCTGACTCAGATAAAAAAAAAAATAACCCTCCCCCTTTTTTAAGTTAAGTGGTTGCTACTTTATAAAAGCCATTTTTATACGCCCGTCAAAATTTTGACGGGACGTATTATGGTATACAAATGTCCGGTGTCCGTCCGTCCGTCCGTCCGTCCGTCCGTCCGTCCGTCCGTCCGTCCGTCCGTCCGTCTGTCTGTCTGTCCGTCCGTCTGTCTGTCCGTCCGTCTGTCTGTCCGGCGTAAACATGTCGCACCGTAACTTGAGAACGACTTATCCAAATTTCATGAAACTTAACATAGTTGTTTCTTATGATGGTCAAATGATCTGTATACTTTTTGGTGAAAATAAGATTAAAACTTTTTGAGTTACGGCACTTTGTAACTAAAACAGGGGTGTGTTTTTTTTCACATGTCGCACCGTATCTCAAAAACGATTCTTGATTATGGCTTAAAACTTTAAACACTTCTTAGTTATATTAATCTTAATATCTGTATACTTTTTGGTGATGATTCAAAATTTTATTTTTGAGTTATTGAGTATTTTGTAAAAAAGGGGGAGGGGTTTTTTACATGTCGCACCATATCTCAAAAACGATTTATTATTATTGCTTAAAACTTTACACATGTCTTTGTTATATTAATCTGAAGATCTGTATACTTTTTGGTGATGATTCAAAATTTCATTTTTGACTCGTTATTGAGTATTTTGTAAAAAAGGGGGAGGGTTTTTTACATGTTGTGCCGTATCTCAAAAACAATTTATGATTATTGTTTAAAACTTTACACACTTCTTTGTTATATTAATCTAAAGACCTGTATACTTTTTGGTGATGATTCAAAACTTTATTTTGGAGTTATTGAGTATTTTGTTAAAAAGGGGAGGGTTTTTTTACATGTCGCGCCGTATCTCAAAAATTTTTATGATTATTGCTTAAAACTTTACACACTTCTTTGTTATATTAATCTAAAGATCTGTATACTTTTTGGTTTTGATTCAAAATTTTATATTAGTGATATTTAGTTTTTTGTAAAAAAAAAAAAAAACAGGGTTGGGGGTTTCACATGTCCCGCCGTGTCTCAAAAACAATATATGGTTATTGCTTAAAACTTTCTCAGAAACTATTTATGATTATTGCATAAAACTTCCACACAAGACGTCGGGCGTATCATGCGCTCATGGCGCAGCTGTTTATTATAATTTGTAGTAGTTTGAATATACTAGAGATGTCTCGATTACGCATTAGAAAACGTTAGCTGCAGCAGCGTGTTTACAGCCGAAAAAAAGGATTGAGATATTAGGGATCACTACATTTTTATCTTTTCTGTTCGTTTCAAATGGTATTTCTTCTCCAAGGAGTATTTAGTAAAGGAATAGGTAACGTTTTTTTTATTTATTTTAAGTGTTATTTAACGGATCTGATATACTAGACAAACATATCATTTACCTCACACTTTTTTTAGTCATGCATTTATGCGTGAATCGTTGTTTGAGTAAAGACCAGTGGCGAATATTTCTGTGTACGTCAAGTTGATTCGGGAAGACCTTTTCAAATGAATTAGGCAGCAACTATTTACTTCATTTTTTGTGGAGGGGAGGGGGGGGGCGGAGGACGGGGGACGTGAGCTATTGATTTTTTTCAGGACAAATTTTGGTGACAAGTCAAAATCAATTTTAGCATTATAAATAGTGGCAGCTGAGGGTGAAACAATTTTTTTTTCAGGGCCAAAAACTGGAAACATTTTTTGTTTCCAAAACAAAATCCATAGCTCACCACCCCACCCCCTTGCCTTTATGTTTTATACTCAACAATAATAATAGCCTCCCCCCGAAAATCAATTGGTAGCTGCCTTATGGGTTCGGCAATGATGCTGCTTTGAGTCTTGATCAGGGGTTAAATTTAGACAACAATTTCTGTAAAGAACTATACTAATAATTATCAAAAATATCAATTTTACTCAAAAATAGTTTCCTCCTTAAATATATACACGGTAAAACTAATGTCCTAAATGCCTAGTTTTGTGTACACTTAACCTACACAAGGCCTACATTGACTATCGACTGTGTGTAGATAAAACATCATTTAAACTACATGTAAACATTGAGTTTTATCAATGGGAACGCAATTGTGTTTAGTTTACGTGTGAGTTACACTAACACAACACCGATTTTAGGTCAATGTGAACACGGCCTAAGACAAGAACAAACAAGATCCGGTTTTAATAATTATGAGAATTACGATTTTTGCTTTATACTACATATCTGTTTACTTTTAATATTGTCCCCGTAAAACCTAAAAGTCTTAAATTACAGTGAATCTATGTTTTTGCTTTGAGACCAGAATTTTGTCGAAAAAATAGATAAAAAATAATTGCGTTTCAATGTAAGAAAGAGTTCGGGAAACCCTGAGAATGCACGATTTTATGTTATATTTCTCAGAGCTTCTGGGGACCTTGAGCGGCCCCAGACCCATCGCCAAATTTTTTTCGCCTCGCTACGCTCGGCGAATATATTTTGCCTCACTATTAAAATAGGCTAGTTACGGCCCTTGCTGGGTGTGGCTTTTATGTCTCCATTTGTCGACTGTCATTCATAAATCCGTTGTCATTACAGACTCATTCGTAGCATTTGGTTGATTTGGAACCCCTCACTTCCCGTAATTTAATTTGTTGGGTGAAACGTATCATCCAAACATTTGGATAAAAACTGCTTGTTTGTCTTTTTTAACTCGTGTCGGTCGTATTGTAAATTTCATTGAATACACCGTCGTACATGTATATCTTGTTTACAACAAAAAAATCTGTGAGGTTATGATAACTTAACTTACAACAAACCGGCGAGAATTTCCATGTCTACAGTGATATGCAGTTAAGTTTAGCGTTTGATAGTTCATTGAAAACATTCTGGCGTATCATAAATAACTTGTAACGTCTCATTTCATTGGCCGAAAGATTCAAATACAACTACAGCAATGTAGTCGGTGTGCACGTGAATTGACACAGGTGACCGACAATGGAATTTACTATGTTACTACGAACGTAAAATTAATGATTTGTATAGTTTACAAACCTTTGGTCAAAAGAATTAAATAAATGTTTTTTAACTTCAAATAGTGGGGTCGAAATATTATACTGATATTTTGTATTAAGTAATATTCTAAGTTCTTTATGCATGCAGCAACTCAATTATCTTGTACCCGGCACGATGAGATATACGGATAAAATAAAATACATGTGTCACTTTTATACGGATGAATATAATATATACGGAAACAAAATAACTTTAATCGTATCATTTGTGCACCTGAATGAATTCAGTGAAGGCATGTTGTTGTAATAAATTGAAATATTACATCGGCGAAGATTATTTATTTTGCATGTGTGGAACTAAATAATTCTCGTTTGAATTGTTTTACATTGTCATTTCGGGGCCTTTTATAGCTGATTATGCGAAATTGGCTTTGCTCATTATTGAAAGCCGTACGGTGACCTATAGTTGTTAATTTCTGTGTCATTTTAGTCTCTTCTAGAGAGTTGTCTCATTGGCAATCATACCACATCTTCTTTTTTAAATATAAATGTACTGTTTTCGATTTTAAATGGATGAACATTTATCTTTAAATTTAATTTTTACTGTAAGAATAGAACTGAATAACATTGTTGAACTATCCGCTAAAGTATATGTAGTACGTTTTCGTATTTAAAATGAAATACAAAACGAAAAGTGTATGATAAACTGATAAACAAAATATTTAAGGATGACTAAATGCATGTACAAGAAGAAACTCACCTTTTATCAATACATTTACATGATTTAATGAATAAACACTTTTTTAAAAACTGTTTGTTCCTATTTACATAGATATAGGAAGATGTGGTGTGAGTGCCAATGGGACAAACCTCCATACAAATAACAATTTATAAAAGTAAACCATTCAAGGTCAATGTACGGCTTTCAACACGGAGCCTTGGCTCACACTAAACAACAAGCTATAAAGGGCCCCAAAATTACTAGTGTAAAACCATTTAAACGGGGAAACCAACGGTCTAATATTTACAATATATAATTTACGTTCGTTTTTCAACCGAGAATAGCAAAACCTCATGAAGTATATCGTTGGAGTTTATAATCTACATTTAATCATCCCCTGTGCCATGATTGGCCATCTCCGTTTTTTCTTAACAAAGCATGGTTGGTTACATGTTATGAATTTACTTACAATTTCGGGATTTTTTTTCTTCAAGTAAACGGAATCAGAAAAAAATGTGAATTGAGTTTCTTTTTATCCTACATTGAAATTTTGATGTCGCCTCTTGATCTAGAGGAGACATTTAAATTGAATATTTAGATGTGCAAATGTAACGGTTTATTTCTTCCTCTGTGATATTTTATCCTGAGGATAATTTGTCCCGGTAATTTTTATCCAGGCATGGTATTTCACAGGTTGATTTTTTCCAGAGGAGTGAAAATCTATCTGTGTTATGCGGATAGTATGTACTGGTATATATTTGCCGTAGTATATTTCACAGAACCGTGTGAAATAGAGTCCCATTAACTACTATGTAAGTTACTCACAATCAATATATACCTGACTATAATTATAAAATGTTTCACAAAGGTAGACCAAATTTGCATAATTTATCAAAGGGAGGTAATTATGAGCAATTTATATTTTAAAGATATTAATATAATATATTTCTGAATCTATTTTATAGTGAAATTTTTCCTTGAATCTTATTTTTCATATATTCATTTATAAAAAAGATGACTTACAATTTGATTTAATAAGACAGATACCATTTCACAGGTAAAAACTATCCAGCTGTTAAACATGGTTTTGTTCCAATATATTGTTATGCTATCATGATTTATCTGATTTCCATGTAATCAACAACTACATCTCTGTCCCCAGACAAACCTATTTATATAGTTAAAAATATCATCATAATCAAATTCTTCTATTACTGTTAACACAGTAGTAATGCAACTATATTTTTACCTTACTTTTAAATTTATATTTGTACTGAGATCTGAAAACAACTCACTTTTACATGTATTTCACTAACCTTATTTAATCATGATCTTATTTTCACAATTACGATCTTTGAAATTACTTCTAGTTTTCTTCTCTATGTTTCATGATAATTTTCTTTTTAAAAGGATTATATTGACTTGAATATTTCAGGAACTTTTTTCAAGGATAATTTGTGAAATTATTTCCCATTATAATACATTTTTTTTTAACAATTTCGCTTTATTTCAAATACACTATTATTATTTCATAGTATTTTTAAAGGATAAGTTTTTTCTAATAACTATTCAATAAGTTAACTACCCAGATAGAATTTCACGGCAAAGGAAAAAATATCCCAGGGAAATATTTTCCTCCGGATAAAAAAATAACAACAACTACTGTGACATTTTTTCCTCCGGATCAAATTTCACCCGGATATAATTTTGCTTTACACAAACTGTTAAGATTTTAAAGTGTAAACTTTACTACCAATTGCAGAAAATTATAAAACCACTGAATTTCACATGCACATTTATAAAAGCTAGAATTGTGATTGGAATCATGTATGAGAATACGACGATGAAAGCTTTAAACGACCTTGACCAGATACGTGAATATTAATCAGTCCATTCAACGTTATAGTGTAACTGTTTATTTCTTCCTCTGTGATATTTTATCCTGACAATAATTTGTCCCGGTAATTTTTTTCCAGGCATGGTATTTCACTGGTTGATTTTTTCCAGAGGAGTGAAAATCTATCTGTGTTATGCGGATAGTATGTACCGGTTTATATTTGCCGTACTATATTTCACAGAACCGTGTGAAATAGAGTCCCATTAACTACTATTTAAGTTACTCACATTCAATATATACCTGACTATAATTATAAAATGTTTCACAAAGGTAGACTAAATTTGCATAATTTATCAAAAGGAGGTAATTATGAGCAATTTTTATTTTAAAGACATTAATATAATATAATATATTTCTGAATCTATTTTATAGCGAAATTTTTATTTGAATCTTATTTTTTATATATTCATTTATATAAAAAGATGACTTACAACTTGATTTAATAAGACAGATAACATTTCACAGGTAAAAACTATCCAGATGTTAAACATGCTATTGTTCTAATATATTGTTATGCTATGATTTATCTGATTTCCATATAACCAACAACTACATCTCTGTCCCCAGACAAAACTATTTATATAGTTAAAAATATCATCATAATCAAATTCTTCTATTACTGTTAACAGTAGCAATATGCAACTATATTTCTACCTTACTTTTAAATTTATATTTGTACCGGCTGAGATCTGAAAACAACTCACTTTTACATGAATTTCACTAACCTTATTTAATCATGATATTATTTTCACAATTACGATCTTTGAAATTACTTCTGATTTTCTTCCCTATGTTTCATGATAATTTTCTTTTAAAAAGGATGATATTGACTTGAATATTTCAGGAATTTTTTTCAATTTTCAAGGATAATTTGTGAAATTATTTCCCATTATAATATATATTTTTTTAACAATTTCGCTTTATTTCAAATACACTATTATTATTTCATAGTATTTTTGAAGGATAATTTTTTTCTAATAACTATTCAATAAGTTAACTACCCAGATAGAATTTCACGGCAAAGGATAAAATATCCCAGGGAAATAGTTTCCTCCGGATAAAAAAATAACAACAACTACCGTGACATTTTTTCCTCCGGATCATATTTCACCCGGATATAATTTTGCTTTACAATAGTACGTGTGTTCTATTTTCGAAGGTGTGAGGTCGAATGTTTGAATTGGCCAACGAAAACGATCGTTCCTTATAGAGTTAATCTAATAAAGTTTGTTTGACTGATTACGTCGCACTACCTTTCGCTAAGCTTTGCCGCATATGAGTGTATTTTTTACTGACAAGTCCCACATCAAATATATCAGTACATAGCTGTGGATCCATACTATAATTTTATGATAGACAATTAATAAGGAAAATACAGCATACAAAATGTCCAACCCTTACCTTTTACAGCAACTAAAAAATATACATGGCCGACTCCAGGAAACATTTTAAAAGTGCATATTACACTTATTTTATGTTTTTTTTAGGCAAAAAAAGGTCCCAAAATTTTTTAAAACATTAGCCCCTTTCCAAATTCCTGGATCCGCCCCTTATGTGAAACTCTAGAAAATCACTTGAAAATTGCATGGTTTGTTTTTTAATTATGTGTTCTCTGATGTGAAACAAAACTATTAGCGCCTATGTACCCGTTTCGCCGCTACACTGATATCCAGTTACTTATTCGTTCCTTATTTACTTATAAAACGTGTGTTATGGGTTGCACATTTAAAAAAAGATATTTTTTTTTGAGTCTGTGGTGGTTACTTTCGGTTCTCAGAGGTGAAATAACCCTAATAGAACAAATGTACCCGTTTCAGCGCTCGACTGATACCCTGTTACTTATTCGTTCCTTATTCGCTTTTAATACGCGTGGTATACGTTTCACCTTGAAATAAATCGATTTTCAATTGTATTCATGTCTCTGGTGGTAACAATGTGTTCTAAGAGATAAAATAACCATATTATAGAGCGTATGTTCCCGTTCCAGCGATCGGATACGTTAGTGACACATCTCCATTAATCCCGTTAGGGAGTGTACATGGATGCCACTGTACCCTCGCAGTTTTCGAGGGGTTCTTCGGATATCGGAGGCATTTACCAGTACATACATAAAAAGTTACCGCCAGAGACAAGAACACAATTGAAAATGATTTTCTAAAAGGTGCAACGTATAATACGCGTGTTATAAACAAGGCATTAGTCAAGCTCCGAAACGATGTACACCCCGCTAACATGTTTTATAGCTGACCATGTGGTATGGGCTTTGCTTATTGTTGAAGGCCGTATCGTGACCTATAGTTGTTAATTTCTGTGTCATTTTGGTCTATTGTGGGGAGTTGTCTCATCCGATCATACCACATCTTCATTTTTATACAAGCGCTAAACGATGATTTCACCTCTTCGAACCAAGAACCAGATTTTTAAACATACGAATATAAAACATTTAAAAGGTAGAACGTATAATAATCATATAAGAAACAAATAAGTATCGAACATAAAGCAACAGGATCGGTTGAGCACAAACACATATAAATAGGTCATAAAAAGGTCATTTTAACTCAACAAATTTAGAACTATAACCAGAGATAAGAATATAAACAATTAAAAAGGGGGAAGGATATCAAAAATCGAATAAGTAACGAATAAGGAATAAGTAATAAGTAACGAATAGGTAACGAATAGGTAATAAGGAATAAGTAACGAATAAGGAATAAGTAACGAACAGGTAACGAATAGGGAATAGGGAATAAGTAAGGAATAGGTAACGAATAGGGAATAGGGAATAAGTAAGGAATAGGTAACGAATAGGGAATAGGGAATAAGTAAGGAATTAGGAATAAGTAACGAATAAGGAATAAGTAACCAACTTGACGTCCATAAATGTAGCTACATTGTACATTGTTGTACTACTTCATTTTCCAAATGGTTTTTTTTTTCTTCAATATGCATGATGTGTCCTTTATTTCAATAAATTTGAAAATAGGTGTAGCTTGAAGGATACTGGGTTTGTTTGGTTCATTGGTTTGTTTGGGGTTGGGGTTTTTTTTGGGGGGGGAGGGGTGCGGGGGTAGTATATATGTTTAGTTATAACAACTTTAACTAATGTTGTGAATCTTAAAATCTTAATCACTGTGTAGAGTGATTTTTTTGATTTTTTTTTACATGCATCACTTCAACCAGTGATTTTTTTTACTTTAGCTTCAAAATGCCACAGATCAACTTGATCAACATGATGATGTTGTACAAATGCTTTTTAAATGTATCGGGTTGTAAGGGGGGGGGGTATTTGAGTGCACATAAAAGGTCTTTCTAACAATTATACCACAAAGCGTTGACGCCAGAAGAAGACGATATATACATGATATATATAATAGAGCTTTTGAGCATATTTTGTGGTATTTGTGATTATTGTTACTCCTTGAATGTTTTAGTTTATAAGAAATATTTATACCACACAATGTATTTATAGCCAATTGACCTTGTCAGTGATCATGGTGATTATTACCAACTAATCCAAACACTTTTACAGTGATGATAATGACTTCTTCTTTCCCTGAATTCATTATGATTTATCTGGATAAATTAATTTATCATGGTTATAGGACTAACGAAACACTTTAATAGAAAAATAGCTAATATTTTGTCATATTATTAAAAGGAAACAAGTGAAAATACATCCAGATTCTTCAAAAGAATGTTTCCCTTTATAGAAACAATTAGGATATCATAACAAAACAAATTTCCTCTAATAGAAAATTTAAATCCCACTGATGTCATGGTTGTCATTCAAATGATAAAAACATATTTTGAACTTTTATTATTTGGGTCAGATATTTTCTCTGTGATTTAAATATTTACTGATAAGTTGAATCAGGTAAGGACATGTCCTAAATAACTTCCTGGTTGGTTGACATTGAACAAACGGTGAAAGAGAACTAAACTTTTGTCATAACAACAGCAACAGGTATTTGGTTAAAATATTCGTTATTCTATTTAATGACTAGGTATAAAATGCAGAGTAATGTGTATGTAACCTATATTCATATATTGTAAAAAAAAATGGCAGTGGCTATTTGACCGGCACCGGCAAAATAGCAAATTTGCTATTTAGCCGGCACTGATTAAATTATATCTCAATAATCTCCCTGGCATTAAAATGTAAGATTAATAATTAAATATCATTTTTTTTTTTAATTCAAAACCTTTTGTTACTGTTGCTATATATAAACACTTAAACTTCTTATCTAAAAAAAATTTAAAAAAAACTATGTTGCGTACACCATGTACACATGGAAAATTTGAAAAAAATAAAAATATGGTGAATCTATTAATAGAAGTGAAGTAATGAGATAATTTAAAAGTAAAAAATACAAATATGATAAAAGCCACTTTGTAGCTATACTACATTCTGGAAACTAGTGTACTCTTTTCATTTACGGAACCAGCATTGTGATTGTGTTGCCGATGCAAGGGCAGAATGGTCTTAGCTTTCAGTACCATGAGAAGACTTGAGAAATACAATTATAATCGCTTGGTTTGGTCTTTTAAACATAAACCGTGAACAAATAAAAATTTCATCAGACACATTTTTTATACGCCCGTCAAAATTTTGACGGGACGTATTATGGTATACAAATGTCCTGCGTCCGTACGTCTGTCTGTCCGTCTGTCAGGCGTAAACATGTCGCACTGTAACTTAAGAACGACTTATCCAAATTTCATGAAACTTATTATAGTTGTTTCTTATGATGGTCAAATGATCTGTATACTTTTTGGTGAAAATAGGATTAAATTTTTTTGAGTTACGGCACTTTGTAACTAAAACAGGGGTGTGTTTTTTTCACATGTCGCACTGTATATGAAAAACGATTTTTGATTATTGCTTAAAACTTTACACACTTCTTAGTTATATTAATCTTAAGATCTGTATACTTTTTGGTGATGATTCAAAATTTCATTTTTGAGTTATATTGAGTATTTTGTAAAAATGGGGGAGAGTTTTTTTACATGTCGCGCCGTGTCTCAAAAACGAATAATGATTATTGCTGAAAACTTTACACACTTCCTTGTTATATTAATCTGAAGATCTGTATACTTTTTGGTGATAATTCAAAATTTTATTTTTGAGTAATTACGTATTTTATAAAAAAGGGGGAGTTTTTTTTTACATGTCACACCGTATCTCAAAAACAATTTATGATTATTGCTTAAAACTTTACACACTTCTTTGTTATATTAATCTAAAGATCTGTATAGTTTTTGGTTTTGATTAAAAATTTATTTTAGTGATATTTAGTTTTTTGTTAAAAAAAAAGGGGGGGTTCACATGTCCCGCCGTATCTCAAAAACAATATATGGTTATTTCTTAAAACTTTCTCAGAAACTATTTATGATTATTGCTACAATCATGACAACAGGGAAATGCATGATAATCAAATACAATAGGCAGCAACAAAAGACAATCATTGAAGAATCCAACACGTGCCTGTCCTAAGTCAGGAGCCTGTCATTCAGTGACTGTAGTTTGTTGTACATTATATTTGCTTTCATTCATTGTCTTGTTCAACACATGATAAATTATTTTGTTAATTTTCTCCTTTGAATGTTTTACATTTTTCATTTCTGGCCAAGTATCACCATCCATTCACCATTAACTATTTGGACCTCGACAATAAAGCGATATAACTTTTATCTTGACTATTTCCAGGTCATGGCATCCAGTAAACCTATTCCATGTGGACCATGTATAGAAGGTAAAGTAAACACTAAAGCTGACATCTGGTGTTACAACTGTGATGAAGGATTGTGTTCAACATGTTCTGGTCACCACAAAAGATCCAAAGGAACACGTGATCATAAGATTATTGGTATCAAAAGTTATAAACCATCTGTCCAAGTTATTGAAACACAATGTGACAAACATGGTCAACAACTCAACTTGTATTGTCCCAGTCATTTAATGCCTTGCTGTGATCAATGTATTTCCAGAAGTCATTCAAAGTGTACCGGAATAAAAAGTTTAGCTAGCGTTGTTGAGAAAACCAAGATTGAAAAATCTAAAGAATCTGTAGAGAAAGAAATTAACTCCATCTTACAACTCTTAGCTAAAATTGTAAATAACAAATCACAAAACATTAAAAGAGGAGAACAAGAATATGAAAGCATTAAAGAATTCATTGTGAAAATACGCAATGAAATAGATAAACATTTAATCCACCTAGAGAAGAAGATATGCAATGAGGCAGATACCATCCTGAATGAAGAAAAATCAAAGGCAACAGATTTAATCACTGAAATTGAAGAAAAACAGAAAAACTTAAAGAAAATGCAAGACCAGTTACATTCAGTCATACCACATGCCTCAAAACTCCAATCATTTTTAGGTGTACATCAGATTGAACAAAAAGTACATCAATGTCAACGATACATAGATGATCTTGACAAAGACGACAGGGCAAAAGAATTTACCATCAAAATGAAGGAAAATAATGAAGCAGAAAAGATAATAAAAAAGTTAGGATCCTTAGGAGAATTAGCTGTTGTTAAAACGGATATGGATTTGAAGAAAGAGACAAGTGTGAGAAGGGAAGCACAAGTAGAATCACAAGAACAATCAAACATGAACAACATGACCATTAACATTGAGAAAAGGATAGAGATCAACATGGCTAACGTTAGTGACATGATTTGTCTGATGGATGGAAGACTTATAATAGTCGAAAGTGATGCCAAAGTTAACCTACTTACTCCTGATGGGAAACTACTGAAAAAATTACCTATACCTGGTGAAGCCTTCAGTGTTACACAGATCGATCAGAACACTATAGCCATTAAGATCTTCAATATGGAGAATGAAACAGTAACCAAAGTTATCACATTAAACAAATATTGCTATGGATTATCCTCATCAGATGATTCTGTTGTTGTAGGTTTGGATAGAGATGAAATCCGTATTATAGACTTGGAAGGAATTACACTGACGTCAATACAAGTTAAGAGTGAATCATACCTGTGTCACCTTGTTTACTGTAATGACAGAGTAATCTATAGTGACTATATTGGTAATGCAGTTTACTGTGTGGATCAAACAGGTAAACAGATGTGGCAATATACACAGGATTTATCAAAACCATTTGGACTTTGTACAGATACTTATGGTAACATTTTTGTAGCAGACTGGGGATCTCATAGAATAATAGTTATATCAAAAGATGGAAAGGAGAGTAAAGTACTGTGTAGTGATGGACCGAAGTATCCTAGATGTATTTGTTTGAAACAAAATGAGTCTTCAGGTTTTATATGTGATAACTTTGGCAAAGACTTGACAAAATTCAATTTATCTTCTGGATAAAATATACACTAAGGAGTCAAATGATTTTACCCGACTTTGATACATGTACTACAACTAACAACTTGCTATGTCTATTTATTTAGTATCATACAGAATCATTAAACTTATTTGTTTTTTGTTCAATTTTTACATAAATTAGGCCCTAGTTTTCTCGTTTGAATTGTTTTAAATTGTCATTTCGGGGCCTTTTATAGCTGACTATGCGGTATGGGCTTTTCTCATTGTTAAAGGCCGTACGGTGACCTATAGTTGTAAATTTCTGTGTTATTTTGGTCTCTTGTGGAAAGTTGTCTCATTGGCAATCATCTATTTTTTTTTATATAAGTTGAGTCTGGTATCAATTATTTTGGAACATATCCTGTGTTAGATCACTCAATCATGTTCATAATTTTAAACATCTATACTTCTATAATATTGAGGTACAAATTGATATCTAGTATGATGTTAAAACAGAGAATCAAAGGATTCAATGTTAAATTTGAATAACGTAGGACAATGGCGTTGATTAAAAATAACACCACTCCCGTCCACATTATTTTTTTTATTATTTTCCACATTTGACCCCTAGTTGGAAAATTGACCAGGTTCAAATTTTAGGGAGTTCAATTTTCTATATGTCACCAATAATTTACATGGTATATGTCACATGAAGTTTTCAGTTGTAGTTAGAAAACCAGGATGGATTCAAAATAAATAGTTTGAAAGCATAGAAAACTGTGCACCTTACAATTGCATTCATGACTGAATCAGATGATAATACGAATACATAAAAAAATCTAGGCTAAAACACCCTTGTACTTCTTGTCCTCAAGGTTTAAACAAGTTTGGCCACCCTGAAATGTCTTATAGATTAAGGAGATGTGGTATGATATAATGAGACAATTATCAATCAAAGTTGCCAGCTTTTTATCAAAATCAAGTAATAATGAGGGGGTGAAGGTCAAGTGAACAGTGTCATACAGACATACCGTATAAACATTCCATTCAACAAATATAGTTGACCTATTGCTTAAATTACCTGGAAAAATAACAAAACTATGAAAAAAGCATTGAGCATTGAAAATGAGGTCCAGGTCATAAGCACTCTGCCAGACAGACATGTAGATCTAATAATTCCATACACCAAATATAGTTGACCAATTGCTTAAACTACCTGACAAACTGAAACATAAGAAATGAAAACAAAACTGAAAAAAAAAATAATGACAAACAAACCATGAAAACGAGGTCAAGGTCATATAAACCCTGCTAGACAGAGATTTACACTTAACAATTGTTGTATACACAAGATATTGTTTACCTACTGCTTATAGTATCTGATTAACTGAGAAAATAATGAAAACTGAAAATTGACCAATGATCCATGAAAATGTGGTCAAGGTCAGATGAACCCTTCCTGGCAGACAAGCAGAAATTTTAAAAAAAAATTGTACACCAAATATATATGACCAATTGCTTAATATATCTGATAAACTGGGGGAAAAACATGAAAAAAGTAACATTTACCACTGAACAATAAAAATGAGGTCAAGGTCATATGAAACCTGCCAGACATACATGTACATCTAACAATAATTTCATTGCTTGAAGTACACTAGAAAAAGATCAAGCCGCAAAAACTAAACATTGTTCAAAGAACCATGAAATAAAGGTTAAGGTCAGATAAAACCAGTGTGTTAAACATTTTGCACATTACAATCTGTCTATATGCAAACTATATTTAACCTATTGCCTAAAGTATCTGAAAGTCGCATCACAAAAAATATATTTTTTTAAGCCACTACTGAACCAAGAAAATGAGGTGAAGGGCAATGGACAAATGACAAGACACTTTATAACTTATGGTATCTGCATACACGGTATGAAGCATCTATGTCTTCTACCATATGAAATATAAAGCTTTATACAACCAGATGCTGCACAGGGCGCAGCTTTATACGATCGCAGAGGTCAAACCCTGAACAGTTGGGGCAAGTATGGACACAACATTTAAGCTTGATACAGCTCTGAATTTAGATTGTGATTAAAAAGTTGACACAATATAGGTTTCTGACACAGAATGAATGTGTTCTAAGAACTTAAACTTAAAAACTTAAAAATTTTAAATTGGACATTTACCTATTATGGTCCAATATCCAAAATCTAACTACATGGCTAGATTCAGCATATCATAGAACCCCAAGAATTCAATTTTTGATGAAATCAAATAATGTTCAATTTTAGACCCTTTAGACCTCAATGTGGACCAATTTGATAACCAGGCCCAAATATTAAAAATCTAAATACATGGTTAGATTCAGCATATTGGAGAACCCCATATATTCAACTTTTGTTGAAATCAAACAAAGTTTAATATTTGACCCTTTGGACTTTAATGTAGACCAATTTGAAAACGGGACAATACTGTGCAATTGAAAATTTCTTGCTATTGCGCAATATTGTCCAATTAGATATTTCTTGCTATTGCACAATACTGTGCAATTGAAAATTTCTTGCTATTGCGCAATATTGTCCAATTAGATATTTCTTGCTATTGCACAATACTGGGCAATTGAAAATTTCTTGCTATTGCACAAAACTGGATACAGCTCTGAATTTGGATTGTGATTAAATAGTTGACATAGCATAGGTTTCTGACACAGAATGAATGTGGTCTAATGAACTAAAATGTTTTTTGTTTGCTTTTGAGCGATTCACTATGCTGTTGATTATTAATCCTTTGATATTTGAAGAAATTTTCTTTTTCATTTCTGAAATCTGAAATAAGAAAAATTGAACCCCACCATTTTTTTTTCACCTCCCCCTTTCCCTTATTCCAAAAATGATCTCAATTTAAATTTTTAATGGAGTTTTCAACAAAAACTACTCATTTAAATACATGATAAAATATAAAATGTCATACAGTCATGATTTAAGTTGATTTGACTACTATTCTGGACAAAGAAAGATAACTCCAATGCAACATTTTATATTTGCAAATTTCCAATGAAGTTCATTAAACTAAAGTTTTTTGGCAAATTTCCAATGGAATTGATTAATAACAAAGGTTTTGGCAAATTTTCAATATACATAATTTAAGAGCAGTTTAGGTGAGCTATTAAAATGCGTTTCAATTACCAACCTTATACTGCTTTTATGTTTTGTACTTAAGTAATTGTCCATTAACCTGGAAACTCTTTTCCCCCTTTTTTGCACCTTATTCCTTAATGGTTTGAGCCACAACTCCCAAAGACAATTCCTACCATCCCTTTGTGGTATTCCAGTATCCAAAATCTAAATATACATGGTTAGATTCATCATATCAAAGTACCCCAAGAATTCAATTTTTGATGAAATCAAATAAAGTTCAATTTTGATTTGACTGAAGAGACATGTATTGTCGAAATATGCATCTGGTTCAGGAAAATTGGTACTGGTAATGTTATTGGGCCCTTTAGACCTCAATGTGGACCAATTTGATAACCGGTTCTAGATATTAAAAATCTAAATACATGGTTAGATTCAGCATATTGAAGAACCCCATATATTGAATTTTTGTTGAAATCAAACAAAGTTTAATTTTGGACCCCGATTTGGACCAACTTGCAAACTTGGTCCATAATATAAAAAAAAAACTAAGTACATGTTTAGATTCAGCAAAACAAAGAACCCCAAGAATTCAATTTTTCTTAAAATCAAGCTTGATTTTGGACCCTTTCGACCTTAATGTAGACCAATTTGAAAACGAGACCAAAAATTGAGAATCTAAATACACGGTTAGATTTGGTATATCAAAGAACCTCAATAGTTCAATTTTTGATGAAATCAAACAAAGTTTAATTTTGGACCCTTTTGGCCCCTAATTCGTTGGGACCAAAACTCCAAAAATCAATCCAAACCTTCCTTTTGTGGTCATAAACCGTGTGTTAAAATTTCATAGATTTCTATTAATTTATACTAATTTAAAAGTTATTGTGCAAAAACCAAGAAAAATGCTTATTTTGGGACCTGTTTTTGGCCCATAATTCCTAAATTGTTGGGACTTAAACCCCCAAAATCAATCCCAACCTTCATTTTGTGGTCATAGACCTTATGTTAAAATTTCATAGATTTCTGTTAATTTATTCTAAAGTTATTGTGCGAAAACCATTTAAAATGCTTATTTGGGCCCTTTTTGGCCCTTAATTCCTTAACTGTTGGGACCAAAGCCCCCAAAATCAATACCAACCTTCTTTTTATAGTCCTAAACCTTGTGTTTAAATTTCATAGATTTCTATTTATTTTTACTAAAGTTAGAGTCCAAAAACCAAATGTCTTCGGACGACGATGATGATGGCTAAGAACAACGACGACTAAGGACGACAACATCGACGCCAACGTGATACCAATATATGACCAAAATGTTTTTAATTTTTGAGGTCGTATAAAAATGACCACATAATAGATATTCATGTCATCAAAAACTTGATCTAAATATATCCCCATCTATATTCTACAATGAAGAATCAAGGAGTATTTAAATATTAAATGGTAACATCACAAATAGCAGCTAATTTCTTTTTAACATCAGGTTCGCGAAGTGTACCAATGAGAAATAAAGTGACAGTAGAACTTATGATGTTCTATTTTTTTCTACCACAATCTATGGAGTTCCCTTTTTGAGAACTAAACCTTCATGTTTCTGTATGATTTATCAATGAGGAATGCCCTTGTAGAGACAAACGTTTTTTTTTCCAGTATGTTTTTAATGATCTTAAATGAAATAGGCTGCATCATATATAATAAATGATTGGAAAATGACAAGAAATTTTCTAGATGTTTTAAGGGTTTTAGCCACAATATCTTTGCAAGCTAGAAAGAGCATTTGTCATGTTTTGTTGAACTGTGACAAACTTTTAAAGGTCTGCTTGTAAGATTATCAACAAAACATCTGGTCAGTGACATTGATAAAATTGAGAATGGAAATGGGGAATGTGCCAAAGAGACAACAACCCGACCATAGAAAAAAACAACAGCAGAAGGTCACCAACAGGTCTTCAATGTAGCGCGAAATTCCCGCACCCGCAGGCGTCCTTCAGCTGGCCCCTAAACAAATATATACTAGTTCAGTGTTAATGAACGCCATACTAATTTCCAAATTGTACACAAGAAACTAAAATTAAAATAATACAAGATTAACAAAGGCCAGAGGCTCCTGACTTGGGACAGGCGCAAAAATGCGGCGGGGTTAAACATGTTTGTGAGATCTCAAACCTCCCCCTATACCTCTAGTCAATGTAGAAAAGTAAACGCATAACAATACGCACATTAAAATTCAGTTCAAGAGAAGTCATAGTCTGATGTCAGAAGATGTAACCAAAGAAAATAAACAAAATGACAATAATACATAAATAACAACAGACTACTAGCAGTTAACTGACATGCCAGCTCCAGACTTCAATTAAACTGACTGAAAGATTATGATTTCGTCATATGAATTCTTTGATTTGTCGTTTTTACCCCATGACGGCTGACAAATTGGACCTCGTTATTTTTGTATACTTGATACCCTCTCAATCGTCTGATGTTTACATATCTCAGTTTTGAACTATGTTAAGCTTGTGCATGTTCAAACTTTACGCCCTTCATTATAAAATGGATGTTCTCCGTGAACAAAAACTGTTCCAACATAGACATGAGAAAAAAACAAAATAGATACTACGTAATGATGACAATCACCAACACGAACAGGTTTACCGATACGCTGTGTTTATGACTAAACTACTGTTATTTTTTTTTAATCTCGATAAGACCGTAATTAACATAGACGGAGGGAATCATAAGTCAGTAAGGAAAAAAAATTCATCCAATATAAAAATATGGAGATGTGGTCTGACTGACAATGAGACAACTATCCACCAAAGTTAAAATGAAGTGGATGTACACAGGTACATAGGCCAAACATATGGCCTTCAACAATGAGAACCATTAATATCGTATAGTAGGCTTTAAAACGCCCAGACATGGAAATATCAAACAAATAATTGAAAAAAACAACGGTCTAATTTCTAGAAAAAATAATTTACGAAAAACAAATTGACAGACATGAACTAAACGACAAGCACTGAACTACAGGTACCTGACTTCAGACAGGTTCATACAGAATGTGGCGGAGTTAACCTTGTTTATGCGCACTTAACCTTCTCTCATTATGATAAAGATTCCCAACAAATTTTAATATACGAAGATCAAATTAACTTTAATTTGACTTGAGGTTATAATATTTTTCTATTCTTGTAAGTCAATGAAAAACAATATCTAACAAGCAAATGTTAAACTTTCCGAAGTAGTAATTCTTCAAGCCAATATATTTTTTTCTTCTTAATTTACATTTTTGAATTCCAACAACATTAAAAGGAGATGAGCGATTAAGTTTTGTATCATCTCCACTCTAAGTTAGTCCACGTAAAAGATGCAATTAAGCATTATATTTTCAAGTATTAATTGTATATATCTATTTAAGGAAAAGATGCATGGAATGTTTCTAAAGGACAAATAAGGCTTGCCAAGTGTTCGAACTAATGGGGAATATCTAACAAAGGGGAAAGATACGAAGCAATTAAGTCTGAAAGAGATGTAACGCAGCAAATGATGTTTCAGCAGTTCCAAGTATGGGGGTCCTAATGGGGCTTACAGAATAGAGAATAATAACCAAAAAAATGCAGAATAAAGCAAATAAAATAAAGAATAGAGAATGTTGATCTATTAAATTCTAAATTTTAAATAAAAGGCAAATAATATTAAGAATAAAGAGAACAATAACCTTATATTAACGAATTTAACAATTAAAGTCCCTTTCCAGACCCCCACGTATCAAATGTTTTTGACACCAGATTAACTTTTAATTTCAAGATGGTTGTGGGAGGTGATACTTTACTAAATGACTCTGATGTCAATGTGACTCGAATAAAAAAAATACTACTTACATAGTAAAAAATAGTAATTAAACAAGTTTTATGAAGGAAAGTACAATTAACCGACAGCTCATCGCACAATACAGGATCTCAAGAGCACCTATAAATGCGTTATTTTTGGCATTTGGGCATAAATTTGTCTCTGAAGATTTTTCTTTTTTTTTCTTTTTTGTTAATTTTGTTAGTTAGATTCAACACTCCTTCTGTTAATTTGACGGATGGAATACGAAAATACGTCGAATTAAGATCAATAATACATAATTCCGAAAAGGAGTTTAACAATACTTATTTAAGGTAAAACAAAAAAAATAATGTTGTAATCGAAATAATACCATTCCATAAATATTCTCGCAGTTCCTCAAAACAAGTTGAAAGAATGCTTAAAACCTGTTGATATGCTAGCACTATGCCGTCCTTCACTAAAATATAAGATGTTGTACTTCCACGGAGATTTTATTAAGATTTGCTGTTCATACATTTGAAAATTTGAAATGTAAAAGAAGTAATGTTTGTCCTTCATGTACAGCTCTAACTATCCGTTGATTGTGTGTTATGAGGGGGCAATAGGGGGTCCGTTAACATGTTAACAACACCTCGATTTTGGCAAAAATAGTTTACAACAAAAACAACAAATGCAAAAATGCGGATAACAGTTAACACAGTGGGTTGAAAACAGTGAACAGTTTAAATTCATCTCAGATAACAGTTAACAGCACCTTGAAAAAGTTCAAAACAGGTTAACATAAAAAAAAGGGTATTGCCCCCTTCCCCCCCCCCCCCCCCGCCCCCCATACCCATCCTCTTTTATCAGCTCTTCAACTTTTCCATTAGGTTTAAACTTAGAAATAGTTTGGCCTCGAACATCAATGAAAACGGTATCTGTCGTATCACGCATATGGTATATAGAAAAATGTGTATGGATATGTACAAATGTATCTAGATCACAGGTTGTTCAAGTAAAACACATTTATAAACGTATTAACTAAACTTTACATGATGATCTCTGATATGAAAAGGGAAATAAGAAAAATATTAAATCTAGAAGATTGGATCAGATATATGTTATAAAAATAAAATGTCATTTTATTATTATTATTTTTGCTTTTTTTTTTTTTTTTTTTTGCTTTTTCATGATATTGCAGTTAAACTCTCACGTTATCATGGTGGTTATAAAATAAGAATTATATATTTTACGTAACCCACGAATTGACTAGAAAATTGAAGATTTTATACGAGATATTTTATGTCGGTAAATTGTTGATTGTGTTGAGGTATGCAGCATTTAAAGAAAGACTTAATTTAACATGAAACGTACATAGTTTGACGTTAATAGGTAATTTACGTGATACAATGAGTTCAAGGTGTCAATTTTTGTACAGGTTAATCGGGTGAATTAAAATATGAGATTTCATACTGAAACGAACAATTGCAATGGATATAAGTGCTGATCTTCAGCTTTGTTAACAGTAAGTAATTTATATCAATTTTATGGGCAATATTCCTTATTTTTTTTAATTTTAGTATGAAACATTTTTGCTTATATCATGTATATTAAGAATTGTTTCATGTCATGTATGTCTGCAAATTTTTATTTTCTTTTCTGTTCGATGTCTATTGTATGCAAACAATGCATATGAATTAATATCAATAAATAAACTAATAAAGTTTATAGTTTATATGGAATGTCATGGATGGTTTTCTCATTGGCTAATAAAATCTCATCTTCGTACTTTATAAAGATTCGTTGTGTAAGCACGTCATTTTTCAGAACTGAATGCTTCTTTTTGCAATTTTATTTGGCCGCGTAAAAGAGTTGACCGTTGTACAACGGGCGCACTCCGAACGCTTTTATAAATTTTGAGATCCTTGTTGATTTTTTATGAATGCAAGATGGATCTACAATAAATTAATTTGTATTTGAAAAACAATATAAGTAAATATGATTTGAAGGATATTGAATTTTTATCCCTCCTATCATACTCGGATCAAAAGTAGGTCCGGTAAGGGCCGATTTTGTCCTAAAACTTCAGGTTTATCTGATGAAAGATTTTTAACACTTTTCAAACACTTAAAAGTGTTTAGTTCAGTCTATTCAATTAGTTCATGTGAAACATTTGAATTGATTTATTCATTAAGAACGATCAAATTCAAGCTTAAATATGAAAAATCTATCAAATACTAGTATGCCATAATATGTTTTTTGTCAAAAATTAAAGTTGCTGCATCCGTCTTCATCCTCAACTTTATATATGTTATGTATTATCACCAAGTATAACTTACAATTATATATATTGAAAATGAATACAAATGCGGCCACTCCCATATCATACGGAAATCGTCTAAAAGCTAACTCAAATGCTAAAATTGTGTAAAGATTTGAGTAATTTAGCATGACTTTATGATGCAAGTACCCGATACATGTGCATTGTAATGTCAAAAACAGCCCATATTTATGTAACAGAAGTATTCTACTCTCCAATAAATAGCTTAAAGTTTACATTTTAACAATTTTGTAAAACTACATTGTTGGGCATAAGGGGTCTGACTGAACCTACTCCTCTGTCAGAATTAATAAAATATATATCTTTCAGTCACCTCTAAGTATTTTCAATTTGAATCAATCTTCACACATCTGCCCTTGAAGTCATTAAACTTTCAGTTATTTGTACTCGTACTCCAAAATCAACCAATAAAAATGTTGGATTTCATATTTCGAGCATGATTGTTTTGCTCCAAGCACTGAGCAAAGTTTTATGAATTCTAGCCCAGATCTTCAAGAGAACGACACTTTCATGACGCTATGGTGTAATGTATTTATAAAGGAAAATCACAGAATAATTTAATCCCAAATTCTCATACATGTACCACACCAAATACGCCAAAACGAGAAATGTGCCACACCAAATACGCCAAAACGAGACATGTACCACACCAAATACGCCAAAACGAGACATGTACCACACCAAATACGCCAAAACGAGACATGTACCACACCAAATACGCCAAAACGAGACATGTACCACACCAAATACACCAAAACAAGACATGTACCACACCAAATCCGCAAAAACGAGACAAAAAAAATCAAACGGCAGAAAACAAATACCATTCATACAGTCAAACTTAGCGTCTTTTCTAAAATTCTAGCCAATTTCAAAGCTATTCATCGCGACTGATCTTAAACAACTTCCATGGCCGTTTTTCGGCTTACTTCGACGGTTTCCAAAATAATAGGCACCTAAACGCCGCAAGCCGGTGAAAGGAGTAACTTTTAAGCACATAACGATAATCTTAACAAAAATTTTATTTTGTGTACCAAACGTTTTCTTATCGAGCTTTCATATTTTTTTCTTCGGTCAATTTGACACAATATGAATTTGGCCATTTGCCTTCAAATATTTTGGTTTTGAGCGTTCCTGGTGCATGTAAATTATGAAAACGCTTCAGATACTTAGAGTTTTAAAATGTTTCACACCCTTGCTATTTTTCGGTCTTTTACACATCATTTGATTTCATTTTCATCTGATTATTTTTGGTTTGGAGCGTTCTCGATGCAGTTAAATCTAGAAAAACGCTTCAGACGTAAAAAAAATCTTACAAACTTTTATGTTCATTCAAGTGATTACAACAAGTGCGTGTGAAATTGCTTCAATTATTAACAGATATACGGTGGATAATACGTACCGATGACATTTCAGATGATTTTAATCGTTAATATGTAACTTGATGAAATAAAATGGTTTGTGATATCCATTAATTCAGACGACTGAATTAAGACGTTAATTGTTGATTAATGTTTAAAGTACAAATAATGTCATGGACTACTTTTTGCATATATTTACATTAAAGAAAAAATTATTAAAGAGATATAGATTTGATGTTCATTGAATCAAATTGAATATTATGTGTTCAATATGGGGGAAACATGTGGGATATACGGCAATACCACAGCCACGATGTTGCTTTAAATCTATCATATTCCTAAAAATGTATAGCAGGTAAGATATACTGCAATACCACATCATTCTCATAATGCAATAAAATCAAAATATATAAGCAGGATGGAACTTGATTTTTAGTGGTTGTTGTTATGGTTCATTAATGTTTCTCGTTTTTTAAATAGATTAGACCGTTGATTTTCCTGTTTGAATGGTTTAACACTATAGTCATTTTTGGGACATTTATAGCTTGATTTTCGGTGTGAGCCAAAGTTACGTGTTGAAGACCGTACTTTCACCTATATAAATGGTTGACAAAATGTCACTTGGACGGAGTGTTGTCTCATACCACATCTTCTCATATCTAACAAAACCAAAATACATAAGCTGGGCTGAACATACGAAATTCAACGAAAGAACCGTGTTAAGTCATCAGTAGATACTATTTACAACTTTTATATCGACTCAGACAAAAAATAAACATACAGTGTAACCCTCCCCCTTTTTTTGTTTGTAGTTAATTGGGTGCTCCCTAATGTTCCTGTTTGTATGTGTGTGTACATTTCAAGAATATTCAGGATGAAATCAAATTGAATAATTATAAATCGATTACAAATATAATCTGTAAAGTTGCAATCCTGAATATTCTTGAAATAAGTTGCTAATGAACATATATTTTTCAAACAATTTGAACTACATGCCGTAAAAGTCTTTAAGATGAAATATATAGCAAATTCATACATTCACCATAAAAGTCAAAAACAGAGAAATAAAAAAACATACTAATACGACTGCACATGGCGCACATGTCTGTGACTATCTTATCGACCTTTTGATATATCCATGCAGTGATACTACTGTACAGAACTTTGTGTGTCCAGTTCTACTTACATATAAAATATATTCAACTTTCTGCAATTGAAGAAAAATAGCGAAGATTTAGTGTTAGATGTTTATACAGATCTGTGTGTCCAGTTCTACATATATATCAACTAAATTCAACTTTCCGTCATTGAAGAAAGATTACTTCAAAGATATAATGGTAGATGTGTAATCATCGTTGTATAAGAAATAACAGTGTATGAACATGGAACAGCACTTAAACCAGATACTTGTCGTGTGATCAATGAACCGAATAAACATCCGCGGTAAAAAGGAACTCGTCCATTTCTTTTGTGCCTTGATGTTGATAATAGTGAAATATTCTAATACGTACTCCATGACCATGATGACAGGAAAATCGATTTCTGCTCAAAATTTACTTGAGTTGTTTGAGAAAAATCTGCCTTTTTCTGATCTTTTTATTCCACTGTTAAATTAATTGAAAAGTATGTTTATTCAATGTATCGCAATCGATGTGTTTTATTTACACTAAAGTGACTTATCGTTAATTGTTTTATATGTAAATGATCACGCATTTAAAAAACAGGACATAATACTTAATTATGTAAACAAAAACTAATGTCAAATCAGTTAGGCGTAAAGCTTCCTTATTTACAGAGAGTGTGATTCGAAATATTAGGCCTGGATATACTTTTAGAACTGGAAAACAGTCTTTATGCTCCATGTTGAAGACCTTACTATGACGTATAATGGTTTACTTTTATAAATTATGACATGGATGGAGAGTTGTCTCATTGGCACTCATACCACATCTTCTTATATCTATTTTAGCCATTCTCTGTTTCTTTTATTTTGTTCTGGAATTGTCTTTATTTATTTTATAGTCGGCACCATCGGTTTTATTGGTAAAATTGAGAATGGAAATGGGAAATGTGTCAAATCGACAACAACCTAACTATAGCATGTATAGAGCAGACAACTGCCGAAGGCAACCTGAATGGGTCTTCAATGTAGCGAGAAACTCCCGCATCCGGAGGCGTTCCTTTGGCTATTTTGTTTCATTGTTTTACAAAACAAAATTATTCTTTGCAACTCTGTAGCTGTACATTCGTTTGTAGTTTAGCAAATCATCCACTTTATTCGATGATCTTTTGCTGTGCAGGTGGTTTAAACTTGATAAAATGAATATAAAAAGACGGATATTTTAAATTTGTATTAAATTTCTAGAGAACAAATTGCGTTAAACGTTTTGATATAAGCAGTTATGCAAAAGGTTAATTGGCAAAGTTTATTTCTTTAAGATGGCGATATCTGACGAAGACGGGGTTAACGAGTTAAATGAGAAGTTATCTTAGTTCCGTTATCTGTTATCTAATTTTATGCTTACTTTACTTTGTTTTCTGTTCATATCAGTTTGAAATTCATATTTTTATAGTACTGTTTATTATTTTTATAGTTAAATCTTTCTGATGAATTTTTCTCCTGCCACCTGTTGTTTTCATAGAGGAGGGTTCCAATGAGCACATCAAATATTATGCAAAAAGTAAAAAAAAAAAAGAAAAAAAAAGAGAAAATGTTTTTAAAAAATGCGTAAAACGTATTATCTACTGAGTTTCCTTCTCGCCGCAAAATGTATTTCAAGGAACTGGTAGAGAAGATTTAAGGAGGTAGACCTAGGTTAAGGGAAACAACTCTTAAAATCATCAGTACGTTTGTGTCAGCCATTTTTATAAATATGTTCTAAGCTTCTTGGATACATAGATTATTTCCAATCTGTTTCAGGTAAATGCTTAAAATTCATTGACGAAATTTGAATTTTACAAACGCATAAATGATTTAAAGAGTTATCTCCCTGTACCAAGGTCTACACCCTTAAGCCATGGTGTTGTCAGTTATATTTTCCATGTACGAGATTGAATGTCCCTCTGGTATTTTTCGCCTCTCTTGAACTTAAAGACTGCATCTGAAATCAAACTGTTGATAGATGGAAAATGAAAAAAACATTTCGTCGAAAATCAACTTTACTACCTCAGAAAACAGCCAAATTATACGACTCAAACTGAAGTGGAGATGAACTATAGAACAAATGACGTAAACGTTAACAGCTATAGGTCCCAGTAAGGCCTTCAACAAGTGACAAAATCCATACCGCATATTCTTACATCTTAATCTTGAAAACATTTCAAATTTGTATAGTATTTTGCAACTGTTTACTCTAAAATAGACAAGAATTAAAAACAGTAAAATTAAAAACAGTAAAAATAAAATGATGTGACCTTATTTTTTTCAAACATGTAACACTGCTGCACATGACGTTAAATATCAATTTCATTTGGCAGACATATCATACTACATGTATTTAGCGTCTATTATCTTTAATTTTCATTACGTTACAAATTGTCTCCTTGTAGTAAACATTAGACCCTCCTTATAGTCCATATATGTAATCGAGTTACATTTTAATGTCATTTTTAAATTGTTATTTGACGTATAGTACCATATCATTTGTCAAGATACGATTTGTTTGATACTTTGGCCGTATAATAATCTAAACTGTCAATACGGATGTCTTGTATGGATTTCACTCCTTTTTATTGAGGTTCACCACTGAACAATGATTAAATCAAGGCTATATGGTGTAAAATGTCAATCTGTACAGGGGTGGACACGTTTGTTTTGCATTTCATAAATCTGGAAGGTATGTGTGTAAAAAGGCCTTGATTACAGCATTCAGTTAAAGTGCAGAAGACGCTTTTTAAATATTAATCCCATAAACCAGACTTATTGAGACAAGCTAGCAGCCACTTCGCTATTCCAATAAAGGGGTTCTTCAGTAGATAAATGTAACTACCATGATAACTTTCACTCATAATATTGATTGTAGATTGAGTTATTACCAGTAGCAAATATTTCAAACATAAGTAGGGACCAGAACATATTTGCACGTGCCAATTTCCCCCTTTTAGTCATCCTCGATTACGTTACTTTCTACATTAACAAATGCATCTGAATTCAATATCTGTGATAACCTAAATATTTGAACTTCATGAATAATATGCACGATTCTGTATTTCAAAACACAAATCTGTGATATCGTCTTTCTTCTGTATTTTTTGTAATATGATTTTTTTTCGTTCTGAAGTATATTTTTTTCTAGTGTTACTGCCATTGAAACTGAACAATTAGAAATTGGTAATCCCGGAAAGAGTGTCGGATGTAGGTGACAGTGGCTGTATATAAGAATAACTAATTCTTCAGTAATGATTGATATACTTGGTAATATTACTCAGAATTCACACGATAAACGTGTCCTTCCAGAGCGAATCGTCACTAAGGAAACGTATCTTGTAGCTGTGCATACATACGTTGCTGAAATTCACTATTCTTGCTTTAATGTAAAGCGAAGGGAGCGCTTATGATCGAAGTAGTGGTGTAGTACTTTAAGGTTTGATTTGAAAAATGTGTTGAAAATTATATTATATATTTTAACACGAGATATGAGAGAGGGTTATGCAAACTGCGATGAGTTTTTCTTAATTTCCGTTTTACATGCAGATGAATGGATGTATAGTATTTAAGTTTATGGAATTGCTTTAGGTGTCGGCTGTTGTGTTCGGTAAGTTACATTCAGTATTTTTATTTCATTTCCTAGTAGCAGCTAAACAGTATGGGACAATTTTACACTTATGTTTAAAAAATATGGTATAAAGATTAATTAATGCAGACGAACTAATCAAGAAACGCTAATTCATCAAATCATAATTCCTATTTTTATTCTGTAATTCGCCGTTTCATAATTTAAACGATAATCGTTTATTTCATTGTTCTAAGATACATAAAAATAGTGTTATTATGTTCATTATTGCCGATATTATTCACCTATCACGAAGGTGTTTTTTTTTTATATATATATATAAAATAGGAGATTTGGTGTGATTGTCAATGAGACAGCTATCCACAAGAGACTATGTAACGACGACTTTAGCAGCTCTAAGCAACAATGCAGCTTTCAACACTGAACAAAATCCATATCTTAAACTCAGCTTCAAAAGCAAGACATGACTAACTGTGAAAAAAAGTAAAATCACAAAAACACTGAACTTCGAGGAAAATCTAATCAGAAAGTCCATAATCACATGGCAAAATCAAATAACAAAACACATCAAAAAACGAATGGACAAGAACTGTTATATTCCTGACTTGGTATAGGCATTTTCAAATGTAGAAAATGATGGATTATACCTGGTTTTAGAGCGCTAACCCTCTCACTTTGATGATATTCTCTCATCAAATTCCGTTATATTTACAATGATGCGTGAACTAAACAGACATGATAAATAAAATAGTCAAAATATGGGTACAACAGTCATCATCGTGTAACAATTTTAAAAGGAACAATTTAACAGAACACAAAACATCTATCTACTAACACATTCATTGATTCGCGAGTCTGACGTCAGAAAATTTTATACGTCACATATATTTGTCGTTCAATGTTTATACAAACATTTTAAAATTTCACATAGGCAATGTTAGCCAACAGGGTTTAAAAATCAAAAGTATGTAAGAATTAATTTCAGAAATAGACAGAGATTTGAAATAGTCCAAAAGTTATATAGAATTTATAAGAATCCACAAATAGTTCATTCCAATACGCGATTGAATAATCTTGACGTTTGTGGTTCAACGTATCTTGTAATTCATAATAGAAATATAAAACAGAACAATATCATACTGACGGGATCTTTTAAAGTACAGAGTCACGTTATAAGAACCAAAGAAATACAAAAGGTCGCATATACAAAACACACCAGCAAAAAATGAAAGACAATACAAACGCATTGACGGGATGTATAAGAACCGAGCCACGTTAAATTGATATCACATAAAACAATCAAACTGTTCAAAATATACGTGCAGTAGCGGATCCAGAGGGGGGCGTAGAGGGTGTACGCCCCCCCCCCCCCCACCCCCTCCCTCTTTGCTCGGACTTTTTTTTTTTTTTTTTAAATGATTAATCAGACTTCGTGAACTTTGCCATATTCCGTGTACTCTAGTATCTAATTTTTATGCGACAGTTCTTTACTTATAAAATATTTTTCGCTGGATTTAATGATTATCAAAGTCGTGTGATTCTCTATGGTGAAGTTCACCAGTGCGTCAAAAAAAAACCGCCGCTCAGTCATTTGGAAATTCAAATAAAAATTGCTTGTTTGTCTTTTTTAACTTGTGTCAGTCGTATTTCAAATTCAATCGAATAGCCCGGCGTATATCTTGTTTACAACAAGAAATCTGTGAGGTTATGATAACTTAACTTACAAAAATACATGTCTATTTTACTGACAAATCCCACATCAAATTTATCAGTACATAGCTTTGGATCTATGCTATCATTTTATGATAGACAATTAATAGGGAAAATACAGCATCGAAAATGTCCAACCCTTACACCTTTACGGCAACTACAAAATATGTATGCCACACGCCAGGAACCGTTTAAAAAGTGCATATTACACTTATTTTATGTTTTTAGCCCAAAAAAGGACCCAAAATCGTGTTCGCCTCGCTCCGGTCGGCGATAATTAAAAACTCCCCCCCCCCCCTCTTTCCAAAATCCTGGACCCGCCCCTGACGTGTTTTAGCTCTGTAGCCGTTTAATAACTATGATGCTCATGGTTGTCGAATATTTGACCACTGCATGTTACAATTATAAAAATAATCAAATCATAAAAATGATAATTGTGAAGTGCTAGCTAGCTGAAGCTGTGTTTATCAATGCAACAACATTTCAGGGTACCCAATTATTTTAGATTATTAAGATATAACTGAATGAAACATACACGAAAACTCCAGAAAGTAGGTCAAAACTATATTGTTTACAGACACGTAATGTCAAGCATATCTATGCATTAGTGATGCTATTAGTACTTAGTGGTAATACGTCTAGTTTGTGTCTGTCGGACATGCAGTTGTTTATTTACTAACATTAGTACTTCAATATAATTGTAATAAGTCCAGTGTGCATCTGTCTGACATGCAGTTGTTTATTTTCTAACATTAGTATTCACATTAATTGTAATAGGTTTAATGTTTATCTGTCGGACTTACAGTTGTTTACTTATTACCAGTTAACGTGTAGTATGACGATCGTGACACATGCGTGTAACGAGGCTCTTTACTTATACAGTATGCTATTGTGTCGTTGTTATATTATACTTTTGTGTTCTGGTCTTTCATATTTGCTAATGCTTAGCCTGTGTACCCTTTTGTGTTTCTTTTATACATAATGACGTGGCTCTATTTAGAAGAAATACACACTTTACCTATAGACAAGCGACCAGAAGGAAATGTAAACTTCTTATTTACATTCAACAGAGAATACGCCCTAAGAACTATAAACTATAATTTATCTTCATACTTTGAACGAAACAATTATTTTATATTTGTAACGTTTACATTCTGATGTCAGGCGCGATTCTGCGTTAGAGCCGCATGATTTTATTCTGGCCATTCGGTCCCAGTGCTTAGAGTATTTCAGTGGTTTATTGGTGGATTATCATACATAAATGAAATCCAATAATGGGAAAGCAATGAATGAGTTTTTTAAGTTTGATATATAAAATTGAGAATGGAAATGGGGAATGTGCCAAAGAGACAACAACCCGATCATAGAAAAAAAACAACAGCAGAAGGTCACCAACAGGTCTTCAATGTAGCGAGAAATTCCCGCACCCGGAGGCGTCCTTCAGCTGGCCCCTAAATAAATATATACTAGTTCAGTGATAATGAACGCCATACTAATTTACAAATTGTACACAAGAAACTAAAATTAAAATAATACAAGACTAACAAAGGCCAGAGGCTCCTGACTTGGGACAGGCGCAAAAATGCGGCGGGGTCAAATATGTTTGTGAGATCTCAACCCTCCCCTATACCTCTAGCCAATGTAGAAAAGTAAACGCATAACAATACGCACATTAAAATTCAGTCCAAGAGATGTCCGAGTCTGATGTCAGAAGATGTAACCAAAGAAAATAAACAAAATGACAATAATACATAAATAACAACAGACTACTAGCAGTTAACTGACATGCCAGCTCCAGACTTCAATTAAACTGACTGAAAGATTATGATTTCATCATATGAACATCAGGCACAATCCTTCCCGTTAGGGGTTTAGTATCATACCATCATACCATATATGAGAAGAACATAACCCGTGTCATGCCAACAACTGCTTTTTTAATAAATGTGTTTAGTTCCGATGCAAAGACCCTATAAGTGAATCAATATTAACGCCAAAATATGCAATCTATAATGACCTGACAAAAGTATCGTAACTATATCCTTTCTTAATAAGTCTATTCAAAGGTTTTGTTAGTTTTTGAGGTGAATACTGACACCTTTGTGCTTTATAAAGAATATTTCCATAAACAATTGGATGTGAAATACCTGAACGTATAAGAAGTCTGCATGTTGAGCTATATTTACGAATGATGTCCTTATACCGATGATAAAATTTAGTAAATGTTTTGACTAGTTTGTGATATCGAAAACCCTGGTGTAATAATTTTTCAGTAATACATAATTTTTTCTCGTTAAAATCTAAAACATTGTTACATACACGAGCGAATCGTACAAGTTGAGATATATAAACACCGTAAGATGGTGACAAGGGAACGTCACCATCTAAAAATGGATAATTAACGATAGGAAATGAAAAATCATCTCTTTTATCATAAATTTTAGTATTCAGCTTTCCGTTAGTGATATAGATATCAAGATCGAGGAAACGACAGTGGTCATTGTTAGTATTAGCTTTATTTAAAGTAAGTTCAGCAGGATAAATTTCTTTAATATACATACTGAAGTCGTCATTATTGAAAGCCAAAATATCATCCAAATATCTAAAAGTATTATTAAATTTGTTTATCAGATGTTGTTTCGATGGGTCTTTGCTTATTTTTGTCATAAATTGTAACTCATAGCAATACAAAAACATGTCCGCAATAAGTGGTGCACAGTTAGCCCCCATTGGAATTCCGATAATCTGACGATATACGGAATTCCCAAAGCGAACAAAAATGTTATCTAGTAAAAATTCAAGGGCATATATAGTATCAAAGCATGTCCAATTGACATAGTTTTTTTGTTTATTGCTACTAAAAAATGACCTAAAAGAGTTTGAACATATATATTCACATTCTGACTTTTTAAATGCCCATTTAATTAGGTGTGTGAATTTTTTCTTAATGAGAATGTGAGGCAATGTGGTATACAGGGTAGAAAAATCAACTTTGAACAGATTCAAAATCACCAATATAAGCATGAAATTTATCAAGTACTTCCAACGAGTTCTTGACACTCCAAAAGTAATTAATTCCACTATTTTCGAAGGCCTTATTTGAACAATTTATTATCAGATTTTTAATTGTACCAAGTGTGCTGGTAAGAAGAATAGACAATTTAGTAGTGGAACAATGGCTTGAAGACGAAATAAATCTATATTTGTAAGGTGTTTTATGTAGCTTCGGAAGCCAGTACATAGTTGGGACTTTCATAGTATTTGGCTCTGCTTGTAAAGCGGTAGCTAAAAGTTTATGTTTGTTACAGATGTCGTTTTCTGAAAATGGAGTCAGTTGGAATGTTGGTGAATTGGTCATTTCTTTTTTCAGAACCTCAATGTAAAATTTACGTCAAACAATAATAATGTTATTAGCAGCTTTATCGGCCGGGACAAAAACAAATTTCATGGCTAGTTCTTTTAGTTTATGTTTGATACGAGAAATAGGTTTTTTGTGGTTATTGTTAATAGTAAAATGTTCTTTAAAATGTTGAATACGTATATCAACTATCTTCATTACTGAATTAAAAAAAGAGTCCAAAGATTTTTTGTCAGCTTTTTCCCGTTTTATCCATTTCATACAGTAAGTATGGAGTGAGTCGTGGATGATATTACGACACTCATTCCAATTAATAATTGACGGGTGACGATATTTAGGTCCTTTACTGAGGAATGATTTTAACTCGCGGTCTTGAACGATGTTAGGATCTCCTGTTATAACTCGCGGTCTTGAAAGATGTTAGGATGGGAAATGGGTCCATAAATATATTCGGAGGTACTACAATTACATGAAGTAGGTGTATTTTCACTGATATTAACATCTTTACATAGTTCACTATAATTAAACACAAATTTCCGGGTAGATTTCTTGTAAATATAACAAATAAGAGGTAGCTCAGTATTGTCAAAATATCCAGGAATTTGTTCTTTAACAGAATGGTCGTTAAATATACCGGCAATATTTACAAAATCAAAACCTTTATTGACATACTTTATTTTAATAAAATATTTTTTATGATCTTCAGGGCGATCAATTTTGGGAAATAGTTTAGAATAACAATATGCCATAATAATTTGAACAATTTTATACTTAGGACTGCTATATGAAATTGTGTTGCAATCCTCCAAAATTTTATTTAACTTATTAACCAGTAATGAACAGAGTTTTGTTAACAGATAATGTCTTCCGTTGTTTTTTGAAATAGAAATTAGGTCCGAAATATTGGTATGATTAGTCCGAAATTTTCTTTGATTGCGATTTGTTCTACGGCCGTGAGAACGGTTTTTACGAACAGTTTTAGAAACTATATCCAAAATGTTAACGGAATCGGTTCTAGATATATTACCAATTCCCATGATATTATCATTAAGACCGAGAGGGTAGACTGTTTGTAATTTTTTAATCCAATTTAATTCAATTATTTTCCGTGATCGTACAAACTTTGAATGAGATTCACCAGGCTGCTTATTTACTACTTCTAAAGGTTGAACTGCTAAATATTTAAAAGGATGGTTGTGCTTCTTAAGGTGTTGGTAAATGATACTTTTGAATTTATTGGGTCTTTTAAAACGATACAGATGTTCTTGAGTGCGTTTAGATAAATATCGTCCAGTTTCTCCTACGTATATGCCTTGTTGTGCTTCTTTGTTAAATACTTTTTATTGTTATTATGATACTTGTGGTACTTCATTTTTAAATTGTAAGTCCTGTCATTTTTGTTTATGACATTCTCGTCTTTCCTTTTTACTAATGTGCTTTGCCTATATGCTTTTTGGGGTAACTTCGAAAATTTGTTTTTTGCTCGTCTTTCATTTCTGCTATGCGCTTTGTCTATGTGCCTCTTTATGTTTCTTTGTTACATATATGACGTGGCTCTGTACTTATGGAAGTACACCACTAATTAATGGCCCCATTGCTTTCTATGTTAAATTCCTCAATTTCGAGTGGTCACAGCTCTTTTATCTTAAGTTCAAATAAAGTGACAATCATTGCATGTCAAAGCAACACCTTCTGGTGTCCTGTACTGAAAAAATCAACAAACCTTACATTGCATATAAGAAAGAACTGGTTCCCGGAACTTCGGATGTACCAAAATCTGACAAAAAGCCAAAATGTACCCTCCTTTTTAAATTTCATGCCATTTTTTTATTATTCAAATTTATCAGTCAAAAATTGTTCTACAATGATCACCAGTCATGTAGCTTTCATTTGATACCAAAATTAATAAAATACTCTAAATATTTTGAAAGTTATGTCCATGCGTAGGAACTATTTTGTGTTAAATATGTACTACTTTCTGGTATGTGCTTTCTGGCCGGGCCCGAATTAGTGGTGTTACACCTTATACAACTCGTCATTGTGTTATTACGCAACGGTAAATTTGTGTATTCTTGTCTTTAAACCCCTAACGGGAAGGATTGTGCCTGATGTTCATATGATGAAATCATAATCTTTCAGTCAGTTTAATTGAAGTCTGGAGCTGGCATGTCAGTTAACTGCTAGTAGTCTGTTGTTATTTATGTATTATTGTCATTTTGTTTATTTTCTTTGGTTACATCTTCTGACATCAGACTCGGACTTCTCTTGAACTGAATTTTAATGTGCGTATTGTTATGCGTTTACTTTTCTACATTGGTTAGAGGTATAGGGGGAGGGTTGAGATCTCACAAACATGTTTAACCCCGCCGCATTTTTACGCCTGTCCCAAGTCAGGAGCCTCTGGCCTTTGTTAGTCTTGTATTATTTTAATTTTAGTTTCTTGTGTACAATTTGGAAATTAGTATGGCGTTCATTATCACTGGACTAGTATATATTTGTTTAGGGGCCAGCTGAAGGACGCCTCCGGGTGCGGGAATTTCTCGCTACATTGAAGACCTGTTGGTGACCCTCTGCTGTTGTTTTTTATTTGGTCGGGTTGTTGTCTCTTTGACACATTCCCCATTTCCATTCTCAATTTTATTTATCATGGTTTTTTTTTTACTCATATGCTTGGTCTATATGCCATTTTGTGCTTCTTTGTTACATATTTGTATGTTATTTTAATGATTAAGATTTTAAACACAATGTTGACTGCTGTATTTTTGACATCTTTACCTATTACGTCTGTTTATTTTGTTCACGCATCATTGTCTATATAATGGAATCTGATGCGACTGTCATACAAGTGAGAGGTCTATAGCCAGCTATAAAACCACATAAGATAATGCCTGTACCAAGTCAGGAATATGACAGTTCGTTTGATGAGTTTGAGCTTTTGATTTTGCCAATCGATGAGGGACTTTCTTTTTTGAATTGTTTTGAGATTCTTTGTCAATTTTTGATGTTTTGAATTCACTATAAAAGAATGCGTCGATTGTGTTTGTTCATATTCGGATAACCTTGTAACAGTAATTGAATATGTTAATTGTTTCACGCCATTTTTTCTTTTGCTGACATGCCTTAATTAAACCAACTGTATGCATGTAACACAAACATTTACTTGTAATAATGATATACTCCAATCATCCACTAACCTTGTTCTACTTACACTAAAATAATCGTACAAATCAATCTAAAAAAATATGATATAACAAAAAAAGAATACTATATCCCTTTTATGTAGATATTTGTTATGATACGTGCAAAATAATGTTAAAATTCAACACTATTTACTCGTGAGAAACATTTTAATAGTCCTGTTATTCCATCTAAAATCAATCACTTTTAAACAATTCAAGTTAAAGGAATATATAGACGTTTTGATTTTTAAAATTATTTCAACAGAAGTCAATGTTAAACATGTATTCAACCCCGCGAAAATGGCGGTTCCAAGTCAGGACTATGACAGTTGTTATCCATTCGTTTGATGTCTTTGATCCTTATTTTTGCTATTCACAGCTCCTTTTAATCGTGGTTCAATTTGACCACAAGATTTTAATAGTTTTTTTTTTTTTAATGTGGCCAAAATACTACAAATTTCACATATAAAATAGTAAAAAGTTATGATATTACTATAAATTCAAAATAGCTTCTTGGTGATAAGAACATCACATTATGAATCACACAGTTTTGACCTCTTTATTGATATTCATTCTTTGTTTTGTTACATTGTTTTGATCCAAATTGTTCATTATTTATAGCAGTTTTTAACCTAGATTACCGCAATAACTGATCCAGAAATATTTTGGGATTCAATAAGAGCTGGCGGCCCTTTTTGGGGCAGGAGTCCTTTTGTGCCATTTACTGCTTTTCAGGGGTATCATTTGCGCCAAATTATTTTTGAGTATAGAACATTTTGGATTGAAGGTTGCCGCCCAGGTTTCCTTTAAGATTGTATATCCGTAACAGATGCACAATATTCTCTTAATTTGACATCTCCAAAATTTTCATGACTGCGGAATCTATATATAATGTACTCTTATGAATAAATGAATCTTTTTTAAAAGACTTAATGCTCTAGGTAAAACAAATCTCGTCACCAAAACCAAATTCTGGTCTTGTTTTGATATTTATGATATAGTTGAAATTCAAGACTTGGTCCTTTGATCTAATTTAAGACTGAATATAATTTCGTAATCTAATGCATATTTTTTTTTACCTCCAAATAAGTTTACAACTCTTTCGGCTGTCCCATCTAATACACATGCGTTTTCCTTGTTAATGTTAATCTAGAAAAGAAACTTAAAAGTCCAAACGTTTTCTTTCAATCATTGTATAAATTGAGTAAAAAAATTGTTATTAAAGTCATTCTAGTACGTTAGCATTGATTCAGACCTTCTGTTAGTCATTAGCAGATATTTGGAACAATGTTCGTTTGAATTTATATGAAAACTTTGATAGATTCGAACATAAATGTTTATATACCATTTAGCACGGACTGTTAGACAAAGTGGTAGGGTATTTGTTACATATGAGGACATTAGTCTGTGTGTTTATAGAACCAGAAGGAGATTAATAGAATGATACATTTGAATATTGGCTTTTTAGAGTGTCTCATTGATGAGGGTGGTAAAGGGTTATTTCCGTGTACCGTGTTCTGTCATTATTAATTGCACGTGCAGTCGTGAAAAAGGTCCGTTATTCACCGTGTTACGTGAAATCGGTAAAATGATCAACGTACGAGACCTTTTTAATTGTTCGTTCATCGAGAAATGGCAATTTTATTTCGCGTTCTACCGTTCAGATACCCCCTGTATGCCCCTCATTGATTGTAAAAGACCTAATTGTTCCAGAAAAATACCATTTTTCAATCGATCTCTTGTTTTTCAAATGTTGTGATTATTAATCGGTTTCAAATTAAGTACTCTTTTTATGTAATACAAATCTTAGATTTATGAGCAATAGATTGTGCTAATTGTTTAAACGTCCAAACACTTTGTCAAGCTTACAAAAGTTGCAAAAACTTATCGACCATTTGTTGACTTATGCCTAATACCTGATACAATAACTTTTGAAGTTGGCATTTTAAAATCTGGGAACGCGTTGACAAGTTAGAGATGTTATTATAGTAATTACATCAAATTGAGATTGAGGCAACAAAATATGGGAAATTATAAACCTGCTTTACGCTGAGTTGGTCTTGTTTGATTATTCTATTAATGTTTTGTAAACTTATAAAGCATGTTATGACAGAATAATTACAAGGTTACATTGCTTGTTTCTTTGCTTTTGCGCCACCTAAGCACCAACTATTAATCTTCAGTGGAAAAGAGGACATCGGTTATGTTTTTAATTTTTTTTAAGACTTTGGTTAAAATAAAAAAAAACACGTTGAGTGTAGTTTTTCTATGTTGTTTCTTGTGTACTATTATTTGTCTATTTGTCTTTTTTAATTTTTAGCCATAGCGTTGTCAGTTTATTTTCGATTTATGAGTTCGACTGTTCCTCTGGTTTCTTTTGTCCCTCTTTTGGTCTTGTTTGATTATTCTATTAATGTTCTGTAAACTTATAAAGCATGTTATGACAGAATAATTACAAGGTTGCATTGCTTCTTTCTATGCTTTCATGACACGTAAGCACAAACCATCCATCTTCTGTGGAATAGAGGGCATCGGTTGTGTTTTCGAAATATTTGTTTTAAAGACTTTGGTAAAAAAAAACACTTATATTTTAATACAATATATAAGCAAGGATTTTTTAGGGATAGAGACTCACACTTTCCCCCATATTTTCAATGGAAACAAATTATACCTTCACGTCCTTTCCAAAACAAGTTCACTTTTTAATAAAATAAAATTAAAATTTTAACCCCCCTCCCCCCCAAAAAAAACCCTTATCTCACCGAACATTAATTGTCTTTCCCTAACATGTTTCCTTTGCCTGACGTCTTCGCTCATTTTTACAATGTTTTCCTTTGTAATTGTAGTGAGATGACTTCATTTTTACAATGTTCACTTTTGAAATTGTAGTGAGATGACTTCATTTTTACAATGTTCCCTTTTGAAATTTTAGTGAGATGACTTTATTTTTACAATGTTCCCATTTGAAATTGTAGTGAGATGACTTCACAATGTTCCCATTTCAAATTGTAGTGAGATGACTTCATTTTTACAATGTTCCCTTTTGAAATTGTAGTGAGAGGACTTTATTTTTACAATGTTCACATTTGAAATTGTAGTGAGATGACTTCATTTTTACAATGTTCCCATTTGAAATTGTAGTGAGATGACTTCATTTTTAGAATGTTCCCTTTTGAAATTGTAGTGAGATGACTTCATTTTTAGAATGTTCCCTTTTGAAATTGTAGTGAGATGACTTCATTTTTACAATGTTCCCATTTGAAATTGCAGTGAGATATCTTCATTTTTACAATGTTCCCATTTGAAATTGTAGTGAGATATCTTCATTTTTATAATGTTCCCATTTTGTAATTTTTTGTGAGATATCTTCATTTTTACAATGTTCCGCTTTGTAATTGTAGTCAGATGCATTCTTTTATTTACTGTGTATATTTTTTTTATTTTACCTAGGCAATATGATATAGATATATATATATATATATGACTATATACTTCTACTGTATTTTGTCAATTTCAAAACAATCTTTTGTTTTGGTTTAAGTCAATACCACTGGTACATTTTGAGTCCTTACTGGTATCATTAAAAAATGTTTTCAATTGAAGCTTAAGGTGGTACCCAACACTTTCACTAAAATTAATTTGGCTCGTTTAATTTTCATTAAATTTTGACAAAGTATTTACATTGACCCTTTAACAAAAATATAAAAATTTCAAAAATTTTGAACCAACCATTTTATCAGAAAAATTACACTGGTTATATAGCAGTTTGAAAAACACCAATTTTGATCCCTGACAAGCTTACTATTCCCTTTACAACACAACGTAATTAAAACGTTTGGCTGATTTTACAGAGTTATCTCCCTGTAGTGTTAGGTACCACCTTAAGGCAAATTTGTCCTTAGATGGATTTAGATACTTTTTTAGCTTCTTGTTTTGATAGTTTTCTTGTATAAATATAATTGTCAGTTTCTACTTTCAAACTTGTGGCTTTGAGCATTATACATGATGGTTAATCCGGAAAAGTGCTTCGATGACAGCCTTTTCTTTACTGAATACATTATATTAAATGTCAAGTTTATTTATGTGGGTATTTACTCATTTGTAGGCTGAAAAACAAAGCACTATTTTATTTGTTCTCCTTTGTAAATCTTTTTTAATTTGGTGATGAAACTCAAAATACCCATCTTACAAACAATATATAAATATTTACCAGATATTCAACTAAGATTCATGAATACGCAACTGTCCTGCACCTTAAAGATACTAAGTACCCACCTTTTAGCACAACATTCATACACGCCTGTAATGGAACTTACAAATACTCTCCTTTCAGCAAAAAATAAGAATGAAAACGGGGAATATGTCAAAGAGACAATAACTAAATCAAAGAGCAGATACACTCATACTCAACTGTAATAAAACTTCAAAATATCCCTTTTTTAACATTATACTAAAATATAAAAACTAAAAGGCTCGACCTAAGTAACGTTTAAAAATCACATTGTGACATTAAATAAACTTTTCATAGATACCAGGATTGAAATTGTATATGTTTCGTTTACAAAAGACTCATCAGTGACACTCGAATAAAAAGCTTTAAACAAAACCAAAAAAAGTACGAATTTGCAGAGCATTGAAACGTTTTGCCAAATACAGCTAATAAAGATAATCTATTCCTGAGGTAATATATACAAGATCGAAGTCCGACGTGCAACATAAAAATCTTATTAAGAGAATGGAAAAATCGAAAAATAAATAACATTAACTCCAATTAAAGTTTGGTCAGGTGTGTTGCCAGGGAAATTTATTAAATAAAGGCTTTTAACTTCTGAAAAACGAATATACCAGCATGCAGCGTAACGGATGTGCAGACTCCTTCCGGTTTTTTTTTCTCTCACCTGGTTTAAGCATACAAAATGGGTTAACGAGTTTTAAAAATCGGTTAACAACTGCTGCCCTGTATTCATGTCAATTTATTTAATGCTCACAAATTTAATCACTTCAGCTATAAAAAAAAATATACTCATTCTTATATCTTGCCATGAAACGAAAGACAAAAGTTACAAGTTATTATAACCTACTGTTTGCCATTATTGAGATTATAGGTATAGTTATTTGATATTTATGTCCGGTGGTGAGACCATATTAACACAGTTACAGGAATGATCTATGTATAGTTACTTCTAATGATAATCGCTATACCTAACCAGATTGTTGACTTTATTTAAGTGTTAAAATGGCCATCGATAAAACACTCTGCGGATCTGGACAATCAGGAATAATTTGTCTTCGTTCGAACAAATTCCATCGATCTGCTTAATGTGTTTATAATATCTTTGCACCGTCCATTAACACTGTTCGTTAGTTACCCTTTTCCGATACTATATACGATGTGATCCAATTCTCAGCAACATTAAAGCCGTTCGGAAGAATTTTACACTCGGTGTACCATCGGAGCTAAATACGGTTCAATTTACATCGATAAATCCTTTGATGAATAAATGAATTTTATCTCTTTTAGTAAATAAATTCGGATTTTAAAATGACGATTATGAAATATAGTTTAATTAGTGGTTAATTACGTTCAAACAGTTGTCCGATACAGACAATGCCAGGTGCTCGTTTCAAGTGCACTTCTTTGTAAACTTATCAATATATGCAATATTTATACATTAAATAGTATCATAGTACCAGTGTAAATGCAAATGAGCTATTGCTTTTAAATTATTTCAGATGAGACACGTGACCTCAGAAGCAAGGAATTTGTTTGCATAACTTTGGTTTAGTCTAGGACCGTGAGAACTTCGGAATGGATTATCGAAAAAAGTTTTTGTAACAAAAATTAATGGATTTTCAATCAACTTTAAATCGCCAATATCAGAATACCATATTAAATTCCTGTTACATGTATAAGACGTAAATATATGGTAAGTATTATTATTCTTATTAACCAGAATTTATATCATAAAACTTGTTCTGCTATTACTTTTTCAATAGTTTACATACATTACTTAAGATAAATTCTAGCACACAAATCAGAAATTAGCGCTTAGAAGTATCTCCAAAATTATCCTTGAAGTGCATAAAACACGATTTTTTTCTAAGATTGTTAAGGATAACTATTTTTGTTTTGTTACTGCATATTTAAAATAATTGCCACAATAATACTTACAAATTTTGTCGAGAATTAGATAATTTTTACGGTACCAATTTTTATAATTTAATTTGGATAACAAATATTTCATGTAGATTTCTTTGTAAAATCATAACACTATTACAGTCAACATGACATTTGATAATATTTTACTTTATAAATATACATAAAAAACAAAGTATGTCCTATGAGTTATAAAAATCATTTTGAGCGATATCGTATTCTGTATTTTCTCCTTTTTTTCTCCTTGACGTTAAGTACTTAGATATGTTCCGAAAAACGATATTAGCACGAAAGCAAACGAGAACATTGCATTTTTGGACTTTGACAATTCGGAGATTGAAATTTATTCCTGAAACACTGTTTTTGTGTAATTTGAACACAGCAGATGCGTTCGATCCCAATCTTCATTGATTAAGATCGTCAGTTTTCCAACCGAAAGAAGGTAGTTCTCTCCAGGAACTCCGGCTTCCTCCACAAATAAAAGACGACCGCCATCAATTGCCAATAGTTCTGAAAGCGGCGTTAAACATCAACCATCAATCAAAAATGAATAATTCCTAGATTCGGACCAGTTAGATTCGGCCCTCGTTCTCGTTCAGAAGTCAATCCTGTAGGAAACGGAAATCAAATAAACAAATCAAATAGCTTGACTTAAAACTGTATGGGCAGTATACTTTGGCTTTAAGTAGGCCTTTTGCGCACAAAATGCACCATGTAGACAAGTAACCTACACTAATATAATTATAACATGCCGACCATTCTTTGCAGTTTCTTATAAATGCATAGAGATGATGGGTACCGTCATTGATGAACACTCATTACAATGAAGGAAAGAGTACCGACTCGATTGCGTCACGTTTGCCTGAAAGTATAAAAAAGAAGATGTTGTATGATTGCCAATGAGACAACTGTCCACAAGAGACCAAAATGACACAGACATTAACAACTATAGGTCACCGCATGGTCTTCAACAATGAGCAAACCCAATGAAAGGTTTATCCAAAAAAGCACAAGAAAAAAGTCAACTAACAATTTTAATGAAGCATGTCATATGTGCACGTGCAATAAATCCTATCAATATCTATTATGATATCAAAGAAAGGTCCTCGCGTGTGACATACGTACCATTAATTTTCCTTGTTTTCCATGTACTAGAAGCTGTTTATTACTTGTCATCATTCAAATTTAAACGTACAACTTGGGGTATAATTTTAGGTTCCTTTTGGCTATGCGGCTATTAAAATTACTGTGCTTATATACATCCTTTTTTTACAATTTTTTCGCATTCCTGAAAAACATACATCTAAAAAGCGTATCCGATGAAAATTTTAATTTCCGTTTTATAAGACACTACGATATCGGGATTAATTCAAGATTTAAAAAAATCAAGAAATACTGTGTGGAATAAAATCGGTCGCATGTGGTATGTATTTTGCTCATTGCTGAAGGTTGTGCGAACACCTTACATGGGTGATTACACCCACGTTGTTTTTACATTCGAGTTGTCTGATAGGCAATCGATCCACATATCTTAATTTCTGATCAAAGATTTAAACAAATAAAGAGATACTATGTGAAATAAAATCGGCCGCCATATAAAAAAAACTGTAAACGCGGTCTGGCAAGACGATACAAACCGCCGGCGTTAATAATATTGGCAAATATGTCCTCTTCTGATCACGGAAGTAACAAATATTTCTCTAATGAAAATAGAGTGAACGAAGAGCTCGACCATACACTGATGCTAAGCCATAACCTGAATAACGCTTCCCCGGTACTCGGAGGATAAAAATAAGTCAAACTGGAACCAGTAATGAACTGGACGCTCTGGCAAACAGGAGAATGTAAAAAAACAGACATTGTATAAATGCCGATGAAACAAATCTCCACAAGAGACAAAATGACACAGAAATTGACAACTATAGGTCACCGTACGGCCTTCAACAATAAGCAAAGCCCATACCACATAGTCTGTTATAAAAGGCCCCGAAATGACAAATGTAATATAATTCTAACGAGAAAACTAACGGCCTAATTTATGTACAAAAAATGAACGAAAAACAAATTTGTAACACATCAACAAACGAAAACCACTGTATTACAGGCTCCTTACTTGGGATAGGCACATACATAGAGAATATGGCGGGACAGTGGTGTAACAGTCCAACATAAAAACGAATTATAAAAATCAGTTGAAAAGGGCTGAAATCATCAGATGGATACACATAAAAATACTACACAGAGTGGACAAGTCGGGTAACCCCATTTATAAAACACCCATGTCTTGCTTTGTTGTTTTATTTATAAAACTGTGTCCGATTTTGAATACGAACATGTATGAGGGTGTGGATAACACATAACAATGGTTAAAAAATAAAAAAATAGAGAAAAATTATAGAAATTAAAAGAATAGTGAATAATGGACAAAAAGTATTAAAAAACATGAAATAAAGAATACAGAAATGATCGACACTCCTCCCCCATTTAGACCCTCATGTATACCTAAGTGCCAAGTGAACATTTATGTCTAGATGGTTTAATGTAGATGTCCAGCAGCTCACGGTTAGATGCAGAAAAAAACTATCTGTTGATTATATATACTTTTCTGTCCGCTAGTAAAATTCTTATATAATACATAAGCACTACGCTGTAAATATTATCGAGGTAGCATAGTTTAGAAATATAAAGTCCTAGTTAATGTTTATGTATCTATAGAATCCAAAAATAAAAATATATTTACTATTACTCAAATAAAGTGTTTCATACCAGAACATTGTCACGAATAAGGAAATAAAATGTGCAGGTTAGCTACAATCAATGCAAAAAAAAAAAAAAATTATCAATTATAATAGAATGTTTAATGTTTGAACATCATTGGCCACTTATATAGGAATTTTAATGATACAATTTTAAAATGGAAAGCAGATCAGTCCTCTGGTAACCTTATGTTTTTATTTCACATTTTGTATCTATAATGGTTCAAGCAAGGAAATGAAAACTTTGTTGTGAAACATTAAAAAAGATTGTTCATAGTATTTCTTCTTAATGAAACATCAACCAATTTAGAATCAATAACGATAGGAAATTCTTTCAAATGCTGTAGCTAGTGAGTTAGTTTAATTAAAGCAGGAATGTGTATACCGCACCGAGCACCGGAAGTCGCCTGAAGTGCTCGTGCTTGTTTCCACGTGTTTATAGTCTGAAATATACAAATTCATACAAATGGAGACCTAGATATTCGATCAAACTTTATAACTTAGACAAAACTGTTTCAACTTAATTTAAGATGAAAAGAAAATTGAGAAAACATAAAATGTCATTCTACATGGAATCTAAGGGTCAATTATTGCTCTAGAGACCAATCCTGAAATGTTATACGTTTCATTAATTGTGAATATCACTAAAAAGCAAATCGTGAAACGTACATCACTGTGGTCCGAAAGCACTCGTGCAAATGAATTCTGTGTATGCATGCTTAATAAATTTGAAAACATGAATCAAATTTTCAAATATCATATCAAAAAGGTGTGTAATAACATACTAATAGAGGTCGGTCATTTAAAAACGTATCAACCGTATCGTGTACGTTGACGTATCCGCATCTGCAGATTTATCAAAAGCTATTATGTGACCCCGAGCTTAAGAACACTTTGAGTTCGAAACAATCAAACATTCACTTTCAAAATTTGCAATAGTGGTGTTTTGTAAAAATAATATTAAGGGGGTCTGTCACCTACTTTTACATGCCCTAAAAAGGAGCCAATGTAGGGCAGGTACACGAATATCGTACACAATCCTTTAATAATCTAGTAAAAAATATTTCAAGATCTTATATGAATAAACACACACAAAAATCAAATGTAGTACTTATATACACGTAAGGAACTTTGAATATTGTTCATTTGCGATTTTATCATACGAGGTAATAGAAACACGAGTTGTCTTCAGATGTCATATTAATGCATTTATCGCTATTTTGTGCATTTCCCTTTGATCTTTTTTTGTGATAATTTTTCATATCATGCTACTCGCTTGAGATGGAAAATTATCGCTAGAAACTAAGGAACCACGTGGCGTTGCTAATGAAATTGACATGAAATTGACAACGTCGTCATAGGTAAAATAGCGATAAACAGATTATCATTGGTGATCTCAACTCGATTGCTTTTCTCGCTTTCGACGTGACCGGCTCAAGAGAGAAAATCAATTTCGTTGAGATAACCAACGATAATCTATAAGTACCTTTGATAAAACGGTACTGAGTATCACTCTATTTATCAAATAATAAATAAATTTTGTGTTTTTACTGTCTTCTGATTGGTTAAATTATTAGTTTTATTTTCAATGTTGTCAATTTTGATGGCGACACGCCCACTTTGACGTTGTGTATTCATACGCCAACATGTGTGTACGTTGTTATTGTTAATATACATAATATAAAAAGTTCTTTGAGCCTTAGTTCTGATAGAAATTTATTTATAATGAATGGCAATAATTTATTTTGATTTTATTGAACCATGATAAAACTAGTTTTTGACTCTTCACATTTTACATAATCCGCTTCGCGGATTATTCAATGTGAATAGTCAAAAATTAGTTTTATGGTTCAATAAATTCAAAATAGATTATAGCCATTCATTAAACAATTTGGTTTTACGTGAGCACAAGTTAGCACACAAATAAACGATTTTACCGTATTCACTCCTAGCATGCCTGTAAACTGTTCCAACTATCCGGAATATCTTCAAAAGTCGGATTACATGTTCGACAAAATCTCGATATTTCCTAATTGTTTTGTTAATTATTGCATTAGAAATTAATCAGTTGCTCATTTGCATTATTGAAAGTACATAAAATTAAAGCTCGAGATCACATACTTGATTTTTGATAAATCTGCAGATGCGGATACGTAAACGTAAACGATGCGGTTGATACGTTTTTAAATGACCGACCTCTAAAAAAATTAAAATCGTACTAATCGAGTGTCAATAATATACACGTGAAAATATATAGCAAACGTCGTGTGAATTAAATATGATTTGTCATACAGACTTTGCAAATTGTACATAACACAAAACATATTATACGTAAAAAAAAATGCTGCACATGAATATTTTTTACAATTATAATTGAAAGAAAGACAGAGAATAGAGAATCATGCGAACGTTGATTCTATAGAAATAAGAAGATTGGGTATGATTACCAAGGAAAAAACGATCCACCAGTTCAATAATTCCGTTATACATGTATGTTTCAGAAGAATCCGTTATTTAGATTGGATAACAACGAGTGTGCGTCATACCAAAATCCACCTTCATATCCCAATGAAGTTTAAAAATCATGATGACACGTGCTATCACAAAAATGTGCATAGGTTATTTAAAGAAATAATTGATAAAAATTAATTTTTCATGATTAAAGCGAAAAATGTAATTATAAGTATTGAATGCTTCTTTTGGTTTTTTTCACAGGGTTGTATAATCCGTGCGCACATTTTTAAAATGATGCGCTTCAGCGGTTCATACAAAATGCACTTCGGTCAACGCATTTACACCCCAATGAATTTACAAAAAGAAGCATTTAGTTCTTAAATGAAGTGGATTTAAGCAATTATGGGCAACCGTATAGCCTCCAACAATGAGAAAAATGCATACCGTATAGTCCGCTACTAATGGCCCGGAAAATTTTGAAACAATTCAATGGAGATAACTAACGATCAAATTTACAACAAAACAATTTACGAAAAACAAATATGAGAGACATTATTTTTGTTTGTATTTATAATTTCCAACGTGCATATTTCTCTCTCTTGATTACCTTTAAAACAAACACGTACAAACATGTTCGAAACATAATATAATACCTTGTTATACTTCACGTCAAAATACCAAATTTTATTGGATGGCACAAAAGAGATAATTTACTATATCCCATGGCTCACCGGGAGACAATAATCTTGAATATCACCCTATCGTGCAGATTAATCATAAATCGATAATTTAAAGGACAATGCATTGAATTAAATTTAATACATTTAAGCGAATGCTCATGGTCTTCGATTTGGTCTCAGCAGAACTTTTTCGTAGACTGTCAAATAGTAGAGTTTCAATTTAAAAAATTAACAGTAAAAGACAATAATGATAGAACATAAAATAAAAATAAATTAAATAACGCATAGTTGAGAGGTTGTTTTACAATTGATACACCTCGAAAAATTATTGTGAACCTCGGCTTCGCCTCAATTGTCAGTGTTTCCTCGGGGATATCAATCTGTTCTATTACAATCTCAGCTGTGTTTTTTTTATATATAATGTCAGTATGTCTGTCCTTCAGACATTTAATTTGTACAACTATTTTATTCTATAAAAAGCCCTGTTGAGATGAAATATTGATATCATTGAAAAGGAAAAAAAAACATAATCAAGATGCATTACAATATTGTATCAGTATAATTTAAAATACTGTTGAAGTCTTGAATCAATTATTGTTATATCAATGCTATGATAGCTATCCATAACTCTCTTGTTCTATTAATGATATGATAGCTATCCATACTTCTCTTGTTCTAAGCGGTATGTTAAGTAATTAAACAAAGCCCCAATAAACATTTAAGTGTTATCATTGTGGTTACTGTGGTATTGTCTATCATTATGTATTGATAACTATTGTTTATAACATCAGCCTAAGAGTTGTATGTATTCCTAGTGGGAATGCAATTAACCAAATACAAACACTACAATGTTGTTAATGCTTCGAGTCTTATTACAAATATTGGCTTTGTCTTATTTCGCTCGTTTGGAAATCTTTTGACAACAAAGGTTTGCCTTCCAGTATGGAGTAGAAGATATCATAATAGGTTTATTAAATGTTATCATAACATATGTGTTATTTCCGTATTCAGTTGTTTCGATTTTCTATTGACATGGTTAATAACTGTGTAAAATATAAACATTTTTTTAAAGCAAATAGCTTAGTTGATTTAGTAGGACTTTGTTGTTTCTTAGTAACACCATAGGCGGATCCAGGGGGGGGGGGGGCCTGGGGGGCCCGGGCCCCCTTTTCGTGGGAAGAAATTGGGTTGATTATATAGGGAATCATTGAAGCATGACTGGAGTGCCCCCCCCCCCCCCTTTAGGAAAAGATCTGGATCCGCCACTGAACACATATAAAAATTGGCATATAGTGTGTCTTTCAATGTTGTGATGTTACACTATTAGTTTATGTAAGGTTGAAGGTTGGTACCAATTAAAACGTTTAAACTCACTGTCTTTGTAAGCACATTTTTACTACTAAAATCATTAGCCTGATAACTCTAAATTTGCGAGTTCTAGTCCCACGCGTGGCAGGTGCTTTCGACTTTAATCGAAGTAGATTAAGATACCTATTTTCTATGGTTCTCTCATGGAAATCTGACTTCCTTGGCCAATAAAAATTGGCCCTTGTGAAATAGTCAACAGTGATGAAAGTGGCGTTAAACACCAGTCAATCAATTATAGTCATAAAGCTGCTTGAAAATAAAATCGTCTTGATATAATAATATCAATGATAGAGCTGTTCAAAGAATCATTAATTTTCGGTGATGTTCTATTGTAACTCTGACCAGATATAAATCGATTAGACCTGGGAACAGTATATATATGTGTGTTCCTGGTTTGACTTCCAGCATGAATTCTCAACTTAATGCGAGGTATTCTGGTTGGTTACTTTTTCTGTGTTACTTTGTATTGATTAACTATTGATACAAGTAATAGATGTAAATGATGTCTGATGAAAAGCATTATCGCTTGTCTCGAAAAAACTCAAATTACTTTAAACTTAATATACAATTATAAATGCATACAAACTTACATTCACGAATATATTTTAAACCCGAGATCAAATGTTAAAAATTTAATACACTTGAGGCATGCATTTTTAGCTATTCGATATATTATCATTGCCAATTTACATGTAATAAAACTGTCTAGATTATACTCGATAAAATCCTTCTTTGATATATAAGTAATTTTCTATACCTTGATGTTGTTTTTTAATCGTTTGTAATACTAGTAATCGCATTTTTGTAATTTTTTGTATTGGCTGATATAACATTGTATAAATTGAAAAACCAAGTACACAGTGTAGATACTATTCTGTACGCTATCCGGAAGTCGCGATTTTCGAAGCGAGGATTTCAAACTGGCTAACAGAACGGTTTTGTTTTGGTGCTTTTTTTCATCATTTGTTTACTCCTATATCTATTAAGTGCTTTGCACATCTTAAAAGTATGTATAGCATCATAAATATGAGTAACTGTAACAAAAACATGCAGTAGAATATGAAATATACGTGTGCATCACGCCAACTTCATAGAAAAAAGTGAAATCGATTGACAATTTTGCTCTCGTAGTACAAAGCAACTAATCTTTTATTGCAAATATTTGCATCAGTTTACAGTTAAATATATACTGTTTCAATATTCTTACCGTATTTAAGTAGAATGTTCGTATTTCAAATAAAAAATATGCTTTCCTTGAGGATCCCAAAATAAATTACTGTACGATCAGTCTAAAACTGACTGTATTCTAGAAGCGATTTCAGATTTTTTTGTCTGTATGACCAGTCGTGATTTTGAAGGGAAAAAAAACGGCAATTTGAAGGTATATACGTGTCTAAGTGATATTATGATTGTGTCCATGGAACTATAACGTGTAAATTCTTTCATCAGACAATTACAAATATATTTCTGATGATTTTTGTAGACGGCAAAATAATTATATTTTTTCCCCGTCAGTCTTACTTAAAATCAAATGCCTAAAAAGCAATACATGATTCGCTTGTGGACCTTTGTGTCGTTGCAGTTGTCTGTTTAACGATTACATTTTTAAAGACTATTTACACCGTCTGCTGTTGACAAATTGGTGATAACATACATCAAGCCTGTCTCTTTTAAAATGACAAAAAAAAAAATAGAGAAAGCTTTGTTTAAAAACTTTCGGTATTGAGGAAAGAATTAACGAAATTATACTCCGCCACTTCTATAGTCCATGTTTTGGAAAAAAAATAAACCACCAAAAAAACTAAATTATAGGTGCACAGGGGCATCATTTAATAACGAATATGAGGAAGTTTTATTAATATATGGTAAGTTTTTGAAATTTGCGTATAGTAAACGGGTACCACCCAATAAGGTAGTGGAAAAGTCCTTATCATGGAAATAGAAAACTGGTGAATTTTCGAAAAATCAAAATAAGAGGTTCACTATTGAATTTAATGATAAGGAATCTGGAAAAAAAAGATTCATTAAGTTATGACAAGTGTCTGAAGGAAGTGTAGGATATAAAATAGGTTCGCCCAATATAAGGTTATGACAAAGTCCGTATTTTAGATATAAAAATATCAAAAACATTTTTACCAAAAATTCGAAATAGAAGGTCCATAATACGTTAATTGATTAAAAATGAAGCAATTTTACAAAAGTTTAACAGTTGGTTTTGGAGGTCAAGGTTGGAAATACCTGATGGGTGCCCCCATATAATGCAATGTTCAAGACCGTATCTTGAAAACCCATAAAAGATTTTAATAAAATTCGAAATACATTCCGTTTTTTTTATATAAATAAGACCGTTAATTTTCTCGTTTGAATTGTTTTACATTGTCATTTCGGGGCCTTTTATAGCTGACTTTGTGGTATTGGCTTTGCTTATCATGTGTTGAAGGCCATACGGTGACCTATATTTGTTAATGACTTTTCTCCTGGATTGGACCTCCTCTCTATTTAAAAATGTTTGGAAACCCCAATGTAAATTAAGTGGTTTATGAGGAGATGCGCTTACAAAACCGGCGAAACATGTTGTACCGGTCCAACGGACCAACGGAAAGACGGACTTCATTACCACTATAAACCACCGCTTTACAAAGTGGTGTACAATTGAGTGTGAAAGAGACAGATCTACATCCAAAACAAAGTGAAAGAACTGTGATCAATTATAGGCTACAGTACGGCCTCGATTGTTTGTAAATACATGCATTTTTATATAACAATTAAATAAAAATACAATTTAAAGTATAACGGAGGACATTTTTGAATTTTATATAAACAAAAAAAAACTTTCTCTTATTTCAGCAACATTCAAACATCCTTATACTTAATGTAGTAAGTCGAGTACACGCTATCAAGCTAAAACATGTTTGATAAGTTTTCAGGATGTGAATTTATTAAAATATATTTGTGTTATTTAGAAAAATGCCATCTTTTAATGTATCGTAAATAACTTTGAAATCACCACTAGAATACAGTGAAATAAAGACTGATCATACAGTTTCAAAATATACAAGCGAGACTGATCGTACAGTGAGAAATTCAAACAAGTGTAATTTTCTTATTTCTGGCTTCAAAGATCTGGCTGAATCTTTTACCACAACTTTAAATATACTTTATTTAGTAAATTAAGTCTGGTTCTTACGTTAATTTGTACAGTAAGGGTGCAAAAAGATTGTTTTTAGGTTCACCGACTGATTTTTCTTAGTGATGCACTTGAAAATCTCTTGATTAAGGCAAAGATACGAATAATGAATGTGCTAAATTTAATTTTAAACCATTTGTGAATATAGATGTCAGCTGAATTAATCATTAAGCAATGTACAGATGAACATTTTACCGTTTAATATAGCACATCAAACAAATTTAAAATGTGATCCAAAAAGTTCTCGCTTCGAAAATCTCGACTTCCGGATAGCGTACAGAATAGTATCTACACTGTGAAGTATGTCAAAAGAAATCGACCTATTAACTAAACGCACATTTTAAACATGATGAAATTGTGTTGCCTTATCTTTTTGCAGTAAAAATAGGTATATAATTTAGACTTATACAGTTAATTAAAATATTTCTGATTCACTATCAATGTACTATTCACTTCTAAAAACATTTAACAAAACATTGATGATGTGCTTTCCCCGTCATTAATCCTGAACTTTATCATCAATCTTGAGCTCTGTAAGTGCATTATCTTAAATATCCTATTGAACTTTAATTATGACGTCAATATCTTCATCGCGCTTTACTAAGCACCTGTTAGAAGGTCACACTGTCTTTCTGGCAACATCAGGAAGGCTTTTCTATGTAGTTAAAAAAAACCAGAGCAATGGGAATTTTGAATATTATTGAACAGTACAGCAAAACATACTCTATAATCTCTAGTACCGGACTACTCCGCGGAAATCGTTTCAATTTAATGACGAACACAGCCTCCGTTTTGAAGACCGTACATTGACCTATAATGGGTTTACATTTCTAAGATGTGGCTTGAATTGAGATTTGTCTCATTGACATTCATATCGGTTATATCTAATTAATATGGTTATATACAAAAGCTGAAACGAGAAAAGTTATTGCTAGTAATAATATATTTTGATAATATACGAATGTAACGAAAATTAAAACATCACATTCAATACTTTTGAAAATGCATTGTAGTCGATGTAATATGTAGATATCACGATAAAATATAGAAAAGTGTCTGTTTGCATAGGCGATAACTTAGCTATAAATACGTTTTTTTACAACAAATTTGTCAAAGCAAAAGCAGTTTATCTTTGGTGTAGACAACCCATATTCTTCGATATTCAATTCTACTATTTGCAAGTCAAAAGTATGCGTGACATCTGCGTATAACCAGCGTTTGTTTGCTTTTATTGGGTGAAACATTACGGTTAACCAAATAAATTGAAAATATAATAAGACACAGCAACAGTTTTTATGTTGCGTTTTGTCTATTGTTTATATGTTATTTTGGTTTAATTATGCTCCGGACTGATTTAATGAGTTTTACAAATGATTTTCCAGATTGTTCTTATGTTGTTCTGCAACACCACTGTTCCACCACATTCTCTATGTGCCTGTCACAATGTGGAGCTTGTAGTTTAGTGGCTGTAGTTGGTACTTGTTAACTTTGTCTTATTTGTATTTCGTAAATTGTATCTTTTAATTTTATTATTTATTTTCATTTCACATCTTTCATGTCGGTGCTTTTCATAGCTAACTATACAGGACGGATATTGTCATTGTTAAAGGCTGAATAGTGACCTATAATTGCTTTTATCTTTGACATTTAACTTTGATGGATAGTTTTTTTATAATATTTATAAAACACTAATATGTTTCTAGTACTAACTGCTAGTTTGTATAGTACAAAATGTTATTAGATATAAATAAACTCATCATATATACCAGGATTAAATTTTGCATTTACGCCAGACGCAAGTTTCGTCTACAAAAGACTCATCAGTGACGCTCGATTCCGAAAAAAATGAAAAGGCCAAATAAAGTACGAAGTTGAAGCGCATAAATATCTACACTCTTTCTATTGATGGTTGGTAGTATTGAGCTACAAGCTAGCAGTAGGCGCTTACTACTAATACGTTTGATGTACAAACTAATGCTTTCGCCCTGTGGACACACTACTGTTCGTGTTTGACATACATCATTGCTATACTTAAGTACAACTTAGTAATTTCCACAAGTTGCAGTAAACCAGCCAGTACGTTGTAGATATGTATCTCCTATAGCTATAGGGTGTGTATATTCTAAAGGGGGTCCAACTGCCAGTACGCTGTAGATGTGTATCTCCTATAGGGGATTCAACTGCCAGTACTCTATAGATGTGTATATCCTAAAGGGGATTTAACTGCCAGTACTCTGTAGATGTGTATCTCCTATAGGGGATTCAACTGCCAGTACTCTGTAGATGTGTATCTACTATACGGGATTCAACTGCCAGTACTCTGTAGATGTGTATCTCCTATAGGGGATTCAACTGCCAGTTCTCTGTAGATGTGTATCTCCTAAAGGGGATGTAACTGCCAGTACTCTGTAGATGTGTATCTCCTATAGGGGATTCAACTGCCAGTTCTCTGTAGATGTGTATCTCCTAAAGAGGATTTTACTGCCAGTACTCTGTAGGTGTGTATCTCATGTAGGGGATTCAACTGCCAGTACGTTGTAAATATGTATCTCCTATAGGGGATTCAAATTCATTTGCCAGTACGCTGTATAAGTGTATCTCCTAAAGTGTTCAACTGCCAGTACGCTGTAGGGATGTATCTCCTACAGGGGATTCCACAGCCACTACGCTGTAGATGTGTATCTCCTATAGGGGATTCAACTGTCAGTACGCTGAAGATGCATATCTCATTTAGAGGGTTCAATTGCCAGTACGCTGTAGATGTGTATCTTTTATAGAGGGTTCAATTACCAGTACGCTGTAGATGTGTATCTTTTATAGAGGGTTCAATTGCCAGTACGCTGTAAAAGTGTATCTTTTATAGAGGGTTCAATTGCAAGGATGCTGTAGATGTGTATCTCCTATAGAGGGTCCAACTGTCAGTACGCTGTAGATGTGTATCTCATATAGAGGGTCCAACTGCCAGTGCGCTGTAGATGTGTATCTCCTATAGAGGGTCCAACTGCCAGTACACTGTAGATGTGTATATCCTATAGAAGGTCCAACTGTCAGTACGCTGTAGATGTGTATTATCTTTAAGGGATTCAACTGCTAGTACTATGTAGATGTGTATCTCCCAAAGGGGATCCAACTGCCAGTACGCTAAAGATGTGTATCTCCTATAAGGTGGCAAACTGCCTTCACGCTGTAGATGTGTATCTCCAACAGAGGGTCAAACTGCCAGTACTCTGTAGATGAGTACCTCCTATAGGGTGGGAAACTGCCTGTACGCTGTAGATGTGTATCTCTAACAGAGGGTCCAACTGCCTGTACGCTGTAGATGTGTATCTCCAACAGAGGATCCAACTGCCAGTACGCTGTAGATGTGTATCTCCTATAGGGGATTCAACTGCCAGAACGCTGTAGATGTATATCTCCTATAGGGGATTCAAATGCATGTACGCCGTTGATGTGTATCTCCTATAGGTTAGCAAACTGCCAGTACGCTGTAGCTGTTTATCTTCTCAAGGTTCCAATTACCAATATGCTGTAGATGTGTATCTACTTTAGAGTCCAACTGCCAGTACGCTTTAGATGTGTATCTTCTTTAGGGTGTTCAACTGCAATACGCTGCATATGTGTATCTTCGATAGAGGATTCAACTGACATTACGCTGTAAATATGTATCTCTTTTAGGACGTCCAACAGCCACAACGCTATAGATGTGTATCTCCTTTAGTGTCCAATTGCAAGTACGCTGTTGATATGTATCTCCTAATGGGGTCCAACTGCCAGTATGCTGTAGATGTGTATCTCCTATAGCGTTACCAACTGCCAGTACGCTGTAGATGTGTATCTCATATAGAGGGTCCAACTGCCAGTAAGATTAATATGTGTATCTCATATAGGGGGCCCAACTGCCTGTACGCTGTAGATGTGTATCTCCTATATTGGTCCAACTGCCAGTACGCTGTAGATATGTATCTCCTATAGAGGGTCCAACTGCCAGTAAGCTGAAGATGTGTATCTTATATATGTCCCAACTGCCAGTACGCTGTAGGTGTGTATTTCATATAAAGGGTCCAACTGCCAGTACGCTGTAGATGTGTTATTTATTTTGATGTCGTTACTTGCTGTCTTTAATCTATCTGTTTTGTACTGTTCGTTCTTTGTGTATGGATCAGGCCGTTGTTTTTTTTTTATTGTTACACATTATGTTAAATTTGTTGTCTGGTAGATACATATTTAATTGGCATTCATACAATATCTTTCTATTTTCATAATGAAAAGTACAAGATGCCCATATTAAGGAGGCTCGCGGGTATAAGATTTTCAGAAAAAAAAATAAACTTTATTTTTTCATTACAAATTCTATTTATTACCTTAAGTAGTTGTTACTTTATCATATGGTGCAAAAATCATTCCACAAAATCAATTCGTGTTGGCCCCAGGTGACTTATCATTGAAAAAGCTCCAAATTATCTCCCTTTGGTCAAAAATGCCATTTTTTTGGCATTAAAATTGAAATATCTTTTTTAACTCGTCGGTGACCTATATTTTTTATTGTTGTTTTCAAATAAGCTGTTCATAAACTAAATAATTGTAAAATTTAAGCGATTTCTGTAATTTAGTTCCTTTTTTATTTCGATATTACCGCTATTTCTCCTATTAGTTCAACAGAAAAAAAGGACATTAACAAAAATGTATGCTTCTTTCGAAGGCAGATTGTGAGCGTAAATGAACGGTGACCCCATTTTTTTAATTCATTTTTCTAGTTCGTATAAGATAAAGTTCATTTATAGAAAAATATAGAGAAATCCTATATTAAATAAAAAAAATGATTTAGACCCGCCAGCCCCCTAAATATGTTCAATTATTCCACGCAAAAAGAGAAAAAATGTTTCAGGTAAAATTAGCAAATTGAGAGTAATCTAATACCTGACGCACTTGATAAAATAGCAACAATGTTATCAAAATCTTTATCTGTAAGCCTATTAAAAAGAAGGGTTAGGAACATGTCTATTCTGGTTTACATTGTTATCTTCAACAATAAGGATGTGATGTCCTTCTCTCTTTAATCCTGGAGATAGAGGAATACAGAAATCATCTCTTTAACTTTTATTGCAAAGTTTAAAAAAAAAAAACGTATCTTTTGAAATCCGAAACGACACTGGAAACAAGCGCTTATCTGAATATATATTTGTATATTTAGACAAAAAATCTTAGCTTCGATATATATAGAGAATTTTTCATCTATATAAATCTCCAACGGTTGGCCTTGAGTTCTTCTAAGGTTTAGTTATGTAATTCGTTACATTCAATGAACAAAAGCGCTAAGAGCTAGGGACACAGTTCGTACAAATGATAAATACTATTTTTTTTTTTTTTTTGGATTGCGATTTTATTAATAGATACAAACAATACATGTTAATCTTAATGATTATTATAATTCGAAGTCAGAAATTATTTACCTAAGTATAGTATTGTATGACAATGGAAGACGTTTCCTTTCCTTATCGCCGTGTCAAAAACACTGCATACTTTTTACTCTACTTGAAACCTGTGTTATACGTAAAGCTAACACTCTATATAGATATTAAAATACAACACAAACTTTTTATAAGTTAGCTTAGTAATTGTCAATAATAAAAGGCAACAAAATAAAAATCAGATTCAAATAGTTTTTAAATCTAACAGAAATCGAATTTAAATATTTACCAAAAGCTATTCATACAACGGTGTATTTGAAATACAAATTAAGGGCATTTTTTTTAAACCTGAACTTAAAAGAAAATATTTAAAATGTTTAAATTCTTTGTAAAATGTACAAAAATAATTTCAGTTATCAAAATATCATATGCCCATATACGTCAGCTCAAACAGTATTCTAAATAGTATTTTAGTAATAATACAATATTAGTTTAGCCACTTGTAGAAATATCGAGTATCAATTAATGTTTCATTATTATTCATTTAACTTAAAATATCTTAAGTGACAGTCTGGGGTGACCACGATTCAAGTATAATTCACAGACCATTTGGATCATTTAAATTCATTTTCACATAAAAGACTCATACAAATAATTGCTATAATGTATCGAATTTTTCAGGTTTCATCATTTCAGAAACGTCTATTAACAAACAAATGTTGATTATTCCTATAAAGCTTGATAAAGTTTTTGTAATCACTTTGAAATCCTAAGTTATTTGTACAAAGTTTTCAGTGCATTAATTGGAGTTAAAACTTCTGCTACTGATAAATAGACAAATTGACATCGATTTTAGATAGTATATGTATTAAAAGTTAACCCCGTAGATTTAGTTAACAATCTAACATAGCAAGAGACAACTTCCGAATCAGGATCGTTGGCTTTCCGAACTTTCCCGAGTGACTGCTGAGTTGACGAGAGTCGGTGCTTGCTAATAATTGAGCAAGGGACTGTCAAAAAATAGTGACAACGTTGTTGTGTGAATTTTATAGTACAAGTTTAAACTCTGTACAAAAATAGCTATGAACATTGATATTGGATAAAAAAAAGAATATATTCTAAGATTTGATTTTTCGGATTTTTTCAGTGACGCTTACACAGTGATGACGTAATTTACTAACTCAGAATGAATGACTTTGAAGCAGACGTTAAGCCACTGTCCGTAAATGCAGTGGTGGAAACAACGCCTCTAGGTATGTAGTCAAACTTTCATTTCTCATTTATCTCATGTTAAAGAATTTTTGAATGTTTGATCCCAAATTAATACTTGATCCCAAATTAATACTTGATTCCAAATCAATATTTACCATTTATTCAAAACATCAACTCACGTTATCTAAGATTCTCAATTTTGAAAAAAAAAACATTTTCATTAACAATTTTAAGTTTATATAAAATCAGTTCTAAGTAATTAATAAACTCATCAATGATGACAGTTTTAAAATGTATGCAACACCTACATAAAACTCATCAGAGACGCTCAAATAAAGACTCAAAATTCCGAAAGATTTTGTCAACTGCGTCTAAGTTAAGTGGGAAAGAAAAAAATGCATTACGAAAAATTCAACGTTTTGTAAATAGTTGTTTTATAATTATGACCAAAATCAATGATAAATCATGCCAACACATGCAACTTTGTATTTCCGATTGACGTTTTTATATAGCCGAGTCCAATCTTTTTGCACTTCCTAACACATATATTACCTTCATGCATTTAAACGTTATGATAAGCAATAAAAAATAAACTAGAATTTGAGATCATTGACTTGTAATGTGCAATTTTCGTCATCAGTTAGATTTTTCATTTGAAGCTACTACATTTAACTAAATATAAATCATACATACGTATACATTGACTTAAACTAATATTTTTCTTTAAATAAAAGATTAAAGAAAATTTGAAATCAATATGACGATTTTTTGGCGCAGATGTTACCATATCAAAACAGTTATTAAAACAAAATATATAAAGTAAAAATATTGATAATTGTAAATGTTTGTTTAGATTTTACTCGGTTGATTTTGTTCAATAACGCATCGAATTTCCGTCCAAATTACATTTGTAAGCACTGCATCCGATTAAATGAATTATCTTCTTTTTTATTTTCAGTTTTGTGTGTTTATTTCATTATCTATTAAAGCCGATTTCATTGAGTGTGTAGCGAAAGACAGAAACTTGGTTAGCTTGCATGTTGCCGGAACCTTGGTAAGGTATACTACCCTCCTTTCGAAATTGACTAGTCTTACAGCCAGATAAATTAGTTATCTATCGGACTAGTCTAAACTTAAAGGAGGGTACTTTACCTAACTTATAATGACTTCACGGTTCAGTTAACAAGCAAGCTAACCAAGCATTATACCTTATTCTACACACGCAATGAAATTGGCTGTAAAAAACTGGTCATAATTGATATCGACTTTCCAGCTTACAACAATCTAACAAAGTATTCAACCTGCTGTAGACAAGTCTTTGTTCCCTTACGCTTAATCTGAACCCGCTCATCCCCAAGTCAAGTCGCTAATAACCATCCTTTGCAGAGATTATACAAGCTATGTCATGTATAGCATATTCTTAAACACATGAACAAACAGCACACACTTAGGTGGATAAAACTACTGGCGAGGTGTTATGCTTGCCTCTTACAACCACATAGTGTAATATTTAGTCCCTGGAACTTTTTTTTTTTTATTCCAACGAGTATAATATCAAAGTGCAGAGATACAAGAGAGAACGCAAAGAACCGATAGGTGCAATATGATTTAGTTGTTACTCTTGGTATTACTTAGGGAGCTATCATTTGATTTTTATGGGGGGCTAGGATGAAATTTGAAAAAAATAGGCAGGACAGGAATTTTGAGTAAAAAAAAAGGCAGGATGACCCACTTGCAAAAAAAAAAAGTCAGGATGACAATTTAGGTAAAAAAAAGTCAGGATAAACTATAAAAAAGAATAAGGCAGGACAGAGATTACAACTTAAAAAAAATGCAGGACAAAATTTTTCATCCTAGCCCCCCCCCCCCCCCCCATAAAAATCAAATGGTAGCTCCCTTAGAAGACACATGACCACAGGCACATTCATAAGAAGAACGGTACTAGATTTATTGTTGGTGATTTAACGCCACATTTGGACTACATCGTAGCGGCCAACGATACTAGATAAATCAGTTATTGTGCTTTGGTTTACTTTTGATGGACTGGATTCTTATTAATTTAAACCTTACACCTCTTTATATTTATCTATGTATTCAATTGTAAAAATGATCAATTTCTCTTTAATGGACAAAAACTTTTCTGATATATACTATTTGGTTAAATAGGATATCAAATGATGTTTTATTTTCTTGAACATAATTTACAAACTATAAATTGATATTCTAAATACTGACAACTATGCATTGACTTTATTCTGTGACTGATAGAAATAAGAAAATGTGGAATGAGTGCCAATGAGACAACTCTCCATCCAAGCTACAATGTAAAAAAATGAAACAGTTATAAGTCAAAGTAATATGAGAGTTGTGCATGGTAATATAACTGTACTATACCAATTTTAGAGTCTTGGAAAAAATATGATTTTCTCTATTTCATCTAAAATTCTAAAATACGTTTCTGTAACATCCTACAAAGGCTTGTTTTATTATCACCAGTATTCGTGTAATTATCTATTCTTCAAGCATTTTATTTGATAAAGATCGTTTATGTTTGTTTGTTTTTCTTTATTACAACGTGTAAACACATTTCAAAGTCGGAATAACCTTTAGTTTGTAAATTTTCCAGTAACTTCAATTGACAGTCTTACAGTTCTAGTGTATTTGTTATTGTGCTCTTTTTCATCATGCCATTTTTTATCTCACCTTTCCATAAGCTTTTGCCATCACATGGCTTTCGTCGTCGTCCGTCCGGTGTTAACTATTTCAAACATTTTCTCCTCTGAAGCAACTGAACCAATTCCAACCAAATTTGAGCTGAATGATTCTTATTGTATCTAGAATAAAGTTTGTGTTTTATTTTTTGTTCCGTCAAAAACATGGCCGCCATGGCTAAAAATAGAACACAGGGCTTTATATCTCCAAAACTAAAGAATTTAGAGCAAATCTGACAAGTGATAAAAATGTTCATGAGGTTATATTCTTTCTATCAGCCCTGAAATTTGCAGATAAATCTAACAACCCATTGTGGAGTTGCTGCCACTAAATTGGTTATTTTTAGGAAATTTTGCAGTTTTTGGTTATTATCTTGATTATTATTATAAATAAAGATAAACTGTAAACATCAAAAATGTTCTGCGACATAAGATTAAATAACAAAAGTGTCATTTGATCTCTTAAGGAGTTATTGTTCATACAGAAAAGTTTATGTACCGTTAGTTTATCATGTTTTCTTACTTTGAAAATCTTCTCTTCTGAAACTGTTTTTGTCACTGTGGCTAAAATGTAATAAGTGGTGACAAAAAGAAATGGCTTTCGAAGAAAATATGACAGATATAAAAGACAGATATAAAAATGACAGCATTTTAAGCCACTTATTGCATCTGATGAAAGATTTAAGGCGAACAGTTAAGGTGAGCAATTTAGGATCTTGTGAGCTCTTGTTTATTTCTCCTTATTGTTTTCGCCAGTTTTCTTTATTAATGCTTGCATCAATTTTTTCTTTAAAAAATGAAATAATCCTTGATTTTTTTTTTTCACAATGAAAGAATATCATATAACTAATAAAAGAATGAAAGATTTTTTTCTGATTCATTTTATTATTGGATTTCAGATTTAATGAAGGTATAATTTTTTACAGAATGGAAACTAACCTTGAGACTTTAGTCGGCAAATTGTATTCCAGGTTTTGGAGTATTTATCAATAATGTTAACAAGTATTCAAAAACAAGATTCCGATAAATAGCCAATAGACAATTATTTACATTGCTTTACGATCAGTTGAACAAAGCACCTTTAGCTTTACATTTGAGTATGTATATTCAATTAGTTCAAAGTGTCTGTTTATTCAGCTTTTATATGATTCGGTAACTCTTAAAGAGTTTAGTACCGAACGCCAAAGAATCAATAGAATCAAGAAAAATATGCGGAAATTTGTCATGACCAGATTGATTCTGGTGTTTATAGTCTCCCTGAATTGTTTGTGCTTTGTAAGTAGTCACTGACGGGAACTAAATAAATAATTTGGAATGAATAGCTTTGATTTGCTATTAAGTCAAATCTGAATAGTGCAATCCGAACATTGATCAACAACAAACACTTGTCAGCAAATTATAGGCCATAGATTGCAAGAAAAAAGATGCAGCATTATTTGTAAAACATACTTGAGTTTAACGTGCAGGCTATTTACACGCAACAAAAGTTACGAAAAAAAACGTTTGTACTGCAATTAGCCATTTTACAATACAAACTAGGGTGCAATAGTTTTGAGCAAGACGATAGTGCAGAAATTTCGGTTTTTTCGGGTTCAAACGGTATAATAATATAGAATAATAATAATAATACTTTATTTAGAAGCAATACAGCTTATAGAATATACAATAATGAATTTTACATTCTTTTTTTTTTTTTTTTTGACTGTTCGTCACACGTCTATTAGATGACCTTAAAGTGTCAGCCAAACGATGTTTTAGTGAAAAAATACACTTACACTTCGAATTTTGAAATTATCACATTTACTAGATATTACTCAATTTAGAAATAAAAACAATAGCGGAGATTGAAAAAACGGATTTATGATCACTGTGAATAAGAAGAAAAATAGGGATAAAATTCGTTTCTCATTTTTGACAATTTTTTAAAGGAATCAAAAATCTTTTCAAGTTATTACTTCTGAAAATTATTGTTCACTATTTACAAAAACGTTATCATAATTTAAAGCTCGTACAAATAAATTCTGTATTTTTGTTACAATTATTTGTATATATTGAATATATATATACACCAAGTCGTGTAACACACTTGTTTCTTTTAAAACATTTTCATTACCTTGTTTGCTGACCAAAGTAGGGTATTGGCTATCACACTACTTACCTTTATTTCTTGTTATTTATATACTGTGTGATATAACAGAATACATCTCAGGATGGCTTTAAATCTGGAATTGCGAATTCAATAAATACCCTTATTCTCATAATGTTTAATACAGTATTAATATATAAAAAAGAAGATGTGGTATGATTGCCAATGAGACAACTATCCACAAAAGACCAAAATGACACAGACATTAACAACTATAGGTCACCGTACGGCCTTCAAAAATGAGCAAAGCCCATACCGCATAGTCAGCCATAAAAGGCCCCGATAAGACAATGTAAAACAATTCAAACGAGAAAACTAACGGCCTTATTTATCTTAAAAAAATTTAATATGTTTTAAAGAGAAACAGAAGATACCAAAGGAACATTCAAATCGTTGTCGAACAATTCTTGGTGCAGTTAATTACTTTTCGAAACACTACTGGCAAAAAAGAATTGAGATTAATGATTTTATTATCTTTGAAAAAGGTTAGCAGTTTTTCTAATTAATCTTTTAGAAGCAAAAAGATTAACTTTGTCTCGAATTCAGACTATTTCAGTCTTTTCGTATCTTCAAGATTATCTACCCTTTTCTTGTTTTTTTTTTTTTTTTGTAACAGATACTTCTGTTGTTGTATTCATAACTATGTATATTTAGCTGGTGATATAAAATGTCTTATATAAAAGTAACATTTGAAACTATGGCGCGTATACCTTGTACGGTATATTTCGTATCGATTGTTCCGTACCGCATACTTGCATTGCATGTCCGGCATCAAACGCCCGTACCGCATACGCTGTATCACAAATTTGTATGGCATGTCCTGCATTAAACGTCCGTACCGCGTACCATGTATCACAAACTTGTACGGCATGTCCGGCATAAAAAATCCGGAACTGCATACCCTGTATCACATTACAGCTTGTATGTCATGACCCGTATTAAACGCTCCGTAATGCAGACCCGTCACCACACACTCTTCGTGGCATATTCTATACCATACGCTCTAATTTATGTACTTGTATGGCATGTTCTGTACCATACGCTCTAATCCTTGTACTTGTATGTTCCGTACCAAACAAACCGTACCGCATACTGAGCCTCATATGAGAATACTATACTATAGTCTTATGTGCTAGTTAGAGAGTCGTAGGATGTGAGACATTTTATTAAAAATATATGCCCCTTGATATATTGCTGTAATTCTACCTTACCTTTTACACAGAGATATTTATTAGAAAAATATCGATTACAAATCTACTCCCATCACATGCGTTGTTTAACCAACACAAAGACAAGAAACGTTTTGTCGTTATATAGTTCTCAGTCCTTTTAACGTTTTAATATCAAAACGCCAAAGAGATCTATAGTTCTGTTAAAAGCGCCCAAATGAGCAATTGAAGTTTCTCTCTTGATAAAGTCTATTTAGGCGTTAAACGACATTTGAAATTAATTGAATGACTAAAGAGATATTTAATTTCAAGACAACATCGTAATAATACATCCAGATATTATCAGACCTATTTATCATGGATATTATTCTGTAGTTATGATTTATCTTAAACACGTTATCCGATATCTGTAACAAATACGTCAATTTTCATTACAGAATTGTATTGCTTTAAATTGCAGTTTTATAAGTGTCAACAAAAGAAACTATACAAGGGAAAGCATTTCCGTACAATTTATTGTGAAATTGGAAATACGATATTTCCCTATTTATATAAGAGTCAGACAGTGCTATCAGAGTGTAGTTTCCTAACCAAACTCTTGACATAAGGCAAAATGCTTTTTTTTTCACACAAATGATATTTAAATTTAAGTCGATTGTTCGCTACTTTGTTTCAAAATAATAAGCTTTTTAAAAGAACTGTTAAAAAATGAGCACCTAAAAAGATTATTTTTTACTTACTCCGTGGCATTTATTCTTCTTGCGTGTGTGTGTGTGTTTTTTTTTTTTTTTTTTTTTGGGGGGGGGGGGGGGTCATTTATATGTTTTCGGAGTACACCTTTATGTTTAGGGACCAGATGAAGCCCGCCTCTGTGCTAGGATTTTATCGTTGTGTTGAAGCCTCATTGGTGGTTTTGGGTTGTTTTCTTCATCTGTATTTTGCCGGAAATTTAAAAAGATTTCAACATTTAATGGATGCTTCAATAGCAACAATCCTCGTTAACAATAAACCCTTCGGTTTTTCTTGTTATAAATTAAATCTAAATCTGTGCAAAAGAAAACTAAATTTAAATGTAACCTCAAAGGCATTTTTCTTCGTATTTCCTATTGATAACTTCATTTTGAACAGCTTTGTGGTTAAACATATTCTACTTTTTAAATGATCTTTGCATTTAATTATTCAAGTTTGATCTAAAATCCAGCTTTAGCTATATAGACAGGCTGTTATTTACGCTATACGATGTTCATTTGTCTTACATGCGTTAAAAGCGTAGTATATTAGTGACATTTGAAAAACGATTTTAGTCCTTAGAGCACTTACATCATTAATCTATTAAAAAAGCAAATTACCCTGGATTACTGACACTTTTAAAAATGAAAATGAACTCACTTAATGCACATCTGCCAAATTCTATTGAAGTACATTTTCTATCATAATGTTCGAAAGGAATGTTATTCACTTCTATGTTTAAGCTTCTATTAAAAGGATAGTAGTGAAAATCTCTAACAAAGGAACTTCCTGATAACACATAACTCATGGTATGAATAACTAAATAAAAAAATACTCTATTGATTTCTTTTTAAGACTGAGTGCTAATTCCTATTGCATTTATACTTCGACCTCTACTGTACTTTTAATACATTGCATCACCGGAAAAAAGATATTTATAGATCAATACATAAGCCAGCGTAAAAAGAACCATTCTCAATTGGGGGGGGGGGGGGGGGGGGGGGTATAATATATGTATTTTCTTAGGACATTACCCAAAAATATTGGTTTCTTCAAGAATGAAAGATACAATTAATGTGTTGGAACCCTGTGATACATATATTTGGAACTTTTACACATATACCCGGCTGGGATACCAGGAAAGTGATCACAAATGGGGAAAGTATCATTAATATATTATTTAAAAAAAAACAGTAAATAATTTGCTTTTGGAGCGTATTTCTAGGTTTATTTGGCATTGGTAACACTGTCAAATTAAAGAAAGTCGTATTGTTAGAACATAAGCAACACGGCGAGTGCCACATGTGGAGCAAAATCGGCTTATCTTTGAGATGCATTTGTGATCAACCCAGTTTTTGGTGGCATTTCATTTGCTTAATGTTCAGTTTTTTATGATGTTATTGTTGTGTACTAATGTTTGTCTGTTGGTCTTTTTGCCATGGCGTTGTCTGATTATTTACGACTTATGCGTTTAAATATCCCTCTGGTATCTTTCGTCTCTCTTTTACATAATTGGGACTTTTGTATTCACTCGATCCTGGATATATAAAACATTATAATGCAGTTTGTTAATGCTTTTTGTTAGTCGAAGTTGGACCGATTTCCAATTTATGTTAATGTAAGGAGATGTGGATCTTGATATATAGTAAAGAAGACCGTATTTGACCTTTAGAGTTTTTTTTTAGGGTGTTTTTTTTTTTTTTTTTTTTTTTTTTTTGGCTCTATTGTTGTGTTACTATTCCAATAAACTATTTTCAAAATATTTTTTCACAACTATTTTTGTTGTTGCAAGCTTAATAAGAATATAGTCGAGTCAATATGTTATAATAGACTTAAAGCTTCCAACTTGTGCTTCATATTTTTACAATATACAAATTGTAAGCAGACACAAGTTAATGAGTAGTCTTTAAATTTTTTTTTCACTTTGAAATATAAAATACAGAATTTTGAAAAAATCAAAATTCTCCTTTTCAAAGAATAAAAATTTATTTTACCGTAATCAAGAAAAATCGTTTATTCCCATCAAAGTTAATGAGTCAGTCATGATTATAGAGAGATCATCTAAATATATTTTTTTATTCTTTGTAGCAATGGAAAAGACGGAGAAGACTCCGTTTGATAATCCGGATAAAATAGATGAGAAACCGGAAGAGAGGGAGACGTGGAACAAGAAGATAGATTTCTTATTGTCTGTGATAGGTTTTGCTGTCGACTTGGCAAATGTTTGGAGGTTTCCATACCTTTGCTATAAAAATGGGGGAGGTAAAATAGTTATAGAAATTTTATATTTAATCATCGCAAAGCTATCGATTTGTTTTTCAATTTTACTGAGAAAATGTGAGCAATTTATTTGACTTATTTCAGAAAACCTTAAGATGAGGAACAGTAACTATGTTTCTGTTCTGATTTTTTGTATCAATTTGTGCATTTTTAATAAGTACTTGAGAATCTATCAAAAATATACGCAAAAATCATGAAATTAGCATGTGAAAAGTAAAATCACAGAAATACTGAACTTGGAGGAAAATCTAATCGGAAAGTCCATAATCACATGGCATAATCAAATAACAAAACACATCAAAAAACGAATGGTTAAGAACTGTCTTTGAATTAACGGCGACATAAGTCACCTTGCAGCTAAACGTACCTTAATGAAAAATATTTCCAAAAAGAAATAAGAGAAGCAACCTGATTTTGGAAAACAAATACCGGGAATATCTAAGATACGCAATAATGTTTCCTAGCCTTGTTTCAAAATTATGTAAAACTATCAGAATTTTACATCCAAACTAGATATAAAAATGAACACAGCTTATGAAAATATACTGTTATATGTAAAAGAAAAAAGTATTTGGGGTATATATTTTCATACAACTGTTTATAAAACTACAGCAAAGTAATATTAATTAGGTATAAGAAAATGTGATATGAATGCCAATGAGACAACTCTCCATCAATGTCACAATTTGTAATAGTAAACCATTAAAGGTCAAAGTACGGTCTTAACCACAGAGCCTTGGCTCACACCGAATAACAAGCTATAAAGGGCCGCAAAAATGAACAGTATTCAAAATTAGAATATCGCTATTGTGTTAACCTTGCTTTCTGTGTCACTAAGTGGATAACAGTTATGTGTTAAAAGAGTTGTTATTGTCACTGAATTGGGAAGGAATTTGATGGTCGCAGATTTAAAAGCAATTATATATAATGTTATACTTGCTATACATTTTGTATTTGCAGGATGTTTTTTGATACCATATGTAATGATGTTAGTAGCAGCCGGTATTCCTTTGTTTTATATGGAATTGGCTTTGGGTCAATTCAATAGGACAGGAGCTATCACTTGCTGGGGAAATCTGTGTCCTCTTTTTAAAGGTAACATGCATGGGGGTTTATATATTACACATGTTACAGTTTATGGATATTTAACATGTTTAACTTAAAATACATAACATTGATCTTGTGTGTGTTGACTCTATTCGGGTCTCTGAGAAAGTTAGTGTCACTCTCACTAGAAGATTTGTCTGAATAGCCGTTTTGTCTTTGACTGTCTACACGTTTGCGCGTTTAATGCGGGTGTCGTGGTGCAGAATGTGTGTTAATTAACACTTGCCTACTAATGTGAATATGACCCAACTACACAATTCAAACAAATGACACCATGAAGGACACATCTAGTGCGGGATTGTTCCGCTATGTTGAAGACCCATTGACGGCTTTGGGCTGTTGTCTGCTCTTTGGTCGGGTTGTTGTCTCTTTAATACATTCGTCATTTCCAAACTCAATTTTATTTATTATAATATGGGAATCAATAAATTAAACTAAATCTATAACAGCGTTATAAATAAATATAACGGAGTACTTAGCCTTTTGATAAAAAAAAGAATGTACACAAATATGTTCAACGAATAAATGTTGTTAGAGTCGGATAGTTGATAATGTGATTTAAACACTTACTAGATACATCATGCTATTTTATGTACAAACATATAATTTTGAAATACTTTTAAATCATTTCTTAATTACTTAAACAACCATGAAATGAAGGCGTAATTATACTTACTACGTAAGTAATGTTCCGATGACCTAAAGTTAATCAATAAATCATGAAAGTTAAAGAGCCATTCGAGATAACCACATGCATGTCTTGACGAAAATAGCAATGATTGATATCTGCTTATCATCTTTAAACATTCCAGTTACACGTTCACCTCGCTTTAAACATTCCAGTTACACGTGTTTTGGGTAAACATGATAACATGATAGTGATCGAAATGCTTCGCAAAAAGCCAATCATTCGATATATTTAGTGTGTATGTTTATTTTGGCATTTTAATTTATTATCGTACTCTAATAATTAACTGTTTTATTATCAAATTGTTTGGCTGGAATCGGGTGGTCTATGTTTCAAAGGTGGTCATACGCTGGGTTTTTATGCTAACAATTTTTCACAATTATTTTATCAAAAATGTCCGTAATAGGGCGAAAGATTAGCTATCTCAAATCCTTTGAAAACAAGGATTGAGCAATTTCGTTCCGCCCTGGGTAGTTCAGTAATGCCTGTTGTTAACACTTTCATGTAATTTTACTGTAATTGACTGATTGCTTGGTTGTATTTAAAGCCACTTTCCTTACTTTTGGTTATTTCGTGGCGTTAAGTTTTTATTGGTAGAAGAGGCTGGAGTGCAAGGAGAGAGCCAGCGACTTTCGACAATCCTAGTCAATTAAGATGGGAGTCGAATGATAAAGACAACAGTAGTATACTGGTGTTCAAAAGTCATAAATCGAACCCAAGCTGCAACTTGCGGGATTTAAATTCACAACATGACAGGCTAGTAGAAGTAAAAACAACTTTGACCACTGGTCATCCGAGGGCAAACGAAATGAGGAATATATGTTAAGTCAGACGTTATAATTTCCTTTTTTTTCAATTGTTCTATTATAAAACTGGAAAAAAAATAGAAATCATTGATGGAAAGAAGCATCAAATACATTAACGCGGACACAAGGATTCAAAAGTATAAGTAAACTTCGACCTAGAATGGTTTACTTTTACAAATTGTGACTTGGATGGAAAGTTGTCTCATCGGCACTTATACCCCATCTTCTTATATCTATAGATATGAAATAATCAAAACGAAATCATGTCTTTAAGCACTTTAAGTACATTTAGACTTGGCAATAATTTAAACTCAAACCATTTGTTTGTTTAACGAATCTTTCAAGTTTCAAATTGATATTTTCATACGTATTTTTCATCCTGCAACACAATTGCATATTTAAAAAAAAAATCAACGTAAGCATCATCTGCTAGTCTCAGATATGCTGAATATTAATTTGATTTATTATCTATGCCGCTAACACGTTTATTCACAAATTTTAAACGAGCTATCTGGGTTATTTAAAAAAAAAAACTTTTCTCGTGTGAACTTGGTTTCCAGCTGACAGATATTAAAACGAAAAATTAGTAGTTTGATGAAATCAATGACACGAGAAATTTTGAAATTCTCCACACTTTCAGAAAATTTCTTGTTAAAAGCCAACGTCTTGATTAATTTTTGATACGTCAGTGCTTGTTAATGGGAAATTAGAAATCTGTTTGAGTAGTTTATAGCTATTTACTGTGCTAATTATATCGTTAGCAGTTCTTTTTTTCAGTGAATGATTTTACATAACTAATTTGTTTCCAACGTTTTTATATATAATTTTTTTTATACATAGATTCATATTGATTAGTTTCGTCGTTTATTTCAATAAAAACTTGACTGTCTTTATTTCATTCATAATATATATATATCAATAAGACGGATAAGCTTTAGTTCAATTTAGTAAAGACATTCGACACAGAAATAATACAAAAAAATGAAAAGTTTTCTATCTTAGGAATATGTGTACATGCAGCTGATGTCATTTACTCAACAACCTCCCCTCAAGTCCTAATCAGTTTTCGACAAATAAAGGCAACAGTAGTATACCGCTGTTCAAAAGTCATACATCGATACAGAAAAAAAAACCAATTAGCATTACAAACTAAAACTGAGGGAAACAACTGTAGAAGGAAAACAACGAAAAAAAGCAGAAAAAACTAGGATGCAAACAAAAAGAACAATACGACATACATAAACGCGACCTATTAAATAATAGTTGCCATATTAACGATATGCGTCCGAACACTGTAAAAGGCAACAATTTTTTTTAACAAAAAAACAGTGTGTAATAGTCAGACGAGAACCAGCTTAGGAGTGGAAGACGAACGAATTTTCTTAACTTTTGTTTAGAAGTGTCAGGAAGGGTTTTGACATATTGTTACCAAAAAAAGATGTACTTTAAATACAAAAGCACAGGACTAAGTTTTTTAAAACTTACTAGATGTTGATCAACGCTTTGTTACACATATAGATATAATCCAACTACATAAAACAAGCAAAGGACGCTATGAATGAAACATCTATTGCGGGAGTTTTCTCGTAGTGTTGAAGACCCATTGGTGGCTTTGTGTTGTTTCTTTGACACATTCCCCATTTCCATTCTCAATTTTATTTATTAAAATATGACACGTGTCGTGTACCTTGACATATTAAAAGCTAAATAAAGGCTTACAGAAATATTTGTGAAAATTATGTTAATCTTCACTACAATCAATAAAAATCCTATTGAAAACTTGACTCACTGAATATGGAATGATAATGTGGTATGGTTGCATCCAGGATCACGTTGTAGCGATGTGGGTGGACTGTAAAATACACTAATTCATTTAGATGACTTTAACTTCTTTAAAATTAAATTAAGTACAAAATGTATTATGTTGTCTTATTAAAATTGAACTGTATAGTTAAGCCAACGTGTGACCTTCAACAGTTAGCAAATTCATTACTGCATATACTAAGTTATAAAACGTTTCAAAATAACAAAACTTAAACAATTCAAAGGATCAATTAAAACTCCCTAATTTATCAACCAACTTTCAGACAGAATAAGCCTTATACTGATAGTGTTGGCCTATATAAGAGTCTGGATGTGGTTTACAGTATAGAAAATAAGGGCAAAATCTGCGGAATAAAGGGAAAAACAAATTAAAAAAAAAATAGGTAAAACTTAGTTTAAAAATTGGGGTGATCAAATAATGAGCAAAACATATGAAGAATCGAAAATAATGGACTAAAGAAAGGAGAAAAGAAGGACACCAAATCAAGTTTCTTCTATACATTTCGAATTCGGTTTGTATATTTAAATCTTACTTAATATTTTGTTTCTAGTGTAATTTACACATATTATTTTAAGTATCTGTCATTCGAAATTTAACCGGATACATGGGAAATAACTTATATTTTATTCTTTTTCAGGTATAGGTTGGGCTGTAGTTTTAATTGCATTTTATACAGACTTTTTCTACAATATCATCATAGCATGGGCCCTTCATTTCTTGTTTAGTTCTTTCACAAGTGAACTTCCATGGAGTTCTTGTGGACATGAATGGAATACCGAACATTGTTATGACGGTACATACCGTGGTTCGTTAAGTGACTCAAATTCAACCAATGGGACTACTTCATTTTCAATATTTGAACCAATAACCGTTACTGCCAGCAGTAATATAAGTGCAAATATAACGACGAATGTCACCCGAATATTCCGAACATCACCTGCGGAAGAATATTTCAAGTAAGTATGTGTGCTGCTTTTTTTAAAAACAATAGAAGATGTTTAAAAAAGACCATAAGATGTTTTAATCACTAGAACATAAATATTTCACATTTAAACTGTTAATTTATATTTTTTGAAAGTTAAACAAAAGCTGTAAAACAAGGTTTAATTCACCATTTTATACATAAGGAAATGCCTGTGCCAAGTTAGGAATGTGACAATTGTTTTCCAATCGTTAGAAGTTGCTATACTTTTGATTTTGCTATTTCATAAAGGACTTTCATTTTTGAATTCCCTTTGATTTTGGTATTTTTGGTATTTTTCTTGTTACGGTATCTCTCCAAGTATCAACATCATTTTTATGTTTATGATATGTATAAAAGAGGGGTGAACGATACCAGAGGGAAAGTCAAACTCATAAATCTGAAATAATCTGACAACGCCATTGCTAAAAATGAAAAAGACAAACAATAGTACACATGACACAACATATGCAACTAAAGAATAAGCAACACAAACCCCACCAAATACTAGAGGCGATCCCAGGTGCTCCGGAGGGTGCTATATAAGATGCTGCGTATGTGATACTTTCTTTGACGGTTGTATTCTTAGCTCCAATTAAGTTCGAGCACAGAACAAGCAAAAATTGGAATAGAAAATATTAGAATCTTTTGGCTTAAACAAGGTCAGACAGATACTGTATCATATAAGTGTAACAAATTACTGCTATGATCGATTCAGCTGTCAAAAGATATCAATAAAAATATAAATGCAATGAATCTGACCCCATTAGCTATAATGTCATATTAACATTAATGAAAATGTAGGATTTAAGATAAAGATTAAGTGTTTACATTGAGTTCAAAATCCGTTACGCTCTTGTACGATCAACAGATTTACTGATATAAATCAAGAACACATTATGTCATATCTTATTAAATGAGATGTTCAGATATAACATGCTGACGCAGATGGCCTTCTACTATTCAATCATATTTTGAACGTTATGGAATAACCGTTTCACAGATAATATCGGATATGTTCCTCACGTCGTAACTACAATCCCTTTCCCTTTCCATGAATGTGACCTACTGAATGAGACTATTTACCGGATTTGTTATAACATGAGCAACACAATGGGTGTCACATGTGGAGCAGGATCTGCTTACCCTCTTGGAGCACATAAGATCACCCCCAGTTTTTGGTGGGGTTCGTGTTGTTTTTCGTTAGTTTTATACGTTGTGTCATGTGTACTATTTTTTTCTGTTTGTCTTTTTCATTTTTAGCCATGGCGTTGTCAGTTTATTTTCGATTTATCAGTTTGACTGTCCCTCTGGAATCTTTCGTCCCTCATTTTTAAGACTGAGAAGAGTTTTCGTCATATGATTTTTGAATATTTATTTTCTTCAGCTTTTCAATCCCTTAAGTTGCCCAACATTGATCAAAGTTTGCTAATTTTTTATAAGTTTCATCTCAAAACACATAATAACAATTGAAAAATAAAACCCTTTCAAAGTATCCCTTTCCTACAATGCACAATTATATATTGTCAGAGTTTTAAAATACTTTCCCTCCATTCACAATGTAAACTATTTTGATCTCAAATCATTATGATCATCTAACTAAAGTAAGTATAGTGTCTCTATTTGGTCTCATTTCTCACTGTGTTCTGTTTTGTTTTTTTTTATTATTATAATTATCATGTAATTAATTTTTCGGCATTCAATATTAAAGTTGTACAAGTGCGATTTCAGAAATGTCGTTAAACAGTCGCCGCATGAGGTCACAATGAAAGACATTGCAAAAGATAAAATAAGGAATAAGAAATATTCTATGAGAAAATGACATTCAAATAAAAAAAAATGAAAATTAGTCGGAATTTCTTTCCATTTTGAACCATGCACAAGTATTTTTAATATTCATAGACTATTTTGATAATAAATATCTATATTTCAGTCGTGGTATGTTAAAACTACATAAAAGTACCGGGATTTTTGACGTCGGTGGAATAAACTGGGAGATCACTTTGTGTCTCCTTGGAGTATATGTGATCTGTTACTTCAGTATGTGGAAAGGAATTCACACATCGGGAAAGGTAACAACTGGTTTAATAGAATTGATATGTAATGTCAAATATATTCACATTACCACTTAATTCATTCTGAACTTAATAACAGAATATATATTGTAGAGAATGAACCAACTGACAACCGATACTTCATTCAGTGTCTACTTTCTGGTATCACGTTCGTTTCTGTTAAGAATATGCATAAACTTATCATATATACCAAAATTGAAGTGACTAAATGATTATTCATTTATGGCCATTTATGTATATTTTTAATGGTATAATTTTTTAGCAGTTTTAATCTCGTTATTTGATTGCCGTTCAACGTTCAATTTTTGTGGAGATTACACTTCGTGATCTCTACGGCATCTTTTTTTCAAATCGGTCAAAAATGAAATTACTTTATGTTAAGAATGCAACAAAAGAGAACATCACATACAAGTAAATAATTTTATGAAATAATACAATGACAAGTAGTATTATACCAAAATTTGAGATATACACTATGCAGTAGTGATCGATTTTTTGGAAACACCAAATATAGAATCCTGCAAAAGTGAAACATATTATTTTGAGCTATAATGATATGTATGGCTTTATTCACTATCAATGCGGGTAGCTAATTCGAAGTATTTGGATTGATGATTTAAAATAATAAAGAGTGATATAATTTTAGTCAGTTGCATTTATGAAACTGATTTAAGGAAAGTGCATTTTTGTATACAACTTACTCCCTGTCAGTTCAAGGGATAATGCTAGTAAATGACGATATATTGAATCAAATCTTCAGCCAAATACCGATCCTCAAGGCAAATTTTAAAATGGGCAGTACATAATAGTTATCAGGTACCAGCATTATAATTTAATACACCAGACGCGCGTTTCGTCTACATAAGACTCATCAGTGACGCTCAAATAAAAAAAGTTACAAAGCCAAACAAGTACAAATTTTAAAAGCATTGAGAACCCAAAATTCCAAAATGTAGTGCCAAATACGGCTAAGGTAATTTATGCCTGGGATAAGAAAATTGTTAGTTTTTCAAAAAATTCAAAGTTTTGTAAACAGGATATTTGACCATATAATTGATGTAAAACCGACAGAATTAAAAGCTACCAATCAGCGGGAAAATGAAAAACAACCGACACAATCAGGGTCTTTATGTATATGTTGTCCAAATTTCCCGCCTTTCATCCCGGTGGACGTACCTTACAAAATCCGTCCTTTATTTAATACCGTTGATTTTATCTCTTCGGTAAATGAGATAATTATCATTTGCCATTAGTAAAGCAATGATTGATTAATTAATCGATGTTGAATGTGCTTTTTGATATTATTTGAATTGCCAATATGAGTTAATTAAGCGCATTTCGAACAATAATGTAATATGATTCAACATGTCGAACAAAATTATGCTTAGTGCGTAAACATGCATATGATTCCAAAGTTGTTTGAAATAATCAACAACAATTACCAACACAGTAGAAGACTACAAATTTTAGAAAACAAATAGTTCAAAAAGATCGAAATACATTTGGTCTATTGATAGTATTATCCCATGTAAAATATAGAGGGTGAGAAATTGTACAGAAAATAACATTATTCAAATAAATATTAATCGACGCGTTTCTTCTTTTTATGATTCAATGTGAAAATACTTCGTATTGGACTATTAATAACTTTATTCTTTTTATCGTATCTGCTAAGAAATTACGTCACACGTTGTAAATTAAGGCGACGGTTTATCCCCGATGTTCGAATCTCAAAGTAACAAAAAGAAACCGAGAGAATCGCATTAACTCCAAAAGGAGCCAAACATTTTGTGTTGATAGGAATAAGCATCTCCTGTTATGCGTAAATCACCCGTCATGCGAATTCACACTTCGGTTAAAAAATGTAGACAAAAGAAAGAATAGCAGATAATACGACTCTTTTGTATATAGAGATCTTAGATCGCGAAAAAATCGCTCTTTAGTGCATTGAGACACTGATACATCGTATCAGTAAACATATCAGAAATCAAAACTATCCAAAACACTTACCAATGTCAAAGGCTATCTAATTTATGAAGTCAAAATACCCCTTTAGTGCATGACATAAACAAAAATAGAAAAATAGAAAAACTACAGAAACCCGAAATCGTTTAGTCAGTGCTATTGTTTGGTCGGTTGAGTTTTATGCTATCAATTAATTACCATTGTCCTGCTTTCCATACCTGTCAATCTTGGTTCCATATATGGTCATTTTTATAAATTTCCTGTTACAAAACTTTAAATTTTTCGAAAAACTAAGGATTTTCTTATCCCAGGAATAGATTACCTTAGCCGTATTTGGCACAACCTTTTGGAATTTTTGGTCCTCAATGCTCTTCAACTTTGGACTACTTAGGCTTTAAAACTATTCATTTTGATCTGAGCGTCACTGATACGTCTTCTGTAGACGAAACGCGTGTCTGGCGTATTAAAATATAATCGTTGTACCTTTGATAATTATTCCAGTTACACATATCATATTCACGGACATCATACGGTTAATCCAAACTAGTACCAAATATTTCGCTTCAAGGTAGACGGTACAATTTAGGGCGGACGGTCTAGTTGAGGTCAGACTTGATTGTTAGTCATAAATGGACCACTTTTTATATAATTATGTTCATATTGTCATTGTATTACATTTAACACCATATCCTTTGTATGCAGCCTAAGAATAATGTTCTTTTTACTAATATTGATATTTTACAGGTTGTATGGTTTACAGCTTTGTTTCCGTATGTGGTATTATTTATTTTGATGATAAGAGGAATGACACTAGATGGCGCCTGGACAGGGATTTATTACTACCTCACCCCTAATACCACAAAACTTCAGGAATCACAAGTAAGCAGGTTAAACAGTTTTTCGCTTATAACAATAAAAGCATTCGTTAAATGCCCTCCTAACCAACATAATCACTCTATCGACAACAAGGAGAAGAATACCGTATTTACTGTGAAATATATATACTACATATTTTGGAAAATTAAAATCTCAAATCTACAGAACTCCGAAGAACATTCAAAAAGGAAAATGGCAAAATCAAAAGCTCAAACTTTTCAAATGAATAGTTAACAACTGTCATATTCCTGACTAAGCATTTTCACCATCTCTTTGGTGCCGGACTTGGTCTGAGCAGAATTATTAAGTACCGGTTCTTTTATTTATTCATTCTTTTGTTGCGGATAGAAAGTAAATTTTAACATTTTATGATTTTATTATAAAATTGTAACCTTTCTTCAGCAGTGTTATTTACCAATGAACTGTTTCTGCAAATATCATATCTATCTTCCCATACTCGTATTCGCAGTGTACTGCACGAAAAATATGGAAAATATACGAGACAGGGACAATTAAAATCTACATTCAACCCACATTATTGAGTTGTCTTAAAAAATAGCCATGTCTTTTTTCTAAATACTTTATTTTCAAGAGATCATTAATCAAAGTTGATAATATGTTCAGAATAACATCCCCGAATGTTTTTATTTTCTTTGGTATTTTTATATTTGTATTATAGGTATGGGTAGATGCTGCAACACAAGTGTTTTTCTCATTGGGTCCAGGATTTGGTGTTTTACTTGCATTTGCCAGTTATAATGAACTTCATAATAATGTTTATAGGTAATTGAATAATATGTAGTTTCATTTCGTTTATCTTATGTTTTATATTTTTACCAATGATTAAAATAAGGTAAAAATGAAAAACAAAATCCAAGGAAAGTTTAAATCGGAAAGTCCTTTATTGAACTGCAAAATCAAAAGCTCAAACACATCAAACGAAATTGAAAGCAAATGTCATATTCCTAGCATAGTACATGCATTTCCTTGTATAGAGAACTGTGGATTAAACCTGGTTTCAAAGCTAGCTAAACCTCCCACTTGTAAAAGACAGCAATGTCACTTTAGAAATAAAAATCCCCAAGCAAGACACATCTAAGTCATACTGTACTTTGTTACAATTATTTAGCGTCTCTACTGTTTGGCAAATGTTATAATAACCACAGATTAAAAAGTTGAGAAGTTACCATTGACACATGAATTAAGATAGGCACATATAATGGACAGATGGAATAAGATGAAAACATCTTAATGGATGAGATAAGATGGGAATATATAATAGACAGATAAATAAAATGAGAATATATAACGAACACACTAAATATATGACATCAACATCAACATCAAATTTTTCACTTTGACAATTTTGGAAAAAAGACAACTAAGACGCTCTAATGATAATCCAACAAAAAAGAAACGGAAAAAACTGCAATTCTTTACATTTTTAAAACAGCGCATTCTTTAGAAATTTTACAAACTTTACAGATTATACATTTTTATTCTTTGAAAATATTTTTTTAACAAAAGATTGAAATAGATGATAAGAACGTCTGTTTTCACAAGTTAAATAGCTTATGTGTCTAGACTGAAAATAGCGTTTGTTCAGTCTTAATAAGCTGTTATCATATCAATTCAACCCGAAAGAAAGCAACGAGTAATTTAAGGTAAAATATAACCGATCTGATAAGTTTTGAACATTAAAAGTCAACTTGATCATTTAAAGACGGATTCTTCTACCTAAGAAAAATTTTGTTAGGCAGTATTGTTCTGGTACAGCAGATAAGTTTTCCAGTACAAGTTATATATTTCTTGTAAATAAAGGGACAACATCAGCATTTTTTCATCACTTTTATAATTATTATTATTATCATTATAAAAGTGATGGAAAAATGCTGATGTTGTCCCTTGATTTAATCATCATTATTATTATTATTATTATTAGTATACCATCAAAAGTAAATTGATTTGCTTAAACTTCCCAACATTCACATATTTTGAATTCCTCAAATTATGAAATTAGTAATTTACGAATCAATGTTTTGTTTTATTCCCTTTATGCACTAATGTTTTTTTAAACAATATTACTTTAAAAAAGATATATAGGTTAATGCATTGTAAGTGATTTAAATCACCAATTCAAACAAAGTTCACCAATTATAGATTAAATACCCATATTCCCGGGAACTTAGAAAAACAGGGAAAACCAAAATGTTATCTTTAGAATCACATAGACTGAATGAATGTTAATTGTTAACGATTAATTTGTGAGCATTAATTCAACAGCAATAGTGATCACAATGATACAACTTTTAATACAGACAATATTTTTCATGTTAAAACATATAAAAGCTAGTTGTCCAATTGTTTTCTCTTTAAGGGTGATAATGGCTATTTAATTTCAAATTCTATTGTCATGAATTCTTTTTCATCTTAATGTTTTACTCTGGAAACTATAGTGCTCTCTCTGCGTCATTGGTCGCGGAAAATACAAATATTTATATTAGTTTAGATTGTTTTGATATATCATATACATATAAGTAATTGAAATCTATTAGATGGTAAGTGCCGTCTTGATAATAACTTTCATTTGCAGACTCGGGTCATCTTGACAAAATATTTATTTGTTTAAGTCTTTTCTTCGGCGTACAATCATATTATGCTAGCCTAATGATATATTAACTTTGAAAGATTGTTATACTTAAGAATATGCTATTTGGGAATTTTATATAATGATTAAAAGAGGGGCGAAAGAAACCAGATGGGAATTCAAACTCATAAATCGAAAATAAACTGACAACGCGGTGGCTAGATAAAGAAAAAGACAAACAGACAAACAATAGAACACATAACAAAACATAGAAAAATTAAGACTAAGCAACACGAAACCCACCAAAAACTCGGGTGCTCCAGAAGGGTAAGGATTAAGTTTTGAAGATACTACTGGTCATCTTGAGGATACGTAACTTTTATTAGTATTACCGATCGTCAGGATATAAATAGTAGCTTACCGATGTTCAAATCTTATCATATTACGACGATATAATACCAATCAAGGGAATTACGTCACATTTATGTTTCATTGTAATACTTTATTTTGATTGGTTATCAACAATCTCGCGTCATTCTGAAATTAAACTTTATATTAGAATTAAATGTATCATTCATGATGACACTAGCTTCCAGAATGATGTGCACATGTAAAACAAAAGAAAAAATATATAGAAATAGTGTTTTCAAGATCCTAGGAAAAAGGAAATTATAAGTATTGAATACTTCTTTAAGGAATTTTATAAGTTTGTAAAACATTGACCATGCGCACATTTTTCATTCAAAATTTACTTCGGTCAACGCATTTACATTCCAATAAATTTACAAAAATAAGCAATCAATTCTTAATAAGTTAAACACTAACACTGTGAGAAAATCACACGAATTCCGAAATGTTTTTATATTGCTACTAGTAATACACTATTTCAACTGTCCTTCTAGTATGGTACAATTTGTCATGATTACATATACATGATATACGTTACTTCAGGTTATATTTGTTTTCTTCGCGGTTAGTGTAATTTTTTTCTGCGCATGAGATATTATTTAAGTTTTCTACAAAACACTATGCTCCGTTTTATTTTACCAAATTTTCTTTTTGCGTCTCGGATTTATTTGTATGCAACGAGTTCTAAATTTAATTCTTATAACCTATCGTTTATTTCCTAGATTTAACATATAATCCTAAACTCACTACTAAAACTGACGTATTTATCCAATTATCAGACAAATATATTTCTAGGGTGTAACTCTAATTTCATAGTCAATTTTAAAAAGAAGCCCTACATAAGAGATGAAGCAATTTGTTCTAAATTAACGTGCAAGAGTTTACTGGTTGCAGCTATGTTATGATCATTGCTGGTTTAATCTTAAACGATCCAATCTATTAGTAAAGAATCGTTAGGATGTCTCGTGCTTCCGGAATTTGAATAAAATGACCCCAATTTGGTTTTGATAATGGTAATTGGTTGGAAATTGACTTCGTTAATTGGTACTTAGATCATTAATGTAATGGCATCAAACAAAAAGGTTCATATGAACTCTGAAAGATTTGCTTGTATCTAACCATTTACAGTTTAAGTAAAAGGATTCAAATGAGAAACATAGAACCAATAATACTAATTTTAGATGACTTTATTGCGATATTTTTTTTTCCTAACGTTTCACATACCAAACAGAGATATCGATGAGTTTAAGGTATATGTTTATCAAATTGAAATTATATTGTAAACAAACTGATCAAAGGTACCAGGATTTTAATTTTGACGACAAACAACCGTTACGTCTTCAAACTACTCATCAATGACGTGCAAACCAAAAATGTTAAAGTCCAAATCAATGTAAGAAGTTGAAGTACATAGAGAACGCAATATTGTGAAAGCCTCGCCAGAGTTCTTATCCCATTTTTGAAAGCGGACATTAACTTTAATATGAATAAAAAGATAAGTAGGATATTCTAAGTGTGAGAAAGAAACTTGAAGATGAAAAAGCATATCTAGATGACACTAGAGAGTTTTAAAAACTATGCAAGTTGCTGTACATTATGACAAGAATTTAATTTCTGCTTGTTTTAACCAACGAAGATTAATCGTATAAGAAGAATAAGAATCTTAATTATATGTTTGTCAATTTCAAATTTTTAAATGTTTTGAAATGAATATAAAAGCCTTTTGACAAACATTGTCACTCTAAAAATAAGTTTAGAGTATTCAGCTGTTTAATGAAATGATTCTTTACATGTGCGACGAAAGTACTTCAGGAAGCTAGCTTGAATGTTTTGGATTTTTTGTCAGATTTTCGGAATCCTCTGGTTTTATCCTTTTAATTGCCTTGAAAAAAATTGCACGGTAACCCCCATTTTTCTTTTTGTAAATCTTGTATATGTATAATGATAAGCCAACTGTAAAAGTCTTATAAAATTTTAAACTTTAAAAGTTTTTGAGAACCTAAACTCGTCAATGATAAAACTATGAAAAGTTAAGAGAGAATAGTTTCCCGCCAAAATTTCAATGGCTAATATTTAGAAAATAAGCACGGTGACCTATATATATATATATATATATCTTTTTTTTTGCTCTTTGTGTTCCGTTATTAACCCCCTATTAATATAAACTAGTGTTTTGAAAAGTTAATTACTTTGAAACTGAGAAACGAACTCCCTTAAAATTATATGTGATTTGTTTACAACCTTTATAAAAATTATACAATTGACTTGTCATATAGGAGCCTATTGTTCAGTGGTTGTCGTTTATTGATGTGACACATAGGTTTTTTCATTTCTCTTTTTTATATAGATATGACCGTTGATTTTCCTGTTTGAATTGATTTACAATAGCCATTGTTGGGGCCGTTATAGCTTGCTGTTCGGTGTGTGTACTTTGACCTATAATTGTTTACTTTGATACATTGTGACTTGTGACGAGCGTAATCAGCTCATGAAATGGTGTATAATTATTTTAATTTAGTCCAGTTTAATTTTTAAAAACAATATGCTTACCAGTATTTACATTGTAGTTGAATTTTTCTGGGTTTGGTATATTGTCACTTGCAGTGTAAAGTTATCATTATAAGTTGCATTCAGATTCTTTCCTTGTTATTATAGAACATTCAAATGTCAAAAATTTGTCAAAGACTGACAAAACAACACTTTAAAATCCACGATTAGTGTTAAGATGAAAACATTGGTTGGTGTGATTTAATTTGTGTTTATCTTTCTCACACACGCAATTTTTATTCAGTTACTACAAAACAATATAATGTGAAATGAATGTCTAGAACTTAGAAACAAGAAAACGTGCTTTAACAAATTTGTCTCCGAATATACAAATAATGCACGTATTGGTCAAAACATGGATATTGACACGGTCTGCAATTAACATATAAATCTGAGAATTTTTTTTTGATCTTTATTGGTATCAAGTAAGCTATTCTAACTTTAATTTTTTTTTCACACAACTGTTTGTTTTTCTTACAGAGATGCTTTGATCACAAGTGCAATTAATTGTTTGACTAGTTTTTTCTCGGGATTTGTCATCTTCATGATATTAGGATACATGGCTGAAAAAGCAGGCGTCCATATTTCTAGTGTTGCCCAAGAAGGTAGGTTTTATTAAATTGTCATTTCTAAGTGACAAAATTGAGAATGGAAATGGGGAATGTGTCAAAGAGACAACAACCCGACCATAGAACAGACAACAGCAGAAGGTCACCAACAGGTCTTGAATGCAGCGAGAAATTCCCGTAACCGGAGGCGTCCTTCAGCTGGCCCCTTAACAAATATATATACTAGTTCAGTGATAATGAACTATGTACTAAACTCCTAATTGTATACAAGAAACTTAAATTAAAAATAATACAAGACTAACACAGACCAGAGGCTCCTGACCTGGGACAGGTGCAAACATGCGGCGGGATGAGATCTCAACCCTTACTGATCCTAATGCATTTTCTTTAATTTTACTCAAACTATACCCATTAGCATCAGTTACAGTATTGTTCGGGCTTGAGGTCGTTAATATTAGAACTATATGTAAGATGTTTGTGTAACGTGTTGATATAGGTATAGGAAGATGTGGTATGGGTGCCAATGAACAACTCTCCATCCAAATAACAATTTATAAACGTAAACCATTATAGGTCAAGGTACGGCCTTCAACATGGAGCCTTGGCTCATACCGAACAACAAGCTATAAAGGGCCCCAAAGTTACAAGTGTAATATAAAAAAGAAGATGTGGTATGATTGCCAATGAGACAACTATCCACAAAAGACCAAAATGACACAGACATTAACAACTATAGGTCACCGTACGGCCTTCAACAATGAGCAAAGCCCATACCGCATAGTCAGCTTTATAAGGCCCCGATAAGATAATGTAAAACCATTCAAACGTGATATGGTTATGTAACTGATATGCACATGTTTTGTTTTGCAAATATATGTTAATTGACATTTCTTATCTCATTATACGAGAAACCTTCCGTTTATTGCAATATTCTTCATAATCAAAAAGATACCATGTATACAACATCGGTACAATAAGCGATTGATAGATTTCTTAATTTCGATTATTCCTGTTAAAAGTCAATAAATCATTTTGCCAAAAGCTCCTGTATTATCATTAACTTCTTAATTGCAATAAGTTTCAACGTCTAAAATTGTGTTGAATAATTGGTGTATAAAATATAAGAATCTCTAGAATTTATATCTATGATAAAATTATGTTCATATACGTATATTGCGGCTTACAAAACGGTTCAAATAAAAATACAGTCTCAAAATATTAAGGTAAATATTTTTTCAATTTACAGTACTGGTATACTGTAGATTCATAATTATTTGTCGGATACCAAATTTCGTGGATTTTGTGGGTATAGGTAAACCATGAAATTTAATGTTAAACGAATGACAAATTTTCTATATTCAGTTCTCCGCAAAACCACGAAAATTAATATCCACGAACATACAAATTTACATTCATCCACGAAATTTGTACCCACGAAAATAAATTAAAAGTAAAATCACAAAAATACTGAATTCAGAGATCAATTCGGAAAGTCCATAATCACATGGCAAAATCAAACAACTGTGAATCCACAGTATATGTAATTCAGAATGTGAGGTCATCTTCGACAAATCTGTAACTAAACACACACTTTCACAAAATGATAGAGTGAAGGGTCAACTTATGATTAAAGTGTTGTTGGTTTTTATGTTGTTTAATTATTGTATTGCTGTGGGTTGGTATCTAATTTTATAATTTTATACACTTAACAACAGTAGAGCAATTAATTAGTAAGAAGAGGGGCAAGAATATCACTTGATGCCCCATTTATGGGCATTATGTTTTCTGATCTGTGGGTCCGTCTGTTCGTTCGTTGGTCGATTCATCCGTTCATCCGTCTGTTCGCCCGTCTGTCCCGGTTCAGGTTAAAGTTTTTGGTCGAGGTAGTTTTTGATGAAGTTGAAGTCCAATCAATTTGAAATTTAGTACACATGTTCCCTATGACATGATCTTTCTAATTGTAATGCCAAATAAGAGATTTAACACCATTTTCACGTTCAACTGAACATAAAAAATGATAGTGCGGATTGGTGACTCATTCTTGTTTTTTTATTAAAACTTTTTGATTCACTTGCATTTTAATACACCATGACACATTATAAGTCCTAGATGGACTGCTACTTGTATGTAAAAATAAGGAGATGATGTATGATTACTGATGAAACTAGAGGCTCTAAAGAGCCTGTGTCGCTCATCTTGGTATATGTGAATATTAAACAAGAGAAGCAGATAGATTCATGACAAAATTGTGTTTTGGTGATGGTGATGTGTTTGTACATCTTACTTTACTGAACATTCTTGCTGCTTACAATTATCTCTATCTATAATGAACTTGGCCCAGTAGTTTCAGTGGAAAATGTTAGTAAAAATTTACAAATTTTATGAAAATTGTTAAAAATTGACTATAAAGGACAATAACTCCTTAGGGGGTCAATTGACCATTTCAGTCATATTGACCTTTTTGTAAATCTTACTTTTCTGAACATTATTGCTGTTTACAGGTTATCTCTATCTGTAATATTTTTCAAGATAATAACCAAAACAGCAAAATTTCCTTAAACTTACCAATTTAGGGGCAGCAACCCAACAACGAGTTGTCCGATTCATCTGAAAATTTAAGGGTAGATAGATCTTGACCTGATGAACAAATTCACCCAGTCAGATTTGCTCTAAATGCTTTGGTTTTTGAGTTAAGCCAAAAACTGCATTTTACCCCTATGTTCTATTTTTAGCCATGGCGGCCATCTTGGTTGGTTGACCGGGTCACCGGACACATCTTTTAAACTAGATACCCCAATGATGATTGTGGCCAAGTTTGGATTAATTTGGCCCAGTAGTTTCAGAGGAGAAGATTTTTGTAAAAGATTACTAAGATTTACGAAAAATGGTTAAAAATTGACTATAAAGGGCAATAACTCCTAAAGGGGTCAACTGACCATTTTGGTAATGTTGACTTATTTGTAAATCTTACTTTGCTGAACATTATTGCTGTTTACAGTTTATCTCTATCTATAATAATATTCAAGATAATAACCATATAACGGCAAAATTTCCTTAAAATTGCCAATTCAGGGGCAGCAACCCAACAACCGGTTGTCCGATTCGTCTGAATTTCAGGGCAGATAGATCTTTACTTAATAAACAATTTAACATGTCAGATTTGCTCTAAATGCTTCAGTTTCAGAGTTATAAGCCAAAAACTGCATTTTACCCCTATGTTCTATTTTTAGCCATGGCGGCCATCTTGGTTGGTTGGCCGAGTAACCGAACACATTTTTTAAACTAGATACCCCAATGATGATTGTGACCAAGTTTGGTTAAATTTGGCTCAGTAGTTTCATAGGAGAAGATTTTTGTAAAAGTTAACAACGACGGACGACGGACGACGCCGGACGACGACGGACGCCGGACGCCAAGTGATGAGAAAAGCTCACTTGGCCCTTCGGGCCAGGTGAGCTAAAAACTAGAAAACTATCCAACAAAGTTCAAAGAAAGAGGGTATATGCCAATAAAGGCATCCGTACGGCTTTAACAATGAGAAACCCCATACCGTATAGTGGGCCGTAAAAGGCCACGACATGAAAAATATGAAACAATTCATTTGAGAAAACTAACAACAACTAACAACAACTTAACTACAGACTCCTGCCTTGGTACAGGCCCATACAGAATGTGGCGTGTTTAAGCATGTTTATAAACACTTAACAATTCCCTTAACCTAGAACAGCAGTGTAACAGTACAACATAAGAACAAACTTTAAAAATCAGTTAAAAAAGCGTAACTTATCAGATTAATACAAAGAAGAAAAACATTGAACATAAACAAAGAACGAACCTCAACCTGACAAGAGTCCATTCTTAATTGGATTATGTGATGATAATTTGCTGACTTATTTGTATTGTAGGTCCGGGACTAGTATTTATAGTCTACCCGGAAGGTATTGCAACATTACCCGGTGCACCATTTTGGGCCGTCATATTTTTCTTGATGCTTCTCACTCTTGGGCTTGATAGTTCCGTAAGTTAATCTATTGATAAGAATATTTAACAGCAACCGTTCAAAGAACACATGTTAATTCATACTTGGATTTCAACTCATTATTTTCTTGAAGCGCGCATGGTGAATTGTCTGTACCCTTCCATGTACGTCAATTTGTCTCATTTTAACACTGATGACGATTTCTGCACCTGCTTTACATATTCCAGCAAAACAGTTTAAATCAAAGTTTAAAAAAGTTATTATTTGCTTGAAAAATAGTCGTTGATGTGAAAACGATTTAATCATAGAATTGAACAGTAAAAATTAATGAAAAATTATACCGAGACAAAAAATTTACAATTGAAATTAGAATATACTTCTTCGAGTGTGCAGTCTCTGTCTATGTAAGAGACTCTTAAACCAATCAGAATATCCAATTTCTATTATTCTTATAATGCATGTCTTTCCGCTGAAAATAGAAAACAGGAACTTTTATCTGGTTTAATATTCTTTGTAGTTTGGAGGTTCAGAAGCAATCATTACAGCCTTATCGGATGAATTTCCTATATTGCGGAAACACAGAGAGTTGTTCGTCTTCTGTTTATTTGCTCTTTACTTTATAGTTGGCCTGGCGTTTTGTACAGAGGTAAGTATGACAAATCAGCAACCATTTTGTGTGTGAAGTCTCATGTTAATGTTCGTAATCCGGGAGTGCAATATCAAATGCAATTGGACACAACAATGTTAAAAAACAGGAAGTTGAATGACGGCAAAATAGCCTCTTAAATAAAGTGCATGACAATCAATTCCTTACTAGTAGTTCCAAAATCAAATCTTGAGTTTGTATTTTGAGGCAACATTGCATTGTGGGTTTAAAATATCCTTTTGATGAGTCTTACAACGTAGCAGTTAAGTCCCACACAATAGAAATTTTACCTCAATCTTGACTATTTGACGCAAAAACAGTTAGTAAAAATGTACAATCGTCGCCTGAAAACAAAAGTGCACCATGTCGCACCATGTCTTCTAATGCTCGAGTTCATATTCAAAACAGAATTTGAGATGCGAAAATAGTAATAATTCTTCGTAATAATGGTCGTGTTTCGCAGAAATTTTAAAGGAAATCTATTTCTATTTCGCCAGATATGATATTTAAAGTTTATGTATCCACTGGTTAAGAATATATTCTTGGGCTCTGTGTTGATAGTCAAATGTTTTCGAGTTAGCCTATCGTATGACGACTAAAAAGATGATTTTTTTTTTATTTTAACGACCTAGTCCAATTCTGTTGAATGAAGATAAAATTGAGTAGGATTACACAAACTTCTTTTTTCAATTTTCAATTTATTTACTTATTTCCTTATTCACAAACACACAAATTTCTAGATGTCTTCTAATGCTCGAGCTCATATTCAAAACAGAATTTGAGATGCGAAAATAGTAATAATTCTTCGTAATAATGGTCGTGTTTCGCAGAAATTTTAAAGGAAATCTATTTCTATTTCGCCATATAAGAACTCAACAATGGTTTTTGATGGACTTCAATCTTTCATTTTTCGTGCTTTGATTTGTCGTCTCTCCTTTAAATAAGTAAAAATAACAAAGATACCCACTCAAAGGAAAATTGAAATCGGACAGTTTTATATGAAATATTGCATAATCAAAAGCCAAAACACATCAAACGAATGGGTAAAGACCGTCTTAACCCCGACTTTGTACAGTTATTTTGACTTTTTATGTTGGCAAAAAAGTGTTATTTTTTGGGTTGTATCGCTCTTTTGGTATAGCCTTACTTTATATGAAAATTTAGAGTGCATAGTTGCATTCTATTTTGATTTACTTGGATATATCAAGCCTTATCGCTAATTTGCTAATATGTGTCCAGTAATATGTTACCAAGTTTATGTTTAGACACATTTCTTTACAGGGTGGAGTCCTTGTTGTGAACTTAATGGATAATTTTGCTGCCGGATATTCTATATTGTTTGCAGTTTTCTTTGAAACTATGATTGTTTCTTGGGTCTATGGTAAGTTATGAATCATAGTTCATATTTATACATGCTGCTCATTTGAATGGTATTTCAAACAGTTAAATGCGTTTGCTTCATTTATAAATCTTATTTCTGTTCTTTTTCAGTATTATTGTATGCTTTTTTTTTTATATCAAATACTAAGGATTTTCTACCTCAGGCATAGATTACCTTAGCTGTATTTGGCAAAACGTTTTGGAATTTTTTGTCCTCAATGCTCTTCATCTTCGTACTTTATTTTGCCTTTTAACATTTTTTGATTCGAGCGTCACTGATGAGCCTTTTGTAGACGAAACGCGCGTCTGATAGAAACATAAAATTTTAATCCTGGTATCTATCATGATTTTATTTAATTAAATATCAGCCGATAATGAAATCCTACATTTTAGAAAAAGTCGCTGTATTAAGTACAATTAGGTGAAGCTTATTATTGCGTTCCATGTCTTCTTACTCATATGCACCTGAGGCCTTTCCTGTGTTTGAAATGTTTGAATTGTATAAAAGGTCATAAACCATGGTATTCAACGTTTTAATTAACAAACACGAATTAAGCCATATCAATATGTTGACGACAATATTGACAATATTGGATGACGTCATTTATTTTCCAAATCAATTAGATAATGTTGAACGGTTTCAATTTAGTACAAACAATAGCCTTTGGTCACCACTCCAATGTTGTTAGACTTTGATATTAACGTTAAAGAAATGTTTTTCTAATTATATCAATGTAATATTGGAGTTTCGTGACGACATATACATTTGATTTCTTGTTTAGTTAACAATACAGATAGTGTCCTATATAAGTACTGTTTCCCCGAAGAAAAACATTTCATATACCTCGCCGTAAACATATTGCATAACACAGGAATAGGTTCTTGTGATGTCAGTCATATTAAAGGTTGTAACAAGCCAAACGTTTTGATTGGCTTTATTATCAAATAAAGAAATTCTTAAATTGTACTTTGGTAGCATTCCCTTTTGAAATAAAATTTTAAGTACAAAATAGAAAATGAAGCAGTCGTCCCTTTGCGGTATTCAATAAATGAAACAAAAGTTAATCTGTTCTTCCATTTTGCTCTGGATACTGTTGTCTGATCTTGAAGATGTTTTTTGTCTCATCACATGCATACCCTAAACATTGATTGGACTGACAACGGAATGTAGGATCCTTATACCTTACATTCTGGATTGATGTAAAAATAGTCTGCTTATACCTGCAAGTCAATACATTTTCATCGGTATACCATATTAAGTTATATTAACAAACTTCAATCCTGGAAATTTTGAAACAATGCAGTGAAAACATAGAAATGATTGTCAACAAACACTGATGAACGTTGACCACAGTGTCAGAAGAAAAGTTCTTTTTAAATAGTTCCGCGTCATAGAAATATTGTGGTTATAGTCAAGAGATCACCCGACATCTGAAGTAGATATTTCATCCTAAAATTAAGAAAATAACACAAATAATTTGGCTGAGCTTAGCAAAATATTTATTCGCATTATAGCCTTCTTTTCATTGATCAAAAAATGAATGAAAGATGAATTCGTGGGTTTTAAATGTCAAACATATACGAGTAATGCCTATACTGTACAAGGCATTTCTGTAAAAATTCGAATATTCAATATTGTGTTGATTCCAGGAGTTGGCCGATTTTCTGGTGACATTGAAACCATGATTGGACATGGACCTGGACCTTACTGGAGAATCTGTTGGATGGTGGTTGCACCAGTTTTCCTCCTGGTAAGTGATTGCATAGCAATAAAACATTTATTTTCGTAGGAATATATACCATGCGAAAAATATACATTATTCAGGCAGCGTAATAGGGGATGAGGTTGCCTGCACATTATCTGCATATCTCGGTCATGACGGTCTTACAATTTTGGTCTTGGTACCATATAAAGTTTTCAAAATTACTTACCACTTTTTGATAGATGTATGTTTAGACGTTTATTTTTGTGTTTTGAGTTTGTGATTGATTTTATTTATTGTATCGTGTGAAATTTTTAGATACACGTTTTGCATTTGCGTTTGGTTTATAATTCGCAATGCTTTATGATTATCATGATGAGTAAATAAAGGCAATATTACCGTACCGCTGTTCAACAATCATAAATCGGTTTTAATAAAACAAATCCGGGTCACAAATCAAAACTGAAAGAAACAGATCAACTATAAGAGGGAGAAAAACGGAACAAAAACACTGTTCTCCTGTAAAACCAAACGCCAACATCCATAGAAATGGACTGCTAGTATGTGATAACAGCTTCCATATGAAATTAATGAACCTGGATCTTACGATATAATTAATGAAAAACGATATTAAAGTAAGTATTGAGACGGATGATAGCATTCACAAAAACACGTAAAATGTAAGTTTATTTGTTTAATTTTAAAAATTTCTGTCAGTAATTTATATTTTTTTCCTGAAACAGGTGATCATGTTGTATGGTGTAATATCATTCCAACCAATCACATATGCTGATTATGTCTATCCCGATGGAGCAAATATCATTGGTTGGTTTGTGGCTGGTTCCTCCGTCATATGCATTCCATTGTTTGCCCTTATAGGATTTTGTCAAGCAAGCGGGTCACCAGTAGAGGTAACTATGACAATTTGGTTTTTTCAAACGTCGGGAATTTTCACAGTAGTTTACGTTCATATAATTGGCAGTCCCCAATTTGAGGATATAAAGAATACACATCAAGTATCAGCAAATGTAAAAATCCTGTAAAAACACACTGTTTGCTTGTTATGATCACATTGTCACAATAACGACCCTTAATTTCTCTTGAAATGCATAAGTTGATTTTTCCCTTTAATTTTTAACAACATTTTGAATGAGTAATAAAATATTATAGTCAGATGGATAACGTTAAAAATATACTTTAAGAAAAAAAGATGGCAACATCAATATCAACATATTTGGAAATCCAATCTCCAACATTTTTTTTATATTCGATCAATAAAAAAAAACTGAAATGAACTGTGAGAAACAATATCCTCTTCAAAAAAATGTCTTCTTTGGAGGAGCATATTTTAGTTTCTACAGATTTCTAATTAAGGAATGACTGTAATATTTTTTCTGTCTATTCAAAATAACATAAAAAATTTGGTGCACACTGAATAACGCGCATAGCGGGTTATTTAACAGTGTGCACCACATTTTTTATGTTATTTTGAATAGACAGAAAAAATATTACAGTCATTTATTATGATTTAATTCTAAATCCATTTTAAACCGTAGAAAACCATGAAAAAACGTTGATGACGTCACGGTCACATGACTTAATTATGTCTATGGGCTCATAACAAAATAACGTCAGCCAATCAGAAGACGTGTTACATCCAAAATTAAATTATAAGAAAATACATGTAACAATAAAACACAGGTTAGACTAAACATGGAGGTGTTTAGTAATACATATTTAAAAGTATTTCATTTTCCAGATTTCATAGTCTTGAAACTTTACTTAAAGGTTTAGTGAAAACAATAAGCTTTAAAAATACTATTTTAATGAACGATGAATAGAAGGAACATGTGTATAGTATTAACTTTATATGAAAAAAAATCTTCAAATCTATTTTTTTTACCCAAAACACACAAACAATGAAATTTTTGAAAGGAATTGGTAACGGGCCATGAAGCAGTATCTTTACGATTTTCATTTACCTTGATGCATTCATATAACTTTACTTTACAGAGGATACGTTATTTACTTAAACCAACAAAAGACAGAGACAATTATATTAAAGCAACATACAATGACGTCAGAATGAATGGCGGGGCAGACGTTGGAGGCGAAAGTGTATAACTAGTCATAAGATAATCATCACGTGACTGCCAATTTACATATTCATGAAATCAGTGAGGAAATCTGCATTTGATAGATTGGCCAAATCATGTAATTCTGTTTGATATGAATGAGCTCAGAGTTTACTTACTGGTAGTATTTGGTCATTCATGGAAGATGAGACAGTACGATTTTTGTAAAAAACGAGAATTAAATGTTTGCATCAAATTATATGTGTGGTAGTTTTGTCAAGCTAAAGATTTTGGCATATATAATGTTCTATGGGTATTCCAAGAAACACAGTTTGTATCTGAAGTTCTCAAATGATATATTCTTCATTATTCGGATTCAATACGACTGAATAGTTCTTGGTAGCATTTGTTATTTGTGTTTGTACTTTTTTTTAGGTTTGATATATCTGCCATAACTTGTTATATATATCTTTCGTATAAGGCATGTATAATTAATAAGGTTTGTATTATAGTAAAGAATCATTATATCACATTCAGTCTTCTGAAAAAAAAGATAGATTAAAGCAATAGCATAATTGCATTGACAAAACTGTTAATTTCTTGGTTAATGTATTTAGATCAAATCAAATTTAAAGACGTATTTCAATTCAATTAAAAAAGAAAACAAATGTTTTTTACATGTGGTGTACAGAAATTGACTGCACAAGTAAATTGTGTTGATGCAGAAAACTTTGCTGAGCAAATAAATGTATCACAAGAAATTCAAATGTATTCGAACAACTTTTACACAATTTCAATCTTAATTTTGATATGTTAAAAAACTAGGCGACTATGTTAATTTATACCACTTACTGTATATATGATCAGATTTTAATTAAACTTTAATGTGCAATAATTACAATTATAATTAATGTATAATGATCTTGTAACATATTGATGTTTTATTATTCAGATTGTGTTTTGTTAAAAAAAAGTAATGTTGTGAATTGTTCATACGTGTAATTGGCAATACTATTATAGTGAAATTTGTATTGGATTTTGTATACATCAACTTACACATGTACAGTTCTATTTAACATGTTATTAAGCATGGCATAAAGATTTAACTCTCAAATCTATATTCACAATAGCAATAAGACATTATCATTTCTGTATTCCTTTTGGTGTATATTTGTTGAAGAGTATAACTTACAGGTTTTAACATTGTATGAAATTTCTTCTCTTAGCTAACTCAAAAGAATAACGGGTGTACTTATTTTATGACAGGAAGGTTTCAATGTATATACTTTCTCAGTTGTGAATCTGGTTGTTTTCACAAAAAGTCATTCATGTATCTCTTTTTTATGTATAAAATTTATTGTTTTTTTTATTATTATTATTATTATAACGTTTTTATCTTATCATTTTTTATATATATTTACTTACTGTCGGTTCACAAATATTTTTCATCAAATCTCGAAAAGGTGTTTGACGTTTTTTGGGTATATTTTTGTCTTTTCAATCCATCTTATACTCGTCTTTAAACAGTAACCCTGTTCTACAGAAAACCAAGGAAAATTCATTCATAAGATGCATTAGTGAAGTACGGGTTAAGAACAATTTACTCCTATGTGATTTTTTTGTTAATTCAATTTTATTTGTATTCTCTGGGATGTCTATGAACATAAATTCTCATTATTCCTCCTTCCCATACATGCTACAAGAAAAGTAACTATGCTAGCCTATGTAAGCAGACAATGAGCAATGAATAACTTTTATTGATATGTTTTAGAGTTACGTGGATATTGTAGTCTTTTAACTTTAATTTCATTAAATATACGCAGAGGCCTTTACCACGAATATTTCTATCTATTTTTTCATCCAATTAGTATTTTCCATTATTTCGAATTTAGTTAATGATGAAAATGATTATGGACTTATGTTAAACGCCCCGTTTTAAATATCACAAATATATTTCAACATGTAAGGACAACGTATACATAATTCGGATATATTTCAAATTTCATAGAATTTTTGTCCAACTTGTGTTCTTGTCAATTAAGATTGGATGAGAAAAAAAATTGTGATTTTGCATTGTGTGACACTTATTTTGACGTGATCAACACTTCATGTATCGAGACAATTTAAGAAAAAGGAAGAATCTGGTGACCTCCTGATATTTTCATATCAAATAAAACCTTAAAAGTTTGTTATACGCAATTTAATGAATTAGTAATATATAAATGAAACAAAACACTTTGTCACCCCTTTTTATATACATTCTTTACATTTATACATATATTTGCTTTTTGGTCGGGATGTTGTCTCTTTGACATATTCCATTCTCAATTTTATGAAACCAACCAGGAGACCATTATTTAATGAGAAAATGACTAAATATACTATATCGTATTATAAATTGTACCATGGTGTGGGTTTTGATAAAAAAAAAAGAGTACTCTTCCAATTATATTCCATCCACTTCCATCTGTCTGACTGCATCAAGCATTTCATTCATGATTTGCAAATAACCTTTTCTACCTTTTCTATGGTTTTTTTTCCATAGCCCCAAAAAGTCACAAGGACACGTAAATGTAATGTTGATTAATTAATTTTTCGTGGGAACAAATTTTCGTGGATTAAGAAAAAACTTACAGGTTTAATCCACCATTTTCTACATTTGAAAATGCCTGTACCAAGTCAGGAATATGACAGTTCTTGTCCATTCGTTTTTGATGCGTTTTGTTATTTGATTTTGCCATGTGATTATGGACTTTCCAAATTGATTTTCCTCTAAGTTCAGTATTTTTGTGATTTTACTATTTACACTTTTGAGGATATTTAATTTCGAGGTTTTTCTCAAGCCTGCATGCAATTTGTAATTAAGCATTTAAATTCGTGGTTCACCTATATGCACTAAATCCACGAAAAATAATGAATCCACATTTCTTTTAAAGATGAACACCAATCCGCCATATGTTCCAGACGAACAATGATCTACAGAGAAGTGCCTTAATCGGTCTCTCTAGCAATATGAACAGTATTGTATAATGTTTATGTTGTGAAATGTTGTTGTTAATGTTGTATAGTATACATTTGTATATTGTATAATAAAATTGATAAATGTAATGAATAGTGTTTAATTATTTGATATTTCTATCAACTTAGTAACCTGATAGCCTTTAACAAACATGTTTTATTAATGATTTTAATCGTTTGTGCTTTTGATTTTGCCATTTGATTACGGACTTTTTGTTTTTAATTTTTCTCAGAGTTCAGCATTTTTGTGATTTTTACATAATAGTTTTGTGGGACCAATGACCAATATAAGTTGTACGTATCGTAATTCTTAATATTGGCAAATTAAAACTATTAACCAGAACAGCTGTAAAATCTTAAAGTTATGCAAAGATAAAAAAAAAAAAAAAGCTCAAATTTTCAACAGCATTTTGTTAAGAATTCACAGTCGACAATACTTTAATGCAATTATCCAATCACATATATGTATATGTTTGGAGTTATCCAATATAATATGTGTAAGTTGTATCCAACTCAAACAGTTTAATGTCAGAACTCTTTTGTCGAAATGTTTGCCTTTGCACTACTTAATGAGCTTTATGGATGACGACTGCTATATAATGCTATCGGGGCTCAAAGGGCTACTTTTTCGTGATTTAAGCAGAAAGATGCTCATATTCATCATATATCGCCATTACTTCTTTTTTGGAGGACTAAGAGGGAGGGCGTGTTGCTAAGTCTAGAGTTTTCTATGGTGCGTTTTTGAAGGCTGTTTGTCTTTTTGTTGTTTTTCTTTTTTTTTGGTACATGTAATTGTCAGATTGTTTTCGTTTTATGTGTTTGAATATCCCTATGTGACCGTTCGCCTCTCTTTTGTGTCAATTTGAAAAGAAATGTTAAGAATACATATGAAACAGATTTTTGTATTTACTTCACCGAGTAAGAACGAACCTCATTAAAGATTCCAGGTTGCCAATTTAGTATGCCACACACAACTTTCATCATCGAGTGACGCTCGAATCAAAATAGCAAGAAACACAACTTACATAAAGTAATCCTGTGGATTTATTTGTTATCGTAAAAAACAATTTTCGTGGTCTTATGAAAGATTATATTTCGTGGATATTTAATTTCGTGGTTTTGTCAAAGTTTGTATATGATCATATAGAAATTGGTTGGTCATTTGATTTCGTGGTTTTGTCAAAGTTTGTATATGATCATATAGAAATTGGTTGGTCATTTGAATTCGTAGTCATCTTCCACGCACAAAAATTGGGATCCAACGAATAATAATGAATCCACAGTAACTTGTAGAGCATCGAAAGTCAAACATTTCCAAAACATTGATCCAAATACGACTACTGCCAACTTGGACCAGGGTAGAAAAACCTAAGTGTCTCGAATAATTCAACAACATTTTGAAAACAGTAAATTTATGGAAAAAAACAGTGCAAATGATATGTCATGACAATACAGAAGTGTGGACCACTGGAATGATAGCCTCGAGGACCAAACGTCTACCAACAGTGACACCTATCAAGTTGTGGTTAATAAATATCAAAGATACCATGCTTACAGTTTGATATAGCAGATTCATGTTTCTTCTACATCTAAGAAGATGAAGTCAAAGAAGTTGAAGAGCTGTGGAAACCACAAATACCAAAAAAGATGTACCAAATACAGTTGATTATTTTTAATTGACTAACGTTGTAATTACTGGACACATACTGCGAGTTCACTCAGCAATTGTTCACTTAAATCTTATTACCCCTTACTGTTCATCTTCACCAATAAACCAATCGTATAACCAATAAAGGCCACTGTAGTATACCACTGTTCAAAACTTAAAACATTTTCAACTTTACCAATAAACATTAAAATAAAATCAAGGTAAAATTACCCTTGTAAGACATACATTGCTGTTTTTTACCAAAGGAGTGTAGAGATTGTGTTGTGTCATGAATGGATACAGAATAACCTATGTTGTCATTGTTAACCTTATAAAGACTCTAGAGAGCAACACAATGAATCCATAACTTTTATGGATTTAAAAATGATAAAGAAACAATGAAAATGAGGTCAAAGTCAAATGAAACCAAGCAACGAATTTCGTAAAATGTTTGTAAAACCATAGTTATGTGACCACTTTCTTATAGAAACAAAATATGAACCTTATGTTTATCAATGCACCATGTAAGAGGGGCGAAAGATACCATATGGACATTCAAACTCATATATTTGCAAATTAGGTATAGGTCAAGTGAATCCGGAAAAACAGGTTAAGAGGCAGTTATAATGATATTATAAAACCAAGTTTAATTCAAAATTTTCTACATAAGGAAATGCCTGTACAAAGTCGGGGTTATTTTCCAGTCGTTTCTTGTGTTCGAACTTTCGATTTTGTCATTTGATAAGGGACTTTACGATTTGAATATTCCTTGCTGTTGGAAATTTCTATTTCCTTTTTAGCTAACCGGGGCCGGAAGGGTCACGTTTAAGCTTATGCCATCACTTGGCGTCCGTCGTCGTCGTCATCGTCGTCTGTCGTAAACTATTTCAAAAATCTTCTCTCTGAAACTACTATGCCAAATATCTTCAAACTTTAAATAGTTGTTCCTTATGGTATATATTTTATAAATTGTATCCGAAGTTTTGATCCATCGACAAACATGGCCAACATGGCTAGAAATAGAAAATAGGGGTCAAATGCAGTTTTTGGCTCATATCTCAGAAACTAAAGCATCTAGAGCAAATCAGACATGGGTAAAAATGTTCAAAAGGTCAAGATCTATCGGGCCCGAAATTTGCCAATAAACCGAACAACCCATTGTTGGGTTGCTGCCACTTAATTGGTTATTTTAAGGAACTTTTGCGGTTTTTGGGTTATTATCTTGAATTTTATCGAAGATAGAGATAAACTATAAACAGCAAAAATGTTCAGCAAAGTAAGGTCATAAAAAGGTTTATATGACCATAATTGTCAATTGACCCCTTAAGGAATTATTGTTCTTTAAGGACAACAAATAAAGGTCTCGATGGCGTTAACTTAGGCAATATCCTTCATCATAAATTAGGTCAGTCGAAAATACCTCCTTATTTGAAAGATCAGTCTGTACCAATAATTTCTTATACCTATAATTAACCAATTACAACTAAGATTTTCAATTACAAATACGTTTAGCAGGATCTCAACATTGACGACTTCAAGTCTAAAACTCCTGATTGAACCTGTGGTAGTTCCCAATTCACATATAATCCGACTGGCCACGTTATCACCGGAGACCTCAACATTGTCAATAACACTTCCCTGCGAAATTTGTTATCCAAAGGTCCGAAATATTGTGAGCTTAAATCCATAAACTGGAAATACAACTTCAAAAAACTGATGGATTCAGTTGAGGAATATGCCTGGCAATGGGCTAAACGCGCTAAAGAAGAAGACGTAGATACTCTTTCCGAGTGGATTAAGACTGTGAGGTCGTTGATACAAATCCGAATTAAGAAACTAAATGGATCTATCAATACCCACGCTACGTCAATTTTTAAAGACCCAAATGTTGCAAAACACTTGTTCTACCTCCACGATAGATATATTGTTGTCCCAACAGATAAAGCCCCAAACAACATCGTTTTTGTGTGTAAATATCATTACATGAACGTCTTGATAAATGAATTAGGTATTGCCAGTTCACTTGGAAACTCAACATATACCCACACGACACTTACCAAAGAGGAAATCTGGATAATCATAGGTCTGTTCTATGTTCCTTTGGAATTTCAACCAAAGATGAAAAACTGGATCTTCCATCACTGTATGGGATACCTAAACTACATAAGTGTCCTTACAAGCAACGGTATATTGCTGGGTCTTCCAAGTGCTCCACGGAACCTCTTTCTAAATTTTAGTATCTATTTTATCAGCAATCAAAGCCAGGCCCCAAGTTATTGTGAAACTGCCTATTCTAGATGTGGATACTAAAAAATTCCAAAGATCTTTTAGAGTACATACAATCTAAATAAACTCATCATAGATACCAGGACTAAATTTAGTATATACGCAAGACGCGCGTTTCGTCTACAAAAGACTCATCAGTGACGCTCGAATCCAAAAAAGTTAAAAAGTAAGACTCTCTCATCTTGCAATAATATTAAAACATGTGACTTTTCTACACTGTCCACAAGTATTCTCCATTCCAAACTAAAAGACAAATTGTAAGAGTAGGTATTACTATGTTTCATTAAAAAGGAAAGTAGATACAAGTAAAAAAAAACAGTTCTTTTGTTCACATAATTGTATTGTTCAATAGACGACAAATTAAAACTTAAGTTACTGTATCATGTGTATGTTACACAGGTAAACTATGACGTAGGTGAGTACATCTTATGGATGTAATTTTAAATCACCTAGTTTTGTTAATTGCAATGAGAACATGTTGTGAAAGCAAACAATTCTTTAGAAAAAAATCTTTACTACAGATACAGATCAAGGAATTTTATGTTTTGGAAAATCCTTCTTTTTTTGTTGCCTCTGTGTCTTTGGTTCGGATTATACATTGTCACCTATTCACCAAGGTTGATTGGTCATTACATCTATACATTTTATGCCTTCTGTAGAGAGGGTGCCCTGTTTACTGTAAATCAAAGAACTGCTTTTACCCGATTGAATGAGAAATCTGAAATTTGAACTGCTTAGCTTCTTTGGCTAAAGATACAACCCCAGTGCATGGGAAATAAACGATTTGAACTACTTAGCCTATTATGCTCAAGATACAACCTGAGTGAGTGAGAAATCAGAAATTTGAATTGCTTAGCTTCTTTTGATCAAGATACAACCTGAGTAAATGTGAAATCAGCAATTTGAACTGCTTAACTGTTTTAGCTCAAGATACAACCTGAGTGAATGGGAAATCATAAATTTAAACTGTTTAGCTTCTATTGCTCAAGACACAACTTCAGTGAATGGGAAATCAAAAATTTGAGTGGTTTAGTTCCTTTTGCTCAATATAAAACCTGAGTGAATGAGAATGCACAAATTTGAACTGTTTAGCTTCATTGTTCAAGATACAACCTGAGGGCTGAGAAATCAGAAATTTGAACTGTTTAGCTTCTTCTGCCCAAAATACAACCTGAGTGAATGGGAAATCAGCATTTTTAACTGCTTAGCTTTTTTTGCTTAAAATACAACCCTAGCGCATGGGAAATCAGGGATTAGAACTCCTTAGCTTCATTTGCTCAAGATACAACCTTAGTGAATGAGAAATCACAAATTTGAACTGCTTAGCTTCTTTTGCTCAAGATACAACCTTAATGAATGAAAAATCAGAAATTTGAACTGCTGAGCTTCTTTTGCTCAAGATACAATCTTAGTGAATGAAAAATCAGAAATTTGAACTGTTTAGCTTCTTTTGCTCAAGATACAACCTGAGTGCATGGAAATCAAAAGTTTGAACTATTTACCTTTATTTGCTCAAGATACAACCTTAGTGAATGAAAATTCAGAAATTTGAACTGCTTAGCTTGTTTTGCTCAAGATACAACCTGAGTGCATGGAAATCAAAAGTTTGAACTGTTTACCTTTATTTGGGCAAGAAACAACCTGCGTGCATGGAAATCAAAAGTTTGAACTGTTTACCTTTATTTGGGCAAGATACAACCTGAGTGCATGGAATCAAAGGTTTGAACTGTTTACCTTTATTTGGGCAAGATACAACCTGAGTGCATGGAAATTAAAAGTTTGAACTGTTTACCTTTATTTGGGCAAGAAACAACCTGCGTGCATGGAAATCAAAAGTTTGAACTGTTTACCTTTATTTGGGCAAGATACAACCTGAGTGTATGGAAATTAAAAGTTTGAACTGTTTACCTTTATTTGGGCAAGATACAACCTGAGTGTATGGAAATCAAAAGTTTGAACTGTTTACCTTTTTTTGGGCAAGATACAACCTGAGTGCATGGAAATCAAAAGTTTGAACTGTTTACCTTTATTTGGGCAAGATACAACCTGAGTGCATGGAAATCAAAAGTTTGAACTGTTTACCTTTATTTGGGCAAGATACAACCTGAGTGCATGGAAATCAAAAGTTTGAACTGTTTACCTTTATTTGGGCAAGATACAACCTGAGTGCATGGAAATCAAAAGTTTGAACTGTTTACCATTATTTGGGCAAGATACAACCTGAGTGAATGAAAATTCAGAAATTTGAACTGCTTAGCTTCTTTTGCTCAAGATACAACCTGAGTGCATGGAAATCAAAAGTTTGAACTGTTTACCTTTATTTGGGCAAGAAACAACCTGCGTGCATGGAAATCAAAAGTTTGAACTGTTTACCTTTATTTGGGCAAGATACAACCTGAGTGCATGGAATCAAAGGTTTGAACTGTTTACCTTTATTTGGGCAAGATACAACCTGAGTGCATGGAAATCAAAAGTTTGAACTGTTTACCTTTATTTGGGCAAGATACAACCTGAGTGTATGGAAATTAAAAGTTTGAACTGTTTACCTTTATTTGGGCAAGATACAACCTGAGTGTATGGAAATCAAAAGTTTGAACTGTTTACCTTTATTTGGGCAAGATACAACCTGAGTGCATGGAAATCAAAAGTTTGAACTGTTTACCTTTATTTGGGCAAGATACAACCTGAGTGCATGGAAATCAAAAGTTTGAACTGTTTACCTTTTTTTGGGCAAGATACAACCTGAGTGCATGGAAATCAAAAGTTTGAACTGTTTACCTTTATTTGGGCAAGATACAACCTGAGTGCATGGAAATCAAAAGTTTGAACTGTTTACCTTTATTTGGGCAAGATACAACCTGAGTGCATGGAAATCAAAAGTTTGAACTGTTTACCTTTATTTGGGCAAGATACAACCTGAGTGCATGGAAATCAAAAGTTTGAACTGTTTACCTTTATTTGGGCAAGATACAACCTGAGTGCATGGAAATCAAAAGTTTGAACTGTTTACCTTTATTTGGGCATGATACAACCTGAGTGCATGGAAATCAAAAGTTTGAACTGTTTACCTTTTTTTGGGCAAGATACAACCTGAGTGCATGAAAATCAAAAGTTAGAACTGTTTACCTTTATTTGAGCAAGATACAACCTGAGTGCATGGAAATCAAAAGTTTGAACTGTTTACCATTATTTGGGCAAGATACAACCTGAGTGCATGGAAATCAAAAGTTTGAACTGTTTACCTTTATTTGGGCAAGATACAACATGGATGAATACAAAATCACAACATTTGAACTGTTTAGCTTCTTATAATCAAGATATTTTATGTGTTAAATATTTGTTTTTCGTTCATTTTTTTATATAAATAAGGCCGTTAGTTTTCTCGTTTGAATTGTTTTACAATGTTTTATCGGGGCCTATTATAGCTGACTATGCGGTATGGGCTTTGCTCATTGTTGAAGGCCGTACAGTGACCTATAGTTGTTAATTTCTGTGTCATTTTGGTCTTTTGTGGATAGTTGTCTCATTGGCAATCATACCACATTTTCTTTTTTTATACAACTTAAGTGCATCTTTCGTTTTGTTGCATGAAAAGGGCAAAATGAAACCAGATAACTCTATAATCCTTAACAACTAAATCATTAATTTACTATGTATATGAATGATTGAGATAATTGCTGTGTACCGGTAGTTGATGTTTTGTGGCTCCTCTTGGTTTTTCCTAAGCATTGCATCAAAAAGATGATAAATACAAAACATTTCAGTTTTTTCTGAAATCTATGGAGCTTGTTGCTTCCACTCATAAGTAAAACCAGCTTGAAATTAATCATTTACTTTAAATATATTGAAAATAAAGAAATTTGAATATATAGGTCTGACTATGAGTATCAAAGAAATAAAAGAAGACAAATACAAAGTTTATTAATAAAAATAGAAACATCAACAATAATCAATGATATTTATAACATGTATAATTCATTACAAAACAAGTGAATATGTAAAGATTATCCAAATGTTACCGGTAGATGATTCTTCCTTCAAACAACTTTAATCATAAATCGATGATACCTTTATTGTGAAACTTCTTGGAAGTCCCATGTTCACCTCGAGTGTGTGAGGTCATTGGTTGGCACCCTGACTGGATTAGCTGCTCCCCTAAGCACTTGGTATTTAGAAGCAAAGACTGGTCAGCTCAGATTCAGAATAATGTGTCCAGTTAGGGAGATATGTTTTCCTGTATATTCAGCAATTTAACAACCAATATTTTAATTTTTGTTGTTTTTTGTAAAATGATCTGGTTTGAAGTTCAGTAATTGGAAGCAATTAAAACTAACAAAAACCCATGCAGCTTTGTTTTAAGAAACTGCATTAATCTTTGTTATAAAAAATTTAATCACTATGTGCAAAACTTCACTTTGTGAAATAAAAATAACACTCGATCTATAATAAATTGGTGTTCCATAGACTTTGTCTTTGGCAGTGTGGCAAACATGCTCTAAATTGCTGAAAGTTCAAGACAGCCCCTAGCAAATGTATGCTTATGTTATTCATTTGAAATTTATGTCTTTTACAAATCCCAAGAAAGTATTCAAAGATTGATATGTTGACATTTATAAGAACTTGATAAATTACATTTACAAACCTGTCTTCCTTAGTAAACAAACATCATTAATACATTTATGAAATTACAGGAGTACCCATGGGGATTCAATTATAGGTTAATAAAAAAAAAATCAGTCCTCAAATTTCAATTTATTAAAGCTGCTGCCACCTTGACCTTTGATCTGGCAAACTTATTACTATTAATTAGAAGAAATATTCAACAAAGATGAGTAAAGGTATGATTTATCAGCACTGTGACCTTGACTTTTGACCTAGTGACCTAAAAATCAATATGGTTCATGATCTTTGCAAGAGAAATTTTCAAGCTAATTTTGTTTTAAGTTTAACTTCATCTCAACTCTGACAAAATCAGGACACAGCTTATATAGTGAATAAATGTGTTTGGAGTTTACATCAATAAGAAAGCAACCAAAAGATATCTACAGTCTGTCTACAATGATTTATATCAACACATAAAAATCAGTAACAAAAACTCACTTTTATCAAAACAAAAAGGATATATTATGCTACTTGCTACTTCCAACTTCCTACTTCTTAAACAATTCGTTGTATAAATAATGGGATCAATAAATTTTTATAGTCCTTTGGATATTTTTTGTGACTTTTAAAAAAAAATTTACTACAAAAATTACATGAAATGCAGTTAGAAAAATCAGGAGAGATAACTCTTTGTAATATGACTTATTTACAATCATATTTCACTTATATATTTTTCAGATCTGTAATAGAAAACTATTAATTGTATATGAGATTTATAAGTCTATCATCTTTGCGTCGCAAAAACTAGACTAAAACTGTTAACAATAATTCCAAAGCTTTGCTTCAAAAGTCAATGCTTAAAAATAAGAACACTACACATGTATTATTTCAATCATTTCTTTTTTTCTCAAAATGTTATTCAAAAATGACTTTCAGATCAAATGTTTAACAATTACAATAAATACTAAAACTCTGAGCAGTTATATAATGCTTGCACCAAAATATTTAGAAACAGTATCAATATAATACATAAAATATGTCCATATAGCATGATATGGTCTGTAAAAATCTATAGTTTTTCATCTTTTTTTCTCAAAATGAGAATACAACTCATAATACCATAAGTATCAAATTATATTCCACATGTAAAATGGTTGTACTTGATTTCTACTTTAACCATCTCTTAAACAGAACTTTCTCTAGTCCCAGCATAGGTGCTTCTACCGTCATAGACAAAACAAATGCCACGCCATAAGACACTACCACTAAGGAAATATATTGTTGTACCTGAAAATACAATTACAATGTGTGAAATACAATTGCAATGTCTGAAATAAAAATCAATATCATTATAATGATTGTTCTTTACTTTAGCCCTGCAAAAAATCTATTTTAATGTCTGTCAACTGCAAGCCTATGAATAACTAGTAAGGAAACCACATTATTCATTTAAATTACTGTGGATTCTTTTGTTTCCGTGGAAAACATTTGTTCATGGATTGAGGGAAAATAATATCGTATGTGGATATCTGATTTTTTGGTTTTGGCAAAGTCTGGATACACCTAAATAAAATATCTACTTTGTTAAATATATGTCATGGTTTACCTTAATAAAAACCAAATCCACGAAAAATTTCTGTAAAAAATAATAAATCCACAATATTCAAAAATTTCCAAAAGAAATTAATACATGTCCCTGGATGCATAATGCTAGGTACAGCTGAGTTCAGCAACTAGAATATTCTGATAACTTACAAAGACTAAATCTGTATAATGTAGTGTCTTCTCCATTGTTAAACCAAAGTAAAATATCACAGCTGGATGGACTATGTACGCACAGTAAGTTAGTCTACCAAGAGGAGCCCAGACCTTCCACGATAAAAACGTGTTCACTGGTCCTATAAAAAAAAGTTACACTATAGTGTACAAACTAAAAAGCTTTCATTGGTCTGATTAAAGTATTAATCATTGAAAATACATGTATGCACAACATAACAGTAACCAAGAAAAAATGAATAACCATCTCTATAGATATATATATAATGCTATTGTTTCTAAATACGGTATTCATTATTCCCCTTTAATCAGAAACATCGGAAAAAGCTGGTCAGAAATATTTCAAATAAAACTTGTGAACCTGTAGATGAATGTTTGACATTAAAATTCTGTCATGTGATAATTTATATTTTTTTTAAATATCACAGAAATCATAAGTTCATAAATAAGGATTAATACAGTTGGAAATATTAAGTCAATGCAATAACTTGAATAAGGCTGTACTAATAGCAAGAAGTAGAAAATTATTTGTCAAAATAATTAAACACAATAATAACATATTTACCTCCATTACCAGTCGCACATACAAATATGACCCAGGCTAGAGCAATACTCCAACCAAATCTAGTACAGCCGATGTAAATTATACTTTCTGATTTATTTCCGAGATGTGTGACTGGGAAATCTTTGTAAAATCCATACAACCCGTAGATAATAGAAATTCCTATTGTTATGGCTACACACCATCCTACCAGTAACTTCAGCTGAAATGGTTAATAGTATTGATTGATTGTTGGTGCTTAACACCACTTTCAGCACTCTAATATATAAGTTTTTATTGTTTGTGCCTTTGTAACAGTAAGAGAGAACAATAAAACTTGATAAGGGAAATTGCAATCCTAGTCAATTCAGTTCAAGATGAATGTAGGCTGCAATAAGTTGAGTTAAAACTCAAATCTTGTAAATTTTAAATGGCCCAGTAAATATTCGGTGTTTTAGTTATCAATAGATATAAGAAGATATGAACTGAGTGAACGAGGCAACTCTCCATTCAAGTCACAACTTGTAAAAGTAAACCTTTATAGGTCAAAGTACGGCCTTCAACACAAAGCCTTGGCTCACACCATACAGCAAACTATAATATAAAGGGCCCTAAAAATTACTAATGTAAAACCATTCAAGCATCATAGAAATTCTTTTCTGGCATTTTAGCATTGATGATACATACGGTAAATATAAATATTTGTAAATTTATCTTTCTTGCTTCTGATGAAAATTTCTATTTACAAATTTTAATTTTTTTTTAATTGGATTTATCATAAATAATCTATTTGACATGATGTCAATGCTCTTGTACAATTTGGAAATTAGTATGGCGTTCATTGTCACTGAACTGGTGTATATTTGTTTAGGGGCCAGCTGAGGGACGCCTCCGGGTGCAGGAATTTCTCGCTACATTGAAGACCTGTTGGTGACCTTCTGCTGTTGTTTTTTCTATGGTCGGGTTGTTGTCTCTTTGGCACATTCCCCATTTCCATTCTCAATTTTATCTTCAATTTTGTGATTTAATGGGATTTTTAGCTTTTTTGAATCAAGCATCACTGATTACGCTTTATGTATAGAACTAGTTCATTTTTGTATTGGTATCTCTGATTGTTTTGAAAATCAGCTGAAAACATCCTTAAAATAAGTAATATGCAAGACACATTTAATATATATATACCTTCCCTAATCTGACTCTGTTGCTGTTAATCACCAGTAAATATCCCAGCCACATGCCCACTAGATATGGTGCTATTCTGGTGTAGGGTTTGTTATACAACGGGGACGAATCAGCCCAAGCCTCATGGGTGTGGTTCAATGGTGTGTTACTGCAAAAATCATAATAATGTTCATTTCGGAATAACCAACTTTAAAGCTATTCAACAATATCATAAATACATAAATAATATTTATTTTTTAACTTAATTGCCTTTTTCAAAAACAGTGCTATGTGAAGCATTAGTTTTGCAGAAATTTTGGGGAAGAGGAAACATTAAATGTCAAAAAATGTAATTTATTGCACAAATGTATACATCTGTTAAAATACTCTGCAACTCCAGGTTCTTACAGTTTAGTTTAAACATATTTATTTATATTGGATTGGGAAACAAGTTTTGCAACTTATAATAATCCCTTTCCACTTTGCGGATGTGAGTGCTGCCTTGTAGCGGCATTAGCCTGCTCTTTTTCAAAATCTACAAGGGTGTCTTTAATGAGCAAGAGATATGACTCTCTCTTAACTCGGGTCAGCCATTTATCGTCCCCATCTGACGAACTATCATCCTTTCCTCAAGACCATAGTCGCAAATGGTGTCAAGGGACGCCGAAAATTCAGTCCCTTAAATTTTCATACCGAAACGGGAATCGAACCATGAACCTTTGTGTTTTAACTACTACACCACGGCTCTTCTTACAGTTTGAAACATTATTGGATTGGTAGATGTATTTTGCTTCTTTTTTTGTGTTGATGGGTAACAGTCTCTTTAACATTGAGGTAAAGTACAAATATAAAACCAATCCTAAATGCTACATGTTGTCAGGAGATTCTCAAACCATCAATTTCAAAGCCTGTTGTTTGACCCTTGCAGTGATTGACCTTGTGAATAATAACTTTTATTGTGGAGAATCTCAAAATACCAATTTTAAAGTCTATTATTTGACATTTGCAGGTATTGACCTGTGTGATTATTGACTTACATTCCTGGTAATCTCATCCCATAGTAATCAGCTGTAATCATTCTTGATGTCAGACACCCAGTAAGGAAAAACAACATAGCACCATGTCCAACATATTTCATTCTGAATTAAAAACTACATCATTACATATTGAATAACATTTTTAACCTGCATTGGATATTTATTAAGATAGTAATTGTAAGATCACCCTATGCTCATGACACATCCAAGGTTATTCTTATGAGTCTATATTACATTAAAAAGGCCATTCACCACTTGCTTTACAAAAGGCGGCTCGGCTGTCTTCCTCTATCATGGATATTGAAAAAACAGATAACAATCCGTCTAAATCTTTAATGAAATGTGCCAATTTATACCCTTACTTTTACATTTTGCAAAAATTTAAATAGCTAGGTAAACAACTGATTCTGGGGAAATGTTTTATTTCCTTTACAATATATGTCATATTGTTAACTCAGAAATGAAAAAATAAGAAGATTGATCAGTTTTAAAATATAAAAAACATCCCAACTATATTACAGAAATTATGGGCTAACACTCATACAAGTGAGAGATTTAGCTAGCTATAAAACCAGGTTTAATCCACCATTGTATACTTAAGAAAATGCCTGTACCAAGTCAGGAATATGACATTTGTTATCCATTCGTTTTTGATGTGTTTGAACTTTTGATTTTGCCATTTGATTAGGGACTTTCTGTATTCAATGTTCCTTGGAGTTAGGTATTTCTTGTGCTTTGACTTTTCATTGCCTGCCTACATGACTAAGATTTCTAATTCTAACTCTTTGTAAAAATTCAGATCTAGCCAGGTAAACACCAACTGATTCTAGGTAAAGGTTTTATTCTTCCTAACTATACTACTTACTTGTGTAAAAGTATCAGGAACAATGGACTCAAAATGTAAAACTGCATGTCATTAGCCAAGTACCATCCCCACCCCATACACTGAAATAAATAGATACATAGGTTTGTCATTAGCCAAGTACCATCCCCACCCCATACACTGAAATAAATAGATACATAGGTTTGTCATTAGCCAAGTACCATCCCCACCCCATACACTGAAATAAATAGATACATAGGTTTGTCATTAGTCAAGTACCATCCCCACCCCATACACTGAAATAAATAGATACATAGGTTTGTCATTAGCCAAGTATCATCCCCATCCCATACACTGAAATAAATAGATAGGTTTGTCATTAGCCAAGTACCATCCCCACCCCATACACTAAAAAAATAGATACAGTTAGCTTACTTAACTTCATTTTATGTTAGAGTACATTTGACATGATTTTTTGTGCCCTACCATATGTCAGTCTATGTCTGTCACCTCAAATTTGTTGCTTTTTCTTTAAAATTATTGAATTCAAACATTAATGAAGTTTTCTAATGTTAAGTTGTCAAGTAAACTCTCATGATAAAAGAAAAGAAAAATAATGTGAAATCTATAAGATAGGCACATGGGACTGTCTACAGAAGGCGGTAAAGGGTTATTTTCGTGCAACATGTTTTGCCATTTTTATTTCACTTGCAGCCAGGAAAAAGGTATGTTATTCACCGTGTTTCATGAAATCAGTAAAAAGATCAACGTGCAAGAAATGTTTAATTGTTAGTTTTGTTCTTAAATTGTGAAATGGCAATTTTATTTTGCTTTCTTCCACGCAGATACCCCCACTTTTACACCCTTCTCTACATGTTTTCATCCATGCTTTGGCCACTACAACTGTGTACATGTGAAAATGACTTTTTTTTTAATTTCGTGATGTCGGGATTTAAATTTCTTTAAATTCAGGACCTCAGGATTTTCTGTTTTTCACCCTGGGATTTCGGATTCAGGACCCCTCCAAACCCACTAGTGCTGTGAAAGTGACATTACACACCAATCAATCAATACTTTGGTGGTTTGAGAAATGAAAGCCAAATTTGAAAGATAATTTAGTGTACTATGAGTTCAGAGTATTATTTTTATATTGTAATACCTGTTTATTTAGGTTTCCATAATTTGGATGGAAATTGTTGATATAAATAATATTTGTCCACCAATAGTCATCACAGGGATCAGTTTGTCTCATGGACATTGCAAATGTCCCATTCCATATCCAATGTTTATATAATGTTGTCCATATCAGAATAGCAAAGGCATATACTGGAGTTAATCTACAAAACACAATGTTTATATAACGTTGTCCATATCAGAATAGCAAAGGCATATAATGGAGTAAGTCTACAAAACACAATGTTTATATAACATTGTCCATATCAGAATAGCAAAGGCATATACTGGAGTTAGTCTACAAAACACAATGTTTATATAACGTTGTCCATATCAGAATAGCAAAGGCATATACTGGAGTTAGTCTACAAAACACAATGTTTATATAACGTTGTCCACATCAGAATAGCGAAGGCATATACTGGAGTCAGTCTACAAAACATTATGTTTATATAATGTTGTCCATATCAGAATAGCGAAGGCATATACTGGAGTCAGTCTACAAAACACAATGTTTATATAACATTGTCCATATCAGAATAGCAAAGGCATATACTGGAGTTAGTCTACAAAACACAATGTTTATATAACGTTGTCCATATCAGAATAGCAAAGGCATATACTGGAGTTAGTCTACAAAACACAATGTTTATATAACGTTGTCCATATCAGAATAGCAAAGGCATATACTGGAGTTAGTCTACAAAACACAATGTTTATATAACGTTGTCCACATCAGAATAGCGAAGGCATATACTGGAGTTAGTCTACAAAACACAATGTTTATATAACGTTGTCCACATCAGAATAGCGAAGGCATATACTGGAGTTAGTCTACAAAACACAATGTTTATATAACGTTGTCCATATCAGAATAGCAAAGGCATATACTGGAGTTAGTCTACAAAACACAATGTTTATATAACGTTGTCCACATCAGAATAGCGAAGGCATATACTGGAGTTAGTCTACAAAACACAATGTTTATATAACGTTGTCCATATCAGAATAGCAAAGGCATATACTGGAGTTAGTCTACAAAACACAATGTTTATATAACGTTGTCCATATCAGAATAGCAAAGGCATATACTGGAGTTAGTCTACAAAACACAATGTTTATATAACGTTGTCCACATCAGAATAGCGAAGGCATATACTGGAGTTAGTCTACAAAACACAATGTTTATATAACGTTGTCCACATCAGAATAGCGAAGGCATATACTGGAGTTAGTCTACAAAACACAATGTTTATATAATGTTGTCCATATCAGAATAGCAAAGGCATATACTGGAGTCAATCTACAAAACATTATGTTTATATAATGTTGTCCATATCAGAATAGCAAAGGCATATACTGGAGTTAGTCTACAAAACACACAGTTGCTGTACATTTACTGTATGGAAATACAAAGAAGAATATTTTTTAAAATGACTGTGTCAAAATTAAAATTCTAATATGACGTTCTTCTTTAGCTTTGGGTACAAAGCCATGTTCTAATTCGAATAGAACATGGGCTGCACGTGATTGACGTCACAATTGAAATTGCAACGTCAGGTGAATTTTTGAACAACACCAGAGATCAAAATGGACATTTTTGTTGGTGTTGTTCGCTAGGAAATTAAAAAAAATAATTCTAAAAGTAAGTTTAAATGTTTCTGATCTTTTTTTATTGACAAACTGTTGATTTTTCTTTAACGTTTTTGTTCATCAAATCAAAATGGCGACATTTTGAGCGTCAACTATAGGTCCGCTTCGAAGTACAAAAGTTCAAAATATTCCTATTAGAATCGAAATAATTCTATCATGCCATGCTCTATGCTCATTTTAACATTGGTAGGCATTATATTTGTAAACATTTAATACCTCGCTAACGCTCTGTATTAAGATATTAACAAATATAATGCCTACCCATGTTAAAATGAGCATAGAGCATGACATGAAAGAATTATTTCTTAATTGAACATGGGGTATGTGTCAAAGAGACAACAACCCGACCAAAGAGCAGAAAACAGCCGAAAGGCCACCAATAGGTCTTCAACATAGGGGAAAAATCGAATAAAGTGGCACCCGGAGGCGTGCTTCAGCTGGCCCTTAAACAAAAATGTGTATTAGTTCAATGATAAGAACACATTAATTTAATAATATTCTTAAATTTCATAAATGCATAATGTTCATAAGTTTTTCTAGTTTTTCCATATATATTAGACCGTTGGTTTTCCTGTTTAAAAGGTTTTACACTAGTTATTTGGGGGGATCTTCATAACTTGCTGTTCGATGTAAGGCAAGGCTCCGTGTTTAAGACTATACTTTGACCTATAATAGTTTACTTTTACAAATAGTGACTTGGATGGATAGTTGACGCATTGGCACTCATACAACATCTTGTTATATAGATAGATAGATAGATAGATAGATAGATAGATAGATAGATAGATAGATAGATAGATAGATAATTTTATTAACCAATCATGGTGCCCAAAATTTGAGCTCTACAATCAAATGAATTACAAAATAAAGCACAGAAAATGATTAGAATGATTAAAGTACATTTAAACAAAAAACCACATGAATACACATTTACACTAATTAACCTGATATAAACCAAGTTATTGACAAAACATAGTTGTTATGGGTGCCACTGTGACCTGGAGAAATTACATAAATCTTTATAGTTCTAGGTCTATGGGAGACAACTCCTGATCAATTTTATTTCCTATATATATATCTATGTATATTTTTCTTCTATTTTTTTTTCAAACAACAATATCATATATTTATCAAAGTCTTACCTCCAAAATCTATGAATATAAAACATAGCCCAGTTGATATTTGCTCCATCCCGTAGCTTTTTCATCACAGTATATGCCACAAGTAATCCACTCATGAAGAAGAAAGTATCCACAGAATATGTGGCATTCATTATTCCTTGAAAGGAGAACCTTTTAAGTAACTCCACGAAGTCCAGCACATTATCTGTAAAGAAATAAAAAGTTTAGTGTACAAGTTTATTTTTTATTCTGAGAATTCTTGTGATGAAGCATACCTACCAACATTTCCAAATGCCAATGGGGGTTTTTAAGTGCAAAATCACTCTCTTTGTCCTACAAAACCTATGAAAGGGCCTCCAAATTTATCTTAATGTGTTTGGTTTTTTTAGCTTCTATATAGTTTTTCAACCCTAATGCCATGGAAAATTGATTGTTTTGTTTTAAATTGTTGACAAAATTGTTCTTTCAAAATTTCCATTTGAGAGCTTTCATGGGTGAAACCGCCCAACTTAAAAAAAAATAGTGACAGTTGGTAGGTATGATGAAGTCAAAATAATTTTATAATCTAGCTGTGAATTATTGTCATTAATATGCAAGTAAGATTTACCACTATGTATCTATGTATAAGAAACCCCAATAAAATTAATCAATTGTTTTTGCAGATCCATTAAAGATCCATTAAAGCGTGTACTTATAAAAAAAAAAAAAAAAAAAATTGTGAATATATTTAGTATAAGGATATTCATTTAAAATCTGCTAATTCTCATTTATTCAGTTCTTTTACCTTACCTAACAGTCCTATGTTAAAAACATAGGTGTGGCCTAAAATGACCCACCACATGCTTATAACTCTCATGCCATTGATCGCTGTAAGGTTGCCTGATGATGTTGATGTACTGAGCAATTTTCTGGTATTCGTGATCAGGGAAAATGCAATCAAAATCTGTTTGGGAACGGAACCACCTGCAAATATGACAGGTGATAAAAATTTAAAATTCTAAAATAAAATTGACATGACTTACCTAGAGAAAGGAAAGGTAGAAATCCATAGACATGACCTAAGATCACCCACCACATGCTAAGGACTCGCATTCCGTTGATAGCTGTGAGTGATCCAGAGGCTGTGGACGTGTTTAGGAGTTTTCTGGTGTTAGTTATTAACGAGAGAGAAAGAAGGATCTGTTTCAGTACAGAGTTACCTGTAATTAAATGTAGTTTCAAAACAAAGTAAGTTTACCTAAGTACTTCTTTAAAACTTAAATAAAAATAAATAGACATGACAAAATCTATGTATTATAGAAAAATTATTACATCAGGGATTTTGATATCACAATCTAGTCAAAACATTATCTGTATTTCATCATCTGTACAAGGAAATCAATCATAAATATAAATCGACATACAGACATCTTATACGTTCAGGTATTTCACATTGAATCTTTTATGGTTTATTCTTTACAAAGCACAAAAATGTCAGCAATCACCTCAAAACCTAACAAAACCTTTAAGCAGTCAACGAATAATATATTTTCTATAGGTTTGTATGCAGACTTTGCCAAAACCACGAAATTAAATATCAACGAACATGTGATTTTTTCTCTATCCACGAAAATTGGTACCCACGAAAATAAATGAATCCACAGTAATTAAAGATGGCATATTTTGGCTTTAAATTTGATTTGCCTATAGGGTCTTTGCATCGGAAATAAACACATTTTTTCAAAACAAGTTGTTGGCATGATATGGGTTATGTTCTTCGCATATATTTTATGATAGTATGATACTTAACCTCTAACAGGAGGGATTGTGCTTGATATTCATATGATGAAGACATAATCTTTCAATCAGTTTAATTGAGGTTTGTAGCTAACATGTCAGTCAGTGTTAGTAGTTCTTTGTTAATTTATGTATCATTGTCATTTTGTTGGTTTCTATTGTTACCTATTCTGACATTGTCATTGGACTCAGACTTCTTTTAAACTGAGTTTTACTGTGCGTATTGCTGTGTGTTTTTTTTTTTCTATAGGTTTGTATGCAGGCTTGTAGTAATGGAGGAGGGTTGAGATCTAAAAAAAAAAAACATATTTAACACCACTGCATTTTTGCACCTGTCCCAAGTCAGGAGCCTCTGGCCTTTGTTAGTCTTGCATGATTTTTAATTTTAGTTCTTTCATATATTTTCAAGTTTAGTATGACGTTCATTTTCACTGAACTACTACACTTTTATGATACGGGGCCAGCTGAGACACGCCTCCATGTGCAGGATTTTCTTGTTGTATTGAAGACCCATTGGTTGCCTTCGGCTGTTTTCTGTTCTTTGGTCAGGTTGTTGTCTCTTTGACACATTCCCCATTTCCATTTTCAATTCTATGACAAAAGTGATGCAAAAAACACTAACAAAAATTTGGATTACATTACACATTCTAAAGATTTTTTTGTTATCCCTTGTTTTCATGGTTATCAGACAGTAAATTATAGTTTGGTAGTAATAATACATAGGTCTATTCTAGTAGAGGGAATATGGCAATGTGGGAACAAATATATATTTTAGACAAAGGTTCTTGGTCGTTAATCGTTGTATTTCCATTGGATAAAAGCAAAATAACTCCAAGAAAGAAACATTCACAGCATTTGGTTGGGGTAAACTAAAAGTTATAGAATGAAAACCAATTTTTGGACGTAGGTTGGTACAGACAGAAAGAGGGATGGTAATTGGACGAAGTAACACTTAATTTCCTCTATAGTGATGGCTGGGGCATAAAAATTAAAAGCATTTCCCCAACAAACAGACGCTAAGGTTTGTATGTTTACATTGCCTGGGGCACCTATATTGAGGTCTTCAAAGAAGTTTTGTAACAAACTGTGTAACCCAATTCAAAAAAAGATTTATTATTTTTATTGTCAATATCATAATGCTTACATGAACTTTGTGGATTTTCTCCATAAAGAACTTCATTTTTGGGTATATTTGATAGAAGTCCTAATCTCTCTGTAGTATCGTTTACACTAGAGGCAGGTATACTGTTGTAATTCGGTGGACTATCAGATCTTCCTTGGATGTTGTCTTTGTCACCACTACTGTCTAAATAAATGTAAACAATGTCTGCCAATGTTCCCATGACAACAGCAAAGGCTATGATACTGGAAACTACTCTGAAATGTAATTAACTAGAAATGTTAAGTAGGGTTCTAAATGCTTGCAGGTATGCAACTCTTTTTAAGGAGGTTTCTAAATGCTTGCAGGTATGCAACTCTTTTTAAGGAGGGTTCTAAATGCTCGCAGGTATGCAACTCTTTTTAAGGAGGGTTCTAAATGCTTGCAGGTATGCAACTCTTTTTTAAGGAGAGTTCTAAATGTTTGCAGGTATGCAACTCTTTTTTAAGGAGGGTTCTAAATGTTTGCGGGTATGCAACTCTTTTTTAAGGAGGTTTCTAAATGCTTGCAGGTATGGAACTCTTTTAAGGAGGTTTCTAAATGCTTGCAGGTATGGAACTCTTTTTAAGGAGGGTTCTAAATGCTCGCAGGTATGCAACTCTTTTTAAGGAGGATTCTAAATGCTTGCAGGTATGCAACTCTTTTTTAAGGAGAGTTCTAAATGTTTGCAGGTATGCAACTCTTTTTTAAGGAGGGTTCTAAATGTTTGCGGGTATGCAACTCTTTTTTAAGGAGGGTTCTAAATGCTTGCCGGTATGCAACTCTTTTTAAGGAAAGTTCTAAATGCTTGCAGGTATGCAACTCTTTTTAAGAAGGATTCTAAATGCTTGCAGGTATGCAACTCTTTTTAAGGAGGTTTCTAAATGCTTGCAGGTATGCAACTCTTTTTAAGGAGGGTTCTAAATGCTTGCAGGTATGCAACTCTTTTTTAAGGAGGGTTCTAAATGTTTGCAGGTATGCAACTCTTTTAATAGGAGGGTTCTAAATGTTTGCAGGTATGCAACTCTTTTTTAAGGAGGGTTCTAAATGCTTGCAGGTATGCAACTCTTTTTTAAGGAGGGTTCTAAATGTTTGCAGGTATGCAACTCTTTTTAAGGAGGTTTTTAATGTTTGCAGGTATGCAACTCTATTTAAGGAGGGTTCTAAATGCTTGTAGGTATGCAACTCTTTTTTAAGGAGGGTTTTAAATGCTTGCAGGTATGCAACTCTTTTTTTAAGGAGGGTTCTAAATGTTTGCAGGTATGCAACTCTTTTTAAGGAGGGTTCTAAATGCTTGCAGGTATGCAACTCTTTTTAAGGAGGTTTCTAAATGCTTGCAGGTATGCAACTCTTTTTAAGGAGGGTTCTAAATGCTTGCAGGTATGCAACTCTTTTTTAAGGAGGGTTCTAAATGCTTGCAGGTATGCAACTCTTTTTTAAGGAGGGTTCTAAATGTTTGCAGGTATGCAACTCTTTTTTGTAACATATCAGTTAACTTACATGGCTACTATATCTTTCCTAGCATATTTCAGATCTTGTGGACATGACACTCCGATAGGGTATATTAACACTTTTAACTGGGCATCAATTACTTTCAATGCTGCAAAAAAAAAAGATCAAACCATAAGAAAATAAAGAGAAATAACAATAAAACATTTTTGTGACTGACTATGCTGTATGGGTTTTATTCATTGATGAAGGCTGTAGGTGACCTATAGTTGTTAATTTCTGTGTCATATGGTCTTTTGTAGAAAGTTGCCTGTTGTAAACTATACCACATCTTCTTATTTTTATATTTGTATATTTATTGCCTTATTAGTGACTGTAATTATAAATAGATTAGAAAACAAATGTGTGTTGCAATTTGTTCTTCAATGTTGAAGAAATGCATAGTCAAACTCCATCAATAAACAAATAAAATATTTAAATATTCTTTTGTTTAAAACATGAAAATGTTAAATATGTGTCTTTTGGTTTTATTGTGTGAATGCATCACATTGTTATCTTCTAATTAAGGTGGTACTTAACACTACAGGGAGATAACTCTGTAATATCAGCTTAACGTTTTAATCACATTGAATAGTTAAGGAAATATTAAGCTTCTCAATGATGAAATAAGTGTTTTTTAAACTGCTATATATCCAACCAAATTTTTCTGAGAAAATGATTGGTTGAAGTTTTTTGAAATTTTATATTTTTGTCAAAAGATCAAAGTAAATAATTTGTCAAAATTTTTTGAAAATTAAACAAGCCAAATTAATTTTAGTCAAGGTGTTAATAGGTACCATCTTAATTACTGTCAAATTTCATCTTTCTTATCCAAGGCATAGATAACCTTAGCTGCATTCAGCACAACTTTTTGGAATTTTGGGTCATCAACGCTTTTCAACTTTGTACTTTCTTACTATTTTGATCTGAGCATCACTGATGAGTCTTATGCAGAAGAAACACGCTTCCTGTTGTATCAAATTAATTCTGGTACCTTTGATAACCATATAATACATATATCCATCATATATCAAAATATTGTGCCAAAATTCCAGCCTAGCTGGAACATTGTTCAAACAAATATTCTCATTTTAAGTTCTTTAGACAACCAGCTACTAAAAATTCATAAATAATCTATTATTTTTGGTGGGATATCAGTTTTCATGGATATCAATTTACATGGATATCGTGAGTACAAAAGAACCACAAATTTTATGTTTAATGAAGATAGAAAAATTATAGAGGGGCCTGATGGGTTATTTTCATGATCAGCACATTTTCTCTATCGTGATCCTTTTTTCTTCAGATTTTTTTTCATATATTTTCGAGATCCGTGATCATGGATATTTATTTTCTGTGAATTGTGATTGACAAAAAAATCAACCCGTGAATCGTGATGAGACCCCATCAGGCCCCTCATTATAGGCTTTCACACAGTCTGTACAAAATTAAAGTTTAGCAGACTGAAAGAGAAATTTGAACATTTCTACTGTACAATCAACCAAAAATTGGCAAAAAATCTTAAAACTTCTGTCTGACCAAATGATTTTTTGGTCTGACATTTTGTCGCTCAGACAGAGTTCAGACAGACTTTATGATACACTTCTTCCATGCAGACTAGTAAAATCATGAAATCAAATATAATGTAAAATCATTTTTCCCTTAATCCCCTTAATTGGTCCCCACTATAATAAATGAATACACAGTAGTTATTTATAGATTCCACAACTGCAACAAGTGTGTTACAATATTTCTACACTCGAGACAGTTTAATTTTAAATTTTAAAGCGCGAGGCTTGCCAAGAGTGGAGAAATATCGTAATACACGAGTTATAGTGGTGGAATCTGTTTCTCTTATGATTTTTATTCTTCTGTTTCAAAGATTTGAAGAAAGTTGTGTACTTTTTATGTGACGTCATCAGACATGGTCGCCTTTTTTCATGATGTCACAATAGGAAAATTCAGAAGAAACCACAAGAAAATTTAACGTCACAACTTAGATTCGACCAATCATTTGCCGAGAACAGATTTTTTACTAGTGATGAGAAATATTTTTCTCCCACTGGTCAAGAAATGTGAAAACAGCACAAAAATTAGAGAAAATCTTATAATTTTTATTATAATAACTACATTACCATCCCAAACGATTAGTCCAACATCTGTCTGAGAACAAGAGTCTGGTAGGCATGCTCCAAAACTTAAATGCAAATTCAACTGTAAAAATAGAAATAACAACTATAAATAACTTTGGGAATTAATAAATAAAGTAAAAAAAACATACTTTAATAATTTAATTCTGAATGTAACGCGTCTTCTGATTGGCTGAAGTCATTTTGTTTATCAGCTTATAGACATGATTTTGTCATGAACTTTTTTCATGATTTACTCCGGTTAAAAATGGAATAAAGGATTTACACAAGTTATTTTAAAGTGTGCACTATTCTTTATGTTATTTAAAATAGGCAGAAAAAACATTACAGTCATTTCTTAAATAATGTTTGGAGATAACAAGAAAAAAAAGTATAAACATGAAAAATGTAAGTTTTGAAATTTAAAAAAATTGGAACTAGACAACTATAGATAACTTTTAAAGAAAATACTAATATCTTTAGAGATCTTGGAACTTTCAACAATTTTGTTTTAAGAAACATAAAAGGCAGACATGATCTGTAGCTCACATAATACACTGAACAATTATATCAGTTAACTATCCACAGGTTAACCCAAAAAGTCTATAGAAATAAAATTTCTAACATGTCTAAAGGATTTATTTTTGTGAATGTTAGGGCGTCTGAAAAAAAAACGTTTGCTGCAGAATTACATGAATTAATCATTACGAGGATATCCTGAAGATTTTGTTATTGATGGTCAGTTTGTTTAGAATATCTTTTGTCAAAAGACTCATCAGTGACGCTCATATGAAAATATTTATAAAGTCAAACAAGTACAATGTTTAAGAGCATTGAGGATCCAAAATTCCAAAAAGTTGTGCCAAATACGTCTAAGGTAATCTATGCCTGGGATAAGAAAATCCATAGTATACACTTTAATCACACTAGCAACTTTTTTCATAGACAACAAAAGCCAAAGGACGATAACCATGAGGGGGTGTCGGAGGGGTCTGGGGTTGGAGGGTTCGTGAAATCCCGAGATCACTAAATTTTTAAAAAATGAATAACGACATCCTGAAATTGGAAAAAGAAATCCCGAATCCCAAAAGGGTCAATCCCAAAATCCTGAAATTTAAAACACCTGATCCTGATGTCCCGGAAAAAAGTCCTGCCCCCCTTGGATAACCTAGTCTTCAGACCATTTACCTGGCTGTAGCCTGCATTAGTGACAACAGAACACATCTGCCCATTAAAACCTGGTCCCCTGGCTTGTTTACACTGTGGATGGTTACCAGTCCATATCAGGTTTCCATGCTTTATACCACTTCCAGGTTTCCCATCAGAGTCCAGCACTTAAAGAACAAAGTAATAATTAGATAGATAATAACAAGAATGTGTCCATAATACATGGATGCCCCACTCGCACTATCATTTTCTATGTTTAGTAGATCATGAAATTGGAATGAAAACTCTAATTTGACTTTAAAATTAGAAAGATCATATCATATGTTTAAACTAAAACTACCTTGACCAAAAACTTGAACCAAAAACTGTAACCTAAAACTCGCACTATCATTTTCAATATTCAGTGGACCACAAAATTGGGGTCAAAACTCGAAATTTGGCATTAACATAAGAAAGATCATATCATAGGGCACATGTGTACTTAGTTTCAAGTTGTTTGGACTTCAACTTCATCAAAAACTATCTTGACCAAAAACTTTAACCAGCAGCGGGACAGAGGGACAGGCAAATGATGGAATGGACGAACGAACGGAGGGAAGGACTAACGGATGGAAGAACGGACGCACAGACCAGAAAACATAATGCCCCTCTACTATTGTAGGAGGGCCATAAAAATGTTCAAGGAGTCCACATTATCAGATTATGGGAATAAACGAATAGCTTACATGTAGATAAATAATAATGATCATGTTCAGGAGTCTATACACTGTAACATCATTTCCAATCATTAACGTAACTAAACAGTAACCATGGTAACCTTCCTACTATCTTTAATTCAGCTTTGGCTTCAGATCTTGCTTAGAACTTCTGAGATAGCAATATATAGTGAACTGGACTTCTAATTGAATTATTATTTTTTTTTATTTTAATTTTCTTTTTTACTTTACATATTTTTTTCAATTTTACCTTTAATTCATTTTAAAGTGCGAGGTCTGGCATGCCACAAAACCAGGTTCAACCCACCATTTTTTTCTATAAAAATGTCCTGTACAAAGTCAGGAAAATGGCCATTGTTATATTATAGTTCGTTTCTGTGTGTGTAACATTTTAACGATGTGTTTCCATTGTGTCGTTTGTTTACTCTTACATGTATATTTGAGTGTGAATTCACATTACTATAAGACGTGTCACGGTACTTTTCTATCCCAAATTCATGTATTTGGTTTTGATGTTATATTTGTTATTAAGTCTTTCCACTTTTCTGTGGAAAGACTTATTGTTTTTCTTCTGATTATTTTTTTTTTTTTTCTTCCGCCAAATTTTGTTCTTGCGATAAATGTTTGTTTCGCAATATCTTGCTTAGATATTTCTCATATGGTATTTATAGTTTATGCGCTTTTAAATTTCACCCTGCTAAGGGGAACTTTCTTTCTTTGTAAGAGTTATCTCCCTATTCACTGTTTATCATGTGTGTGCATCTCCTTCGTAACAAAAAAAGATAGCGATAAAATTCCTTTTACAAATTGTTCGTTACATCCTTTGGAATTTTTGGCTAATTTGGATTGAAGCGATTCGATGAAATTTGATAGGAGTTATCTACCTTTACAAAATAAATTTGTCGGTATGTTTTTTTAACTCATAAACAGTTAACCGTATAACCCTGGAATGTTTTTATTAGAGGCCCCTAGGTCCTAACTTAGAAAATGAGGTCAAGGTCGAAGGTCAAGGTCAAGTTCTCAAATGTGACTTTTGCTTGTATTTGCATTTTCTCCGACACTTTGAAAGATACACATAAAAGAACAAGTGCAAAATGTCTGCTTTATTGTAATGAAGATATGCTACATTTAGTCTTATACAATTTAATGGCATCTTATAGGAGTTAGTGCCCTTGAAATGTCTTGATATGAGGTTATTTGATTATAACTTCAACTAAGTTCATTATAAAGGCATTTGACCTTGTACAAAAGGTTAGGTGACAAATGACCTTGAAAAATGACTACCGGAAGTGGCCTTGAGAAAACCGGAAGTAGCTATTTTTGCAACTTTTTTTCATATAAAAGTACTCAGAATCCATATATTTTGTCATATAGATACATAAACTGATTACTGAAGACTAAAAATGACTTCCAACAAACCAGAAGTGGCCAATTATCTCCCATTCTACATACAAAGTATATAGAAACTATATATTTTTGGAATCAGTGTGAAAGAAGCTATCATATGAGACCGGAAGTGACATTCATTTCACCGGAAGTAGCATATTATCTCCCTTACATCACCATGATCACACAAAAATAAACTTAAACCATTATTTATTGCATTAGAATGAACAAACTATCTTCTTATCAAAATTTCTTTAATGTGGAAAGACTTTCAATTGTTCTCTGAACAATTGGTTTTTAATTCTCATTGGATTTTGTCTAATGCTTAGTCCGTTTCTGTGTGTGTTACATTTTAATATTGTGTTGTTGTTCTCCTCTTACATTTAATGCATTTCCCTCAGTTTTAGTTTGTTACCCCTATTTTGTTTTATGTCCATAGATTTACGAGTTTTGAACAGCGGTATACTATTGTTGCCTTTATTTAACATACAACTGTGTACTATACAATGTACATGGCTAAATACAGTATTCCCAAATTACACATAGATATATATGAGACAATGGCTCAAGTAATGAGCAAAAGGATATTTCGTCAACTTCACGGTTGTTTAACAAGCACATTTTGCCTATACCATGTATACCGGTAATTCACAGTTTTATTAAACGAAAAGGCCATAAAAGACACAAAACCCCATTCATATTCATAATATTGAAAGTGATTAAATGTTCATCGAGCTTAGCTTAAATGATTATGATGATGCAAATTTTCATTAATATTTTTTTACCATATACGAGGATAGTAATCATGGTAATGGGGGTGCCTTCATGACATACATGCATATCGGTAAAAATTCTTGCCAAATGACGGTAACGGTAATTTTTAGAGCATGATGATAAAATGTGCACTTTCTTTCATTTTGAATTTTAGACAACAAGAATGTGTCCATAGTAGACGGATGCCCCACTCGCACTATCATTTTACATGTTCACTGGACCGTGAAATTGGGGTCAATACTTTAATTTGGCATTAAAATTAGAAAGATCATATCATAGGGAACACGTGTACTAAGTTTCAAGTTGATTGGACGTCAACTTCATCAAAAACTACCTTGACCAAAAACTTTAACCTGAGCTTCACACTAATGACTATCTTCTTCTTTGTTCAGTGGACCATGAAATTGGGGTCAATACTTTAATTTGACATTAAAATTAGAAAGATCATATCATAGGGAACATGTGTACTAAGTTTCAAGTTGATTGGACTTCAACTTCATCAAAAACTACCTTGACCAAAAACTTTAACCTAGCTGAGCTTCACACTGACTATCTTCTTCTTTGTTCAGTGGACCATGAAATTGGGGTCAATACTTTAATTTGACATTAAAATTAGAAAGATCATATCATAGGGAACATGTGTACTAAATTTCAAATTGATTGGACTTCAACTTCATCAAAAACTACCTCGACCAAAAACTACCTCGACCAAAAACTTTAACCTGAAGCGGGACGAACGAACGGACGAAAGAACGGACAAACGGAGGCACAGACCAGAAAACATAATGCCCCTCTACTACATGTATCGTAGGTGGGGCATAATAAAAAAAATTCAGCTGAATTTGTCAAATCACGCTATCTTTTTCGCAAATATGACAGTAACAATAATTATTTGAGACCTCTGACCAATCATGATAAGGATATTTTGACGAATCACAGTAAAATTTTAACCAATTTGACGCTAACGGCAGCCAAAAATGACTGTTTGACGCCTGACGGTAAAGGGCATTATAATTACCACCCTCATATACCTACTATCAAATGCATAGGTTGTTCCATTGATTATATCCTGAATCATCGTTAATGTGTCGTTCATACAGACTGCAGATACTGTCATGTTTGGATCCGTAGCGAAGTCACCTTTCAGGTATTGAGATTTCTTCACAGCAAAGTCACCTGCGACGTATTGAGATTTCTTCCCAGCAAAGTCACCTGTTAGGTATTGAGATTTCTTCATTAGGAGAGATTTTATTCCATTTCTAAGTAACAGATCTATAGCATCATTATATTCCACTGTCTTTTGCTGAGATTCTGGTTGATATTTCAAACCATAGCCAAACTGATGATAAGTATTCCTCCAAATCAGGTTTTCTTCACCTGCACTGACATATGCAGAAAATGGTGCAAGGATCAGCAGGCAAAATATGTAGTAATCTGTCATTTTGGTCATTGTTAGATGTACATTGTTCCAAATATCCAAATAAAACTGCAGTTAAAAATACTGTCTATGGCAATGACAAAACAAACATGTGATATTGAATCACTATTAATAGATTTGTTTGTACATGGTTAATCAACTTTGGGTCTAGATAAAATAAGTATCATGTTGTTCTTATCACTTGAGTGTGGTCTTGTTATCTGAAAAAAAAATAACAAAGTAACAATGTAATAGTTGTTTTCAATATTATAATTTATTATTTATCTAGTCAGATCCTATTATAGGCAATTTACTTCACTTGTATTTTTATTTAATATTTGAGAAGTTTCTCTAGTGGAAAATTTTAAAACTTAACATTAGTAATTATTTTGGGCCCTTTATAAATTGCTGTTCAGAGTGAGCCTAGGCTCCGTGTTGAAGACAATACTGTGACCTACCATGGTTTACTTTTATAAATTAAGACTTTGATGAAGAGTTGTCTTATTGGCACTCATAAAAAGTACAGGTTCCAGCTCCAGGAGGTTGATTTTCGAGGCACTTTATTAATAATATTACATATATATTTCATAAATTCATTATTTTTGGCATAGACTATGGGGGATTCACTATATATGAGTGGAATAACTTCCCTTAGAAATGTTTTGAGTGTGAGAGACCTTAATTAAAGACTGAAAATCCCTCAAAAACTTGCTGTCCTGCTTTCAAACCGTAGAAGTTTTGCCATAAATAATTCATTTAAGCAGAATTTATAAAATTACTATCTTACTAATAACTGGTTTAGTAAAAATTTGTGTTCATTGTATAGGGAATCACTAAAGCATGACTGAGCACCCCCCCCCCTTTTTTTAGGTCAGTCAGTGCCCCCCCCCTTCTTTATGAAAAATTCTGGATTTGCCACTGATAATCTAATGTTACTGGTCTGTTTTAATGATAGAAACTACCAAAAACAAAGCCATAAAAGGCGGTTATATGTATTAACCATAAAAATAAAACTTTCTTTTTCTTAATGGTTTTGAAAAGGGGGGCTCATAAAAATAAAATCAACTAAATAAACAACTAAATGTTTTATCTATATTGAGCGTATATGAAAGGGTAACCTTTTGAAAACACAGACAACATAAGTTATTACAATTTTCACAGATATCAAAAACATGGTTCATACTCAGTCCACAGTGGCGTAGCCAGGGTTGGAACGATGTGGATGCGAACTGTCGCCGAGCGGAACGATGCGAAAAACTTTTGGGACTTTTTTATGCAGAAAAGTAAATTTTCCTGTATGCATGTCAGTGTATTCCCCTAGAATCTGACACTGGTTAGATTTTCGTTTAATTTCAAAATACCCATTAGTATAAATTATATTTCCAACAGAATTTTATGAACAATACTACCATCACTAAATTCAGAAATATTTAATGTAAAGTTTCACACCAAATCTTATATTTGACATCTCAAAAACAAACCCATTTAATACAGCGGCACTTTCGTATATGGAACTTCGGGATATAGGAACCGAAGTGACACCCCCTCATTTCCTGGAATTTGAGCTTCTCAAAGAGGTTTTTGATTACTTGTCTTAACTCATTGCTGCGAGAGGATATGGAAATACCGGGCGTCCGTCCGTCCAGTCTTGTTAGCGCTGTCCTTTGTACAATTCTTGCCAGATTTTTGTGAAACTTACATCATCACGCAGCAATGTCTTTCACACATGCGAGTATAAACCTGATCAAATATTTTTAACCAATACATGCCCGTTGGAAATATAAATTATAAATGCAAATCTCATTGTATTTGTTTGGAAGCTTTTTCTCTCGAGATATAAATTTAAAAAAGAATAAGTGCTTTGTTTAGTTTTTGCCCTCTTGTACATAAAAATGTATCTTGGATGCAGGGGACATTGGATCTCTGATCTTTTATTGAAAACAACATTAATATTTGTACCTAGATGTAAAAGGGTATTTGTGAATCCTGGAATAAAATAACTTCATTACAAATAGAGTCGTCGTCTTTCGTGCCAAAGAAAAAAGTAAAATAACAAAAATACTGAACTCCAAGGAAAATTCAAAAAGGAAAGTCCCCAATCAAATAGGGAAAACGATATTAGGATATGATGTTTCAGATTATTTTTATCCATCTTGTTTACATAAGGGAAACCCCACGCATACGGCTTCGGAAATGATTGGAAGCTATTCTCATATTCTCATATATACATTCGGATACCATCATGTGTATATGCTGTCAACTGTCATTATATAATTATTAAACAAAAAACTTTTTTTTTGTCAAATTGATGTGGATGCTTGAGCATCTGAGCATACATGCAAGCTACGCCACTGGTCCACTGTGACTCAGTCTTATACTCATAGAAAATGATAGAAAAATTCTCAGTGCAATTTTTTTTTTTTTTTTCAATAACACAAAATTGGTGATCCTCGTGGAAATTTCTGAAATTTTTTAATACTATTATGAGTCTATTATTTGCCTATTCTAACTCCCTGACACTGTAAACAGAGAATCAACATTAAATGCTCAACTTCGGACAACTCTTTTTGTTCTCCCAAAAGTGTAAAAGAATAATCTAGACTTTTGTGCGAAACGAACAATACAATTATGGTACTGGCTACGGTTACATGGAAATGTAACAATAATAAAAATATTATTGCTACATCGGAGACTATAGTTGCCGGAAAGCAAAGTTGGGTAAGGAACCGATTAATTACGAATGTAACAATAATTATTGAGGCTACGGTTACATTGTGTTATTGTTACATGAAAAACAGCAATGTACACTAGATTTAATAATTAAAAATCTAAATCTTCTATAGTTGTGTTGCTTATAATTCTTTCATATGTACTAAATACTACTTGTAATATTATACACAAAATATTATACTATTATACACCGTTAACTTAAAAGTTTAACATCGAAGTTATATTTTTTTTAACATTCAAAACTGTTAAATGTGTTATCAAATTTATATTGAGAGTAGTTCTATTACGTGTTCGATCATGTTTAGAATTCAATCCTTAGAGGAAAAGATGCATCTGTCAGAACATGTACCGGGGCCTTTTAAAGTTCCTTATATCAGAGACATTTAATACCAATTTTGTATTGTAAGTCTCTAATTCTATGCACGTCAATGAGATAGTAAACCATCAACACAAATAACAAAACGACGCTTGTAATCTTGAACTCTGCACACGATCTCTGTCAAACAATGAGAAAATCAATTCGAAAACTTTTGAGGTGTGTCGTACAAGTGAGAGATTTAGCGCTATAAAAGCAGGTTCAATCCATCATTTTTTACATTTGAAAATGCTTGTTTAAGTCAGGAATGTGACAGTTGTTGTTGTCCATTAGTTTGATGTGCCAGTGATTTGATAAGGGACTTTCCGTTTTGAATTTTCCTCTGAGTTCAGTATTTTTGAGATTTTACTTTTTAGATATACATTGAGGACGATAGCCCGAATATACATGTATATCTAGACCTATTGGTGACCTTCTGTTGTTGTCTGTTCTGTGGTTGGGTTGTTGTCTCTTTGACACATTCCCCAATTCCAATCTCAATTTTATGTTAACTAGTTAACACCGAGACGATAATTTTCAATGGAGAATGAAAGTTTTCAATAATTTAGGAAAGGGGTCATTCGCTAATTTGATCATAGATATTACGGAAAAGCAGGATAACTGCAGGGTATACAATTTCATATAACGAAAAGTCCCTAATCAAATGGCAAAATCAAATGATAAAACACATTAAACGAATTAACAACTCCCATATTCCTAAGAGGAATGAAATATACCAAAAGGGCATACAAACTCATAAGTCACAATAAACTGGCAATTCCATGTAAAAAAGGCAAACAGACAAAAAACGGCATCAAAAACACAAAATAGAATAAAATTGAGAATGGGGAAATGGGATATGTGTCAAAGAGACAAAAACCCGACCAAAGAACAGACAACAGCCGAAATCCACCAATGGGTCTTCAATACAGCATGCTTCAGCTGGACCCTAAACAAAAATGTTTACTATAGTTCAGTGATTATAGACATCATACTAAACTCCGAAATATATAAAAAGAAACTAAAATTAAAAAGAATACAAGACTAACAAAGGTCACAGGCTCCTGACTTAGGACAGGCCCAAGAATGCGGAGGGGTTTAACATGTTGTTTTTTTTTTTTGTTTTTTTTTTTTTTATATATCTGAACCATCCTCCTATACCTCTAGACGAAGTAGAAAAACAAGCACACAACAATGCGCACAGTAAAACTCGGGTTAAAAGAAGTTCGAGTCCGATGTAAGAATAGATATTCTAATATGACGTGCTTCTTTCGCTTGATAAATAAACCCATGCTCTATATCCAATAAAATTTGCTCGCACATGCGTATATTGACTACTGCAGAATAATGAATTTTACCAAATTGATATAGGAAGATGTGGTGTGAGTGCCAATGTGACAACTATTCATCCAAATAACAATTTAAAAAAGTAAACCATTATAGGTCAATGTGCCCGCATTTAATATATTTCATTAACTTAAACACTTCCTCCCTCCCTCTGAAAAATTACATTGCTAATCGTTCGCTTTTTTACAAACAAAAAAGGGAGGTTCACGGAAGCGCTTATACATACGCTATACACTTATATACATCGGACATAGATATTACCCTAATTGTCCTAATCAGAATCGAAATAATTGATGCAAGCAATTCTTTATTGTAGTTTTAACATGTGTAGGCATACTAATCGTGGTATTTTAGCCCTCACTATCGCTCGGGCAAAAATAATCACAAATATAATGCCTATCCATGTTAAAAACTACAATAAACTATAGCTTGCATCAATTATTTCTTAAACCAAAGAAACTATTAAACAAAATAACAATGATTCATAAATGACCAAAGGACTACAAGAATTAATAACAAAAATCTCTAGTTTTTGTATCGTAGATTTTTTTTATCGTAGATCTTTTTTATCATTGAAGTCTGTTTAGTTTCTCAAGATCTGTTATTTATATTTTGCTCTAAACACAGAAGAAAGTACACAAAATTCTTAATTTAAGGGAAATAACTCCAGAAAGAGTAACAGTCTACTTATTTATATCACTGAGCAGAATTTGACTTATTAGTAGGTCTTGTCTTGCATATAGTAGTTTATTTTTATCTTGTATATATAAGTTTTAAGATATAAGACAAAAACGACAAATATATATATATATATATATATATATATATATAAATCGTCATCAAAGGGCAATTACTCTAATAAGGAGTCAACTAACGATTTCAGCCATAAGATTTATTTGTATAGAACTTGTCCTTCTGGTAATTTTTTATTCTAAAGTTTCTCTGTATCTATTATATTTTTCAAGACAAGATGCAAAAATCGAAGAAGTGGTAAAATTTGTCATTTTAGAGCAATAACTCCAACAAGAAATCGTCTGACAGTTTTGACGTTAAATAGAATTGGTATAGCTTAGCAAATTCTGAACAATTTTACTTTTTTCAGATTTCCTCTATTTATAACGGTTATATCAGAATAATAGATTCAACTTGCATTTTACCTCATATGTCCTTTTCTAAGCCACATCGGTCATCTTTGTTGGCAGGCGACTCATTTTTTTTTAAACAAATATACCGTAATGATGATTGTGTCCAAGTTTAAGTCTATTTTGCCCATAAGATTCAGAGGCGAAGATTTGTGTAAATGTTAACGACGGATGACGGACGACGGACGCCAAGTAATTAGAAAAGCCTAAAAAGAATTATACAAAAATTATACCGTGAGTGAAAGGCCTAACTTAAGCGCAAAATTATTTGGATTTTAATGCCACCTCTAGCACAACTGGTCACAATGCTCTGAGACACAAAAGTCCGTGTCTATTGTTACGGCTCTGTTTAAGTTAAAGGATCTGATATTTCATTCTTATTCATACATAGATATACTTATTTTTGTCTTATTCTGTTTTTTGATTTCTCGATATATCGCCTTATTGTTCGCTGGCTTATTGTTCGCTAGCTTCAGCCTGGTCACTCATACCACATGTCTTTCTTCTTCTTATTCCGAATACGGGAGTAGACTCCACATGTATGTCTTCTTATATCTTTGTCGTGCTTGTAGCATTATAGATTGTGACTGTTCTACTGTATGTTTTAGATGATTTAATTGCTACAAATGGTGCTGACTATTTTCATTTTTCACGTTGAATGATACTTTTATATGGCCTCGCAACGAAGTTGTCGGTGCCATATAGTTTTACCCTTGTCCAAAATTCCGTAATTCCGTCATTCCGCAACAAACCATTATACGGAGTTTTTTTCTAAATACCTTCAGAAATTTGGGCTTATTTTTGGTATGTGAGTTAACCATGATGAGTTACAGATCAAGTTCAATTTTCGTTCCGCTCCGCTAATTTTTGCCGAAATTACGGGCTTTGGACTGATAGATTGTAAAAAATCCCAGTTGTACGGACTGCCTCCAGATTTTGAATATCTGAGACTACCATCATGTTTGTGTTCATATGTGTTACTGTATAATTGCAGATTTTTCAACTTTGTGGGAAGGGGCCATTCCGTTGTCGCTTTGACACATCTAGTTTTTATATATTGTTATTGTTAACTTATGTAACTAGTATAAATGAGTAATAATTGGATTTTTTATGCCAAGTTGACAATGTACATTTTCGTAGTGCTAAGAACCAGCAAATATACAAATTCACAATATTTCTGGCGCCGGCAATATAGCCCGGCATTATTCAAGAAATATGCAATTTTCCGGCTATAATTAAGATATTTTGATGACAGAGCCGACAAAGTAGATGCTGCCGAAAAAATCACCGTAGGCCCTTAATTGGAACACCGTGGGCCAAATAACTTTATTTGTATTAGATGGAATTGATTGAATATTAATCAATCAAATAAAAAAATTATCACACATCATATACATGATATGCTAGCATTTATATACTGAGCACTGGCTACGGTTTCATGGAAATGTAACAATAATAAAAGTATTATTGTTACATTGGAGACTAATTGCCGGAATGCAAAGTTGGGCGAGGAACCGATTAATTGTGAATGTAACAATAATTACTGAGGCTACGGTTACATAACGTTATTGTTACATAAAATACAGCAATGTACGCTAGATTTATTAAACACAAATCTTCTATAGATGTATTGCTTAATTCTTTCATATGTACTAAACAATACTTGTAATACTGATAAACAATAAATATTATTTTTCAACAAATGGTGTATAACTTGAATAGTTTTACGTATTAATGGTTTTGATGTTCTTAATTAAAGATACTACTCAAGATTAGGAGTGTCAAAGGCGAACATATAGTTCAATGGTTCCACTTTTTAAAAGTATTTAACTGCACACCTACTCTTATTACTGTCTTTATACTTTGAACCAATTTCGTTTTCCATCGTACACAATTTCTACATTGCTGTTTTTCATTTAACAATAAGGCAATGTAACCGCAGCCTAAAAAAATATTGTTACCGTGATTCGTAATTAAACAGGTCCTTACCCAACCATGTATTCCGGCATTTATTCTCCAATGTAACAATAATATTTTTATTATTGTTACATTTCCATGTAGCCGTAGCCAGTGCCATTTATATATTAGTTCGAGAAATACTTCGATTATTCTACTGAAAAAAAAAATCAGAGTATTTTTGTGTTTGAATATTGATTGCATGATTTCGATCATTGTATGAATCGTGAGTAAATGGCGAATTCACGTCCTTTTTTGTATAATAAATGTTAAGTATGATAGTTTTTGTTAATACTCTCAAGTGTCCATTGAATTGTCGATTAATTAATTATTTCGTTTTGTCCGATATTCTTAAAGATTTTACTGACCTTGACCCGTTAGTCATATGATTACATGACGTCACCGTCTGTTGACATTCTCCGCCATGTTAAGGTTTAGCCGGGACACAGGGCTTTGTTTACTTGTTTTCATTTCTTAAAATCATAGATAATTAACAAATGCAATCTATAAGCATACAAAAGATCGAAGATTCGTTTATATAATTACCTAAAAAAGAAGAAACAGAAAAGAAGGAGTGAGTAGATTTACTCTAAAACATATGATGCACTTCAAAATTTGGTTTTGACACTTTCGCTTTTATTTCCCCCTTTAGCTACAGTGTCATTGTATTTCTTGAATGTCGTTTTGATTGTTACTGTTGTTTTCTTTATAACGTTTTGTTTGCCTACAAGGTCAACACCAAAGTAGATCATCCCAAAAAAAAATTAACAGGAAATCTGTCAAGTGTGCATGAGTGTTGTCTGTTGACAGAACTTTGTGACCAATAAACTCGTCATAGATACCAGGACTTAATTTTGTATATACGCCAGACGCGCGTTTTGTCTACAAAAGACTCATCAGTGACGCTCAAATCCAAAAAAGTTAAAAGGCCAAATAAAGTACGAAGTTAAAGAACATTGAGGACCAAAATTCCTAAAAGTTTTGCCAAATCCAGATAAGGTTATCTATGCCTGAGGTAGAAAAGCCTTAGTATTTCAAAAATTTTAAATTTGGTAAACAGTTAATTTATGAATATAACCATATCAATGATAATTCATGTCAGCACAAAAAGTGCTGACTATTGGGCTGGTGATACCCTCGGGGAAATAAATCTCCACCAGTAGTGGCATCGACCCAGTGGTAGTAAATAAACTCATCATAGATACCAGGACTAAATTTGTATATACGCCAGACACGCATTTCGTCCACAAAAGACTCATCAGTGATGCTCGAATCCAAAAAAAGTTTAAATGACAATATGTGAGGTTATCATGGTTATCCTAAACTCAAAGTCATCATTAAAATCAAACATGTTCATAAACTTGCCTGTTTTATTTGTGAATTTCAATTATTTGATGTGAAGTGTTATAAAGGTTTGTAAAATTCGTAGTTACTGGGAATGCCATCAGCAGACAGCACCAATTTTAGTATTACCTGGTATGTATTCTGTACCCTTCTGTGATTTAAAAATGAATGCTATTATGACAAATTTGAGGTGACAGATGACAAGTTTGATACACTGGCATCACTTATTACTTAGTTTGAATTTCATTGATAAATATTATCAGAAATGATTAAGATAATTGCGAGTATTTATAGATACTGGTTCTGTATCATATTATGTCATTTATTAACTCTGCCGCAAGTATAAAATCGGCTAGGATTTGAAAGTGTCAAGTCCCGTCAATATATATTTTCCTGCATTACCTAAATGTAAGTTACCGGATATAAATATTGATATAAATAAATAGTGAGCATGTGTAATTTGTTTTAATACATCCACAAAAATATTTTTGAGATCGTATAATGGTGTGAGGTCATCGTCCAAAGACACATTTGGTTTCCGGACAATTACTTAAGTTTAAGGCTATGTATCACTATGAAATTTAAGAAGAAGGTTCAATACCACGAAAGGAAGGTTGGGATTAATTTTTGGGTTGGTGGTCCCAACCATTTAGGAATTTGGGGCCCAAAAGGGGCCAAAACAAGCATTTTTCTACTTTCTGGTTAATAACTTGTGTATAAGTATTTCAATTGCTCTGAAATTGTACCACAATTTTTAATACCACAAGTAGAAGGTTTGGATACATTTTTGGGGTTATGGTGCAGTGTTCTAGGATTCCCATTACCCGTTACCCGGGGTAAGTGGATTAGGACAACGGGTAAGTCATTTTTAGCCTTTGTCACCCGGTGGTAAGTCAATTTTCAAGTTCGGGGAAGCCGAAAAACTCTTGAAATTTCCCGGTCCTCTTCAATTTTCCCATATCTGCTTTTTATTTTTATTAAATCACGAGAAAAAACTTTGATAAAAGATCGAAGATTTTGTCGATGTCTATCGGCACTTTTATTCAAGCACTCGTTTACTAGGTGTAATCAAGCGCAAAAGAGACCACATTCTTCTCCTATCATTCTAAAAGTCGGTCACGGTGTCGGTAAAATCGGAAAATCCGGATTGATAACTGGTGCTTAAATCGGGACATAAACGATTTTTTTTCTTGTCATCGGAGGAAAATAAACTTACAGTTGCATTTATTATAGCTTTTAATAAATGACATAGTAATAACTATAACATATTTGTCAAATTTAGTAAGAAATCGTTTTTTTTTAAATTTTGTACAAAATTCAATCGTATCCAGCTTTGTTCAGTAAATTACAATATTCAAAGTTATTATGGCGGAAAATTCAAACTGAATCTGTAGATCATGAGTTTGCATAAGTTTGGATTTACTTCAAAAAGGCTAAACGATATAAATCAAGCATCACCCCCACCAAAAAAGCCCAAACTTGACAAAAAGCAGAGAGACAAACTGTATGATGTTGAAAAAAGGACCAGGGGGTATGTGCCCTCCTGGAAGGATGAATTTCAATGGGTAGATTATGACTCCGAGAAACAGCTTTTGACCTGTTTATACTGCAGGGACTACCCATTTTTGGCCGGGTAAGTAATTTTTTTATTGATCTTACCCTTGGTAAGTCAAGGTGCCAAAAAAATCCTAGAACACTGTGGTGCTAACAGTTTAGGATTTAAAAGGACCAAAAAGGGGCCAAAAACAAGCATTTTTGTAGTTTCTGGACAATAAGTTGTGTGTAAGTATATGGATCTCTCTGACATTGTACCACAAGGTTCCATATCACAAAAGGAAGGCTCAGAATGAGTTTGAAGGTAATTGCCCAATTCATGCAGGGGCCGATAAAAAAGGGCCAAAAACAAGCATTTTTCTAGTTCCGAGACACTAACTTTTGTTCAAGAGTATGGATCTCTCTAAAATTGTACTACAAGGTTCCATACTTCAAAGGAAAGGCTGGGATTCAGTGTGGGGGTAATTGCTTCAAGGGGGACTCTAGGTTTGGGGAATTCTAATTTATTTAAGGTGTTCAAATTTTTTTTTCAAAATTTCAAATTTTTGAAAATTTTCAAGAAGAATCTTTAATTGCACAGTACTACGCAATAGATTTGTAAGATCTTGACACTTATTTTGTGTCAGAAACCTAAACTATGTCAAAAATTTGATCACAATCCAAATTCAGACAGTATAAAATTTGAAAGCTTGAATATTGTGTTCAAATTTGCCCCATCTGTTCAGGGTTTTACATCTGCAGTTGTATCAGGCTGCGTTCAACGAACCAATTTATTCCACTTTGGTTTTAATTCATATGATAGGTTAGAAAAATATGTGAATCATTGTTCAGACTTCTTACTAAGGATTTTTTGAAGGAGATTCATCGTTTTTGGCCAATTCAAGTCCCAAAAGTAAGAAGTTTAGTTTCTTTTGCTATATAATGTATGTTATTTATTACATGTATTTCAGTCCCCATGACATGAATAACAAAACCAATCAAGGAAACTTTGGTCTAACTGCTCATTTGATACAACATTAACAATGTTGATGAATCTTTGAAGTTTGGACTCACCAGTTCTGAAAAATGATATGTCCAGGACTCATGCTTATAGTCACTTCCTGTTTACATATTATATAAAGAATTTTTTTGTGGATGGCAGTGTTCTCCCCAGGCCGTTTTAGCGCCGCGATTTTCAGCGCTATTTCAATTTCCCGCTGTCCTATTGCACTGACCGCGTCGCTATCCCGTTCAACCGCGTCGCTATATTTTTTTCCGTATTTTTTAAAAATTTCCCGCTTATTTTTCTTTTTGGATCACGTGATTGACTGGTTAACGATTTTTGAAAGAATTATTTCCGTTGTATTAAAGTAACTCCGCGGGACCAGTCTAATAAATTTTACAAAATGGCGTCGTTGAGAGATCAAAATAAACAAAGATTTCAACATTGACATCTATTTAATGAATATATAGAGGCATATATGAATGAAATGAGAAGAAATAAATTGACCGCATTTCCCAACGACATTCACAAACTTGTTTAACGAACTTTGAACAAACACTGATTTTAACAACGATCAAATTGGCTTCAATGAGCTAGTCTTTGAAGTATTAATTATCACCCAATCGAACTAATACCTGTTTAATCAGCAATTCTACAGTAATGAATTTTACCCTTTGAAAACAATTAAGAGGATATGATTAGAAAAACAAACCCCAAGCTGATACTAGACTTGAGAAATTCACTTTCTCGATGTCCAGCTTGGGTGAAGCCAAGTTAAACGTCGTAAGGTTAACAGAACACTGCTACATTTTTTCGCTTTATAAAGATGCCGAAACGTATGAAAGGAATGGACAGTGCTAACAGAGACATATAATACATGTCTCGGGTGCTGAAAAGTTCATTTCTAAATTTATAAGGGAAGTTTTACCCCCTTCTCTGACAACGTTGTCTCGACCATTTTTTGAACCATCTACGATTATATCATTACTTTTTTTGCGTTTACAACCGAACTGTCGAACCTGTATTGCTTGAAAAAAGCATCCCTGTTATCAAGGGATTCATTATAAGTCCGTAATTTACGATTACTTGACCATACATGGCTCTTTTTCAAATGGATAAGGGAATAAAACAAAACGAAAATTTTGTGTAAATATATATAAAATATCGATATTTGTCAACCAATCATCAATATATCTTAATTAAATATTGCTTTAAATTTAATGTAAACAGAGGATGGCTTGGATAAGGAATAGTATTTAATGCTAAAAAAAGACACAGGTGTAAACAGGAAGTTATGTCAGCCAGTAAGGGAGATAATATGGGAGGGAAAGACCTAAAAGAAGTATTGTCAAATCTTGACAAACTTATCTGGTGGCATGTATTCAAATGTTTATAAAATTATCAAACAAAACCTTTAAAGGTGGTAGTTGTTTCAATTGGCATACATAATGTATTTGATTGGTAATTCACCTTTGAAATAAAAAAATATCTTTAAAATAGTTTTAAAGGATTTCTTTCATATTCATAATTGGAATATTTTAGCCTTTTTTTTAAGCAAGTCTTTGATAAGATTTGAATATTATTAAAAGGGCAATTTCATTTCTTCCTTTGAAATACTATACTCATTTTTATTGAAAAGTTGTACTTTGCTAGAAATGTTAATAAAAGTAAATGTAAAAAAAACTGATCTTGTCATTGAAAACTTTCTCACAGAAGCTGACAATGACTTTATTGTTGGTCCTACATGTTCTGCAACATCACCTGTTAGTGATAAGAAATCTTCACATCTAGGCAGTCTGGTATAGACCCACCATGGAAAAGACTTCTCCTTGGGTTTTATAGACAGATAATATGAGGATTATATGTATTTACAATGGAGACAAAATGACTTTTCTTCTATCATGTCTATATCCAGACAATAACATTAGCAAACAAAGGGGTAACTTCCATGAGCATGATGAGGACATCATTACAAGAGAAAACATCAATAGCATTATATAAGAAAAACACATAACAAATCAATTACAAACCAACCGCGCGCCGCGACAAAGTTACTGAGAATTGTCGAAAATCACGCGCTTACCACAGCGCTATCCAAAAATCCTGGGGAGAACACTGGATGGAATCAGCCTCATTTCCTTTTCAATGTTGACATTCTTTTCCTATTGCAGCTTTCACTAACTAAGCTGAACGCACTAGAAATGAGTAATCCATTATTGTAATGCAAATTCTTCCATAACTGAAAATTGAACAGAAATAATCAATTGTTTGAATTTTTCAAAAGAAACTACAAAGATTCTGACAGAAAATTTCTCTCACATGTCAAATATCCATATTTATTCAAAATGTTTTGGGAAATTGGATGCGTGGGTATGTATTTTGAAACACAGACTTAAGGGGGCACTAGCAACAAAATTTATTCAAAATTAAAATTATTTTTTTTTGTTCAATCATCATAATCATTAATGCAAGTGAAATAATAATTCACTTTTAGCAGCCAGTGACAGTGTATGGTTCAACTTTGTCAAAACAAGTGAAGAAACATCGATAATGAATTATTCACTTGCAAGTGATTAATATGACCTCAATGAATCCGTATTCATGTGACCTGATATTATTCACTTGCAAGTGAATATATATGAACTCATTGAATCCTTATTCATGTGACCTTCAATTTAACCTCTTAGCTAGAGATGGTTTATGAATCATGTGACAGTGTTAGGTCATTGAAGCATCTGTTATAAGATAGGGATTATATTTTCTCAGATTAAGGTATTTAAGTTATACCCTTGCATTGATCAGTGATCAGGAAGGACGTGCGCCCTGCACCTATAGCGCATATCGACCAGAAATGGTGCATTATAGAGTGACTTATGTAAGCGCCAACGTGGCGCACGATATTTTTCACTTAGTTTCGATACGTTTAGATATCGTCAAATGGATTTCCGATTGTGTTCCGTGCTGCCATGTGTGTGTACACAACTGTGTAATGTTCCTCCAATGATAGGAGCACCTATATATTTTTGGGACGTCTCAGGTGTTTTCCTATGGAAATAATAGAACCATGGGGTGTAACCGACTACCCAAAAAACGTTATTTACCATTATTCATGATATGATTTTTTTACAAAGTTCTTTAAATTTGTGAAATTTGGTTATACTGACGAGATTTGTCTCTATTTAACATTTTGTAAACATGCCTTCAGTGAATTGTTGTTTTGTTTTATCAATTAATGATACTCTCTACTGTTATTGTTGTCATCATGATGAAGTAATAATAATACAAGAAGTGCAGAGGAAATGCCAGAAACGTCCTCTAATACGGAACGTCAGGAATAAGTATGGTATCGACGAAGACCCAAATTTAATGTAAAAAAAAACATGAACATGAACAAGACAACAGTACCAGTAGAAACATTGTAAATTATTTTACATTATTTGAAATTGAAATAACAAAATCATAAGGGTAAGTACCACCATCTCTTTGCAGAGATATACACTTTTTTTCCACTGTAGTCAATTCAAATGGCCCATTCATTTGACAACATGGCCCATTATTTTTTAAAGTGGCCCCTTGAATTTAATTTTGAGGGGCCCTGGGCCCACAGATCACTGATTGATTGAACAAATTTCCATCAAACATTTGTAGAACAGTCAAAAAGGAATTTCCCTTATATTACAGATGCATTTATTGAAAATTTCAAAGGTGTAATTAATCACACCGGAGGACGATTTCATATATGCGAACCATTACGATTTTTGCGTAGTTTTTCCGATTTTGCGATAAAAACTACGCTGTTACGGTCAAAGTCGAATAGTTACGGATTACCAATCATTGCCGTTCAATTTTGTAAAACGCGGATTAGTATCATTACTTTTCCGTCCTCGTCCGGTATTTAGAAAACGCCAATGTAATGCTTCCGGTTCCTCGGGAGTTATCAACCTATTGTTGAGTAACTAACTGACTTCCGAAAAGGCAAACTTGCATTTTATGAAGGAGCTTTCCCCCTTTCTCTACTTCTCCTTGACAAAACGAAAATGTACGAGTCGAGAACATCTGAACAATTAATGAATGGAATACATACTACAGACAACATTTTAAACGACAAATTTTAGGGCACATCACTTTGCAACCACTCGTCAGTAATTTTTATTGGTAAATGCACGTTTATAGATGATTACTGAAAACTTTTCAAAAATACGGAAAATTTGATAGTTTGTTACTGATTGTGTCAAAAGGGGGTTGGCATCTATGCGATTTCATGAAATTAAAGTATGCCATGCATTTTTTCACAAAATATTAATTGATAATGCTGCTATTTTAGTATGTTAAAAAAATTAGGAGTGCAAAATTATTCAATGAAAAAGTTTACAATTCTTTAAAAGTCTTTAACAGAAATATAAGATAAACTTAAACCTTGGAATCAGATAAATACATATTCAAAATAGAACAGAGTTCTGTGAGATGTGTTATAATACTGTTATTGAACATTTTACTATAAACTCTACCTGATTTGGGCCCATACATATGGTTACCAGCCAAACATATGATTATTTGATGGGATGTCAAATCACAATTTTTTAACAGATCATGGTATTGGTTATTTCAACTATCGAATATTTTCTAAACTTAAAATAAATTCCTAAATTAGGATCAAATGTAGCAGTGTTCCAGCTAAACCATTTTACGTTATGTAGAACCAGGCCTGTATAATCTCTTGGAATGACACCCCAATCTTTTACTTATTATTTTACTACAAAACTTAAATAAAATGATTTTAGGTCCAGTTTGTCATTAAATTTAAATTCATACAAAATCAACTTGGACAATTGAATGGCTATGCATTTCAGTTTAGACATCAAACTGTCCATAAATTAACATCTATTAGTATTACCTCATCGTTTGTTAGACTAATATTAAATAAACCCCTGATCATCTTATGTCTTCTGATGCTTAGTACTACATGTATATAGACATTTTCCCCTCCATTGGACCAAGATAAAAGAGGAAAATAAATCATCTAGCAAATTAATTTAGAAATATGCATTATAAACTGATAGTCAGGTTAAGGTGGTACCCAACACTTTCACTAGAATTAATTTGGCTCGTTTAATTTTCATAAAATTTTGTCAAAGTATTTATTTTGACCCTTTAACAAAAATATAAATATTTCAAAAATTTTGAACCAACCATTTTGTCAGAAAAATTACACTGGTGATATAGCAGTTTGACAAACCCCAATTTTAATCGTTGAGAAGCTTAATATTCCTTCTACAACACAACATAATTAAAACGTTTAGCTGACTTTACAGAGTTATCTCCCTGTAGTGTTAGGTACCACCTTAATAAACAATTTGATAAGGCATTAATATCTTGTTTATCCTTCCATATTTGATTTTACTTGTGCTTATTAAGTGAATCTTCTTTGGTGTTAAGTTCTTCATTTGTATGTCCTTTTCAAATTGTGTTCGGAAACACTGTGTTGTGTATATGGATATGTGATAATTGTTTAATGTGGCTGTCAAGGCCATTCATTAGGAGGCGGTACCCGGTACTTTTACCCTCCTATGCTATTGACAAGTACCGCCTAAATGTAGCAATTTTTATATAAGATATTCATGGAATAAATTGAAAAGTACCACCTAGATTAACGTGGAAAGTACCAGTCAACATGAAAGATAATGAAACCCCTGGGCTGTGGCAGTATGTCCTATATAGTATATGTGGACACACATATATATTCTTATTTCATTTTACAGTCAGACAAGATAATTGTCATTTCCTTTATTTATACATGTAGGTGTATGAAACAAGGAACAAATTTAAACTTAAGATATAGTCAAGATAATAAACAGATCAATTTACAGGACTTTTGTTTCAGTATTGTGTTGTTATTATTAAATTTGTGGGTGCTTTTTACTCAAAGTTAGGGAAGAGAGTTTAAAACAACTGCAAAAAGTGAAATTAGATTAAGTGTAGAACGTACTACAAATGTAGTCGATGGTAGTAGATACATGCATATAGGTCAAGACAAGTGGGAACATACTATTATTCTTCTTAAATTGCAATATATATGCATACTTATGCATGAAGTGACCTTGGAAAAATAGATTATCTTTATTACATACATGAAGTTGTCTACCTAGTCATGTATTGATTTTTAGTGACAGGAAATTGAATATTTGTTGTAAGCTAAGTTTATAAGGACACAATGGATATTATATAACGAAACCTGCATGTCATCTCACTATAATCATACCTTGATTAGAACTCAAGGCTCGCTGAGTCAATATTGTCTACGATATAGACATTATGTCACGTCAGCAATAATTTTTAAATGAGTTTAAAAATACGAATCCATTGATATAATACCTGGGAACGGCTTCGAACCGTCCAAGTAAATCAATATCTAGTGTGGAAAGATAAGTGCAATAAATGACTGTTTGTATACTTATATCTCAACCTTGGTAATAAAAAATAAATAGGTGAATGACTATCTGGTTTTAAATTTCTTCATAGACATAATAGATATTGCACACCAAGTCTATACTACATGTACTACTGGTGCTTGAGGTTTTGCAATTATTTACAGATACATGTACTATTGCACATAAAATTTGACAATACAGTTTGAACTTGTTTTAACGGATTGCATCATTCAGTTGAAGAATACAAGGTAATCTTGTAAGTTAAGTTTTATCATTTCAAAGAAAAAGTTATAGAATGATGTTGCCGTAGTATAACTAATCATCTGACCTGTGTACTTATTTTTTTTACTATAACATCATTACATGTATTATGTACACATGTTTATTGATCAAATTTTGTCATGTTTCTTATAACTTTAAAAATTCTACTAACATAGATGTTGCTAATTTAATGTCTACTGGCATATATTTCATGCATGTTCAGGTCCAGAACAAATAAAATAATAAATGCAATGAAAAGGAAAGTTCTTAGCAATAATTTGACTAGTTCGAAGCACTGGAAGTTTGAAGTGCCACTGGAAATGAGGGCATGTTAGATAGGGGGTTAAGGTTTTCTCCTGCAACAGATCTGATTCTGTAAAGATGAATATGTGTGAAAGGTATGTCTGCATCAAGATCTTTTCCATCTACTAGTCCAAAGACCAATATTTAGACATTTTCTTTATGTGTCTAACTGTCTAAATAAAGTTTTGCAAAATATAACTAGTCCAATTAAAATTTTACTAGTCCAATTAAAATTTTACTAGTCTGTGTCATTGGAATAGTAGCTAACTGTAAAGGCGGTTGATTGAAAGTGATTTTTGAGGCCAAAGTTGTTTCCTTCAGAGTGTTTTAATAATCAAATGCATTTAATTTTTACTTATAATTCAAAATGTGAAGAGGACTAGAAAAAAAACATGGCCTTTCTGCATGTACTTTTCTTACAAATGCATTTCACACTGATCAACCTAATATTGATTTAGATTGATTGATTGTTGGTTGCTTTACGCCGCATTAGCACAAAAAGGCTATATCGCGGCGAAATATTGATTAAGAATATATTTTAAAAGTTCATTTGAACTATACTCTTGCTAGACAACCCTATAAGTATTTTACATGCTTCACAGAGACTCTATTGATCAAGAGACTTACTTTGTATAATACCCTAGATTTTTATCTGACAAGTTGCATGTTTTTAAAAGCTTTAATGATTTTACATTGTTTCATATGTATACATGTATTTGAAATTATATATTGAAATTAGAATAGACAGACCTTAACAATATTACTATAAAAAGGTGTGAAAATTAAATAGTTGTATCAATTATTAAAAAAACTTCTATATAATCAATGGCCATCTGGAAAGAAATAGTCTCTTTTTTCAATAGATTACATAGAAGTACAAAAAGACACCTTTTTTGGCATCCATTCAAACAATTTAAAAAATTAGAATTTTTAAGAAATATTTTTAGCCATATATATGCACTGGTATGTAATTATATTCAACATGTAACCTTATTTCCAAGGAAGTAGGTAGGGTTTAGATATTTGTATATGTCAGCATTTTTCTTTTTGTTTGCAAGAGTACAATAACTAATTTTTTAAAGTCATTCTTTTCTCAGAAAAAGTTGTATATATCATGTAAATATTCACGTGATTCATAAAACGAAAGTAGTATCAAAAAACCTTATTTGATATGATAAAACTGAAGATAAGCTAAACATTGTATTTTCTGTCAGTCGTTTGAAGGTACTATACACCTGTCAAGTTAGGTTAATGCTCATAATATGGATTAAGACTTGTAAATTTGATTACTGAGTAAATGATTTATTGGTCATTTCTGTAGTGGGTTGTCTCATTGACCATGTTGACATTTACATTGTTGAGTTGCAGTTCTAAAGGACATATTTTGGGTGCACACACATTTCTCGATGCTCCTGATATATACCTCGTCTTTCCTTTTATTCACATGTTAAGTGACTAGATTTTCAAGAAAACACAGTTATAGGTATACATATTACATTGTATATATATTGAATAGAATTATATGTAGTATTCATTAGATTATGACCAGTTAATTGAAAATCTATGATTTGGTGTCAGAGGTTGTCTGGAGAATCAATTGTCTATTACAAGACGTTAAAGAACACATTAGGCCTATAATTCATATATAATTCTGGAACAAATGCTATTACAGTTAGAAGATCAATTCAACATTTGAAAATTTATTTTTCAGGTGATTAAGGAAGTAAATTGGTAAATAGACAACACGTATAGAAGTTTTGAGACAAACTCGTTAGCTAGGGAAGTTACACAGTAAGGTAGTGATACCAGTTGTTGCATACTCTCTCCTAGATAGGATACCAGTTCTGGTGTTGTGAACAGTTTTCCTGGCTGGTTTGTGGTCAGTCTGTGAGCCAAATGCATGACAATATGGTATGTATCACATATTGTTATTATAAAAAATACCAAGTTAATATGAAAAAGAAGATGTGGTATGATTGCCGATGAGACAACTCTCCACAAGAGACCAAATGACACAGAAATTAACAAATATAGGTCACCGTACAGCCTTCAACAATGAGCAAAGTCCATTCTGCATAGTCAGCTTTAAAAGGCCCCGAATTGACAATGTAAAACTATCAAGGAGAAAACTAACTTAAGTTCATGTTTGGCTAATTATATGTGTTTTGTTGATATAGTCTCCACACTGGATTTCAGGCCCTGCAGCCCAGGCTTGTAAAATGTACTGGGGCCTTGAAAAAAAACTATCTACAGATCAACAGAATCTTCATATCTCAACCAAAATTTTCCCAAAATTCAGCATCAGGAGTCGGTTTTCACATAAAAAAAACTTCCAACTAAGATTGGTCTTCAGTCATGAACAAATCAGTATACTTACGATCAATTTTAGTCGAAAAGTTTTTTTTGTGAAATTGACTCCAGGTCTGTATACATGGTATAGTAGATATATAGTTCATCGTGCAGACTGAAATCTGTATGATTTTTGTTTTGGCTTTTCTATATTTGCGATTTAATATTTGTTCTTTTTCTCTTCCTTTTAGTGGACTTTTTTTTGTGATTTCATTTCAGAGTCTCTCCATCTAAAACTATATTTACCATGTACATGTAATTTTCCCTTTATGGTGTTGTTTATTAACAGAAACAAATATCATGTTAACAAGATCAAATTTCTATTTCAACTTTATTGTATATTCAGTGATGTACGCACATTAAGCTCTCCTACAACCATTAATTTGACGGAATAGTAAACACCAAAAGTTTACATATTATTATTAAATTGTGTATTTATGTTGTACAATACTTTATCCCTGGAGGTAATTTTCTGTGATAAATAGATGGGTCACAATTTCTTGTTATCTATGTCCAAACATTTGATTTAGGTCTTATTTCATAACCCGGTCAGTGACCTTGAGCAGATATAATATAGTTTTTAACAAGATTTAAAAATATTTTAAATACTTTGTAATAATTCAAGCATGGATTATTTATGTATACTTAGTTAAGGATATACCTACTTACACAACACAAACATTTTAAGATTATTATATGGTAATAATATAATGTATGTTAGGATATATATACAAATGTTACAATACAGAAAGGAAGTGTGCAATACTTATAATAAACATATTTTGTTAACCAATTGAATTACACTACTTAAATATTTCATTAAAACACGTACAAGTTAAAAAGATACTATTGCAAATTTACATATATATAGGTATCATCGGATATTTGTGGAATTTACTGAACAGTTTGCATAAAAACTGCAAAAAGGGTTGGAAAAAGATTTTTTTTCCAGTACAAAAGTTACTCATTCTTCATGGTTGTATTCCCATTTGACAAATCTTTTTCCAGATAGGTTGTTCTGAGCGACGCTCTTTAAAATTTATTAATTCTTGATATTGTTGATTTAGATTGTTGCAGTCAATGCAGGTTTACTCCAAGGATTTTTTTTAATGCACTAAGTGATGTTTTTTTTTTACATTGCTCCATAATTGTATGAAATTGAATTAGAAATTAACTTTTATAAGTCTAAAAGGACAAACTAAATGTAGATTATAAAGTATGAAAGGAATTCCCAGCTGTTTCATTACATACAAGTATACAATGAGTATTGATCGTATATATGTAAATGTAGGCATGTCCTTGATTGCATTGTTGTCTTTTGACCGATAAACAAAGATAGTATATTAACGTAATGCATCTCATTGTCTGTGTCTATATAAAGTCTGGTGTATGTATTGACAAAGATGAGGGGTTTAAATGAGTTTTGAATTACTATACACTGGTTACACTCGAAGGGTGACAAATGTATATTGTATAGGTTTGATCATTTCCCATTTACTGCCAGTTTATGATCTTTTACCTATGTAGAGTAAGAATAATAAGGACATCTACAGTAAATTCAGAAATTATTCTGATGTTTTTAATTAAGGGGGAATAAAGCAAGTGAGTGAGTATCGCAAGAATAAGAATTTGCATTTGGGTAACTGAAACATAGACCTGTATGCAGTTGTTTTTGGGATACGATTGCTTTCAAGCAATCTGTAGACTTATACCGGTGGCTCAGGACAATGCCCTCACGTCAACCGTTTTATTCTAAACATTAAGGACCATCTCAGATTGTTATGATTGTCTTGGTTTAAAAGGTAAAAAAAAACAAAGGGATTGAACTTAAACAACTTTCCTATAATGTTCTTTTTATAATCTTCTTGTTTGATATAGGGATACTAGGTTAAATGATTGCTCTGGATCCCCACTCAATTGATTGATTTAAAACTTATGGGATCCTGTCTATGTATGTCTGCTATTTAGGGTTGTTGTTGTTGCATAATTTTAAATCATATGCATCATTTAAATTAAAATAAATGTAGTCCACATCGTGAAGGTTTACTTTCAACACCCCTTCAGGCGAAATGGAGTCTTCCATATTATCGTTTCGAGTTGTCTCCCTTCCGGAAGTCACTTCCGTAAATTCTGAATCAAAATTACACATTGAGAAATATTAACTCATTCTGTCAATAAACGTCGTATTTTATTAAAAACGGTCGCAATTTAAACCAATGAATGTGTAAGGAAAGGAGTCATGATCACTGACCCAAAGGAAATTAAATATTTAAAGAGTTAGGAATGGGGTTCCTCCTAGAATTAACGTAGGAAATTTTTCCGAAAATAGGTGATAAGATATGAAGTGAAATACTTCTCTCACTCTGAGTCTCAGTGACTGCTGTGGAAAGTAAACTTGGAACTGATAGTATAAAAATAAAACACAATAGACCTAAGTACATTGTTCATACACATTTAACTGGGATTGGCTATTTTGTAACTATTCAGATTACGTAAATTACATTTTACATGTGCAGTTGAATTTAATAGTTTTGAAAATAATATTATCCAGCTACATGTATACATGTGTCAATGAAAACAATGGCAATCGTATCCCTCAGAGCAATCTGCTCTTTGATTTGAAATAGCAATAATTGAACACACATTTTTGTCCATTCTTGAAAAACGGCAATACTTAAAATGCACGCAATAATTTCTAAATTTGCAGTATGAAAAGATTTTTTATGTCCCATTTATGGGCATTATGTTTTCTGGTCTGTGTGTCCTTCTGTCTGTCCATCTTCAGGTTAAAGTTTTTGGTCGAGGTAGTTTTTGATGAAGTTGGAGTCCAATCAACTTGAAACTTAGTTCAGATGTTCCTTATGATACGATCTTTCTAATTTTTATGCCAAATTAGAGATTTTACCCCATTTTCACGGTCCACTGAACATAGAAAATGATAGTGCGAATGGGGCATTAGTGTACTTATGACACATTCTTGTTTGACCTTAGAAAGACATACGATAACATATATTTTCTGATGTAACTCTTACTAACCCATTAAGATAGTCAGATTATGACAATTTTTAAAACTGCATATTTCATTTACAAAAAATGAAAATGATCATACATTAAAAACAAAAAAAAATAACAAATTCACTTCCTCACTGTATGAGAATTCAGAAAAATGACTGAAGCTTGCTTTAATCCATATTTATATTTATATTTCTCAACAATTTAGTCCTTACAATTAACCACAATGACAGCGCAAGCCTATGGCAATAAAAATATTCTTGAACCAGTGAAATTTTCTGAAATAAAGCCTCCCCAAGTCATTTGAAATTTAATGATCAGGATATTTTATAAATAAAAGACCAATTTTAAGGCTGGTATTAGAGTCAAAAAGTTTTGTGTTGAGACTGCACACATGTATGATGATACATGTATACTTTATTATTAGATATTATAAAATTAATGTTTGAATCAATCTTCTTGACCTAGCTACTTATAAGTTGTAAATACTATTTCCTTCCTTAAATCTTAGTCAAAACAAAACATCATTGTGATAATTGTCGTAGACATTGTAAGTGGATCAATAGTATGTTATTTATAGATTATCTACAACATGTACAAGTGTCTCTTTTCCTTATATATACATTATCTATAAGTGTCTTTTGTACTAGGCACTAAATCTGCTGTGTAAGGATTTTATAACTAAAAAATGTATTTATGTGTCCTTCGAAATTTATTTATTGGTTCCAGGTATGTCTATAAAATAAATATGTGTATATGCTTATGCCAAATAGTTATAGATTTTGGGCAGTTAGTCCTTCAGTATATTTTGCTGAAAATATATTTTACGTGTATACATGTAAAAGACAAAAATTTGAAGTCAAGGTTACTAATTTTATTAGATGGTGGTTTACTGATTGTAAAAAGAACTTGTTTTTGTCGTACAACTGAATTTCTATATTCTTCATGTTCTTCAATCTCTGAAACTTTTTGTCTTTAGCACTACAGATTCAAAGCATGTTAAATGTTATGTACCATCATCTGTCTTTTTCTTATATATTTTCTTCAAGCATTGTAGAGATGGCAGAAGAAAAAGCCTTAATCCATCCTTGCTTGGGTATATAAGGATACTTATACACTTCATATTGTACTTGAAGGAACAATATGAAACTGAATATAGTTTTTTTCTAAATCAAGTTATTAATTTCAGGCCTCAGCTGACGAACCAGCCAGTATGGAGTGTATACTGAAGTCTGAGTTGTTCCCAAAGAAATCTTTGGTGTGTGAGGATGATTCTCTACAGGTACCCTTCCCTCTGCTGTGTGGAGAGGCTGTGGAGTACCTAGGGAGGACAGCTGATGGGGTCATTGCTCTCTCCAACTTCAGGCTATTGGTCAGGTCTAAGGACAGCTTTATCAACATACCTCTAGGGATGGTGGAGTTGGTTGAGTGTAGGGAAATATTCTCTGTTAATATCTACTGCAAGGATGCCACCGTTGTCAGGTAAGCCTATAACCATATCCACCAGTTATTAGTGCTGGTGATATACATGTACAGCCTGACAGAATGAGAAGGCTGACAAAATTTCAATCAGTCAGTTAGGAACAAATTATTGGCACTTTCCATTGGTGAAGTGGAATAAAATTGCTGTTCTCTCTGTTTACTCATGATAAAAAAAATATACCTTTAGTGAATAAAGAATTCCTAGCCACAATTTTCTTAATAAGGAAACCCTCAAAAAAGTCACATGTTTTTTTTATCATGAAGATAGAAACAATTTGAAATGTAGATCTACAAGGATATAAACTCCTATACTACAATACAATGCACAACTATTTGTTAAGCTGATTTATATCTGTCAGTTTAATTTCATGTAATAAAACATTTATTATCTGTTGATCTGTAGGCTGTGTCCTTGTAAGGTTTATTTTTAGAAGACAGAGATATGATATTACATAAAATACAAGAGAAAAATTTAAATCTTCCTGTATCATACAAATTTCTTTTGCTTACTTTACATAAAAGTGCTGAATATTCAATGCAAAGTCTAAGATTTAAGTTTAGCCAACAGTATATTCTAACTATTCATAAATTATATATAACTGCCATTTTGATGATGGTCCTAATAACCATAACATAAAATGTCTATTTAAGTAGAGGGGACTGGTAACAATTAAAAAACCTGGAGTCTTGATTGTTTAAGAATTGTGAATGAAATTTAGATGATGGTCTGATTACTGCTATGATTTTTTTTATTTTTCTTGGAAAAGCTATTGTCTCCTACAATAATGGCCGACAGGTTTTGAGTAACGATCACCAAGTCAAAATTTAGTGAAATCTTGGCTGGATTGCTAGTTAAACATTTTGTAAGATAAGATAACTGTCAATTATGTCTGATCGTAAAAGTTTATTAAATTGATTTGAGAAATATAACCAGAGGCCACAGACAGATATATAACAAGTGATATCAATTTTGTGGCTTTCTTTTTAATTGCCTGACATTTTTAGACGTTTAAAGAAAGGTATAAAATATTTAGCTTGATATGCTGTAAATTCAGAAATTGATGTGAGGTTTTTATTTTTGCCAAAGATGCGACAGAGTTGTTAATGCTATAATTCTTAACCCGCATTTAAAAAAAATTCATATGATTTACAGCTAATTTCCTAATGCATGTAAAGCAAAACTTTGGTTGGCTTGCTTGCTTTGTTTGTATAATTGTTTATACAAGCTTTGTAAATAAGATTGACATTTTTAAACAAGTTTAACCTGTATATATAATATTTGAATTGAATGGGGTGTTATCCTAATGATTGTACAATATAAAAAAAAGCAAGAAAGCTAACTAAAGTCTTGCTCTACATGCTGTAGGAAATTAGCTGTAAACAGAATTTTTCTCAAAATCGTAAAAATTGAAATCGCATTTAAGTCTAAAATGACAAAATCGCAATAATAAATGCATGCAATAATCTCTGAATTTACAGTACTTTATTGAGGATTGCCCTAAGTTCATGAAGTTACCATTGGTCACAATTTGGGATAACTATAAAATATGTTGCATAATTAACACTTTTACATGTATATAAAATGGGGGGGTGGTGAGTCAATCTTAGTCATTTGATTCAAATGAAAGAGTACAACATATATATATCATGTACCCTTCATCTCCTTTTAGAAAACAAAGAATGTCTGCTCTTGTTCTCATGAAATCACTAAATGATATAAGATGAAAGAATTTTCCTGATTCAACATTCTTACTATCAACTTGATCAACTTGAATTTAATATGATTGTATTGTATAAATTTACATGTATGCGTTACACCAGACTGATCTAGTGTAGATAATTACCTATTCACCAATCATTTCTTACTTTCTGTTATAAGATCGGATTAAAGTTATAGGACTAATTTTTGACTTTATATTTATTTGAACAGATTAAATCAATTATAAAATGTCTTTGTTGTTTTATCTTTAAAAGTAGATCTCTCGTCTCTATTAAAGGAAAGTAATTCAGAAATCCTTCATTAAAATATTATGTAATATGAATAGATATACATGGTCTTGTTGGTTTTTTTTTTTTTTAAATCAAATTATATTAGTATATAATAAGGAAAATACAGCCCTAGTTATTAAAAGGAAATCTTTAAAGTATTTTGAATTGGCAATTTGCAAGGACAAATTCTTTTCAACATATTGAAGAAAGAATTATTCAATAGTAATTGGGTGGAGTTTATACTTTATAACATAGAAAAATGGAATGCGATATGAAAACCTGGATATCTAATTGCTTGACTGCTTAACAAATTAATTGCTCGAAAGAGACCAATGTACACAATATAAGTTATATGGTTCGCTACTAACTCCCTTACGGATCCATAGAGGGTTAGTAAAATCCATAGGAGGTGAGGCCGAAAAAATAAACAATGAAACAGAACAACATTAATAGATGACGTCACAATTAACGCTTCATGAACCCCCTATGAAATTTACTAACCCCCTACGGCCTCATAGGGGGGTCACCATATGACGGCTTTAAGCCAATCACAAAGTGATAATTTACCCATGGTGCGATGATTGACAAATATGCTGACAGTAGCAAAAGAGTTTATTTAATTTTGTACACTACTTGCTCCTATATGTGATAACCAACTTGTAGTAAACAGAGACATTTATCCCTATTCTACAAGTGCATTATTATCTTGTCTATCCATTCTTTTGTCCAATTAATATTTTCATCGCATTTTTTCTTCAAATCAACTAAATAGAATAATTTCATATTCGATCAGCAACTTGACACAGAGAAAAATTCAATATAGTTGGGAAATAAAATGTTGTCTGGTTTAACTCCATGCCCATATTATCCTTTACCCCAAATGTACTAAGTGGTTGTCATTTATTTATGAGTTACATATTTGGTTTTTTTTTGGTTTATTTTTTTAAAATAAATAAGGTTGTTAGTTTTCTCGTTTGAATTAAGTTTTACATTGTCATTACAGGGCCTTTTATAACTTACTATGCCGTATGGGCTTTGCTCATTGTTAAAGGCCGTACAGTGACCTATAGTTGTTTATTTTTGTGTCATTTTGGTCTCTTGTGGAGATTTGTCTCATTGGCAATCATACCACATCTTCTTTTTTATATAAATGTATGAATTAGAATTTCTGTAGTTCAGAGTTATTCATGTTATCAATCTTTGATGTTTATTTTTCAGGTGTGACTTCAGTACCAACGATTCTTGCCAAGACTGGTTCAAAAGGATTACACAAAGGACCAGTATACCTAAGGAATTAAGTGGCCTGTTTGCCTTTGCCTTCTTTGCCTGGTGCCAAGACAGAAGTCCATGTCCATCTGAACATGAAGTCTGTTACCAACTATGTCAGCAAGGTGAGAATAGCATAAATAGATAATATATGTAAATCCAGAAAAGGAGGAATTTTCATTGGTTCTGTTCAAACAAACATATACCAATTTATTAAAAATATGTTAGTATTAGTACATAGGCAAAACTTGCTCATGTGAATTTTCAGATTGACCTCTAACAAGCTTATGCATGAAATTCACATCAAAATTTCCATGTGCATTCCGTAGGAATTTTATGAAAAAACTTGATATAGTCATGATTTTAGAAATCTGATTGATTATGAAAACTAAGATGTTATTTGAATTACTATATAATTAAAAAATTCATGTGCAACTCAAATGAAAAAAAATCATGAAATGGTAGCATGAAACTCACATGAACTGATTTCACATGAGTTTGAGGTGAAATTCATGTACAATTGATATGAGTGAAAGGAGTAGGTCCTGTAAGGGCCAATTTTGGCCTCAAATTTCAGGTCCATCGGACAAAAGATTTTGGACACTTTTTAAACACTTAAGTGTCTATTTCAGTTGATTCAAGTAGTTTATGTGAAAGATTTTAACTGATTTACTCATTGAAAACGCTCTGATTCAAGCTTAAATATGAAAAATTTATCAAATTATGCCAAAAAACATCACTTTTCAGATAGTTTTTGTCAAAATTGAAAGTGGCCGCATCCGTGTTCATTCTCAACCTCAACAGCCCATATTTATGTAGCAGAAGCATTCTACTTTCCAATAAAGAACTAAAAGTTTACATCAAAAACTCTGATTTTAGTGAACTTCATTCGTGCGTTTAGTGGCATCCTCACTTCTGTTCCAATGTTGAGCCAGTGGTTGGCAAATTATAATACTATATTGCAGGATTTATTCACCAAACTAAATTCTCATAATTGACAATCAAGCATTGCTGTCATAAAGGAATTGTGATTAAGTACTTTCAAAACAAAAAATATTTCTAGTTTATCCTGCACAATGACGATCAATAAGACGCTTGATGAACGTTAATAGTGCAGGGATACAGGCGATCCCCTTTATCTGGTAAACGACATCACTAAGGCGTGCCTAATTGACAAGTTTTTTTGGTGACGGATGAACTCGATTATGTTCTATTTTCATCAATTTAATATGAATGACAGAAGATAAGGTATAAATAGATGTCAATGAGACAGAAACTTAACAACACAAAACAGCAATAACACATCAGTTTTAAAAAAAACACATTTCAGATCTATAGACTTATAACTGTATCTTTTCAGATTAAATTTATATTATATTGTATACATGTCAAGGTATTAATGTAATCATGAAAATGGTCTTCAACATAATATAATGTACATTATTATAATATTTAAAATGTAAATTTTAATTTATTTTTAGTAGAAAGATTCACTTTTAGCTTTGGGAAAGAAGTGGAAAGGATGAAATTTGATCTGAAGAGTAAATCTTCCTGGAGGATAACTTATATCAATGAAGATTTCAGGTAAGCTAATCAAGAAGGTAGAAAATAAAAACATTATTTAAAAATGCACCTAATAATTTCCCTAAAAATGATCCATGGGACTGTCTGGAATACTCTAATATCATAGTTTTAATAAGGAAGTAGCGAAATTTCTTATCTTTCTAGATACAGTAATGAAATCAAGTTGTATAAAGAAATGTTTACTCTGTAACAAAACAACGTAGTGTAAAAGTTTGAAATAATCTTGTTAGAATGGTTCAAGCCAAAGAATTTCAAAAATTTCTTGAAAGTTGAAAAACAAATAAATTTAATAGAATGTAAATCACCTTGTGCATTTCTGAAATAAATCTACATTTTTTATTCAGTATATACTTTTTATAATGTTTAGAATTGTTATACTTTTAGTGTGTGTTCCTCCTATCCTAAGTGTCATATAGTACCAGCCTGTATTACAGATAAACATTTAAGGGATGTGGCAGGATTTAGAGCTCAGAGGAGGTTTCCATCTGTTGTATGGAGGTATGTTTTAATACTGGGTTTAATTAGTACTGTCAAGTGATTTAAGCAAGTATTTATGGAACTTGTATTTCCTAAAACGCTCAAAATAATTTCAATGCAATTCACATCTGTGCACTCAATTTAAATAATTATAGAACTTTTGTTTCCTCATGCACTCCAACTAATTGAAATTCACATTAGTGCACTGAAAAGGTAAATTTTAGATATAAGTCAGATGCACTATTGAGTTAAATACTGCAAAATTAGAAGTTAGGCAAACAAAGTTAATTAAAGTGACGAAGTTTTAACAATACGTCTAAAATTTAAAACATGGAATAACTAAATAAATTAGTGGTGTTTTTTTTTGTCCATATAAATTTGTAAACATGCATTCATATCTTGCATTATTAAAGTTAACTTTTTCCAAATATTGTAGAGACCAAAGAAATGGTGCAGTGTTAGTAAGATGTAGCCAGCCTGAATTAGGTTGGCTAGGATGGAGGAGTACAGAGGACGAGAAAATGTTAGAATCTGTTCCTATAGCTTGTTCACAGAACCCAGGAACTTATACCAAATATCTTGGTATAAATGATGATTCATCTGGCTCAGAGTCTGGTTCACAGAACGGTGGTAGGTAGTTTGTTAAAAGTACCCATGAACTTAATCAAATATCTTTCAGAATCTAATTTAAATTCACATTATGGAGGCCTTTATTAATCACAGAACATAGTATTATCTTGCAAATATCCTGTTATAAGTAGTGATTAGAAACCCTCTTAGATAGGTTCACATATTAATGAAGAATTTAGCGTAATTGTTCAGGGTTTTAATCATGTTCACATAAGGAAGATGCATATCAGTCGACTTCTACACATATTTCTATCTTGTTCACAGAATGGAAATATAAGTACATGTATGTGTTTGGATCTTATACCTGTTTGTTAACAAAGCTGACTAGCTAAAGAATTTATTTTATTTTATATTATGAAAAGATAATGGAAGATATAAATTGGTGGGCAATCCAATCATATGCATCTGGTATTTACTGCAAAATACATTAAACATTTGAGTAACATCACTATAAAGATGAAAACGTAATTTGCAACATATATAAAATATAATTATAGATTATCGTTGATCATCTCAACGAGATTAATTTTCTCGCTTGAGCTGGTACAGCGAAAGTGAGAAAAGCATCGAGTTGAGATGACCAATGATATTTTGTTTATCGCTATTTTACCTATGACGACGTTGTCAATTTCATGTCGATTTGGCTAGCAACGCCACGTGGCCTCCTTAGTTTCTAGCGATAACTTTTCCATCTCAAGCGAGAAGCATGATATGAAAATTATCACAAAAAAAGATCAAAAGAAAAATACACAAAATAGCGATAAAATAGAATATTGAATATGTACTGTACATGTAATATTATTATTAAAGCATGTATTGTTTTGATTGCAGATGTAGGAAATGACATTAATACAGAGAATAAAAAGATGATTATAATGGACTGTAGATCTTACAGTGCGGCTGTGGCAAACAGGGCAAAAGGGGGAGGTGTGGAGTGTGCAGGTAATGTCCTAACTTAAACACTAAAAGTCATATACATTTGATGACAGATTTATATAAGACCACTGCTCTTTTTTCTTATCCCAATTAGGGCTGTTCCAGAAAATACTGTTTCCTCCCAGGGAAGACACTTTTTTTACCCCCACCACCCACAGAAATAAAAATAAGTTAGAACAACACTCCCTTGGCATTTTGGTATTTCAAATACAACCACCCACATAAAATTTTAAAAAATTGCCTTCCCTGGGGAGACCTAGTATTTTCTAGAACAGCCCTTTTTAAATTTCTTGTATATTTATTATTTATTTACACATAATTTAATTTTGGATGTAACACGTCTTCTAATTGGCTGACGTTATTTTGTTATGAGCCCATAGACATAATTTAGTCATGTGACCGTGATGTCATCAACGTTTTTTCATGGTTTTCTACGATTTAAAATGGAATTTAGAATTAAATTATAAGAAATGACTTTAATATTTTTTCTGTCTATTTGAAATAACATAAAAAAAGTGGTGCACACTGTTAAATAACCCGCTAAGCACGTTATTCAGTGTGCACCAAATTTTTTATGTTATTTCTTCATAGACAGAAAAAATAATACAGTCATTGCTTAATTGTAGCTATACATACAAAAATTTCAATAAAATATGTTCACACATTTTCACTTTGTAACATTTATAATGTGATGGTCAGAATTGTACTAATGTTACAAACTTAACAATAAAGAGCATAAAAGTACAAAAATTCAATAAATATTAGAAAATAGATTATTACCCTTCTGGAGCACCTGAGATCACCCCTAGTTTTTTGGTGGGGTTCGTGTTGTTTATTCTTTAGTTTTCTATGTTGTGTCGTGTGTGCTGTTGTCTGTTTGTCTTTTTCATTTTTAGCCATGGCATTGTCAGTTTCTTTTAGATTAATGAGTTTGACTGTCCCTTTGGTATCTTTCGTCCCTCTTTTATTGATAGAACTAAATTCCATTAAACACTTCAGCATAATATACCATATACTGTGGATTCATTTATTTATGGGGATACCAATTTTCGTTTGTGTTAGGTTTATACCAAAATTTAAATGTTCAGTGAAATACAAATTTTCTATAGGCCTGTTTGCAGATTGTTGAAAAATCAGGAAATCGAATGTCCATGAAAATGCAATTTTTTTTAGTCTTATAACCAGACTTGAGCAAATCCAGGAAATCAAATATCTATAAAAATACATATCTTCCTCAATCCATGAAAAATAAATGAATTCTCCATATTATATTTGAATTATCGTAAGTAAGAAAATGTTTATATAATTGAAAGACATATAAATTTTGTATTATATCTGAACGGGCGAAAGTAAATAAATGTTTATAAAATTGAAAGACATATATTCCAATAAATTGGGTAATATCTTTAAAATTAGGTAGCATTATTCAAAGTCATCAGTATATCATATTTATTTATTTTCAGAGTATTACCAGAATTCAGAGATACAGTTTATGAATTTGGCCAACATCCATACTATACGTAAAAGTTACGTAGCGTTGAGAGCATTGTGCAGTGGTGGTGCTGATCAACCAGCGTAAGTCAAACTCATTTTATACCAAATTTTTATAAATAGATGGTAGTATAATTTAATTTTTGGTTGTAACACGTCTTGATTGGCTGACATTGTTTTGTTTATCAGCCCATAGACATAACTTGGTCATGTGACCGTGACGTCATCAACGTTTTTCATAGTTTTCTCTGATTTAAAAGTATTTGGAATTAAATTATAAGAAATAACTAATATTTTTTCTGTCTATTCGAAATAACATAAAACATGTATGTTTAATGATATTGAATGCAATATGATTAAATTAAATCTCTACTAAGAAGGCTTGGAATTGCTAAACATAAATAAAAGTAAGTATCTGAAAATAATAGAAAAACAAAGGATATGGGGTATCTATTCATGACCCAAAATCAGCACAACAGCAGCAACAAAAAACACACAAAAAGCTAAGAAACAAATAAGTTTGTTTACAGTAACTGATTTTAGAATTCTGATTAAATGATGTACCATCTATTTTATGTTTCTGTTTTTATTACAGTTGGTTATCAACATTAGAAACTACGAAATGGTTTACCTATCTAAGTGCCATACTGAAGTCAGCTCTTGTGGCAGTTAACTCTATAGACAAGGAAGGGAAACCTGTACTGGTTCACTGTTCTGATGGTTGGGATAGAACTACACAGATTATAGCCTTAACAGAATTACTACTGGATCCTTATTATAGGACCTTAGAGGTTTGTTAAATAATAAAGGGTTTGGTTGGATTTATAGATGGATGTCTTTGAATCTAATGAATATCTTGCTGTGAGATTCATAAAGTAGCTTGAGCTGTCTCATGTTAAAATTGTATTCACAATGCTTAAATTGAAATATAACTGAATGATGAAAAAATACCACAAATTGGACAATAAAAAGACTTTTTATGCCCCCATGGTAGCAGAGAGGGCATTAAGTTTTGCCCTTGTCCGTCCATACACTTGAACGTCACTTAGTTGGTTTCTGTTCTCTAACTCTAGTTTGCCTCAACCTAATGTTATAAAACTTTGCTCATTACCACTAAATCCAGATCAAGTTTGAATTTTGGTGACATCACTTTAACCCATCTAGAGTCATGTCCCTTTACAAATGTTCCGTTCACTAACATAAGTCTTCCTCAACCAAATGTTATGAAGGTTATACATAGAACTTATAACCGCAAAACTCAGATAAAGTACAAATTTGGGGAGCGTCACTATTACCGTTCCTCAGTTATGTCCCTTTATTACTTTATATGTTATGCAAGAGGTGGCATCACCTTTAGTCATGGACACATTTCCCACTTAATTTTAAGTGAAAAAAAAACAGAAAAAAAAGTGTAATAAAAGCTAAAATACAACTGCACCCAAAGTTTAAAATACTAGTTATTTCCATTCACAAGTTATTATTAAAAAATTTGAAAATGAAAAAATATTCCCATATTTTCAAAAATATGGTGTGTACATTGTCATAATGAATTAAATTATAAAATGAAATTATTGTATTGTTTTAGGGATTTCAAGTATTAGTAGAGAGAGAATGGTTAGATTATGGACATAAGTTTGGTGATAGATGTGGTAACGGTATCAATACAGAAGATTTAAATGAAAGATGTCCTGTGTTTCTACAATGGTTAGACTGTGTTTATCAACTGTATCATCAGTTCCCTTGTGCATTCCAGTTCAATGAAGCATATCTGGTAAGATTATAGATAAAAAATGCATGATTTAAGTTTTTGTTTTGTACCCCACCAAAAAAAGAGTTAATAGACATAAGAAGATCTGGTATGAGTGCCAATGAGACAACTGTCCATCCAAGTCACAATTTGTAAAAGTAAATCGTTACAGGAAAAAGTATGGGTTCCAACACAGAAATGACTCACACCAAACAGCAAGCTATATAGGGCCCCAAAATTGATTAGTGTAAAACAATCAACCAGGAAAACCAAGGTTCAAATCTATATAAAAAAGAGAATTTACTGGTTTACCCTTTGAATTTTGGTGACTTGAGTTATGTCCCTTTGTAAATTGAAAAAATGCAGAATTTGCTGTATATATTTTCAAACATGAACATTTGTTTCTCATGGACATATTCTTCAATTACTTAAATATCAATCATTGTATCATTAACAATATATTACTTTTACAGGTGAAGTTGATGCAGCATACCTATTCTCATTTGTTTGGTACATTCCTCTGTAACAACACACGGGAAAGAGAGTCAAACCAGCTCAACCTTAGAACAGCTTCTGTATGGTCGCTACTCAACAACAAAAATAATAAATTTACAAATCATCTATACTGCCCATCACTAGAACAACAGGTAAGAACAACTTCTGTATGGTCCCTACTCAACAACAAAGATAATAAATTTACAAATCATCTATACTGCCCATCACTAGAACAACAAGTAAGAACAGCTTCTGTATGGTCGCTACTCAACAACAAAGATAATAAATTTACAAATCATCTATACTGCCCATCACTAGAACAACAACCAAGAAATACAGTTATATCATTAAAAAAAAACACCATCTCCATTATCACTTCTCTATTACTAAAATTATCAATTTTCAAATTTCATTTACCTATATTCTTTTTTGTCCTTCTCCTCAAATCTCTATCAAAATATGAAAATACAAATGAAAGGACATCTGGAGTTAATGTTAGTAAGACAGTAAGTCAATAATACAACACAATTTTAAAGATTTAAAGATTAATTTAGTTGTAACGGTTCAATGTTTCCATCAGTGAACTCCACTTCTTTCTCATTAGTTACTTTACAACGTCTCAGTGCATGGCCAATCAAATTGTTTAAGAGTAATTCCAATACTACAAAATGAATGGACTGGCAGCAGTTACAAACCATTTGAAAAAGAAAACCCAGATAAATAAAATGAAAAACAGTACAACAGATCATATATACCAACAACCAACACCAGACTCCTTAGTAAGTGGCCTACCACTTCAGTTTTGCCTTGCTTTAACATATGTTGTAAATTTAATTCTATTCAATGTGATTGAGTAACAAAGTTTAAAAAAGAACCAAATACAAGATACAAACTCGAAAAGGACTGAATTATAATGATGTGTCCCTTAAAAATTGCTGCAACCCATAAAAACAATGATAATTTGTGTTTTCTTTTCAGGTGTTGTATCCATCATACAATGTGAGAAGTCTACAGCTTTGGGCATCAGTATATCTATCAAATAATTTATCAAGGACAAGTTCTGAAGATTTATCTGCAGACAAACAGGAACAAGAGCCTTCTTGTATGACTTGTAATTTACATAAAACTAGGTCATGTGAAAATCTTTTGGCCAATCAGGAGGCTCCAGTTCCAAGTCCAAGTCGACGCAAAAGTGATCCTAGCATTGCGCTAGAAAACTTTGATCAGGCTGTTCATCAGACCAAAGACACAAGTCATCACGTCCTGTCAGACTTCAAAGACATTGTTGACAGGCGGGACGTCAACGATTCCAAAATACCAAAAAGTATTCCACTAGAAAATGGACATGGACCTTTAATGGGAAATGGAGTGGTCCAAAACGGGAATAGTAATGACCTTAATAAAAGTGATAATTTAGATAATCAGATTTTAGTGAATGGACATTCTGAATTGACTCCTGACTGTGATGATAAACTAGGTAAAAACAGTGTTCAGAATGGACATATGAATGGGAATACTTCCGATTCAGACAACGAAAGTGGCGGGAGTCCAGTTAAGACATTAGGCAAAACAAATAGTGAAAAAACATTATGTGATAAAAATGGAATTGAAAGCTCAACAGATACTTTAGTTGATGAAAACGATTTGTCAAAAATTAATGGACGACTTAAAATAGTGTCGAGGAGTGTAGAAAACTTAATCCCTGCCAAAACAGCGATAGACAAATTAAAATCTTTAGAAAGCAGTTCTACGATCAGCACCAGTACAAGTGAAATAAGTAATTCCAGTATTGAATTATCAGGTTCGACTTCTGATGGAGACAATCTGCGTAATCTGACGTGTTTACTGCACCAATCAAATGCTCTGAAGTTGTCGTATAAAACCAATGGCTGTGTTAAACAATTAACAAACGGGTCGTTGTCTCCGAACAGATTATATCCTACTCCAGCTAGTTCAAGAACTCCTAATTCTACATGTCCGCCTACACCTGGAGCTGATAGTAAGGTAAAATACTTGTGTGAGCTTCTAGTTATTATGGGAGATAGTTTTTTTTGTAAATCTGAGATATTTAATATGTGTAGTATTAAGACTATTTTAAAAATGGCAAAATCGATCACAATGGATGGGATTGGGCTCTTAAATTAGTTAATTGTACTGTGTGGTTGCATTATCGTTAAAATTTTGTACAAATTGAAGTGTAATGAAATTTTCTGTAATGGCCGTTTGGGGTCTCTTAAAAGTGCCTTACATGCCACTTATGCAAAATTTAGTTCTTGAACAGCCTATGTTTAATATTGCAAATATCACTGAGTTCTAGAAAAGTGTCGGTTGATAGAATTCGACCACCAAAACAGATCTAGACCAATAAAATGTAGTTACAGTTAACTCTTGTTGTCTCGAACTCGGTTGACTCGAAATTTCGGATGAGTCGAAGTTTTCACGTGGTCCCGAGTTTTGTTCCATATAACATGCAGTGCTCTAGCTAGAAATCAAAAGGGGCAGGGTGCCAGTGGAGGGCAGGGCACTTTTTATGATAAGAAAAGGCACTGCTAATTTTTTGGTCTACGTTTCTGTGTGTATCACGAGTTAACAAATCTCTTTTGTTTTTACTGTATATGTTGGTTTTTTTTAAATAAAGATGCATTTTAACTATAGTCTTTATTTCATTGTTTGTGTAGTTATGAATTATATAGTACATCTTCATCAACATATTATGTTTTTATAGCTTAATTTCACTCTACCCATTGTCAAAGAATATTTTTTTTTATCTATATGCAAATGTATTAACAATTTCAGCTTTTTATACCCCCGCTTTAAAAAAGGGGGGGTATACTGTTTTACCTCTGTCTGTCAGTCCGTCCGTCCGTCCGTCCATCAGTCCGTCAGTCCGTCAGTCCGTCAGTCCGTCAGTCAGTCCGTCCCATGAAACTTTCGTCACATTTTTCTCAGGAACTACACATCCACCCTTTCTGTAATTTGGTATCAACATTTATATATGTCAGCCATACCGTGTGATGCGTTTTCATATTCATCACTTGACAACTTCCTGTTTACCGAACACTTGTCTGATTTTACACATGATAACCAAGTTGAAAATTTTCGTCACATTTTTCTCAGGAACTACAATACAAGGATTTCTGAAATTTGGTTTCAGGATTTATATAAGTCAGCTATACCGTGTGATGCGTTTTCAGATTCATCACTCGACAACTTCCTGTTTACCGAACACTTGTATGATTTTACACATGATAGCCAAGTTGAAAATTTTCGTCACATTTTTCTCAGGAACTACAATACAATGATTTCTGAAATTTGGTTTCAGGATTTATATAAGTCAGCTATACCGTGTGATGCGTTTTCAGATTCATCACTCAACAACTTCCTGTTTACCGAACACTTGTATGATTTTACACATGATAGCCAAGTTGAAAATTTTCGTCACATTTTTCTCAGGAACTACAATACAATGATTTCTGAAATTTGGTTTCAGGATTTATATAAGTCAGGTATACCGTGTGATGTGTTTTCAGATTCATCACTCGACAACTTCCTGTTTACCGAACACTTCCATATTTTTACACTATTAACACAGTCCGTCAGTCCGTCAGTCCGTCAGTCAGTCCGTCCCATGAAACTTTCGTCACATTTTTCTCAGGAACTACACATCCACCCTTTCTGTAATTTGGTATCAACATTTATATATGTCAGCCATACCGTGTGATGCGTTTTCATATTCATCACTTGACAACTTCCTGTTTACCGAACACTTGTCTGATTTTACACATGATAACCAAGTTGAAAATTTTCGTCACATTTTTCTCAGGAACTACAATACAAGGATTTCTGAAATTTGGTTTCAGGATTTATATAAGTCAGCTATACCGTGTGATGCGTTTTCAGATTCATCACTCGACAACTTCCTGTTTACCGAACACTTGTATGATTTTACACATGATAGCCAAGTTGAAAATTTTCGTCACATTTTTCTCAGGAACTACAATACAATGATTTCTGAAATTTGGTTTCAGGATTTATATAAGTCAGCTATACCGTGTGATGCGTTTTCAGATTCATCACTCAACAACTTCCTGTTTACCGAACACTTGTATGATTTTACACATGATAGCCAAGTTGAAAATTTTCGTCACATTTTTCTCAGGAACTACAATACAATGATTTCTGAAATTTGGTTTCAGGATTTATATAAGTCAGGTATACCGTGTGATGTGTTTTCAGATTCATCACTCGACAACTTCCTGTTTACCGAACACTTCCATATTTTTACACTATTAATATTATCCACTTGCGGCGGGGGTATCATCAGTGAGCAGTAGCTCGCAGTTTCACTTGTTATACATAATGTCTCTAAGACAACAAATGGAAGTTTTTAACGACCTTGACTGGCTATACAGCCCTTGCACGGTCAGCCCTGGCTTGCGCCTTTTTGGGCATTAAATAATTTATATTTTTACCATGTGGTAATTTAAATAATTTATGTCTCTAAGTTAGTGTGTATTACTAATTTATCAATGTTTAGAACATGGATTGCTAAAAGTATAATTATCAAACAGAAATTGCAATATATTTTTTTTTAATATGTTCAAAGACAGTTAATATCCTTAAGGTAACATTATTATGTTATTATATATTCAATTGATTCTTTATTCCTTTTTTTGGTACTAGATAATATTTTTAGAGCACAAATTTGTAATAAGCTAAAACAGGGGAAGTAACTCCAAAATTAATTTCCAACACGTTTCCGTTAATTAAAAACTGTGCTTGTCGCTAACAAGTTGAGATGGAAGGCATTTCTGTGAAGGCATAGTTTTATTTTGATTACTTAAATTCAATTCTAAAGTCATGAAAGTCTTCATTTATACACTCTTCCATTGTGACTTGGAAATCGAAAATACCGACCCAAGCTAAACACACTCGCTGACACATTCATCAAATGTATGACAAAAAGATACATTGTCCTAATTAAATTACCTAGATATTAACACCTTTGAAGTCTTTATCATTGTAATTGATTGTAATGACATGATTAACCTGGGGGCAATCACACAGGTGTCATATATGTAATTAACTTGGAGATCAGAAATCGATGAAACAAAAGGCAATTTTACCAAAACGGCACAAGAGAATTTTGGAAAAAGACGTCAGGGCAGAAGGGCGCGGATGAAGGCACCCAGGGCGCGGCTGAGGGCACCCAGGGCGCGGCGCCCTTCTATTTTGGGCTAGCGAGACCACTGACATGTATGAATGTACGTAATTCAACTCCTGATGAGTCGAAATTGGATGAGTCGAAATTTCGGTTGAGTCGAACTAAATTAACGATCCCAAGGTTAACAAAAGCATTCAAAATTCATTATTTATCTCGAACAAATACAGATATGTCAAAACATAACCTCCAGCATTTAAATGGATTGAAGAGTTAATCTGACAATACACGTGTAATTAAATTTCCAGTCACTGACCACTGTATTGATTTATGACATGCTATTTCCACGAGTGTTTACCTAAGATTATCTTTTATAGAATTTTTATTAATAATTAGTGATACATTGTTAATGTTCATGAAAAAGTATTTAAAATGTTTAGAAAACAATTAAATGTGATTTACACTAATGAGCTTGGGTGTGTATAAAGTAAGGATGACTTCCGTTGATGATCACCTAAAAACTACTCAATCGGCGTCTTTAATCTTGTTGTATTTTCTTTTGAAAAGAAAGAGTGAGATAAAACAAAATGAAGAGGAATATAAATTTTCTAAAGTCTCTTGTATCCGAGAATAAACAATTTTGTCAACAATAAACCGACCTGAATAACGAAACTATCGATTGGAAATTACTCTCTCGGATAAACGCCATAGAAAAAAATTGTAACTGAAACAATTGAATAAGTAAAAATAATGTTATTATAATGATGAAAGACCATGACATACAAATACATCGATCTGATACCAGAATATCGATCCCCTTCCCATATTCATCCGGATTTATTTTAGCTTTACCAAGCTAAGCAAGAGTTGTGTCCCTTGTTCTGTCAAACTTTCGGTTATCGTTTGAGTCGAACTACGTGTATCTCGGAATATTTCTCTGGTCCGGCTGACTTCGAGACAACGAGAGTCGACTGTATTTTGCAAAACAATTAAAAGTGAGGACCAGCATGTTTTCTTTCAAGAACCACCAGGGAAAAAAACATTTTGAGAACCGAAATCTTGACAGAATAATAAAAACAAATTTTATATTTTAAATTATGTTCATGTTGGTAACACTATTTCGATGCACCATTTTCTCAGTTTTCTGACATTGCAATATTTAAATCAATCTCATATTTTTGTCAATTGTTCTATAATCAAAATAAAAAAAGTTCAGCTATACTACACGTAAGCAATGGTACACCAACATATACATGATATACATATAAGCAATGTTTTTACGTTATATAATTCTCTAGAGTTGTGATATAAAACTAATTTGACCCATTTACCACTGAATATCTGAATTTATGCTAATTAAGTATTATTTGAATGTTTTATTTTTAGTCAACAACAGAATCACACATCCATAGACAGTTAAATGGTATCAGTCGCTATCTTGACGTTGATGGATTGACAATCTTCAATGAACCTGTACAGCAACGAATGTTACAGGTGAAGTCTGACTACGAAAGACAGATTCAGCTTCTGAAATCACAGCTAGAGGAGACAAGAGCAGCATTGATACACCATGCCTCAGCATGTAATGGGGCAGGCAGATGTTTGTTAGATAACTTAAGAGATGACTTGGTGAGTATAAATGTCATGTAAGTTAAGGCTGGTATGAAGCAGGGAGAGTATTATTATGATTTTAATGTTTTCTTTTTTGGTAGAGAGGGCTTTATCAAGGACTATGTATGCTCATGACCAAAAGTTTGAAAGCTTAGAATACAAAGAGTTGGATAGCACAAAAAACTAAAAGATCAAAACTAGAACAGGCCAAACCCAAGATTTTAATTTAAGCTTCCTGTATTTTAAATTCAGAGATAAAATACATCATTGAAATTATGAAACTATAACATGAATGAGTTAGAATTTGACTGGTCACATTTACAACATAATATTTGCCTCACACTTTTCTAAAAAATAAAAAAAAAATAAAAAATAAAAATGACTTTATATTTGGTAATAAGCTTGGCATATAATGTGGGAGAACTTTCTTTGAATCTGTCAGACACCTACTTCCTGTTGTCTGATACCAAAAAATACCATTATTACGATTATGGGTTCTCACTATTATTTCTATTGCAAATATCAAAACAAAATCAATGCTAACATGCTCGTTATATTTTAGAGTGAATTTATGTTCACATTATATTTGCATCTTGTACTATTTTTACCTATGCCAATGATTTATATTGAATTGTAGTTGATGTCACCTGATTCCAATGGAGAGATGAATTCCTTAGGAGGGTGTAGTAATGCATCAGACGTTAGCTGGGAACAGCTGGACGAATCCGATGCTAAGATTGTTAAGTGGGTTCCTGACTATGTGGCTACACATTGTGCGGGATGTAATAGTGGGTTTAATCTCGTGAAGAGGAAACATCATTGCAGGTATACATTGGCATTTTTGTCCCCTGCATAACAGGTTGCAAATGACATGAAAATACCTGGCATCTTTCTGTCCGTCCGTGTTTCAGTTTGTCTATCCGGTCTTGTTAATAGTGGTCTCAAGGGTACAATTCTTGGTATATTTTTATAAAACTTATACTGTAGGTTGATATCAGCAATATCTCGGACAAGTTACATAATGATGGACGATCAACTTTTTTTAAAAGAGTTATGTCCTTTGTAAATATTAAATAGGTCCAACACGGTGGACATTGGAACTCTGTTCTTTTATATAATTTAAAGATTGATATTATTAAATAGGTATTGTAAGATTTACTGTTGAGGGATCTTCCATTAAAACACACATGGTTTAAAACTGACATATTTACACTTGTATGGAAATTTGTTTTAAAGTAATTATTTCTTAAAATCAGACACAAGTTCCCACACAATCCTATCACAAAAATATCTTAAGGTCATTGAGAGACCAATTTCAGCTGAATACCAAAACCGTAAATACATTTATTAATTTATTTATTGGTCTAATGATTTTGTGCAGAGTTATTGTCCTTGTACTTGAATTTATTAGAAAATCATTGAAGTATAATCAAATATTTTAAAAATAATATGAAAATAAAATTTAAGATAGTTGTTTGTATATTTATTAAAAAATTAATAATCATGATAAAAAAAAATTGTTCTTATCATTGGCTGTTAATTTTGTCCATATGAAATAGAGACATAATAAAGCAGCTGATATTAAAAAGGATTAAAAAAAATGATGCAAATACAAAGTATATTATATTATACAGACTCATAAACACTGCATAATAAATGTAAGTAAGAAAGAGTGATGTCACATTAGCTTTTAATAGCTTAAGGTATTCTTGAATTCTATGCTAGAATATCCAAATTATCTCCCCTTCCACAAATAAAACCTTTTTAGATTAGGTGTTTCAGTGCCTTATTTGATATATACATTGGCAGCTTAAAATTCCATTAAATTCAAATATTTTTGCCATGCTTTTATGGTGCATTGGTATAGCAATAATTAGAATTATTTAAAAATAAATGTCTTATTTCTTAGCTATACTGTCTGAAGTTTTAATAATTAGTATTAGTTTAAACATATTTATTTATAGTGGATTGGGAAACAAGTTTTGCAACTTATATTAATCCCTTTCCACTTTGTAATAGTTAGTATTGCTTTTTTCTTGTGATACTAACACAATCAGTATAAAGAAGCAATATCTAAAAAAATCAAATATGGTTGTCGTGTTTTAGATGTAATAATGTAGAGGTTAGATTAGACACTTTATGTTAATTTGGGGTAGTTGAGTGGTAAAGAGTAAAAAAAATATGACAAACAGTATGAAATTTACATTTTCTTGTATATTGCTGTATATTTGATCCTTTATAAGTCTTGTATTATATAGAGACTACACTACACAAATTATTACAAGATATGTAGTAAGACATGTTTTTTAATTTCCTTTTTAATTTGTTTCAGGAATTGTGGAAATATTTTCTGTCATGAATGTAGTAATAACTACACGCCTATCCCTCATCAGAACTTAGCGGGAGAGGAAAGGGTCTGTTTTAAGTGCTTCAGTTTTCTTCAAAAACTGCCATTTAATGGAATGATAGATGAAAGACCATTGGCTGCTGCTGCTTCCAACTGACAAATCAGAAACATTGGTACTAAAAGATGAAAAAGTCACACTGTGAAAGCAAGAAAGATAACTTTCAGTTTCAATTTTTCTTGTACAGATATTCAGTAACTTGTACTTATCTTTTGGGTTCAGCTATCAATTAATTTTTTTCAATTTGTATATTATTTATTTATTTTTATGTAAAAATAATTTATTTAATTACTTTTCTAAAATATGTTTGTATTCCACCAAGTTTTGTTTTTTCATAAATTGATTTCAATGAGAATAGGACAGTGGGGATAACTCTTGTTTCTACTTGTACTAATTAACTATTAAAGTCTGCAGATTTCTGTTAAAACAGCTTTAATTTATGGATTCTGAACCCATAGATATAGTATACATTACTGTATATCACATCTAGTCTTTTTAAGTTATATAAAAAAAAATTGAGAATTATTTTTTTGAATTTTATGTCTACTTTTGTTAACAAGGGCAAATTTGAATTTTGTATTTCCCTTGGTTTTTTTGATTCCATGTAATGGATCTGTGGACTTTAAAAGGATTGGATTACGTAGCTCAAACTTATAATTAATTAAATCATTGTTGATGCCTCAATGTAGGCTTTTAATTTAATGAATGTCATGCTTACAAAAAGAGGTGGTTAGCCAGTCATTATTTTCTGTGAGAATGTTTTATAGATTTTTGATTTTAAATAATTTTGATATCATATGATGGTGTTTTGAAATTTTCACATAAGGGGGTATACCTTGTCCAAGGATATAACTCTTTAAATCAGTTTGTAAAAGTCAAGTTTCATCAATGTATTTTAAGCATTTACCTGAAACAGTTTGAAGAATAATCAATGTAACCTAGAAGCTTAGAATATATTTATGAAAATGGTTGACACAAACATACACATGATTTTAATAGTTCTTTCCCTTGACCTAGGTTTACTTCTTCAAGACCATTCCATAATTTAAAGTATGTTGGTTTGTTGGGCCTCATTCAGAATTTCAAAAACGTTATTTTTGCTTTAAACTTCTGTAAAATGATTAATAGATTTCTTGAAAACCACCCCTCATCACTTATTTATTTTCAGCTCCACTTGACCTCCCAATAGTTTCTGGAATACTATTTGTTTAGGGTACACCAAATACACAGTTTGTCATATTTTTGTTTGAAAAAATATCCAAATAGCATTGAAGGAAAATATTCTGTATATTTTCATAAAATTTCACCAGTTGCTTAAACATAGTTTGATCATGATAAACATTTTATTTTATTTCAAAGAACTTTAGAAGATTATGGGACATCTTCATGGGGCTTGAATCACTTAAAAATGATAGCTCCTAGAAATTGTTTAAAACTGAAACAAACTGTTGTTTACATGTTTTGTATGCTCAAACTTAACGAATAACGGTAAAAACTGAAAACTCACTTGTATACAAAATAGATTCGTGATAAAATGATTGAAAAATAACTAAATGCTTTTAATGTCAGTTAAAGGGTTGTTTTTTTTTTATAGTAAAGGTAGAAAATGTATGTGTGGATGAACAAAAATCCAAAGTAATTCTTTAAAATAAATGATTAAAAAAAAACACCTTCAGAGACTGATACTCCTTGGTTTAAATTGGAATTCCCAACAAAACATTACATGTATCTCAAGTTTTCATTGCAATGACTGTAATATTATAGCAAGACCTAAAACATAGAATGTACCAAAGTTTGAATATTATATTTCTAATCATAATGCAGTAGAACAGTAGTTCACTTGAAATTTCAAGAAAAAAATAAAAAGCAAATGGGGACAAATTTGGAAGAAAATCAAAATTCAATAAAAAAAAAAAAAGTAGGGGAATCGAGAATGAAAAAAATCCTGTTATTGCAGTGAAAAGAGATTCTTTTATGTATGTAATCTTTTGCTCAAATAGCATTAAAAGAGTACATATATTTGAAGTATTCGAAATTTGCAACAATTTTTTGGGTAAAATTTAAAAAAAAAAAGTTAAGCTTTTGGTCTATTAAAACTTCATGTGGTTCCGGATTTGTCTCTGAAAAGTTTTATTAACTCTTAAATATTCCTAAAACATAATACTATACTTCTTTTACCTATGAAATGCAAATTGTTAAAGATTGAATGTGAAAGAAAATATATGATAAGGCAAAAAGGGGCTTTTATGAACACCTTCTTTGTCAAAGACTGTTTACCTCAAGCATGTCTAGATGTGTTTTGCTTATGTGTGTCATCGGGTTCAATTTCATTGATGTAAAACTCTTTCAATTATAATATTTAAAAAAAAATGACCACCTAATTTTTTATGCACAATTTTAACAGCATAATTTTACACCTTCGTATAAAAAAAGCCTTTAATATGAATTACAGATGCAAATATATTTATAATAAAGATTAATTGCTTAATTTTGGATTAAACCCTAATTGTAAATAACATATATCCACTTACAAACATTCCTTTTCCATGTTTTTGTTTGTTTGTTAAATTCAAGTGCTACATATACATATACATAAATGTTTTCATTGACTTTATTTTATGTGTTTTATATATTCTACAAAGACAAGCACCTGCTGTTTTTATAAGTGCATCTATAGTATTGAAATTATATTTATATTTTGATATCTACTCAGAATGACATTAAAAAACGTTTGTTTGCTTCCTATAGGTTCCATTATGTTTTTTTAAAAAGCAAAGCTTACAGTAATTTTTAAAAGACTAAAGGGTAAAAATTCTACACATTTTCATTTTTTTTCTGGCACAGTCTTCTTTGATTGAAAACAATAACAATGAAAGTGAAAGTGAAAGTAGAGTTATGATTGACACAGTAATGATTTGTGATATGATTTTGTAAGCTGACAAATCTTGTTATTAAATGTTATAAACAGCTGATGTCTTTCTTATTGCCAAATTCTATGTTAATAGATATAGGAAGATGTGGTGTGAGTGCCAATGAGACAACTCTCCATCCAAATAACAATTTAAAAAATGTAAACCATTATAGATCAATGTACGGCCTTCAACACAGAGCCTTGGCTCACACCGAACAACAAGCTACAAAGGGCCCCACAATTACTAGTGTAAAACCTTTTAAACGGGAAAACCAACGGTCTAATCTATATAAAAAAACGAGAAACACGAATAAATTACATAAACTAACGACAACTACTGTACATCAGATTCCTGACTTAGGACAGGTGCAAACATTTGCAATGGAATTAAACGTTTTAATGGTACCAAACCTTCTCCCTTTTTAAACTTTAAAAAAAAAGTAAACCAGTTTTTAAACTTCTTGTACCCCTACAAAGAGGGGGTGTTAAAAGTGGGGTATATCTATTTGCATGGAAGAATTTCATTTCACATTGAAAGAACAATTAAAAGATTTGTGCACATTGATCTTTTTACTTATTTCACAAAACACGGTGAATAACAAACTTTTTTCACAGTTGCACGTGAAATAAGAAAATGGCAAAACATGTTGCACGAAAGCAACCTTTAACCACTCTCTGCAAACAAAGTTTCAGGGGTAAATCACCTTGTCTTGTCAGTCTATCTGTCTTTCATTCTCAATTCTTGTCTCAGCATCACTTTCATATTGTAGAACTTAGGCTAGGGTGTGGCACATACTAAAATTAGGTCCCTTTTACCTTCACTTTGACCTCTATGGTTGTTAAACCTTGGTGGATTCATTTAAGGGGCAGTACTGTTGTAACATAGAATTTAGGTTGACCAGAACTGGTATGTAGATGCATAAGGGGAAGGTGGTGTGTCCATATCAAAATCAGGTCCCTGTTAACTTTGACCTTTTACCATAAAGATAGTAAAACCTAGTCTGTTGTGCAATAGAACTTAGGTCAACTAAATTTGGAATGTTGATTCATCATGTGATGGCAGTTTGCCAAATAAAAAAAATCGGGTAACTGTGACTGGTTTCTCCCTTTTATCCCTATGATAGTAAAACCTTGTCTGATTCATGTTCACAGGAATTGGGGCATTCAAACTCATAGATCGAAAACAAACTGATAATGCCATGGCTAAAAGGGAAAAAGACTAACAGACAAATAATAGTACACAAGACACAACATAGAAAACTAAAGACTAAGCAACACGAACCCCAACAAAAACTGGGGTAATCTCAGGTGCGCAAAAGGGTAAGCAGATCCTGCTCCACATATGTGTTGTACTATAAAACTTTGGTTGATCAAACTTGGTATGTGCATGCATCAAGGGAAGGCCAATCAGGTCACTGTGACCTCTACTGATAGTTCACCCCATGATAGATATACCATTTCTGGTTCATGTCCTAGGCATAACTGTTGTTCTGGAGAACTGAGGTTGACGAACCTTATTATATGGATGATTTGTGGGAAGTCATCACAGCACTTAAATCGTGTCACTGTTCCTGCATCAATTATATTAATTCATATTGACTTACTTGTACTAGTAACCATGTGACGAACCAACACAAAACCAATTACTATAGAATGAACGTGCTATTGCTGTCAAAATCCATTTGTTCTCATTGATGAAAGTAGAAAAAGACATGGAATCTCACAGTATATTGACTTTTTTTTTTGTTCAGTTAACACACGATCTCACAGTATCTTGACTGGTGGTCTGTTCAGTTGACACACGATCTCAAAGTATATGGACTGCTTTTCTGATCAGTTGACACAAGATCTCACAGTATTTTTACTGGTTGTCTTTTCGGTTAATACACGATCTCACAGTACATTGACTGTTTTTTTGTTCAGTTGTCACACGATCTCACAGTATATTGACTGGTTGTCTGTTCAGTTGATACACGATCTCACAGTATATGGACTGTTTGTCTGCTCATGTGATACACGATCTCGCAGTATAATGACTGGTTGTCTGTTCAGTAGACACAAGAACTCGCAGTATATTGACTGTTTGTCTAGCTGTTCATTTGATACACGATCTCACAGTTTATTGACTGGTTGTCTGTTCAGTTGATATACGATCTTACAGTATATTGACTGGTTGTCTGTTCAGTTGATACACGATCTCACAGCATGTGGACTGGTTGTCCGTTCAGTTGACACACGATCTCACAGTATATGGACTGGTTGTCTTTTCGGTTGATACACGATCTTACAGTATATTGACTGTTTGTCTGTTCATTTGATACACGATCTCATAGTATTTTGACTGGTTGTCTGTTCAGTTGACACACTATCTCACAGTATATAGACTGGTTGTCAGTTCAGTTAACACACGATCTCACAGTATATTGACTGGTTGTCTGTTCAGTTGACACAACATATCACAGTATATTGACTGGTTGTCCGTTAATTTGATACAAGATCTCACAGTATATTGACTGGTTGTCTGTTCGGTTGATACACGATCTCGCAGTATATTGACTGGTTGTCCGTTCAGTTGACACAAGATCTCACAGTATATTGACTGTTTATCTGTTCATTTGATACACGATCTCACCGTATATTGACTGGTTGTCTGTTCAGTTGACACACGATCTTGCAGTTTATTGACTGGTTCTTTAAACGGTTGATACACGATCTCACAGTATATTGACTGGTTGTCTGGACAGTTGGTTCACGATCTCACAGTATATTGACTGTTTTTTTTGTTCAGTTGACACACGATCTCACCGTATCTTGACTGGTGATCTATTCAGTTGACACACGATCTAAAAGTATATGGACTGCTTTTCTGTTCAGTTGACACATGATCTCAAAGTATATGTACTGCTTTTCTGTTCGGTTGATACACGATCTCACAGTATATGGACTGGTTGTCTGTTCAGTTGACACACGATCTCACAGTATATGGACTGGTTGTCTGTTTGGTTGATACACGATCTCACAGTATATTGACTAGTTGTCTGTTCAGTTGACACACGATCTCACAGTATATTGACTGGCTGTCTGTTTAGTTGACACGATCTCACAGTACATTGACTGGTTGTCTGTTCAGTTGGAACACGATCTCACAGTATATGTACTGCTGTTCTGGTCAGTTGACACAAGATCTCACAGTATATTGACTGGTTGTCTTTTTGGTTAAAACACGATCTCACAGTATATGGACTGGTTGTCTGAACGGTTGATACACGATCTCACAGTATATGGACTGGTTGTCTGTTCAGTTGATACACGATCTCACAGTATATTGAATGCTCGTCTGTTCAGTTGATACACGATATCACAGTATATTGACTGTTTGTCTAGCTGTTCATTTGATACACGATCTCACAGTATATTGACTGGCTGTCTGTTCAGTTGATACACGATCTCACAGTATATGGACTGGTTGTCCGTTCAGTGGACACACGATCTCGTAGTATATGGACTGGTTGTCTGTACGGTTGATACACGATCTCACAGTATGTAGACTGGTTGTCTGTTCAGTTGATACACGATCTCACAGTATATGGACTGGTTGTCTGAACGGTTGATACACGATCTCACAGTATATGGACTGGTTGTCTGTTCGATTGATACACGATCTCTAAGTATACAGACTGGTTTTCGTTCAGTTGATACACGAAGATATTGACTGGTTGTCTGTTCATTCTACACGATCTCACGTGACATTGACTGCTTGTCTGTTTGATTGACACTAGATCTCACACTAGCATGAACTGGTTGTCTGTTCGTTTTACACTCGATCTCAAACTACGTACTAGTATATGAATGGTTGTCGGTTCGATTGACAAACGATATCACACTTTATGGACTGGTCTGTTTGATTGACGCTAGTTCCACTACTTGAATGTGTCTGTCACCATGAATGCTGTTTGGTATTTCACGATAAGATAACATTTTCATTGTTAGGATTTAATGTTTCCCTATGGGATTTCATTTGTCAGTTCTTTGTGCATTTAATCTACCATTATATTCATTGTTCTCAATTTTCAAGAGATATTCTTAGCTTAGTGTAGTTCGAGTGCATACTATTTATTGCAGTTTCGTAATTTATGACTTCTATTACAGTAATTAGTGAAGATAGTGTGAGATTCGCTATCTACTATACGTTTTTCTCAAATACCAAATAAACCGAACATTAAATTGGCTGTATTTATATTGGAAAGTTATCAAAAGTAATGCAGATTAGACTATTTTGATGATTAGTTCGTAGGTTTTGCTGTTACCTCGGGAAGGGGTAGACTTCCTATATACAAGATGATAGGACGTGCCACTGGAATAGGTCACATTTTTTCAGGCTAAAATATACGTCAGTGGCAGATCCAGAAATGTTCATAAGTGGGGGCACACTGACTGCCTAAGAGGGGGCCGCTCCAGTTACGCTTCAGTGATTCCCTATATAAGCAACCAAATTTTTTTTCCCAAAAAAAGGGGGGCGGGCCTCCTGCCCCCTCCCCTAAATCCGCCTCTGTATGTGATGATAGGTCGGGAAAACTATCAGAAATATATGTTATCAAAAGTCAATAAGGTTCCCAAAACTTCTTCGTCTGTCATCTTTCTTGGTATTTCCGGCTGTGGTTCATCAACCTATTTTTATGGCCCCGCAACGAAGTTGTCGATGCCATATAGTTTTACCATTGTAAGTTTCGTTTTTTCGTTCCGTTCCACTACTTTCTGCCGAAATTACGGGCTTTGGACTTTGAGAGATTGTTGAAAATCACCGTTATACGGACTTTTTTCTAAACACCTTCAGATATTGGGCTGATTTTCAGTATATGAGTTAACCATGAAGAGTTACCGGTCAAGTTTAAGTTTTGTTCCGCTCCACTAATGTTTGCCAAAATTACGGGCTTTGGACTTTGAGAAATTGTAGAAAATCACAGTTATACGGACTTTTTTTTCTAAACACCTTCAGATATTGGGCTGATTTATGGTATGTCAGTTAACCATGATGAGTTACAGGTCAAGTTTAAGTTTCGTTCCACTCCGCTAATTTTTGCTGAAATTACGGGCTTTGGACTTTGAAAAATTATTGAAAATCACAGTTATACGGATTATTTTTCTATACGCCTTCAGATGTTAGACCACCATCATGTTTGTGTCCACATGTGTTTATATTGAAATTGCAGATTTTTCAACTTTTTGGGACGGGGCCATTCGTGTCGCTTTGACACATCTAGTTCTTTTTTGACACATTGGTGCTGCATTTGTACATTACACACCACATGAAACCCAAACAATATGGGAAAATGTTACTTTTTATTATCTAAAAAAGAGGGTACTTTTTATATGGCCTTCCAAATACCGTTTCGATCCCTAACATCACTGAAGAGACATTTATTGTCGAAATCCGGATCTGGTGTACTAAAAACATATTGACACCGTATGTTTGTGGCATAACATCGTGGCCACAAGTTAAAAAAAAAATTCTGTTTAGTATCAAATTTATATTAAGATCCATTTTGTTACATCTTGTGATCAATTTTATTTGGCAATCGCCAATGGCAGTCAGCAGGGTTAAAGAACATCAGTTGTTCGACCTGTTAGTCGAATGCGTTTTGTTTAAATATACTTTTTCACTTTTTTGGTCTTTTGGAAAATGTTGTTTGTGCTGTTTTTAGACCCTTCTACAACGAAATCTGTTTTACATGCACACGTATAAAAATTGCGGTTTTTATCCAACGCAATCATAGGTTTGAACGTAGTTTTCAATTTAGACTCGTTTATATTTTTTTGTTTGGGCTTGTATCATATTTTCCCTCCGGTTTATATGATCCGTTCATCCTACATTGACTCTTAAAATTCAAGAGTCTATCTAAAAATGAGGGTACTTTTTATATGGCCTTCCAAATACCGTTTCGATCCCTAACATCACTGAAGAGACATTTATTGTCGAAATCCGGATCTGGTGTACTAAAAACATATTGACACCATATGTTTGTAGCATAACATCGTGGCCACAAGTTAAAAAAAAAATTCTGTTTAGTATCAAATTTATATTAAGATCCATTTTGTTACATCTTGTGATCAATTTTATTTGGCAATCGCCAATGGCAGTCAGCAGGGTTAAAGAACATCAGTTGTTCGACCTGTTAGTCAAATGCGTTTTGTTTAAATATACTTTTTCACTTTTTTGGTCTTTTGGAAAATGTTGTTTGTGCTGTTTTTAGACCCTTCTACAACGAAATTTGTTTTACATGCACACGTATAAAAATTGCGGTTTTTATCCAACGCAATCATAGGTTTGAACGTAGTTTTCAATTTAGACTCGTTTATATTTTTTCGTTTGGGCTTGTATCATATTTTCCCTCCGGTTTATATGATCCGTTCATCCTACATTGACTCTTAAAATTCAAGAGTCTATCTAAAAATGAGGGTACTTTTTATATGGCCTTCCAAATACCGTTTCGATTCCTAACATCACTGAAGAGACATTTATTGTCGAAATCCGGATCTGGTGTACTAAAAACATATTGACACCGTATGTTTGTGGCATAACATCGTGGCCACAAGTTAAAAAAAAAATTCTGTTTAGTATCAAATTTATATTAAGATCCATGTTGTTACATCTTGTGATCAATTTTATTTGGCAATCGCCAATGGCAGTCAGCAGGGTTAAAGAACATCAGTTGTTCGACCTGTTAGTCAAATGCGTTTTGTTTAAATATACTTTTTCACTTTTTTGGTCTTTTGGAAAATGTTGTTTGTGCTGTTTTTAGACCCTTCTACAACGAAATTTGTTTTACATGCACACGTATAAAAATTGCGGTTTTTATCCAACGCAATCATAGGTCTGAACGTAGTTTTCAATTTAGACTCGTTTATATATATATATATATATTATATATATATATATATATATATATATATATATATATATATATATATACTGTATATAATGAAAAATAAACCGACATTTCCGATTTTCAATAAAAAAAAAATTTTGCGATTGACATTTTTTTTAAAAGAATTTCAAATATTTATATATGCATCAAAATAATAATAGTTTATAAAGTCAACAGATAGTATATCAATACCGTATTTACTTCCTTCTGAAGTCCAAGGATCAGATAAAACTTTACGATGACCTTACTAAAACACTCAAATAGATCACTTTTATCTTTATTAAGTAAATATTTATTGTATTCGTATGATATATAGATAAAATATTTGATTTTTACTGAATAAACACATAACAACCGTGTTAACTTTTATCAACTGTTGCGTACATTTTGATAAATGAGCATCTATTAAAAATTTATGATGAAAATGTTTAGATCCAAATGTGTGGACTATGAACACATTTTAAAGATATTATAAATAGATAATCATAGATGAGATCGTCAAAGGCAAGGCGATAGTAGAAAATAATTAAAAAGCTGTTTAAAATTCTGTGACATGTAATATGTCAATAATATGCAATAAAAATACCATAAAATGAACAATTTTCACATTTTTGTATTTTGGCACTAATTCAAGTTAGCTATCAATAAGACATCGAACAATAGGAAATGAAAGAAGAAAAAAAAAACATTTATGGAAGTGATTCAGAAGTTTCATGGCAATTGCAAGTCTTCATTTTTATCCCATGATCAGTTTGGAGGAAACTCAACATATACCCTCACGACACTTGCCAAAGAGGAAATCCTGGATAATCATAGGTCTATTCTATGTTCCTTTTGGAATTTCAACCAAAGATGAAGGACTGGATCTTCCATCACTGTATTGTATACCTAAACTACATGCATTAGTGTCCTTACAAACATTGGTATATTGCTGGTTCTTCTAAGTGCACCACGAAACCTCTTTATAAATTATTAAAATCTATTTTATCAGCAATCAAATCCGGGCTCCAAAGTTATTGTGAAACTGCCTATTCTAAAGGTGATGTGAATCAGATGTGGATACTAAAAGAACCAAAGATCTTTTAAAGTACATACAATCTAAGACTTTCTCATATTGCAATAGTATTAAAACATTTGACTTTTCTACACTTTGCACAAACTAAAATACAAATTGAAAGAGTTGTTATTACTTTGTTTTATTAAAAAGAATGGCGAACGTAATTACAAGTATCTTGTCCTGGGGTGGGATAAATCCTACTTTGTAAATAACCACTCTGATTCAAACAAAAAATTCTCTGAAACGGACATTATCAAGATGCTTGATTGTTTTATTGACAACATATTTATTACGTTCGGAGGACGTGTTTTTCAACAGACTGTCGGAATTCCAATGGGAACCAAGTGTGCCCCTCTTCTTGCCGACTTTTTTCTTTATTATTGTGAGGCTGACTTCATACAGGAGCTTCTGCGGAAGAAAGATAAGAAATTAGCAATATCCTTTAACTTTACGTTCCGCTTATCCTATATAGATGATTTTCTCTTACTAAATAATACAAAATTTGGTGACTACTAGAGATAAAGGATATTACAGATTCAGCTATGTATGCCTCATATCTTGGCTTATATCTAAAACTTGACAATGAGGGTCGGTTGAATACAAAACTTTACGACAAAAGAGATGATTTCAGCTTCCAATTTGTGAACTTTCCATTTCTATGTAGCAACATTCCAGCAGCGCCTGCATGTATATAGGTTCAACTATGTCTTTCAACACGGAGCTTAATTATATTAAGGGGATTATATTATGATAGTAACAGAAACCAAATTATGACAAAGAACGATGTTTAGGTTTATGGTTCAATCAACTGCAAATGTCCTGAGACGACTTTAACAGTATTAATAAAGTATAATCTCTGAACTGTGCAAAAAAAATAATTAATAACTGCAAATTGGTATAGTTCATACCTCTCCAAAAAAATAATGTTTTTGTTTTTGTTTTATAATTTACTTCATTCTTTACAAAGCACATTGTAGACTTTAATGAGAGTAAGCCCCCAATCAACATCTTGGGCCTCTTTCAAAAATTTAAACCCCATGTCGGACCTCCTTTTCCTATTTTTAGATAGTTTCTGACTGTCTCGATTTCCGGTGACGTCATACAATTTTATGAACCTGGAAAAGGTGCGACTATACCAATTTGTAAAGACAACAGATAAATACAAACTGGTATATACATTGAATCCTTCATTTGAAAAATAATTATTGTGATCTGTTTCCCGAAAAAGTCTTGTGTTCAGTGTTTCATTGAATACACAAGGCGCATGCGTAGGCGTAGCCATATTGGAGAGGAAAAGAAATCTTTTGATATTTGATGTTGTAAACATTCGCAGATATTCAATAGAAACAAATAATTTCACAGAAATTTAATGTTGGTAAGTACAACCAGTGCTTAGGCTTGCCAATGACCTGTTTCTTATTTCCATCTTTTGCGTGAAAAAGAAGAAAATTTGACCCGAACAAAGCACCTACTTGCCCTATCTGATCCAAACAAACTTAAAATTGTTACAGTTTTCAAGAAAGGGCACACCAAAAGAACTCCTAATGCAGACATGTTATTCTTAGACGTTCAGATATTAAGGGTCTAAACTCCAGCTTGAAGTGGTACATTCAGTATGATTGAATTCTCGATAACATCTTCCATTCTCTACCGAGTCTGCATAAATTACAATTTTTTGGACTTGTGCAAATTTGTACATATTTGAGAGAAACATATTATTGGGAGTTCCACCTTGCAGATTGAGGGCACAACTAATCAATTTCCTCCTAAGTGTTACATAATTATAAGTCCATAATTGCTTTGTTTACAGGAAAAAAAGTAACCCCAAATACAGACAAACCTGTGCAACAGAAAATGTTTTATAGTCGCCGGTCAGCTAAAACTCGTAGGGGTTATCAGTAAGGCTTAAATTAAAATATTGTTTGTTTGCAGTTTACCGACCGACCCTTGAAAATCCTCCCGACTGTGAAAATTTTATTGCTTTAAATTTGAAGAAATTTTTTTTAATACTTCTATTGACGCGATCTGGAACTTTGGGTCCTTTCCGGAAATGATTTAAAGTCTGGGTCAATTACGCATTTCAAGTTCGGTTTTTCTTAGCTTCCCGTCAAGCGTTCATGTGACCATTAAATGATAAAGAACATGGAAATTGTTTACAGGTATCCATGAAGTCACGGAGGAGTACTTTACGCTGTCGTCATGTCTCAATTTTAAGACAAATAACAAACAAAAAAGTTTATTAGTAAACTGTTTATACAGATTCAGGCACATGTAATGATGTGTGATGATATCATTGACGATGATGCAGCAGATATTCATAACTGACACGATAACCATTCTGTCTCAAACAAAGCGGGTACAGAATCTGTGGAGCCTGACTTTATGGAACCAATTTCAGTGGTTAAATAATTCGATAGCAGCTTGAAGTATGGCATATTTTCTACAAATCGTTGTGAAGACGACAAAGATGAAACCACTCCTCCGTGACTTAAATCTTCATGGATATCTGTAAACACGCCTGTACGGAGGAAGGGCTCATTTGAAATGTTAATGGATATAGATCATGCCAAATCAAGAAGCAACCCTAACTACACAAAGATGTAGAGAAAATGAATGGTTAGCTTGAAAAATAAATATACTCTCTCTATATTAAATCTATCTTCGATTGCAATGAGTATGCTCCTTTAGGAAAAGGGGGGCTGCCCCACTCATTGCAATTATTCTCTTTCTTACAATATTAAATATACCCAAACTGTGTGGCATGTGTGAATTCAATTTAAACATGTCCTTAGGAGCTATGCTGCCAATTTTTTTTATGCATTAAAAAACATTTCAGTACAGACCATTTACTTTAAATGGGGTGCTATGGATTTCACCCCAAACTTTAGATTTCTTTGGTTTTCATTAAAGCCTGGCAAAAATATAACCTTATCACATATAATTAAATATTGTTAGAAATATGAAAACAGTCGAATGTCTTAATACTTTTTTTTCAAGTTGCCTTTTTTCAATTGAGGAAGATTCAATGGTTATTTTTTTTTTATTAAAAATACACTCTTTAATAAATTGTCTTATAAATCTTTAATATCTACATTTTTCTGATGAAAATACTCTACTCATGAAAACATTCTAGTCAAGAAGCATACATGTCTGAATATATATATATATTTCTTTAAAACAGTTCTAGTCATAATGACATTCCTTCATTTGATGTTGGTTTTCAGCATGTCCAGTGTTTGTTGTTTTAAATTATTTTTTTTTCTTCACAAGAAACTTGGTTTAGTGTAACTGCTTGTTTAAACTGTATTTTGGCTGATAAAATAAAATATTTTTCCTACCTACCGACCCTTCAGTCTGAAGGTACAGTCGGAAAACTGCAAACAAACATATTTTTAAGGTTTGCCTAAAAATAATCTAAACTATCAATCACGTTCACTTGAGATATAGTTTTTCACATTCCATTCATAATTCGCAAAAAGAAAAACCACTACTGATCTACCTTTAAAGTGATCACACTGTAAATTAATCCTGACCTTCACATTTTCCAGAATGTTTTCCATTGTAATTCCGCCATCTTAGTTTCTGTCTATGAGGATCATTCGTCATGTTTGTTTACATATGACATTCATCACTTACACAGTTTTCTGAAATATTCTTTTCATTGATGTGATAAGGTTTCCCCGCGCTTTATGCAAATTTTATGAAATTGAACTCCACATAAACACTTCCGGTAAAAACAGTGGCGGATTCCACCATTCAAAATCGTCTTGGAAAATGTGAAGGTCAGGATTATCACAGTGCAATCATTTGAATGGTAGGTCAGTAGTGGTTTTTCTTACGGCGATTTATGAATAGAATGTGAAAAACTATATCATGAGTTAACGTGGTTGATAGTTTAGATTATTTTTACCGATAACCGCTACGAATTTCAGCTGACAACAACTATAGGTCTGGTGACACCTACATGTATATCATATCAAAACCTATCTGCATATAGAACTTCTCTACTTAAACGTCATTGTTTCTCCTGTAAGGATGAAATTTTATATTATGTCTCAAAATTATATATAAATGGTTAGTTGACCCAAAATTTATGAAATTATCTGAGATATTTATAAATGTTTTTTAAAGTTTTAGCTGAAATAACCATGTATGTCGACAGCAAAATACTTCCTTAGATCTAGACAACTGCGTTGATTCTTTAGTTTCATTGAATGACGTCTTAGTCTTGTTGAATTACATGGACTTGTGTTGTGTATCTCTAATTAATCACTGGTTACTCTCTTGTCATTAGCATGTTAATTTCTATTATTTTACTTTGCAAACAGCGTTAACAGAGTTTGAAGTTATCAGAGAGTTTGAATGAAGAAACTGGAGTTTTTGAAGACGGTCTTCACATGACAAATCTTTAATTGTTGGCAACATTCTGGTCAATTTCTCTTGCACATTTTTGATACTAGTAATGTCAGACTCCCTGTAGGGTGACCATACAGTGTTTGCAAACTCTCAATGTGGTCTTGCAATTGCCTTAACCCTTTCACTGATTGCTGCCCAGAAAGAAGCTACTCTGAGACAATGGCTTCCCTGGCTACCATTACTCAAGTGGGAGATCTTCATAATATTAAATAAATGTCAATAAAATCTTGTTTGTAGTTATTGTGTATTTACTTCATTCACTAACACCATGTTCACAGTTTTGTTCATATTTTGATAATTTTTTCCTCATAAAATATTCAAATTTTCAAATTTTTGGCACTATCTAGGTGAAATTCTCAAAATTCTACTCTTTGACCCAAAATCGTAATTTGTTTACCCAAAACGGCAAAATTTTGAAAAATTTTATGAGGCTGTACAAATTCCTCACACTGAACGATTACCATTCCAAGTTTTTTGTACATAAAACGACATTTTATGTCAAAAAAGTATACTAGTTTGGCTTCAATTCTTCCATATTCTTTCAAAAAAAATGTTCCCTCATTTCAAATTCTCGTAAATTCCGTAAATTTCCTCTGATTTTGACACGATTTTCAACAAATGGAAGCGCCATGTTTACACTTTCATCTGGGTATTCATCAAAGAAAGATAACTCATGTTTGCACTGTTTTGAAGGGGAAATATAAAACAGGTATTCCGATCCTGGTAAAACGGGACTCATTGTCAGCTGCCTGAAGCGTGAATCATGGTAAACCGGGACTCATCGGCTAAAGGGTTAAATACTTAGTGTAAATATACAATTGTTCAGGTGGACAAAGAAACGGGAGTGAGACCTACATTTTGATAAATTTTTCTTCACTAGATTTGTGATGTGATTGTCTGCATGAAAAAATCTGGTATTATCTTGTCCTTGATAAAATAAACAAATAAAATAGGTTTTAATACTAAGCCTTGATGAATTCCACAGATTAGTACTGTTACATTCCCCAAACTTGAAATTAACTCATTGACCTGTACGCAGTGTCATGAGTGTTGTCTGTTGCTAATAAGGAAACATTGTGAGTAGTCTGCTCATTGATACCATAATCATGGGAAGTAATCTCATGTTTGTCAATAAGCACCTTGTCAAAACTTTCATAAAGCCCGTATATACAGAGTGTTATTACCACCATCCTCTTATAATGCCTTGTCCACTTGTCCAGGGTTCTCGCTAAGGATTTTTGACTCGCCTTAGTGAGAACCCTGAACTTGTCTAGGCCTAGGACTTTCAACAGCTGAAATGAAGTTGATCTACCACCCAGAAAGCCAAACTTTTGGTTGCTGAATATTCAATAAATTCTGTCTGTGCTTAATACTGCGCTTACAGATAAGTTTCTCTTCAATTTTACACAGGATCATCCATGCTTGTTAGACTGCAATGTATCTTTATTTGGATTTTGAGATTGATATGGTCTCAAGTAAAAGTTCCATTGCTCCTAGAAGAGTGTAAACAAAATAACTCCAGAATTGCAGGGTTCACCACACTTCTGAATTATAGGGTGAAATGATTTCTTTCTTCCCTGCAGCCAATTAAGGAAAACTGAATGATAACATTGAAGCTTCTTGTTGCAAATAATCAAGGTCAATGCAAAAATTCTGACCTGTAGATCATTGCAAGTTTGAATTTTGGTGTTGTCACTTTCAAAGGTGTTGAGTTGATGTCCCTTTATAAATTGAAAAAAAAGAAGATTAATTTGCTTTTCCGCACTCTGAATTTTGTTTTGCCACATCCAAATATTCTTAAATTATACACTATGCTTATTACCACCACACACAGATCCAGTATGAATTTGTACGGCCTCACCTTTTAAAAGGGTGATTTTCCTATGTTCAAACAAAAAAGTTCTCAATAATTCTTTCACCAACTTGCAAGAAATTTTGATAATTTGTTTACATCTATTGACATGAGCTATAAATTTTAGATTTTACATTTCTGAGTTACAGGGTTTCATTCATAAAAAAGGGGGATTTACCAGTTTTTGGACAATAACCCAAAAATGCTTTCAGCAGTTCTCATGAAATTTTGGTGTATTCTTTATAATAATTGATGTAAATATAACATTCCTTTAGAATTTTATAAATTTTTTATCTTACTTTTCCGATTTAAAGAGATTAATTCATTAAAAAGGGGGATTTTTCAGTTTTCAAACAATTACCAAGAAATGCTTTCAAGTTTCAGTAATTTTCATGAAACTTTGTTGATATGACAATTAGAAGTAATTGAAATTTATTCTTTGAAAATGTCATGCGCACATGGCGCAGCTGTTTATTGTATTATGTCCCATTATTAATTAGGTTTAAAAGTAAAAGTACTTTTATAGGTTTGAATAAGCATATTTTTGTCTGCAGTGCTCTATGGTCGAGTTGTTGTCGTATTGACACATTCCCCATTTCCATTCTCAATTTTAATTTTACAAACAGGGTCATCTATATTTGTGTCACATGGACAATGACCAGAGTTCGTGAAAACATTTTTTGACCTGTCTGTCATGGAAGATTATTTGTTAGTCCCACAAAATATTAGTCAGTCCTAAAAAATCTGTCAATTTTATCCTAGATTAAAAATAATAAAATATTTTATCAAAAATAATTTATTGTTAGGCCAAATAAAAATATATGTGTGGTTCCAGTAACCCTACCGTCCCTACTTTTTCAGCTTAAAAATAGCCTACCTTAAAGATTTTATTGTCATTTTTCATTACAGCAAGCACTGTTAAAGTCAGAATGTTGCTCCCATAGACTCAATGTAAAAAAAAAACATAAAATAAAAAAAAATCCCTACCTACCTACCCTAACTTTTTTTCAGATGTATCTGGAACCACACATACTTTTTTATTTGGCCTTATTAGTTTTATTTTTCACGGACAAATTAACAATAAAGCCAAGGACCAGTTCTGTTCTTCTGATTGTTCTTATTTAAAGTCCTCTTCACTATCCGTTTCATCCTCTGAATCACTTTCTCAGTATTTGTTATCTCCATTGAAGGGTTCAATCGCCTATTGATTCCCTGGGATGGCTACATGAACAAATTTAGCAGGCCACGTGTAGATCAGCACTTTGGTTTCAGTTTGTTTATAATAGGAAAACAATACCGGAAATTAGCAGCGGGTACATCTGATGACCGATGTAAACAAGTACTGGAATTAGTTGCGTTACGACTAATTACCGTGAAAAAGGCACTGCAACGGCCATTTTTACATCGGTCATCGAGACCGACACTAGCCTTCAAAATACTGGTCCAAGCATCATTTTGACAGACAGGACCGACCATTTTCGCAAACTCTGACAAGGACACATTCTTCTTTTGTTTTCAATTGGTTAAATTATTTTTCAACGTACATGTAGATGCTCTAACATATCTAATGTTTAAAGATTTTGACAGTCATGTATACTATTTCTGTTTTTAACTGGAGAAATGGATTTGCCACTGTTAATTGATAATGATGAATCATCATTTACAGTTCTGTTTTTCCTTTGATTATTAATCATGTTAGTTAATGGATAAATACTCCACTCACTTAGAATGTTAAAGTGGGTGGTGCAGTGTATTCAGCTTCTTTGTGTCATTCCTTCCTTCCATATTGTCATGGTAGTAGACTTGTGTAATGAAAGGCTTTAATATTTGGTTTAAAGATATATGAACTCTTTAATGCAGCTATCTTTAAACCAAATATCAAAGACTTCCATAACACAAACACAGAGTGGGACTACCAAAAAACCAACTACCCTTATACAATCAATGTATACTATTTATATACACATGTAACATTCAGTGATTCCAACCCCTAACCCCAATTCAAAGTTTTATTTAGAGTCGATATTTAATAAACTACATAAACACTCTAGTGAGCTTTTCAAATCGAAATTAATTCTTGAATAGCCTCAAGACATGTAAAAAAGAAAGCAATGACATTCACTATTACATGTAATAATTATCTTTTAAAAAATCAATGTTGTCTTTTAAAAGTTCTCACAGTATCAAAACACAAGCACCTTTGACAAAGGCCAGAGACATTTGCTTATTTGGAAATTCAAAGCTGGATTTCAACTTTTTTGAAGTTCTTTTTTGTTGTTGAAATCCTTAAGAATTTTTTTATGAAACGGAAAAGAAGAACAGAATTAAGAATTCTCTGAATGAGATGGGAAGCATATACTTCATATTTATAGACGTGATTAATGATCCTTTGAAATGCAGTTTATTTAGATGTGATTCACATCTTAAATATTGCCAAAAATGTTTTTTTCTAAATTAAATACAGTATTCCACTCTTTTTAAAAGAACAATGAAATTATTATAAAGAATTAGGATTAAAAGAGCAAAAAAATCTAAAAGAATAAATTTGAACTGTTGACATTTTGTTGCTGACTATTTATTAAGTATGATTGCTGAAGCAGGTACAATGATATCCTATTAGAGTGATGGATGGTTTATTTACATTGTAGTAGGTGTATTTCATGGTCCAGTGGAGATACATTACACATTCCAAATTAAAATAGTGTGACCTTAGGGTTGGATGTAAACACCAAAATAAACGAACAGCTTTACACATTATTTATTACACAATATATATATATATATTTGATTATTTGATAAAATTCTATTTCTTAAGTGTTAAAATTATTAAAAAAAACCTCATTAATATTGCCGATTTTTTTTCTCATTTTGTACGTGACATTATATTAACATGATTATTAAATATGTATGTTGTTTAAAAATGGACAGTTTAATTTTTTGGGTGTAAGCATTAAGTATGTTGAGAATTAAAGTGAAGTAGTATTGTTGTGAATAAAAATTTTCAGGGATGACATATTTGGTGTTAAATGTATTACAATCACTCCGGGACAAGAAGAAAGTAACTGTGTCAAATTATATGTCTAGTTTGGGTGTATCAGATTCAAATGTTTCATGCATTCATCATGATGATATAGATTCCAAATTGTGATGATAAAAATAAACCAGCAGATATATATACTGAATTTGAATAATGTATTGCAATGGCAGAAATAGTCTTAATAGAGGAGACTTTTGACAAAGGGTCCTGGGAAAGGAAGGATTTTGACATGTTAGCTTATAAGTAATGTGTGCATGGTGTAAGCTGATTATAGTAGAGTCAACATCCAATTTTATGCTTAAGTAAGAACAAAGAATTGTTTGTATTTTAGAGGGTTCTTTATGAGGGTTTGGATGGGGTTAAATGATTAAAGAATAATGCCCTTAAAAAATGACTATTAGAGATTATAATGCAACAACGTTTGTAACGTTCATTTTGATTGGATTATAACGTCACTTTCTTACATGGCATCATTTGAAAAAAAATGCTATGAGACGTACGCGCAAGCGCAGACGGCATATGACAGATTTTAAATACATGTTTTAACATTGTTTTCTGTCAGTTTCATTAGAATGGAGATAACAATATTGTATTTTAAGCTCCGACAGCATCAGTTGGGGAAACGCGGAGACAGTAAACGAGTATTTGCGACCATCAAATCCCCAATTGATGCCGTCGGAGCTTAAAATACAATACAGTTATCTCCTAAATAATGGGCAAAAAGATTGAAGATTAGAGAAAAAAAGGGGTTAAAATTAAATGTTTACAGAATAACAGACCCCCATCCAGACCCTCCTTTATTTCATGGTTGAGTAAATCTGCATGTAATCATGCTTGTAGTAAACTGTATAGAACTTAAATTCTTCAATCACCTTAACCCAGGAATTATAATAGAATCACAGAAACAAAAATACCTTTGACAGCATGAAATTTAACTACATGAACCAGTCTGCACAGTTAGCCACTTGTCTGATGCCCCAGACTAGTAAATATTGATTTGGACTAGTGAAAATATAGTCATATAGGCAAAATTTTTGCTATTGAGGGTCTGGACTAGTAGATCAAAAAGTTTTTGGCGCAGACTGAATGAACACTAATTGCATTCTATAATAGGTCATTGCAGGTTAACTATGATTATTTCTGTTTGATAATACTTTTCATGTTTATTTACAGAAATGTGATATCTATGATACACCAAATGAGTAAAAGAATATTGATGAAATGCCAGCATTACCCAAGCCCGGAAAATTAAATGATCCTGAAATAGCAGCACTCTTTTCAACAGAGGATCCAGAACGGATATTTTCAGATCTAAGAGAAATTGGCCATGGAAGTTTTGGTGCTGTATACTACGTAAGTTGATATCATGAGAAATGATAAGATGATAGAAAACTTAAGGAGATTGGGTATAATTACAGCTCTCCTATAAAAGCATGCAAAGCAAACCTTTGATCAACTTGCTTGTTATGTTTGTAAACACCAGGTAGGTAGTCTGTTTCAGTCTACTATATACTGGAATTTGATTGTACAATTAACATTTACTTCATTTTATTTCAATTTTCATTGTCCTTTCAAATCCCAGTATATATAAATCAGATTGAAACTCAATCATACCACATCTTCTTTTGTATAGCAAGCAAGTTGATCATGTATGCTTTTATAGAAGAGCTGTAATAATTAGTCAACCTTTGGTCATAGACACAAGGATGTAAACACTTATAAATCACTGTAAGGCCATCACTGATGAGTAAAACCCATGGATACTATATATTTAATTAGCTACAGTGTTCTCTGTATGGCCTTAAAGCATTGTGGAACCCTGGTGCAATATTTTCTACCATGGTGCTATCTTGGATGATTTCCTAATTCAATGTATAGGGGCCATGGTGTTATAATCTGTTGGAAAGCCAGTGTTATATTAATTTCCATGGTGCTATTTGAAAATTCTAGGGAAAACACAGCTATAAAAGTTCCCTGCATGTTTTAAAGGTCAAAACAAGAAATACCAACACCCTTCAACAATGAACAACAATGAAATTGTATAGTAAGGTAGTGTAAGATTCTGAACATGTTGTCCCTTAGACCTGGGTTGTGTGTTTAATATCGTAGCAGCTACGTAGCTGCTATCAATATCTATTGTATAAACTAAAGGCTAGCTACATGTTCAATAGACAAAAATCTACGTAGCAGCTACCTGAGCTACGATATTGAACATGTTCCTGTTCCCTGCATGTACAAATGATGTATAAAAGGTCAAAACAAGAAATACCAACACCCTTCAACAATGAACAAAAATGAAATTGTATAGTAAGGTTGTACAGATTCTGAACATGCTGTCCCTTAGACCTGTTCTCCTTGTTATATATTTTTTGTATTTCAGGCGAGAAATGTTGTTACCAAAGAGATTGTTGCCATCAAGAAGATGTCCTACAATGGCAAACAGGCAGGCGAGGTAAGCTGTAGAAATATTTGTGACTATATGATATTGATAGATTACAGCTAATTTCCTAATGCTTGTAGAGTAAAACTTTCGTTGGCCTGCTTGCTTTGTATTTATAAATGTTTATTCAATCTTTGTAATTAAGATTGACATCTTCAAACAATATATATAGATATAGGAAGATGGGGTGTGAGTGCCAATGAGACAACACTCCATCCAAATAACAATTTAAAAAAGTAAACTATTATAGGTCAATGTACTGCCTTCAACAACAAGCTATAAAGGGCCCCAAAATTACTAGTGTAAAATCATTCATACAGGAAAACCAACGGTCTAATCTATATAAAAAAAAATATATATATATATTATTGCTTTCGCAAATTTTTGGTTCTTCCAGCGAGGTAAGAACCAAAAATTTGCGAAAGCAAATTTACAGATCTAACATTGTTGGGTTGATATATATATACAACTCGTCTAAACATCAACCCAACAATGTTAGATCTGTAAATTTGCTTTCGCAAATTTTTGGTTCTTACCTCGCTGGAAGAACCAAAAATTTGCGAAAGCAAATTTACAGATCTAACATTGTTGGGTTGATGTTTAGACGAGTTGTATATACATTATGTACACAGCCATGTATCACCATCATTGATGGCGATCCGATGGATACATCTGTTGTAGAGTTGTCACTGACTCAGACGTACTTATATATATATATAGACATAGTTAAACTTGTATATATTATATTTAAATCTAATTGGATGTTATGATTAAGAAGGGATATAATTACGATACTGTTGTCAAGTCATTAAAGATTGCATATTTTGGCGTTAATATTGAGTCACTGATAAGGTCTTTGCATCGGAACTAAACACATTTATTCTAAAAACAGTTGTTGGCATGACACGGGTTATGTTCTTCTCATATATGTTATGATGGTATGATACTAAACCCCTAACGGGAAGGATTGTGCCTGATGTTCATATGATGAAATCATAATCTTTCAGTCAGTTTAGTTGAAGTCTGGAGCTGGCATGACAGTTAACTGCTAGTAGTCTGTTGTTATTTATGTATTATTGTCATTTTGTTTATTTTCTTTGGTTACATCTTCTGACATCAGACTCGGATTTCTCTTGAACTGAATTTTAATGTGCGTATTGTTATGCGTTTACTTTACTACATTGGTTAGAGGTATAGGGGGAGGGTTGAGATCTCACAAACATGTTTAACCCCGCCGCATTTTTGCGCCTGTCCCAAGTCAGGAGCCTCTGGCCTTTGTTAGTCTTGTATTATTTTAATTTTAGTTTCTTGTGTACAATTTGGAAATTAGTATGGCGTTCATTATCACTGGACTAGTATATATTTGTTTAGGGGCCAGCTGAAGGACGCCTCCGGGTGCGGGAATTTCTCGCTACATTGAAGACCTGTTGGTGACCCTCTGCTGTTGTTTTTTATTTGGGCGGGTTGTTGTCTCTTTGACACATTCCCCATTTCCATTCTCAATTTTATCCCAATATAATTGTACAATATACAAACTAAGCAAGCAAGCTAACCAAAGTCTTGCTCTACATACATTAGGAAATAAGCTGTAATTATTGGTGTTTAATCCCATTTTCAGAACACTTGGTTATATCATGGCAGCCTCTTGTTTGAGGGAAGCATGCTGAAGAGAACTGCAACGTTTTGACAAGAAAACTCTCAAATCTTTTAAATTAAGATCAGAGTCAAATGCAAAATTAAAACTCGCTAAACATGCTTAATATTAATCACATTCTTGATGGCCGTCTCATGAAATATTAAAACTAGAGATCCTATTATTTAAAGTGTAACAAAACTTAAAAACATTTCGTAACAGGGGAAAAAGTTTCTATAAGTAAGGAAGTTCATAAGATTACATAAGTTTTATATGGTGATTACATTTCCTTATGTGGTATTTTATTTGTTTGTATCTTTCCTGTGCACGATTACTGTAATTTGAATATTCAGTGTGGTGTCAGATGTTATGAGATGTTTTCTGGGAAATATGTACTGTAAATTCAGAAATTATTGAGATGTTTTTTTTTTATTGTGAAAAATTCGGCAGGGTTATTTTCGCAATAATTTAAACTCACATTTTGAAACTATTTATATGAATTAAACAGGATTTTTCTTAATATCGCAAAATCTGAAATGGCATTCAAGTTTAAAATGACAAAATCACAATAATTTCTGAATTTACAGTTGAAGGTGCGCTTTTTCTATTTTGAACATTTTTTTTGTTCCTATGACTATAAGAAATTTTCAGCAGTTGCTAACGACAGCTGCAATGTCGTATCCTAATAAAATGTAAACTTTTAAATAATAGATTGAGTTATTTTACGAATTAGACTATAATCTATTTGTCAACAAATTGTCTTTGGGCTTTCAGACATATGTAAAAAGTGATTCAACAAGATGACTTGAAAATAAACAAATAAACATGATGGGGTGAAAAGATTATTTTACTAAACAGAACTTAAAATTGGTTGTTGATATTGATACTGCTCAATTAAAACAGGACATTCATAAAGAATATAAAGTTTTAAACACATTATAGATTCTTTTTTATTCTTCTGTATCAATTTTTATGGATTTTGAAGGAATAGGTGAACCACAAATTAAAAAGTACACATACTATAGGCTTAATTGCAGACTAAGTAATAACCACCGAATCAAATATCCATGAAAAGACATATTTTTCTCAATTAAAGAAAATTGGGAACCTGCTTAGATAAATGGATCCTCAGTACATGACAAAATCCCTGGATTTAAACCACATCAGTCGTTGAAACATATGGCATAATGTTCAAATAATGAAATGAAATAAACTTTCTTGTCATTACAGAAATGGCAGGACATAATCAAAGAAGTGAAGTTCTTGCGGCAAGTCAAACATGAGAACACCATAGACTATAAAGGATGTTTTCTCAAAGAACACACAGCATGGGTAATGTATTTACTATAATCTATTTCAAATTTATATACCACAAATACAATATCTTTGTTTTTTAAAGGCTGATTGGGAGATTCAGAATAAATAAAATAAACTGTAAAAAAACCATCTTCTTATTTCTATGTAGTGGTATTAAACAAATGTTTTTATACGACCGAAAAATTAAAAAAATTTGGTCGTATATTGGTATCACGTAGTCGTTGTCGTCGTCCGAAAGATGGATTGTTTCCGGACAATTACTTTTGAATAAGTAAAATGAAATCAATCAAATTTTAACACAATGTTTATAACCACTAAAGGAAGCTTGGGATTGATTTTGGGGGTTATGGTTCCAAAGGTTTAGGAATTAGGGGCCCAAAGGGGCCAAAAACAAGCATTTTTATAGTTTCAAGACAATAACGTGTGTGTAACTGTATGGATCTTTCTGACATTGTACCTGAAGTTTTCATATAACACAGGGAAGGCTGAGATTCAGTTTGAGGTAAATTTTCTGGAATATGTAGGAAGAAGGGGCAAAAAAAGGGACAAAAGAAGCATTTTTCTAATTTACAGACAATAACTTGTCCATACTTCCCCCAACTGTTCAGGGATTGACTTTACGGTCGTATAAAGCTGCGCCCTGTGGAGCACCTGGTTTGAAGAGCTTCAAAGAAATTCAATAAACCACAGTAATCCTAACAGTAATTTTTGGTGAAAACAATTTCATTTTAGTTTCGACTCTATGAAGCCTCAATAAACATAACTTAGGCACGCTGTTTCAGGGAACAACAATTTGTTAAAAGTTTATAATCAGTCTTACCGTAATGATAATTTGGTGAAAACTGTACAATGGAAACAAACATTTTAGATGCCATTCTACAGATTTTTTAAATGCTTTTGATATGAAATTATTTTTTGCACCATTTAATATATTTTGTTGTCATTTAATTTTGTTTAATGAAGGGGAAAAAGAAACAAAATTCATTAATTATTATATTCTCTTTCAGATGGTTATGGAATACTGCCTTGGTTCAGCTTCAGATATCATTGAAGGTTGGTATTATAAATAATAAGTGAAAAGCATTGATGAAGATTTTGATGAAAGATTCACTACAGTTATAAAACTTGTGAGTGCTTTGAGTGGGTAAAATGTGCCTGTAACAGAGTTTTCAAAATCTTATCTTCCCTGGTGGTCTTTGAGGAAAAATTGCTCATCATTACTACTAGTTCTATTACAAAATACCAAATTGTGTCAGTCATTTGTAAATGTTGTTGTCCTATCCTTCGGACCACCATTTTTCGAGAACTCTACCTGTAATAGTAGAATAATCATGCAGATCATTCTGATTAAAACAAGGTGTAAAAAAAAAGTCACACTAAACTTCTCTGTTCTTCATGATAAGGTCTCTTATTCTATTGGACTGACTGCAGTGTCATTCTGAAGTTCCCTTGTTTGAGAACAGTAAGAGTGTTTTGCTATGGTATGCCATTCAAGTAAACAGTTATCTTGTAATAATTATACCCCCGCTTTAAAAAAGGGGGGGTATACTGTTTTACCTCTGTCTGTCAGTCCGTCCGTCCGTCCATCAGTTATACAGTTTTTACTCATGCTTATATTATTTATTTACAGTTCACAAGAAGCCATTGAAAGAAGATGAAATAGGAGAAATCTGTCATCAGTGTTTGAAAGGTTTAGAATATCTACATAGCTTTGGTAAAATACACAGGGATGTTAAAGCTGGCAATATATTACTTACAGAAAACGGAACAGTCAAATTAGGTAAGACATTTAAATGGTCAGTGCTATTTATAAGTAAATTCACCAAAATACTGAATTCCAAGGAAATTTTTATACTGCAAGTCCTTTATAAAACACCAAAATCAAAAGCTCAAACACATCAAATGATTGGAAAACAACTGTTGTATCCCTGACTTGGTACAAACATTTCCTTGGTGGATTAAACCTGGTTTTACACCTAGTTAAACCTCTCACATGAATGACAGTCACATAGTTATACCCCTGTTCGAAGTTGGGAGGTATACTGTTCAACGCTAGTCTATTTATCTCTAAATGTGCCAACAACATGAAATTCTTGTCATATTTAAAAAAAAACAAAAAAACCTACAAATCCTAAACCTGAAAATGCTATACTTTTATAAATTTATGAATATATATGTATCTAAATACATGATTTAGCTGGTTTTTCGATAACTGTAACATAAATTCTTCCTCTAAATATTTCAGCTGACTTTGGTTCTGCTTCCATTGTGTGTCCTGCTAACTCCTTTGTTGGAACACCATACTGGATGGCACCTGAAGTCATTCTTGCCATGGATGAAGGCCAGTATGAAGGGAATGCAGATATATGGTCCCTTGGTATCACTTGTATAGAGCTAGGTTTGTATTCATTTCATAATTATACCCCCGCTTTAAAAAAGGGGGGGTATACTGTTTTACCTCTGTCTGTCCTTCCGTCAGTCCGTCCATCCCATGAATATTTTTCGTCGCATTTTTCTCAGGAACTACAATACAAGGATTTCTGAAATTTCGTTTCAGGGTTTATCTAAGTCAGCTATACCGTGTGATGTGTTTTCAGATTGATCACATGACAACTTCCTGTTTACCGAACACTTGTATAATTTTACACAAGATAGCCAAGTTGAAAATTTTCGTCACATTTTTCTCAGGAACTACAATACAAGGATTTCTGAAATTTGGTTTCAGGATTTATATAAGTCAGCTATACCGTGTGATGCGTTTTTAGATTCATCACTCGACAACTTCCGGTTTACCGAACACTTGCATATTTTTACACTATTAATATTATCCACTTGCGGCGGGGGTATCATCAGTGAGCAGTAGCTCGCAGTTTCACTTGTTTATCTTATAAAACACTTATTACTACAAAGGTATCAGTTGCATCTAGTCTTACTATGACTATATATGACAGTGACTGACAGTGACAATTTTACCACTTACTTGATCCATTTATAACATAAACTTTGGTGGCACCAGGGCTGCCATGGTATTTCAGAAGCATGAGTTATAATCCATCTGAGAGAAGGAACAAATATTTGGTACCACAAATTTTTAAATTCAAATTTATCATTACCTTAACAGTCATAAAGTCATAAATGAGTGATAGATTTCACTTAAAACATTGTAAAAGAAATTTAAAGGTCTCGTTGAGTAAACTACACAGAGAACGATAGCTATTGTATTTATTCAAAATTTTAAATACTTTGACCAGATAGAGATGACTTTGTGGAAAACTTTCATTGGCTTCGCAATAAACAGAGAGAGATAACTTGTGTTTGCATATTTTTTTATTAATGGGAAATATAAAAGAGCTATTCTGATCCCGGTAAACCAGGACTCATTGTCAGCTGGTGGAGGCCTGAATCCTACTAAAGGCGTGATTCTGGTAAAAACCAGAATTCATCAGTGAAATGGTTAAGGAAGATTATAATTGGGGATCAGAAAAAGTGTGAAAATGAAACAATGCATACAGGCTTGGCTTAAGAAATTGTAAAATTTAATGTCAGGTAAATATTGCATATAATCAGTATTGGTTTTGTTTTTCAGCTGAAAGGAAGCCTTCTCTGCCCAATATGACAATATTGATTTTGTTTTTTCAGCTGAAAGAAAGCCTCCATTGTTCAGTATGAATGCTATGAGTGCCTTCCTTTTGTTTTTCAGCTGAAAGAAAGCCTCCCTTGTTTAATATGAATGCTATGAGTGCCCTTTATCACATAGCTCAAAACGATCCTCCTACTCTAGCGGGTGGAGATTGGTCAGATGAATTCCGTCAGTTTGTAGATTCCTGTTTGTCTAAAAGTCCCTGTGATAGACCCTCAGCTAGTATTTTAATTAAGGTAAGTCAGGCGTGAAGAAATTCATACTGTGGATTCATTTATTTTTCATGAGTATAACACATGTGGTTTAGCAATCTCTATAAAAAGCCTATATCAAATTTGTAATTCGTTTAACATTCAAATTCGTAGTTCACCAGTACCCATGAAACCTGAAAAAATTGGTATCCAAAGTCTTGAAAGAATAATGATCATGATAATGTATTGTCAGTGGATTGAGGAAAACTTGCGTTTTTCATGGATATTTGATTTTGTGGTTTAGCAATCTCTCAGTCTCTGTATACAAAGTCTATTAAAAATTTGTAATTCATTGAACATTTGAATTCGGGGATCACCAGTACCCTCAAAACGCATGAAAATTGGTATTTAAAGAATAATAATAAATCAACAGTAATTCATTTAATTTATGATCTAGGTGATGGTAACTTTGGTTATAGTGATATCTGTTATGGATGGATTTCGACTCTCACCGGTTAATTTCTGCTTTTACACATGCTTTTTAAACTTCTTGTTTAAACATACACAAGTTTCTGAATTGTTTTTTTTAAGTGAATTAAACTTATTTTAACAAACATGAAGCGTTCTAGAATCATTTACAACCAGTTTCAGCTTCTGTTTGATGATGGAAAACAGTTTTTTCCATGAAAATACTGCAAACGACTGCACAGGATTTGAAATAACTGGAGTTTCATTAGACCTTTTCTAACTTTTTTTTTACCTAAAATTTTGTGGGGAGAAGGGGGTGCGGACTATGTAGCAGTGCGAACTATACAAAGCCTTTTCTATAAAAAAGGAGAAACAAGAAATACCTTTTAACCACACCAACAAATAACAAAATTGAACAACAGGCTCCTGACTTATTTGTAAGGATTTTTTGTTCTCTCTTCAGTACACTGTGAATCCCCCCAAAAAACTATATCTGGAATATCTTTTTTGCACTTAGGTAATGTGAGCTAACATCTTGATACAATTTGAGTCATAATCAGTAAGCACAAGAAAAGTAGGTTGCAGTCACTTTGTAAGTTAATGGTAACTATCACCATATAATCTAAATGTTTGATATATATGTAACACTCAGAAACGTGTCCTTCCCCCGAAACGTGTCCGATTCCCCCAAACGTGTCCACGTAACGTCACTGAACTGTAAAACATGTATAGTTGCAAAAGGGCGCCAAAGGGTGGCATTTATATAGACGCCCAAACGTGTCCATTTTTCAATTAACCCACAAACGTGTCCGATCCCCAAAACGTGTCCATGTCAAGCGTTATTTGGTTATTGCAATTTCAATAACGTATACTAGTTTTACTATGTCATTAAAAATATAGATAAGGTACGTAATTTAAGTACTTTTATAAACAAGCAGTATAAACTGTGTAAAAGTGGGGTGTCATTCCGGCTATGTCGTATGTAAATTGTAAGCACACATGTTCAGTTAAACTGTATAGGTACCGGGTAATAATGTCCCTTTCTCTACGCGTTAAAACTTTTACGTTCTGTCATAGTATGCATTAAACACTTGCATCTGGACAATACGCAATCAACAGTCTAAAGTTAATTTATATAGTACAAATGTAAAAACTTTTAAAAAAACTTGTAGCCTATGTTCTCTCTAAATATGCATGAAACACTTGCAACTGGACATTATACGCAATCAACAGTCTAAAGTTAATTTAAACAGTAGAAATGTAAAAACATTTAAACTTGTATGTTCTCTCTAAATATGCATGAAATACTTGCAACTGGAAATACGCCATAAACAGTGTAAAGTTAATATATACAGCAAATGTAAAAACATTAAAACTTGAAAATACATATAATTCAAATTGAGAACTGTTGACAAAAGTGAAAAAAAATCCTGCTGAAAGCCTGTCGTGCAATATTCGGATAAATATATAAAGCATCATCGGAGTTTATTAGTACAAAATAATTTACAAAGTTAACGATTTATCCAACTCTAGAATTATTTGCATGTTCGCTCTAAATGAGTAAGAAATACTTGCAACTGGACAATAAGCAATTTTAGTCAAAAGTTTATTCACAATTACAGATTAAATTTGGAATTATGATAATCATTATAAACCGGCATTGCACTAACTAATGATAATAAATGACAACTTTATCACCAATAGAATTGCCATAAACGTTATCAGCGGTTTCATTTAGGAGATACATGTATTAGCGCTAAAAGACGTGAGACGTTCTGGCGTTAAATAGTGGACACGTTTTGGCGAATTACAATATTATTGGACACGTTTGGGGTTATGAAATCGGACACGTTTGGGGAACATTGAATATTATAGACACGTTTGGGGAGAATAGACACGTTTGGGGGAATCGGACACGTTTGGGGGGAAGGACACGTTTGGGAGTGTTACATATATGATGTGCTTCAACTGTTACTTTCTATTTTCAGGGTCCATTTATTGATAAAACACGACCACCTAATGTTATATTAGATTTAATACTAAGAACAAAGGATGCTGTAAGAGAATTAGATAATTTACAATACAGACGAATGAAAAAGATACTCATGGTTGATGTGATAGATGGGGAGAATGGTCCTAATGGGCGGTCAGATGTGACCGAGGATGATTCTTCTCAGGTAAGCTATTGTCATGGTTGATGTAATAGACAGGGAGAATGGTCCTAATTGGCGGTCAGATGTGACTGAGGATGATTCTTCTCAGGTAAGATATTGTCATGGTTGATGTTATAGATGGGGAGTATGGTCCTAACGGGCGGTCAGATGTGATGGATGATTCTTCTCAGGTAAGCTATTGTCATGGTTGATGTGATAGATGGGGAGAATGGTCCTAATGGGCCGTCAGATGTGACGGATGTTTCTTCTCAGGTAAGCTATTGTCATGGTTGATGTGATAAATGAGGAGAATGGTCTTAACGGGCAGTCAGATGTGACTGAGGATAATTCTTCTCAGGTAAGATGTCGTAAGGGTTTGTGGTCCCAATGGACGGTCAGATGTGACAGAGGATGAGCCTTTTCAGGTAATTATAAGCAATCTGTTAATATCGACAATGCAATTTCCCATAGGAGCTCGTTTTACGGCTAAACTGTACAACTTCTACTATGAACTTTTGAAAAATATCATATCCTAGAATTTAAAGTTCATATGCACTACTATTTTATCAAAGGTCAAAATATAGGGCTGTGCCGCATATTTTAAGTTGTGATTTCTGCGAAGATTTACAAAAAATAGAAAAATATGCGCTTGATCTTCTGGTATTCAAAAAGGTTTCTTGTTACTTGTCAAATAGTGGTATTTTTTCACCACTCACCATTTAAACTTTTCACCATGAAATTATACAGTTGTATAAAAATACATTTTGTACAATAGAGATTTAAATTAATTCAGGTTTAAACCCCAAAAAAAAGTGAATAGAAGACATTGCAAATTACTTGCACAAAAAAGAAGTTGCATAATCAGTCTGTAAATAACTGTAATCAAATTTGTTTTAATAATGTTTGATACACTTCAATTAGAAAATACTGATGTTCTTCTTATTTAAAGGATAAGATGTATGGGAGTGTTGGACATCACATGCATTTTTTTCTGTGGGTTACGTAGGTGGAAAAAATAGGGGTTTTTACAATTGAATTAAAAAAAAATTATGTGTGGTTTGGTGTAAAAAAAATTGTTGTCCTACACCCATCCCTTATTACATTTTCCCCCTGGTAAAATCCATAAAAGGAAATTGTCTTTCAAATGTCTAAGTCAATTTTGTTTCTATTTTATAGGACGGTGATAATGTAGACAGCAGTAAATCCAGCAGCATAGCTAGTCAACAAAGCTCTCATTCAATTAGTATGAGTAGTAAAAGTAGTAGTCAAAACAGCATTCACAGTGCCACTAACGATGATTTAGTAGGATTTAGTAGTTTCTCAAGGGAAAGAAGTGTAAGTGTAAAGAATCTTCTCATGTCCGTATTGGATTGACAAAAAAAAAAACTTTTGGAAGGGAGATAATTTAATTTTTGAAAGGGAGATAATTTAGAATAAGAAAAAATTCTGCTATTTTTGAAACTGAAAAATTCTTTGCATCATGAATCAAACATCTGAATGAGAATTGGTTGTCTGTCTGTAATTTTGTTTTGTTTATGTATGATAAAATACAATGATTGTATAGATAACAGCGGTAAAGATATGGAAAGGCATGCAATGATATTCAAGAAAGGATACAATGATAATAGCTTTAAGGAATCATGGTTACGGGTATTAATTTTCCGCTAAAATTAATTTTCAAAGCACATTCCTAATTTAGAATAATCGCCAACATTTTGTGTGTACATAATTGTAAAATAATTTTTCCCCTCATTTGTGTCATGCATGCTATCATTTGTACGTCTATTTATATAACTGTTCACAGTTCAATTAAAGCATGAAAAATAATCATCTAAAATTCTGCAAAGAATTGGGAAAAAAATAGAGCTAACTTTTTCAAAATCTATTTTTTATCCCATTGCAACAAGAATTCAAGAAAAGAACTGATCATTGAAATCTCCTTTTATTCATCACATGACGCATTGGCTTTTTCTTTATTCATTAGTTTCAGTCCACGGCAGGACGTCCAAAGGTACATTAATCTACTAGAGCATGGGTATCAAGACTATATATCATGAGATATCTCACTTGGTGTCATAATGCTAGTGTGAGATATCTCAAATTATATGCATTGTACTCTAGAGGCAAATGTGTACCACATATAGAAGGATAGCAAATTAAATAACTTTCAATTATTTGAATTAGGATTTAGGTAGCACTGTGACCGTTTGGTTTCGTTTGTCAACATGTAAATTTTCATTTTGATATAAAGTTGGTACCCATTTGCTGGTCAGATATTCTTTACTTTCATTATATTTTAAAATACACATATTTTGTTAATCTTTTCAATTTAGGCTGTTTTCAAACACAGAAACTTTAAATATCTTGTAAAGCTTTTTATCAGTATAAACTTTAGTAATTTAGTTCACTTTTGGAATAAGAGTATTTTTATTTATTTCATGACTGGAAGAATTTAAAAAAAAGATTGTAAATATGTTAAAACATATTTTTTTTTATCTATTGAAAATCTTTTCCATCTCCAATTATTTTCAATTTTGCAGGAGCAATAATGCATTGTTGTAATGCTTCAATACTAAATGAATCTAACTCAACAAACATAATCTGATAATATGAATTGAAAAGATTAACACTTTACAGAATATATGATTTAATCTGTCTTGTCTTAACTTATAAAGGATTGGTCAAATCCCAGAACGAGTATTGCTGAACATGCACACACAAATAAGGTATATCTCCGCATGGTGTGATACAGCATGTCAACAATATCTTCATTAACAACAAAGCAACATTGTTTCATTAATCCAGTCTCTGAATTTTTTTGGTCATTTCTACTTTTGTGACAGTTCCACAAGTTTACATCATGAATATTGTAAAACTATACAAACATATTTGCATTAGGACTCGTGATTATGAATAAAAACCCACATCTTGATATAAAAGGAAAATTTAAATAGGTTTGTTTTGAACTGTTTTAACTAACATACAAACCGGTCATAAAATTTGAATATTTCTATACACAATGAGTTATAGCACTTGTTTGTGTGTCATTCATTAGCCAAGGATCTAGATTTTTGAATTGAGAAAAAATTGTGTCTGAATTACGAACAAACTTAATAAATTGTTTTTACAGTTTTCCAAATTTTAGGTCAATATGATGTAAACTTAAGGTTGTAGTTACAGGTAGACATAGAAGAGATATATGATTAATGCTTTATATTTATGATACATGAAACAATTGATTTGACCACAAGTATAGATAGAGTGCATGCAGGTTTAGTTGCTCCAAACTTTATTATTATTGTAGACAAAACTCTAAATACAATCCTAATCAAAATTCTATGTGTATTCAGAATACTTTAAGAATATTTTGTTATCTCAAATTCATAGCTGAAAATGTTGTAGTCAAGATAGATCCTCGTGACAAAATTATCATTTTTATCGGTCAAAGGTATTTACTTTACATGTGGATACATTCATTTTCATTGGTACCAGTTTTTGGTGGATTTACGGAAGATTGTATTTCTGTGGATACTGGATCTATTATGTTTAACAATCTAATACAACTTATTTTAAATAATATATGTTTGCCACATAAACATGATGGAGGACATTGCAAACATTCAAGTTTACTTTCAGTGTACTTTTCTCTCCAAATGTGGTTAATATAACCTGAAATGACAATATTTTGAAATATTACTGTAATGATTAATATGGATTGGCTGTGGAATGTTGCATGTCATTTTATTGGTGCTTTTATTTTGTCTAATAATTACAGCATTCGTTCAGAACGGCCATAGCATCATGACATTTATATCGTTCTGTGTTCTGAAGTGTAGTACCAAAAAGAGTCTCTTAGAACATAAGAAAGATTCAGAAGAAGTCTTGCATTTCACAATCATTTTATTTTGCTTTTTTTGTAGTATTTTTTTTAAAACTAAAAATCAGAACTTCTTCCTCTTGTGAAATCATTTACAGTTACATCTGTTAATTAAATACAACAAAGATTGTCCTTGTTTTTGAACTGGGCAGGTGTTCTAATGTAAGTCAAGATATACAAAATTAAATAGGTGTTGAAAATTAAAAAAATATAAGATAAATTCTACAAAGGTGGAATTGAAAATCGAATGTTTTTCAGGTTTCCCCTCCTATTTAGAAATTAATAGATGTGCTGTGAGAAACTATCCCCCATAGATAAAAGACGAGGATGAAAACAATTATACAGAATATGTCCAAACCAATTTTATATCATATAAACTTTTATGTTTTCAGTCGTCCAATGCTAGTAATAGAAGTCTTGAACCTGGTGCTAATAATTTCGCTACAATAAGAACGACATCGATAGTTACAAAACAGATCAAAGATCATGAAGTGTCCAATGAACTGAGAGAACAGTTTGCTGGATATAAACGACTCAGAAAACAACACCAAAAACAACTTTTATCTGTAAGTATCCATTAAAAGATATCATATATCACATTGAAATAAAAATGAGAATTGTATGTTTTTAAATCTTTGCAAAAAAATGTATTTTTAAAACAACAGGGAGCATCTTGACAACATGAAGAACAATAATTTCTAATTCTTCCAACTTTTAAACTCCTTCATCAATCTAGTTAGATCACAAGGCAAGAAAACAAAACCTTAACATTTGTTCTGAAAAAGGATTCTTAAAAAAACAAGGTGTGATGCTAGAAAATTACCACATGAAAAGCATCAAAAGAGAGCCTTGGTGTAGTGGTTAGTGCATTGAACTACTATCACAAAGGTTCCTGGTTCGATTCCCGTTTGGGATGAAAATTTCAGGGACTGAATTTTCGGCTCTCTCTTGACACCATTTGAGAGTATGGTCTTGAGGAAACGATGGTAGTCCATCGGAAGGGGACGATAAATGGCTGACCCGTGTTTAGAGAGAGCCATTTCTCTTGCACGTTAAAGACAACCTTGTACATGTTGTAGATTTCGAAAAGAGTAGGCTAATGCCGCTACAAGGCAGCACTCGCACCCGCAAAGTGGAAAGGGATTAGTATAAGTTGCAAAACTTGTTTCCCAATCCACTATAAATAAATAAATATGTTTAAACTATTAATGCATCACTCACTTCACACTGAGGTCAGTTGGATAGGTCTTCACTGATCCTTGTTTGGCTGCCACAGAGAGGTGTTGAAATCATCACCATGACTTAGATAATAAATCTTTCCTTTCTATTCTATAATGTTCTGATATTTGATTTATTTTGCAGCTTGAAAGTAAATATAAACAAGAGATGGAGGAACACAAACAGAGATTAGACAAAGAGTATGATAATCTGAAACAACAGTTTGGTATGGAATTAGAAAGATTAAAGAAGAAACAGCAGCAAGATCTAGATAAACGGGTAGGTATACTAACGATTGTTGTGTCCATTCTTATATAAATTGTCATTATAGTACAATTGTTAAAAGACCTGTACAAATTGATTGAAACTTAAAGCTTCAGATCAATGAAAAAGTTTAAATTAGAAAATCACTAATCATTGGTTAGTTTGACTCAAAGGAAATAGAACAGATGTTAAAAAAAGTTATTAGTGACTAATTCCATATAAGGGTGTTTCAAAAAATACTATGTCATTTATAATTGTGACCACAACAAACACAATGATGAAAAGTTATGTCTAATATTCAAATATTCATTCATTGTAGCAAAAGACGAATCAAGCCATGGAAAAGAAGTTAATACGACAGATTTCAGCAACTCAAGATACAGAAAGGAAAACTTTTGGAGCTATGCAGAAAAAAGAATACAAGCTCAACAAAGAACAAATGAAAAGAGTAAACTTATTATTGAAATACATGATATCAAATTTGAAAATTAAAAAAAAGTTGGCATGTCTACACATAAATAACAAGCAAAAATTATCAAAGTTTTCTTGGCTTCTTTGAAAAGTTAAAAATTTTAAGAATGGAAATGAGGAATCTGTCGAAGAAACAATTACCCAATCAATAAAAAAATAACAAAAAGGCCACCAATGGGTTTTCTATGAAAGGTTCTTTTTTTCTCCAAGAAAAGTTAGTACAATATATGCACATCTGCTTTATGATTTTAATATGGTGTACTGTGGATTTACTATTATTCGTTGGATACCAATTTTCGTGGATTTTGTGGGTAGAGGTGAACCACAAATTCAAATGTTCAACAAATAGCATATAATCAATAGGCTTTGTATACAGAGATCGGCAAAACCATGAAATCAAATATCCAGGAAAATGAAAGTTTTCATCAATCCACCAAAATTGGTATCCACGAAAATAAATGAATCCACAGTATTACATATCAAGGAAAACAGAATTCACAAAAAAAACTTGTCTGGAAGTACAGCAAACGACAGCAACTTTCATCTCCTGACTTCTCTTTCAAAATGGAGAACAAAGACAAAGCAATAATGGAATAACGTGGTTGAGATAGCCTGACTTGGAATAGGCACACCATTTGGTAGGTAAACCAGTTCTATGTGGGCTAAAACCTCCACTATCTAGAAACACTAGATCATGTGTCCTATAAATAAAGCATACAACATGTACAAGTACAAAAAAATTGAGTGTGGAATAGATAGCTTATATATTTGGTACCCATAATCAAAGAATTCCCTGTGTACCATGTATGTATTAATAAAAAAGCTCTTGCTGCATGTTAAAAAGGTATGTATTACCAGTGAAACGTATTGATAAATGAATTGAATTTGACAGGAAATAGATAGTGGAACCCCTAAAAAGGAAAGAGAAGACACATTAAAATTACACAAGGATAGATTGATGTCCCGTCAAAAAGAGGCAGAAACTAGACTTGAAAAACAACACAAAGACTCTATAGAATTTGAAATCCGTAAATTTAGACGACGGAAAGTTGTACAATATCATACTTTAGAGAAAGATCAGATCCAGGAGGTATTTATGTTATCTGTAAAAATGATATTTTAATGTAGAGATATTTTTGTGCTTTTACCAACAAAGACCTGGTTTAATTTCTGTTTGTCAAATTTAAGCATTTGTGTATTTCAATTTTCTGAACATAGAATTAATTGTTAAGGGATATGTGGGTATGTAAAAGTGAAAGTAAACAAAATTAAAAAAAAAGCATGAAAGACAACACCATTATGATAGTAAGAAGAAAGAATTTGTCTAAAAATGAATTATGATCATATTAAATTGACACTAAATTACAACAAAACAATTCATGAAAAGCAAATATGACTGTCATGAACCAACATAATAACTGAAAAATAGGCTCCTAACTTGGGACAGGCACTTAAAGAATGTGAAGGAGTTAATATTTCTTTTAATTTACAGCAATGTTTTAAATTGCTCTTAAACCTGTGTGATTCAGTTATATTCAGTGGAGTCATGTACCTTGGAAATATACTTCTATGGACAATTTGATTGAAAATGGTCTTCAGCTTTCATTTCTTGGAATATTTTTGAAATATGTGCAGAAGTTTTTGTCAGCAATTTTTTGGACAAATTTCAGATATATCAGTTCCAATCACTTTTTACAGACATTTACAAAATTATATGGAAAATTGCTATGTAAGCATTCTGATGCATATTTTCTTGTCAGACTTTTAAGAAATTCATATTAAAGGTTTATGTCAGCATGGTTTTGGATAATTCTGATAATCTGCATTATATGGATAATTGCTGTGTATTAAAGCCATCTTACACATTTTAGGATATCAAAAAAGGTTTAATATTACAATTTTTTTTTTTTTAAATGGAGTTGTTTCCCTTTGACAAATATAAAAAATGTTCACTCGTTGGAATGTTTTTTTAAAAATTTATATACATTGTGGACTATCAGCTGTCAAATGATTTGTTTATCAATTATAATATGTCGGTTTAAGGGACATATGGTATACCATTATCTGTCTACTCATTTGTCCGTCGTCAACACTTAAAAAATTAAATGTATGTATTAATTTAATGAGTTACGACATAATATCTAACAATTAAGAATATTTTTACAGGAATTAACAAAACTACAAGAACAGCAAGAAAAGGAACACAGTATGTTATTACGACATCATGAGTCAACGCAGGAATTAGAATATAAACAATTGTTAGCAATTCAAAATTTACGGGATGAACATTTACGGAAACAACATATTACTGAACGTGAAAATCAAAAGGAATATAATAGTCGTGAAGAATCCAATTTAAGGAAAAAACATTTAATGGAACATAAGCAGCAGCCGAGGAGTTTGAAGGTAAATTTATTTTAAAAGGTGGCATTTTTTCTTTTTTTTTTTACTTCTTTTATTTTGGCTTGTATATTTCAACTAGTAAAATCCATCACAGATATATAATTTTTAGAACAGAAATGACTTGTAATTTGAAGTTAACCAAACAATTTTCAAAAATATAGGGGGAAAAAAGGTTTGTATTGGGATAATAGAAATTAATAAAATTAGGAAATCTGAATACAAAGCATTTATCAGTCTTCATAAACTGTACTTGAGGTTTATTCTCAATTTTTTTTCATGTCATTGTTTAGTTCATAGGATTATGTATCTAATAGATGACAAAACAGTAATTTCTACTCAAATAAAACCTAAGAAACCATAATGTCAAAAATCATAGTAAGGATCATAACACACAGGTACAACACGTCCAAACTTTGAAATATTAAAGTTAAAAATTATCATAGTGATAAATAAGTGTAAAGGCACAATACAGTTTACCTGGAATTGTTATGAAAGGCAACTGATTTATACATGTACACTATAAAAAAATGATTATTAAATTTTAACATGTTATTTTTCAGCAAAAAGAGGTGCTAATTCGTAAACAATTTCATGAAGCTGTGCAAACACAAAGAAAACAATATAGAGCTCTTAAAGATCATATTGTACAAAATACACCTAAAAATGAACAAAAAGCTGTTGTGAAAAAATTAAAGGAAGAACAAGTGAGGAAATTAAATATTCTTGGAGAGCAGTACGAGGCCAGTATAGCAGAAATGTTACAGCAGCAAAATGTAAGTAGCAGTTATCTCCCTTGTTTCAATTGTTTAACAGTGGTGAAAAATAATCTGAAGTGTGAATGTTTACATTTATGTGTTGTGTGAAATCACTGCTGATAGACATTTAAAAGCTAGCAGACAATTAAGACAAACAAAGATAAGCATATGAGATAAACCTTGTGATACTACCATTTAGAAAAATTACTCTAAACAACTTGAGCCTTACACAACTTCATGTAAATTTTATTATGCAGCTATGCTCATCTTGCATCATGTACATTGCTATTTGTCATTTAGATATTGTGTAAAATATCAAATCTTCAGAAAATACTTTTAAATTGTTCTAAATCCAGCTTCAGCTTTTTATTTTCTGGCTACTTGACATTGATGTTGTGGGTTAACAAAATGCTTACTGGAATTTTGCAACAATTATGAATACATTTTAAATCCTGCAAATATGGAGATGTGGTATGATTTCCAACGAGACAAAAGTTCAATTGACATGAAATTAAGTAACCATAGGTCACAGTACTTCAATAATTAGTTCAACCGGCACTGAATAATCCGTAATAAAAAACCTTTCATGACAAAATACGAAACATTTCAAAGGAATAAACCAGCTTAGGAGGAAATATTCAATCAAAATCAAAATCAGATTTGAAAGAAAGAAACCAGTTTGTAGTTTGTAATTCAATGAATGTATGCGATAAACTTGCGACACATTAAGGATTTTTATGATCATAAATGTATTTTCTGTGCAAAAGGAATTCTGAAATATACATACATTTAAAAGAATACCTAATGCATTAACTGATTGATTGTTGGTTGCTTAAGGCCAAATAAAAATATATGTGTGGTTCCAGTAACCCGACCGACCCTAGAACTTTTTTTTCATTTCTGAAAAATAAATTTTCAAACGATCAAATTTGAGGATTGTGAATTAAAATAATTAAATTCATAGATTTCTGTCATCTGAATTTCCATCACAAGTATCTGTTATGGCTAAAATGCAACAATTCATAACAGAATGCAACAAAATTAACTAAAAACGTATCATGACTGTTTATTTTACAACCAAACACATGTAAAAATGGTGGACTTCCGGTTGGGGCGTGTATAATACCGGAAACAATTTCGGTAAACACACGATTTTTTTCCGGATTTTGACATTCAAAAATTAAAAAAAAAAAAAAAAAAAAAAATTTGCCGACCTACCGACCCTATTTTTTAAAAGTATGTAACTGGAACCACACATATATTTTTATTTGGCCTAAGGTCTGCTTCTCAATACAAATTATAAGAATCTGGATATGTAATTTGCCAGTGTTGAAACAAAACCACAAAGAAATACCAGGAAGATTCAGACATTGATAAATTGGTGTGGCAGAATAAGCAAAAAATTATCTCTGTGGTAAACTCCAAAGGGTGTTAAATTAGGTGCCAAACATTCAAAAGAAATAACGATGGTTGCTTACATTTATATTATTAAAAAAAGAAGAAACTACAATAAAACAATTTATTCAAAGAGACAAACAGTTATTTTGATTTATAGTTAATACTATTAAAAACCTTCTAAAATGATCAACTTAATTATTTGTATGTAAAGAAGTAACTTATTACAATTGTTTTGAAAACAGATGAGATTAGATGACGCCCAGTTAACGGAGGCACAGGAGTTGAAACAACGACTGCAGCAAGAGTTAGAACTCCTGATGGCATATCAGAGTAAAATTAAAATGCAGATGGAGGCCCAGCATCATAGGGAGAGAAAACAGTTAGAGGAGAGAGTGTCGTTACGACGAGCTCTCCTCGAACAAAAGGTAAATAGAATGAAACTTACAAGACAGTTAACTTAAATTTAACTAATGCACACTTTTAGAAACATATATATATATATTCATTTAGAAAACTGCCTGCAAAAATGGATTTTAGGGTTGCATTTTGTCCAAGCTTTTGTGGTACCCATTGTGTATCCGCAACTCCACTTAAAATCACTTATTAAAATTTGTTAATGTTAAAAAATCAGATTCTTAATCTTTGTGCACCATCTATGTTGTTTTATACTCTTTTTGTCTCCTTTGCTCAAGGAACCTGAAGTTATAATCAACTTTAGGAACATAGAATTGTTAAACAAATAACACAAATAAAATTGAATCTCGATAACAGACTACATAGCTGTATGTAATAATACAAATTCCTATAAGCTGTTGTGCTTAAAAATAACATACGCTTCAGTGAGACAGCACACACTAAAACAAAAGATGAATAAAGTATTAGCAGACACAAATCAGTTAAAATTTACAAAATAATATCTATTTATTAATTTACTCTGAACAGAGTTTAACTGTTAAAAATATCATTGTAAACTTATTGGTGGCCCTTGGCTGTTTCTGTTCTTTGGTTGGGTTGTTGTTTCTTTGACACATTCCTCGTTTCCATTCTCAATTAATACTATTCTATTCACCACATATATTCATCATACAGTTAATCCACAAACTTATAGATGATTCTTGTATTGTTTCATAGTAAGATTCTGCATCTTTATATCTTGTTTGCTTTATAATGAAGAATATACTCAAATGTATCCATCTGTTATCATACACCTATTTTATACTGTATCCATTGTTTACCATATACCTTAATCCTATTTTACAGATGGACGACGACAGAACAAAACTTTCAAGTGCTAAAACAGAAATGGTAAAAGCTTTAAATGAACGACAAGTGAAAGAAATAGAGGAATTCGATGAGGAGACTATAAGTTTAGGTATGAATGCCATGGAAGTGTTGGAAGCCTCTACGATGGCTCAGAATTACGATGATGACGTTAGTTTACGAGGAAGTATGATAAGTCTGACTCCTAGTAATAGTAGTAGTTCTTTTACTTCCACCTCGTATCGGGATTAACCCTCATCATGTTCGGCGTTTTACTCAGGTGTTCAGAACACCAATAGTTATTACCACACACTCAGTGAATTTCCCCTTTATAGAGGATTTCATACTCCATCACTGTTCAGTTCTGATCCAGGAAAATAATGTGCTTAATATAGAAAATGTTAACCATGTATTCTGAATGTTCAAGTGCCTGCTGGCAGAGTATAGAACCGCAGTGATGGTTACCAAGGCAACCAAATGAATGTCCTTGGAACAGGAGTAGTTTACTACAAGTGTGATTAAAATGGAGAGGATATACTCTTCACTATGAATGAAGTGCTTTCATTATTTAAGTTATCTCACTACAAGTCTTAGAGCGGGTTGCAAGATTCATATTACTTGTTTTGATGATGTTAATTTCTGTCAACCCCATATTTTCTATTCTTTATTTTGATTTTTGACGAAATTGACACAAATGCCAAATTAATCCATGTGATCATTGTGTGTTTATTAAATACTGCAGTCAAATGTATGAATGACAATGAATGATGTTATCAGAATTTAAATTTAAGTTTTTCTTTACTTGTGAAATAAAATATTATACAATTTTATCACATTGATATGATAATAAGAATAGATTAAAAAAAAAGAAATAACTCAATTCAAATAAGAAATAAAAATAAAAACTTTATTAATCCAGTCTTGTCTTTTAACTTCCTATGTATATGAAAAATGTGAAGTCTTGCATCCCACTAAGCTTGTTTGAATAACTTTAATATGTTTTACTATGCTTAATTATTTTGTTAAGTGTATACCAATTTATGATATATATATTATTTTGTATTGTATGAAACTTAGAAAATATGATAATCTAAGAATTATTAATATTTATGGTACTTAAAAAATTAGAATGAGAGAAAACACACAATAAAATTACATCATGGAGGAATAGTTAATCAAAATGACATATCATTTCTGTTGAACAGAGTAGGTCAAACTTAGGCGAAGGGATAAATATAAACAATAATATTCTGTAAATTTAGAAATTATGGCATGTATTTATTATTGGGATTTTTCAAAGACGGACAAAAGTGTGAGTTAAATTATTGTGAATTTAGAAAAATCTACATACAGATTAATGGTTTAGTTTTCAAAAATGTGAGTTCTTATTATTATGATACTCACTGAATTGCATTATTTGTATTAATAAAAAACAATAAATAATTTCTAAATTTACAGTATCATGAGTATGGGGCATAGCTTTTCTATAGTGTTTGAACATTTTTGATGCTGATTCTTTTCTATAAATTTAGTTAACAGACTAATAATAAGATACATACAAAGGATGATTGTATATTAAAATTTGAATTACCCCATTGAGACAAAAGTTACATCCTAATGACTTCCTACAGTAAAACTTAAGTTTTGCTGATGTTTTTTGGAAAACAGATATGACCGTCCACATCAAAGAATTAAAAATGGAACTGTATAGTTCCTAGAAAGTATGGACTGGTATGTTTCTTACAAGAAACACCTACAAGTTTTATGGCTGGTCCCTTAAAACTTGTAAGAAAGAACCAAGGCACTTATAAATAACTGCTTATAATTGTTGACCATTGAGAACATACATTTCTAAATTATTTAAAGGGAAATGCAAGTTGTTTGAGTGTTAATATACATTATATATATATATATCAATGTCATGAGTGTATATATGGCTAATTTAATACTCAAGTTAGATATCAAAATTGATTTTTATATAATTATAGGAAAGCTATGCTGCCATATGAAATTTACATTTGAATCCAAGTTTCGTAAGATTTAAACAATATGGTATATTTTAGTTACTGCATACATTGTATTATTTAATAACATCCACTTATAAATATTTTACTCCATCTGTTTATTTATTTTGCTTTGTCTGGTAATTCCATTACTGTATACCAATTTTAAAGATACACCTTTAATCAAAGTACCTGTACATTTTTGTACCTATGATTATGGTAATTTTTGTTTACCTTCTGTTATATAAGTGCCAACTGCAGTGCTCTGTTATTATGCTATAAGGAATGCCTTTCATTTGTTTTCATTTCATACACATTAGGAATGAATGATGAACATTTTGTTACAAAATAAGAACAATTAAAACATATTCCTCTCTAATAAACTTGTCATATGTAAACTACTAAGCACTTTCCAGTTATGGTGCCCAATTTTTTGAAATGGGTGAATATGCCTGTAAATTTGAACATGACAGAAAACAGTAAGCTTTCTGATTCAGTTTGATTGAAATGAGGTAGACATTTCTTTCATACAGCTATTTATCATGTTTTTGAAGTAATTTTTGCTGGACATTTGTTATTGGTTTCCAACTATTTCTAAACTTTAAATCAACAATATAGGAATGAAAAACCAACATAAGAGGTATCTAAACGCAGTATATCCAAATGGATCTTGTTGTTATTGGAAGCCATTTATTAATTATGAGAATCAGCTGAAAAAAATGTGTAGCATAAAATATAAGATGTTTCTAAACTTTTAACCTTTGAATTTCTATGAAAAATTAATTGAAAAAATAATTCTCTAAAAATCACCAGTATGACAATGGAGCACTGTACAAGTACATGTGTATTACTTCATTGTCATTAATATAACCATGTGTCACATGCTCATTTAACTACGCTGCAATGTCAATCCCATATATATTCCCTCAGTCTAATAATCCAGGTGAAAATTTAGTATCAGTGTTAAATTATATTTTAGTTAGAAACACCTTTGGTGCTACTCTTTGTAAAAATAACATGTATAACAAACATGCTAGGCCAAAAAAAGATACATGTGATTTCTGCTAACCCTACCTACCCTTATTTTTAGTGCTAACACTTTTTATGCCATTTTGGAACAATAAAATTGAGAATGGAAATGAGGAATGTGTCAAAGTGACAACAAACCGACCATAGAGCATAGACCACAAAGGGGCTTCAATGTAGCAAGAAACTTCCACTCCCGGGGGAGACCCTCTGTTCAAGTCAGACTGATCCCTTAGTAGTAACCAGCTAAAAAATGTTCGTAAAATAAAATGATATTGCTTGCCTACCTACCCTATTTTTATTTCCAGCACATTAGTGGAAACACATGTATTATTTGTTGGGCCCTATGTCTTGTTTTTCATCATTTGCAGCATTTTATTCAATCTCTGAAACGCAGCCCTGTGTCATTCTTTTGTCAAACTTACTCTGTCACACCAATTACAATCAGGGTTAGGGCATGGAGTGATTGAGGTTGTTTGACAAAGGATGACATGAGCCTCTTTCTGAGATTTTATTACTTACTGATAATCAGGAATAAATAAGATACTCTTCAGTCTTTCTATATAAGTATATTGTACATGTGTATTTAAGCTTCTGAAACAATAAGACATGAAGGATTGTTCTACATGTAATGTGGAGTGTTCTACATGTAATGTGGATTGTTCTACATGAAATGTGGATTCATTTATTTTCGTGGACACCAAATTTGTGTATTAAGGAAAACTTGCATTTTCAAGGATACTTGATTTTGTGGTTTTACAAATATTTTCATACAAGCCTACAGAGAAATTGTTAAACACAAAAATCCAAATTTATGTGTATCCATGAAACCAACAAAAATTTGTATCCAGCAAATAATTATAAATCCACAGTTTATGAAAGGAAAGAGCTTAGTAAGACTCTGTAAAATATTTTATTCTCCTTTGGTTTTAGAATAATCCATGGGAAATACTTAAATTTTGGGGTATGCCAATAGATATTGGTCAATGGCTATAATATTTGTTAAAAATTTACACAAGGCTCTCATGTAGGTTATAGTCAATACTTTACATACTGTGAATTTATTATTATTTGTGGGAAACTAGAAGTTATAATAGGAATTTGGTTTGCGATCCAAGAATATTAAAAATAAATGCTTGTATGAAAAATATGTAAAAATTCTGCAATAGAGTATATATCATGTTTCTGAAATTGTAAGTTTTTCTCAGTTCACAAAGATTGGTACCCAATAAAATTAACAAATCCACATTAAACATGTTAATGACTACTTGATGTGTAAATGAAAATAATAAAAAGATCATTGCATTCATTGCATTTTTCGGATTCTTATACTGCAGATCTATATAAACAAATTTTATATACAAGCCAGTTAAAAATTAGAACTTTTGATGAATGCTATAATTTATGATTCCCTCAATTCCACACAATCCATGAAAATAAGTAGCCCACAAATGATAATGAATTTACATTACCCCCCATCCCCCCTTTCCCATATTTGTATACATCCATCCATTAGGCCAGGTTTTATATACCTCATCTGTTCTAATACTCTTTCTGCTTATTTATAGGTTTACGTACGCTTCCCAGTTTGTTTATTTCAGTTGTTTTTGGAATAATTGTAACACTACAGCACACCAACATGACATCTTGATATTTATGGCCATGTTTACCTAAACAAATTACAGGATTTGTGAAATTTATTTAAAAAAAATTCCAATAGATTATGAATGAATTAATTTGGACCTGAACAAGATAAATCCTATTTTACCTACCAAAATGACATTGTAGAAAAAAACATCTACCTCAGTAAGAACTGCAGCTTTTCTACAAATCATTCCCCATTTTTGCTTTATTATTAGATTACTGCTGTTGGTTTTTAGTAACTTCATTTCAAATACTCTTAAAACAATCACAAAAAGCACAAAAAACGTAAAAAATCATTACGTTAGATGTTTTGATAACAAATGTTTAATAAGAGAATGGGGAATCATTGAACACTTGAAAGGTTTATTTAATATCTCAAAAGCATTTACCAACTTGATATAACCATAAAATTAAATTCTGTGCCAGCAGTTTTCATTATGGATATAATATTTCTTTGTTTAATAAAATATTATTTGGATTGATATTCATTTTTACAGACTCAATTGCAAACTTAGTTTTCAATAAAGGTTTTGTTGAGACTAAATTTTATGCTTTGACGGTTTAAGGAATCCATGAAATTTGTAGGTTATGACGTAAGTTGGAAAACAATCCAGTCAGTTATACATCTTTAAACTTAATCATTTGTTTCTCAAACTGTTTACCAAGAGAATAAGGCCCCAAGAATGTTTTGAATCTTTGCAAAAGCGAATGCTTAGAATTTAAAAAATAATTTAGAGTGAATTAAATGGGAAATCTGTATCATTTTATTTTTATCATAACACAGTGTTAAGTTACATGTAATTGTTTATTGTAAGGTTGATTGTAAGTTTCCATTATAATCAGATCATGATTTAAGTATTGCCCTGGTGAGTCTGGTTCTTAAATCAATACTACAACTTCCATCAATATGCCATGTAAATAGATACCACTTGTTATATGATCAAATATAAGTGCCACATTACCTGTCCTCAAGTGTCTGATTTATATCTGTATTTTGCTTTTATCCTAAGTTATACAGTCAAACCAAATCTCTGTTATTAGTACATTTGTACTGTTTGGTATTGCAGCCATTAATATACTTTATATTTGTATCCTTAGCATTAATTACTAGTTAAAATGAATGTTTAAATTTCGTTTTCATTGTTAGAAAGTACATCAAGGAAATAGTTGACTGTGCACTGTCCTAAGGCCTTATTATCTGAAGTCCCCAAGCTCATTCTCAGATTCAGCCTAATATCTGTGTGTTTATCAAAATTTAAAGGAACATGATTTAAAAAATAGCAAAAATTTTACAGAGTGGACTCTTTGATAATTGTAATTGTTCACAGAAATGGAAAATCACATAAGCTGTTAAAATGCTTGATGTGCAAATCCCTGATGTTCATGAAATAAATGTTTTATATAAACAAAGAACTACTCATGATATTCCAATCATACTTGTAATACTGTGGATTTTTTTAATTTCGTGAATACCAATTTTTGTGGGAAAAGGAAAATTGTATTTTTCATGGATATTGATTTTGTGATTTTTACAAAATTTTACATAAAGGCATAAGACAATTTGCACTTGGCCAATGTTCACCTGTACCGATGAGATCCATGAGAATAGGTATCTCAAGAATAATAATAGAATCCAAAGTAATTAAACTCAATTGTAAGTTGAAAATGTGTATTAAAGTACTTGATCATTTTCTGTTGGTTCAATTTGAATGGTACTACTTACCAACAGTAATAATTTCTACAAATTATAATTTTAACTGATTAATAGAGTGCTTTAGAAAAAAGTTAAAAATCTTGTAAATATATTGATAACAACACTAACAAAGCATAAGTAACTATATTAAGTGTCTGATCAATCAATACACATATCTTACTAAAATAAATTTATGTTTGTATTTAAAAACGAGGGATACATAACATTGCAATGTTATTTAATAAAATCCTAAAATTCCCCTTTGATAAAGGTTCTATGATTTGCATAATTCAATTCTGTCTTTATACCCTGTTTGTAAACTTTATTCTAGCACAGCTTGAAATACCTTTTGTAATTTTTAACCTGAAAGTTTAATGAATTCTTGTGGTGTAATAGACTTAAGATATGGTGCCCTGACCAGGACTTTGTATGCTGATACTTACAAATCATCTGGAAAACTGTTATATTTATGAAATTAACACAGAAAAAAAATATTATGAGTGGCTTTGTACTAATTTCTTATTTTGAATAGTATTTTGGTGCTAAAACAGATTTGTTGCAGATGCTTTTATAAAGTGATGAGTCATAAATGTGTTGACTTCTAGTAAACATTTGAGGATTCTTTATGCAGAAATAACAATATATATATACAAATACGTCATTGATAATAGTGTGGGTAGTATGTTAAATATGGTATTGATGAATACCAATGTGATTAGTCAGTTAGACAAGATATTTAACTTTTTAAATGACTGTATTTTCAAATGAATAAGAATGAAAAATTTAATAATACACATTAATTGTAACAACCTTTGTTTGTCTCTTTATTACTAAGAACTCTTGAAATAGATGATTGTTACTTTTCTCAACAACAGTATTTGTCTTTGTTTATACCAAATCCTCTGACAGCATACTGAACATTAACTGTAATTTTGCTAAAATTTAAAAGGTTACTAATCAGACAGATGAGGCTGACGTTATGTGGTTTTTGATGTTATTATTATTTGTCATTTAAAACTTCACAAATAAAGGCCACAGTAGTATACCTCTGTTCAAAAATCATAAATCAATGTGAGAGAAAACAAATCAGAGTTACAAACTAGAACTGAGGAAAACACATCAACTATAAGAGGAAAACAATAGAACAAAAGAAGCGCTGAACTGCAACAAAAACAAATGACAATGCAACATACATAAAAACGAACTATTATATTAATAACTGACACATTCCTGACTTGGTACTTGACATTATAAGTAAAATGGTAGGCTGAACCCAGTCTTATGACCAGCCAAACCTCGTGTTTAATGGCAATGCTAAAATGGCAACATCACATGACAGAAATACAGTACAAATAAATGCAACAACACTTACAAGTGTGACAAATATTTTTTATCAATGTGGCCATGTTCAATGTCACTGACCAGATGTTTTGTTGATGTTTTGTTGATAATCTTTCAAGCAGACCTTTAGAAGTTTGTCACAGTTCATTAGATTTATGACTGACACGTTCCTGACTTGGTACAGGACGTTATAAGAAAAATGGTAGGCTGAACCTAGTCTTGTGACTAGCCAAACCTCATGTTTTATGGCAATGCTAAAATGGCAACATTACATGATAGGAATGCAGTACAAATAACAAGTGTGACAAATAATTTTTTATCAAAGAGTACATGTTCGTTTACTTTTCTACATTGGGTAGAGGTATAGGGGGAGAGTTGAGATCTCACAAACATGTTTAACCCCGCCGCATTTTTGCGCCTGTCCCAAGTCAGGAGCCTCTGGCTTTTGTTAGTCTTGTATTATTACAATTTTAGTTTCTTGTGTACAATTTGGAAATTAGTATAGCGTTCATTATCACTGAACTAGTATATATTTGTTTAGGGGCCAACTGAAGGACGCCTCTGGGTGCGGGAATTTCTCGCTACATTGAAGACCTGTTGGTGACCTTCTGCTGTTGTTTTTTTCTATGGTCGGGTTGTTGTCTCTTTGGCACATTTCCCATTTCCATTCTCAATTTTATCAATGTCACTGACCAGATGTTTTGTTGATAATCTTACAAGCAGACCTTTAAAAGTTTGTCACAGTTCAACAAAACATGACAAATGCTCTTCCTAGCTTGCAAAGATATGGTGGCTAAAACCCTTAAAACATCTAGAAAATTTCTTGTCATTTTCCAATCATTTATTATATATGATGCAGCCTATTTTATTTAAGATCATTAAAAACATACTCAGTCTGGTAAAAAAAAACACTTTTGTCTCTACAAGGGCATTCCTCATTGATAAATCATACAAAAACATGAAGGTTTAGTTCTTTAAAAGGGAACTCCATAGATTATGGTAGAAAAAATAGAACATCATAAGTTCGAATGTCACTTTATATCTCATTGGTACACTTCACGAACCTGATGTTAAAAAGAAATTAGCTGCTATTTGTGATGTTCCCATTTAAAAATATTTAGATACTCCTTGATTCTTCATTGTAGAATATAGATGGGGATATATTTAGATCAAGTTTTTGATGACATGAATATCAATAATTAAAAAAAATTTGGTCGTATATTGGTATCACGTTGGCGTCGATGTCGTCCTTAGTCGTCATTGTCCTTAGCCATCATCATCGTCGTCCGAAGACATTTGGTTTTTGCACTCTTAACTTTAGTAAAAGTAAATAGAAATCTTATAAAATTTAAACACAAGGTTTAGGACCATAAAAGGAAGGTTGGTATTGATTTTGGGGGTTTTGGTCCCAACAGTTAAGGAATTAGGGGCAATAAGGGCCCAAATAAGCATTTTAAATGGTTTTTGCACAATAACTTTAGTATAAGTTAATAGAAATCTATGAAATTTTAACACAAGGTTTATTAGGGGCCAAAAGGGTCCAAAATTAATTTTTAATTGTTTGATTTCATCAAAAATTGAACTATTGAGGTTCTTTGATATACCGAATCTAACTGTGTATTTAGATTCTCAATTTTTGGTCCCGTTTTCAAATTAGTCTACATTAAGGTCGAAAGGGTCCAAAATCAAGCTTGATTTAAAGAAAAATTGAATTCTTGGGGTTCTTCGTTTTGCTGAATCTAAACATGTACTTTTTTTTTTTTTTATTATGGGCCAATTTTGCAAGTTGGTCCAAATCAGGGTCCAAAATTAAACTTTGTTTGATTTCAACAAAAATTCAATATATGGGGTTATTCCATATGCTGAATCTAACCATGTATTTAGATTTTTAATATTTAGAACCGGTTATCAAATTGGTCCACATTGAGGTCTAAAGGGTCCAATAACATTAACAGTACCAATTTTCCTGAACCAGATGTGCATTTCGACAATACATGTCTCTTCAGTCATATCAAAATTGAACTTTATTTGATTTCACCAAAAATTGAATTCTTGGGGTTCTTTGATATGATGACTCTAACCATGTATTTAGATTTTGGATATTGGAATACAACAAAGGGATGGTAGGAATTGACTTTGGGAGTTATGGCTCAAACCATTAAGGAATAAGGTTAAAAAAAGGGGGAAAAGGGTTTCCAGGTTAATGGACAATTACTTAAGTACAAAACATAATTTAAAAGCAGTATAAGGTTGGTAATTGAAACACATTTTAATAGCTCACCTAAACTGCTCTTAAATTATGTATATTGGAAAATTGCCAAAACCTTTATTAATAAATTCCATTGGAAATTTGCCAAAAAACTTTAGTTTAATGAACTTCATTGGAAATTTGCAAATATAAAATGTTGCATTGGAGTTATCTTTCTTTGTCCAGAATAGTAGTCAAATCAATTTAAATCATGACTGACATTTTATATTTTATGATGTATTTAAATGAGTAGTTTTTGTTGAAAACTCCATTAGAAATTTAAATTGAGATCATTTTTGGAATAAGGGAAAGGGGGAGGTGAAAAAAATTGGTGGGGTTCAATTTTTCTTATTTCAGATTTCAGAAATGAAAATGAAAATTTCTTCAAAAATCAAAAGATTAATAATCAACAGCATAGTGAATTGCTCAAAAGCAAACAAAAAACATTTTAGTTCATTAGACCACATTCATTCTGTGTCAGAAACCTATGCTGTGTCAACTATTTAATCACAATCCAAATTCAGAGCTGTATCCAGTTTGAATGTTGTGTCCATACTAGCCCAAACCGTTCAGGGTTCGACCTATGCGGTCATATAAAGCTGCGCCCCGCAGAGCATCTGGTTGATTATGGGCCCAGTTTTAAACTTGGTTGAAATCGGGGTCCAAAATTTTTAAGTAAATAGCAAGAAATTTTCAATTGCACAATATTCCGCAATAGCAAGTAATCTTCAATTGCACAGTATTGTGCAATAGCAAGAAATTTTCAATTGCCCAGTATTGTGCAATAGCAAGAAATATCTAATTGGACAATATTGCGCAATAGCAAGAAAGTTTCAATTGCACAGTATTGTCCCGTTTTCAAATTGGTCTACATTAAAGTCCAAAGGATCAAATATTAAACTTTGTTTGATTTCAACAAAAATTGAATATATGGCGTTCTTCAATATGCTGAATCTAACCATGTATTTAGATTTTTTATACTTGGGCCTGGTTATCAAATTGGTCCACATTGAGGTCTAAAGGGTCTAAAATTGAACATTATTTGATTTCATAAAAATTGAATTCTTGGGATTCTATGATATGCTGAATCTAACCATGTACTTAGATTTTGGATATTTGACCATAATAGGTAAATGTTCAATTTAAAATTTTTAAGTTTTTAAGTTTAAGTTCTTAGAACACATTCATTCTGTGTCAGAGACCTATATTGTGTCAACTTTTAATCACAATCTAAATTCAGAGCTGTATCAAGCTTAAATGTTGTGTCCATACTTGTCCCAACTGTTCAGGGTTTGACCTCTGCGATCGTATAAAGCTGCGCCCTGTGGAGCATCTGGTTGTATAAAGCTTTATATTTCTTATGGTAGAAGACATAAATGCTTCATACCGTGTATGCAGATACCATAAGTTATAAAGTGTCTGTCATTTGTCCATTGCCCTTCACCTCATTTTCATTTTTTATTTATTAATAGTACTTTTACTGTTAACCAACTTTTTTGTGATATACATTTGACGTGACTCTGTACTCATGTATCCCGTCATACTTTGAACCACACTATTATTTTATTTATTATTAATTTATACTGTTTAGTCAGTTTTTGTTATATCTATTTTGCGTGACTGTATTTATGCATCCCGTCATACTTTGAACGACAAAATTATTTCATGTCGTCGTCGTCGTCGTCCTGCGTCGTTCTGCGTCGTCTTGCGTCGTCGTCGTCGTCCGAATACTTTTAGTTTTCGCACTCTAACTTTAGTAAAAGTGAATAGAAATCAATGAAATTTTAACACAAAATTTATGACCACAAAAGGAAGGTTGGGATTGATTTTGGGAGTTTTGGTCCCAACATTTTAGGAATTAGGGGCCAAAAAGGGCCCAAATAAGCATTTTCTTGGTTTTCGCACTATAACTTTAGTTTAAATGAATAGAAATCTATGAAATTTTGACACAAGGTTTATGACCACAAAAGGACGGTTGGGATTGATTTTGGGAGTTTTGATTCTAACAGTTTAGGAATTAAGGGCCAAAAAAGGGCCCAAATAAGCATTATTCTTGGTTTTCGCACAATTACTTTAGTATAAGTAAATAGAAATCAATGAAATTTAAACACAAGGTTTATGACCACAAAAGGAAGGTTGGGATTGATTTTTGGAGTTGAGGTCACAACAGTTTATGAATTAGGGGCCAAAAAGGGGCCCAAATAAGCATTATTTTTGGTTTTTCACTATAACTTTAGTATAAGTAAATAGAAATCTATGAAATTTAAACACAAGGTTTATGACCAAAAAGGAAGGTTGGGTTTAATTTTAGAAGTTTTGGTCCCAACAGTTTAGGAATAAGGGGCCCAAAGGGTTCAAAATTGAACTTTGTGTGATTTCATCAAAAATTGAATAATTGGGGTTCTTTGATATGCCGAATCTAACTATGTATGAAGATTCTTAATTTTTGGTCCCGTTTTCAAATTGGTCTACATTAAGGTCTAAAGGATCCAAAATTAAACTTAGTTTGATTTTAACAAAAATTGAATCCTTGGGGTTCTTTGATATGCTGAATTTAAAAATGTACTTCGATTTTTAATTATTGGCCTAGTTTTCAAGTTGGTTCAAATGGGAGTCCAAAATTAAACTTTGTTTGATTTCATCAAAAATTGAATAAATGGGTTCTTTGATATGCCAAATCTTACTGTGTATGTAGATTCTTAATTTTTGGTCCAGTTTTCAAATTGGTCTACATTAAGGTCCAAAGGGTCCAAAATTAAACTAAGTTTGATTTTAACAAAAATTAAATTATTGGGCTTATTTGATATGCTTTATCTAAACATGTACTTTGATTTTTGATTATGGGCCCAGTTTTCAAGTTGGTCCAAATCAGGATTCCATATCAAGTATTGTGCAATAGCAAGAAATTTTCAATTGCACAGTATTGCACAATAGCAAGAAATATCTAATTGCACAATATTGTGCAATAGCAATTTTCAATTGGAGTTATCTTTCTTTGTATAGAATAGTAGTTGATAATATATGTTGGAAATTTGCCAGACATGACTATGATGTCATTTTCTATTTTTATTTGCCAATAACTTTTTGTAAATAACTTCATTGGAAATTTGCCAATATAAAATGCTGCTGATGAAGTTTTTTTTCCTCATCTTATCTAAAATATTTTTAGCTTAAAAGTTGTGTCCATACTTGTTCTCATTTCAGATTTCATAAATAAAAAGAAAATTTCTTCAAACATTTTTTTGACAGGATTAATATTCAACAGGATAGTGAATTGCTCAAAGGCAAAAAAAATTTTAAGTTCATTAGACCACATTCATTCTGTGTCAGAAACCTATGCTGTGTCAACTATTTAATTTTAGATTTAAATAAGTTTGAAGAAGAAATCTTTAATTGATTTGTAAAATCTTGACATTTGTTTTGTGTAAAAAAACCCATATAATGTCAAAAATTTGATCACAATCCAAATTCAGAGCTGTATCACGCTTAAATGTTTTGTCCATACCTGCCCCAACTGTTCCGGGATCGACCTCTGTGGTCGTATAAAGCTGCGCCTTGCGGAGCACCTGGTTGACTATTGTGTCTGTTTGTTTTGTTCAAGCATCGGTGACAATATAATAGAATGTGATACGACTGTCATACAAGTGAGAGGTTTAGCTAGCTATAAAACCAGGTTCAATCCACCATTTTCTACATTTGAAAATGCCTGTACCAAGTCAGGAATATGACAGTTCTTGTCCATTCGTTTTTGATGCGTTTTGTTATTTGATTTTGCCATGTGATTATGGACTTTCCGAATTGATTTTCTCTGAGTTCAGTATTTTTGTGATTTTACTTTTTTTTCATGGTTCAGTAATGGCTTGAAAAAATATCATATTTTTTGTGATGCGACTTTCAGATACTATAGGCAATAGGTTAAATATAGTTTGCATATAGACAGATTGTAATGTGCAAAATGTCTAACACACTGGTTTATCTGACCTTAACCTTTATTTCATGGTTCTTTGAACAATGTTTAGTTTTTGCGGTTTGGTCTTTTTCTAGTGTACTTCAAGCAATGGAATTGTTGTTAGGTGTACATGTATGTCTGGCAGGTTTCATATGACCTTGACCTCATTTTTATTGTTCAGTGGTAAATATTACTTTTTCATGTTTTTTCCCCCAGTTTATCAGATATATTAAGCAATTGGTCATATATATTTGGTGTACGATTTTTTTTTTAAATTTCTGCTTCATCTGACCTTGACCTCATTTTCATGGATCATTGGTCAATTTTCAGTTTTCATTATTTTCTCAGTTAATCAGATACTATAAGCAGTAGGTAAACAATATCTTGTGTATATGAATATTGTTAAGTGTAAATCTCTGTCTAGCAGGGTTTATATGATCTTGACCTCGTTTTCATGGTTTGTTTGTCATTAATTTTTTTTTTCAGTTTTTTTCATTTCTTATTTTTCAGTTTATCAGGTAGTTTAAGCAATTGGTCAACTATATTTGGTGTATGGAATTATTAGATCTAACAGGACGGAAGTGGTGTTATTTTTAATCAACGCCATTGTCCTACATTATTCATATTTAACATTGAATCCTTTGGTTCTCTGTTTTAACATCATACTAGCTATCAAATTGTACCTCAATATTTTAGAAGTATAGATGTTTAAAATTATGAACATGATTGAGTGATCTAACACAGGATATGTTCCAAAATAATTGATACCAGACTCAACTTATATAATTTTTTTTTAGATATGAGACAACTCTCCACAAGAGACCAAAATAACAAAGAATTTAACAACAATAGGTTACCGTACGGCCTTCAACAATGAGCAAAGCCCATACCGCATAGTTAGCTATAAAAGGCCCCTAAAGACAATGTAAAATAATATTTTTATGTATTCGTATTATATAGTCATCTGATTCAGTCATGAATGCAATTGTAAGGTGCACAGTTTCCTATGCTTTCAAACTATTTATATTTTAATCCATCCTGGTTTTCTAACTACAACTGAAAACTTCATGTGACATATACCATGTAAACTATTGGTGACATATAGAAAATTGAACTCCGTAAAATTTGAACCTGGGTGAAACTTCCAACTGGGGGTCAAATGTGGAAAATAACAGGACGGGAGTGGTGTTATTTTTAATCAACGCCATTGTCCTACATTATTCATATTTAACATTGAATCCTTTGGTTCTCTGTTTTAACATCATACTAGCTATCAAATTGTACCTCAATATTTTAGAAGTATAGAAATTTAAAATTATGAACATGATTGAGTGATCTAACACAGGATATGTTCCAAAATAATTGATACCAGACTCAACTTATATAAAAAAAAATTAGATGATTGCCAATGAGACAAATCTCCACAAGAGACCAAAATAACACCGAAATTAACAACTATAGGTCACCATACGGCCTTCAACAATGAGAAAAGCCCATACCGCATAGTCAGCTAAAAAAGGCCCCGAAATGACAATTCTAATAAATTCAAACGAGAAAACTAGGGCCTAATTTATGTAAAAATTGAACAAAAAACAAATAAGTTTAATGATTCTGTATGATACTAAATAAATAGACATAGCAAGTTGTTAGTTGTAGTACATGTATCAAAGTCGGGTAAAATCATTTGACTTCTTAGTGTATATTTTATCCAGAAGATAAATTGAATTTTGCAAGGTCTTTGCCAAAGTAATCACATATAAAACCTGAAAACTCATTTTGTTTCAAACAAATACATGTAGGATACTCCAATCCATCACTAAGCAGTACTTTACTCTCCTTTCCATCTTTTGATATAACTATTATTCTATGAGATTCCCAGTCTGCTACAATAATGTTACCATAAGTATCTGTACAAAGTCCGCTTGGTCCTGATAAATCCTGTTTATATTGCCAGATCTGTTTACCTGTTTGATCCACACTGTATACTGCATTACCTCCATAGTCACTATAGATTACTCTGTCATTACAATAAACAAGGTAACCCAGGAGTGATTCACACTTAACTTTTATTGACTTCAGTGTATTTCCTTCCAATTCTATAATACGGATTTCATCATTATCCAAACCTACAACAAGAGAATTATCTGATGATGATAATCCAAAGCATTTTTTGTCTAATGTGATAAATTTGGTTACTATTTCATTCTCCATATTGAAGATCTTAATGGCCTTCTCCCAGGGATAAGTTACGACAATAGTGTCCTGATTGATCTGTGTAACACCGAAGGCTTTACCAGGTATAGGTAACTTTTTCAGTAGTTTGCCATCAGGAGTAAGTAGGTTAATTTTGGCACCCCATTCGACTAATAAAAGTCTTCCATCCATCAGACAAATCATGTCGCTTATGGCCTTCCTAATGTTGATCTTTATCTTTTTCTCAATGTTGATGGTCATGTTGTTTATGTTTGATTGTTCTTGTGTTTCTACTTGTGCTTCCCTTCTCACACTTGTCTCTTTCTTCAAATCCATATCTGTTTTAACAACAGTTAATTCTCCTAAGGATCCTAACTTTTTTATTATCTTTTCTACTTCATTATTTTCCTTCATTTTGATGGTAAATTCTTTTGCCCTGTCGTCTTTGTCCAGATCATCTATGTATCGTTGACATTGATGTACGTTTTGTTCAATCTGATGTACACCTAAAAATGATTGGAGTTTTGAGGCATGTGGTATGACTGAATGTAACTGGTCTTGCATTTTCTTTAAGTTTTTCTGTTTTTCTTCAATTTCAGTGATTAAATCTGTTGCCTTTGATTTTTCTTCATTTAGGATGGTATCTGCCTCACTGCATATCTTCTTCTCTAGGTGGGTTAAATGTTTATCTATTTCATTGCGTATTTTCACAATGAATTCTTTAATGCTTTCATATTCTTGTTCTCCCCTTTTAATGTTTTGTGATTTGTTATTTACAATTTTACCTAAGAGTAATAAGATGGAGTTAATTTCTTTCTCTACAGATTCTTTAGATTTTTCAATCTTGGTTTTCTCAACAACGCTAGCTAAACTTTTTATTCCGGTACACTTTGAATGACTTTTGGAAATACATTGATCACAGAAAGGCATTAAATGACTGGGACAATACAGGTTGAGTTGTTCACCATGTTTGTCACATTGTGTTTCAATAACTTGGACAGATGGTTTATAACTTTTGATACCAATAATCTTATGATCACGTGTTCCTTTGGATCTTTTGTGGTGACCAGAACATGTTGAACACAATCCTTCATCACAGTTGTAACACCAGAAGTCAGCTTTAGTGTTTACGTTTCCTTCTATACAAGGTCCACATGGAATAGATTTACTGGATGCCATGACCTGGAAATATCAAAAAGTTATTTTGTTTTATTGTCAAGGTCCAAATAGTTAATGGTGAATGAATGGTGATATTTGGCCAGAAATGAAAAAAGTACAAAATTCAAAGGAGAAAATTAACACCCTGATTTATCATGTGTTGAACAAGACAATGAATGAAAGCAAATATAATGTACAACAAACTACAGTCACTGAATGACAGGCTCCTGACTTAGGACAGGCACGTGTTGGATTCTTCAATGATTGTCTTTAGTTGTTGCTTATTGTATTTGATTATCATGCATTACCCTGTTGTATTGGTCACTTCTTGTGCTTCTTGATTATTACATACGACAAAAATAATTTGAATATATTATTCTAAATCTCAAGGATTACATTTTTAATTATAAAGGAGTTAGTTCGGTAAGGGCCATATTTGGCCCTGATTATAAAGTTCAATTTTACAAGACAAAAAAATGTTTTAAGTTGACTTTAAGACTCAGACATGTGAGAAAGTTAAATAGAACTATTTGTGTCAAAGTTTAATTCTAACACGTTGATTTGTACATCCATTAAAGGTTAAGATAAGAGATTTTGGTGAAATTTGTTGTCGAGGTATGCGCTCTATGTTTCCTGTCCAAAAATCTATAGAAATTTACCTATTTTCATTGATTTTTTCGTGGAAAATCAATATGAGTACAACTTGTGACGTCATAATGAATCGCAGGAACGTAAATTGCATGATGACATATCACAACGCAATCTTGGACTAATGGCAAGACTTAAAAACACTGAAAAATTTGAAAATGTATGGTTTTATAACTGTAATGTGTATGCCAAAACTGAAACTAGTAGCAGAATAAGATTTGATCTATTTGACAATGTAGAAGAAAAAATGAAAAAGAAATTAAAAGATGGAAATTAATTAATTTTCATATTAGTCTGTTACACTTGTTAATATTTTTTGGAAAATGTACAGTTTTTATCAGTATAAATAGATAGATATAAATGTGAAAGATAAATACTGAAGTGTGTCATGTCAACTCCAAATTACAAAATCCTGGATATATATATAGTAAATAGTAGAAGAGATTTTTTTATTATTTTTTTTATTAATATAAATTATACTGTCACTATAGAGTATAGGGGAAATAACTCTAACATTTATTATGAAATTAATATAATCTTATCTCCCCTTAAAACATCTATTCCTTTGCTAGATTTATTCATAACTATATAATGCCATACTGTAAATTAGTTTATACATTCAATGTTGAATGAAGAAAATAATATGCGACATCTTATGTTTGTATGTGTGTATGTTTGTGTATGTCTTATTTGTTACAATTGTATATTTGTACTTATGAACTTGCTTATATGTTTTATACTTCATCACTTCAGATATAATCATGGATAATAATGTAACGATATTATCAATGAATGTGAGGGGTCTTTTTTCAAACTCCAAAAAGAGGGCAGATGTTTTTGATTGGGCTAGGAGTAAAAATACTTCCATAGTGTGTTTTCAGGAAACTCATAGCAATAAAGACATTGAAAAATACTGGGAGGATGAATGGGGAAATAAGTCCTTTTTCAGTCATAAAGACAGTAAAAGTGCAGGTGTCTCTGTTATGTTTAAAAAGGGTCTGGATTTTGTTGTGCATAATTCTATTATTGATGATAATGGTCGTTACATTATTTTAGATATAACAATTTTTTCACAAAGATTAAGTTTTGCATGTTTGTATGGTTATAATACAGATGAACCTTCATTCTTTGACACAATAATGCAGAATATTTCAATCTTTAAAAACACCAGTGTTTTACTATGTGGTGACTGGAATGTTGTATTAGATAAATTTATGGATACATATAATATCAAACATAATAGAAACCCTAACTCCCGTAAAAAAATTGATGAAATCATTGATGTTTTTGAACTACTTGATCCTTGGCGTACATGCTATCCAGAAGATAGGAAATATACCTGGCGTCAGTCCTCACCAATAAAACAAAGTCGCCTTGATTATTTTTTAATTTCAGAAGACCTTTTTTCACTTATGAAGAATACCATTATCATTCCTGGTTATAGAACAGACCATTCGGCAATTCTTTTCACCTTCTCAGCTTGTTTAGAGAAACGGGGCAAAAGTTATTGGAAATTTAACTCTCAGTTACTTAGAGATGCAGATTATACAAAAATGGTTAAATCATGTATTAATGATACTATTTTGGAATACCATCTGTCAGGTGATATGGAAAATCTTCTTTCTGTTGAGTTGTCATGTAATGATCAAACATTTTTTGAAATATTAAAAATGAAGATTAGATCCTTGTCAATAAATTACAGCATTAATAAATCCAGAGAGGAAAAAAATGTCACTCTCAAACTTGAAAATGATATTTTATATTTTGAAAGTATTATGAATCATTCTCCAAATGATGAGGTTCAAAAATCTTTATTTGAAAAAAAACTTGAACTAGAAAATTGTAGACAAAAGAAAGTTGAAGGCTTGCTTCTTAGATCCCGAGCTAACTGGCATGAGAATGGTGAAAAGTGTACAAATTATTTTTGTAAATTAGAAAAGAAAAATTTTATTAAGAAAACCATAACAGAACTTATTGATGATAAAGGTCAGCATATTTCAGAGCAATCAAAAATTCTGATGGAACAACAAAATTTTTATAAAAATTTGTACTCAAGCAAAAAATTAGATTGCAATGATACATCATTTTTTAATCATAACATTAAGCTTACAGAAGAACAAAGTGATCTTTGTGAAGGAAATTTAACTTATAAAGAATGTGCTGAATCTTTAAAATTTATGACAAATGGTAAAAGTCCTGGTTCTGATGGGTATTCTGTAGATTTTTATAAATTTTTTTGGAAAGATATTGGCCCTTTTGTCTTTCGATCTCTTCACTTTGGATATGCGGGGGGTAAATTTTCTGATTTTCAGTATCAAAGTATAATAACTTGCATTCCTAAAGAGGGAAAAGACAGACAGTATATTAGTTACTGGCGTCCTATTAGTCTTTTGAATACTGATATGAAAATAGCTTCTGCTGTTATAGCTAATAGACTTAAACCCGTTTTACCATTTATCATAAGTGACACACAAAAAGGTTTCATTAAAGACAGATTTATGGGTGAGAACACACGCCTTTTATATGATTTGATGCACTATCTTGAGGAAAATAATAAGACAGGTCTTTTATTACTTGTTGATTTTGAAAAGGCATTTGATTCCTTGGAATGGTTATTTTTAAAAAATACTTTGAAAAGCTTTAATTTTGGGCCTTCTTTATGTAGATGGTTTGAAACTTTATACTCAGGGGCATCAAGTTGTGTTATAAATAATGGACACATGTCTAAGTTTTTTCATTTAGAAAGAGGTTGCAGACAAGGAGATCCTCTTTCTCCCTATTTATTTATAATTGGGGTTGAATTATTATCTTTGAAATTAAAAGGTAATCCTGACATAAGGGGAATTACTATCAATGATGATGAATCACTTTTAAGCATGTACGCAGATGACACATTCCTTATGTTAGATGGAAGGGAAATATCGTTGAGGGAAACACTTTCATGTTTTGAATCTTTTTATAAAATTTCAGGTTTGAAAATAAATGCTTCAAAGACAAAAGCACTATGGGTTGGAAGTAAAAAATATTCTGATCTTATTTTATGTCCAGACTTAAAACTTCATTGGTCATATTCAAATTTTAAACTTTTGGGGATTGAATTTTCTTTAGATTTAAGCTGTATCACAGAAATTAATTTTGCTAAGAAAATTAAAGAGGTCTCTGCAATTCTGAAGAGCTGGCAACATCGAAAACTCACATTATTAGGAAAAATTACAGTAATTAAATCACTTGCTCTTTCAAAGTTGGTCCATTTATTGACTGCATTACCAAACCTATCACACTCCAGGTTAACAGAGCTCACTTCATTATTTTATGATTTCATATGGAATGGAAAACCAGACAGAATTAAGCGAAACACACTTGTTGGTAATATTTCACAAGGTGGACTTAATATGGTACATCTTCATTCATTTAATATCTATTTGAAAATTAGTTGGATAAAAAGACTGCTGGCAAACCCTAGCGGTGGCTGGCAGCAGTTGTTACTGGCAGACCTTATGCAGTATGGGGGTGAAAGGGTTTTAAATCTTCAGAAAGAAAAGCTGATTGAGATTGCTAAAAGATGTAAAAATTCTTTCTGGAAGGATGTTTTACTATGCTTTTCTGCTGCAAAACCTATTACTGAGATTTCTGTCAGTGACATTTTATCCTTAGATATTTTGAACTTTTCTTCTTTGGATGATTTCCCATATTACATTCAATGGGAAAAGGGGGGTGTGCAGTCAGTAAGTGACCTTATTAATCGTGAAAATATGATTTTTTATAAATTTGAGCAATTTCAAGAAAAAGTACAAACCAACAATTTTATTAAATATTATGGTTTGATATCAAAAATCCCTAACGCTATGAAAAAATGCCTTAAAGATAACTGTCAAAATCAAGATTTAGATAAGTCTAACACTGGTGATACTTTCTTAAAAAAAATCAGGTGTAATGTGAAAGCCAAATTTGTATATAAAAACTTAGTAGATGAAGTTATTCAACTACCAACAATTAAATTTTTGAAATGGGCAGAGCTGTTAGTTATTGATACTACAGAATGGTCAGAGTATTTCATGATAACAAAAAAGTCTTGTAGAGATGCTTATTTAAGAACCTTTCAATATAAATTTTTGCATAGAATTATAGCAACTAATACCTTTTTGTACAAAATCAAATTAAAAGATACCAAGTTATGTACTTTTTGTAAACTTGGAGAAGAAACCATTGAACACCTGTTTTTTGAATGCCCAATAACTTTTCAATTGTGGCAGTCTTTTTCCAATATTGTGAAACTTTTTTTTGTAAATTTTGATCTCAACAAAGAGAATGTGTTTCTTGGTTGCAAACATGAAAGTTTATTATTGAATCTGCTAATCATAATTACAAAGAATTATATATACAAATGTAAATTAAATGAAACAAAACCAAATATGATCGAGTTAAAGAATAAAATAAAGAAATACCAATTTCTTGAAAATCATATTGCAAAGAAAAATGATAAAGTCCAAGTTTGTGAAAAATTTTGGTCTCCTTTACATGTAATATTTAACTAAGTGTTGTTTTCATATTATCTATGTTTAGTTCAGAGAAAAGAAATAATTTATAAACTATGAGCAAATTTGTTTCTTTAAAAAAACTTGTATTAAAAAGTAAGTCATGATACATATTGTAGCAAAACAGATGAGTGAAAGTATTAGTGTTGTATGTGAGTAAGTCAGAGAGAGAGAGAGGAGAGATAAATCAAATACAATTTATAAGTAACCTAAAATATTTTTATTGTTAAAAATTAATTAGTCAGAGATTCTTTTTGTATATATTGCTATATTTTTTTCTTATATATTCTGTATTTACCCCTTGATACCATTGTCAGGTGGTAGTGTAATGGGGTGTGTAAAATCCTGACTATTGAAAAACAAATAAAAGATAAAAAAAAAGGAACGTAAATTGTCAACAAAATATCTTAATTCCTTGCTAATCACTGTATAAGCTATAATTTATTGCGATATTGCTCAATAATTTCTAACTAAAAAAGGGGGTACGCACTGAAACCCGGACCGGACCGGACTCCGGACTTTGGTCTGAAACCCGGACCCGGACTGGACGCCGGACCCGGACTGGACGACAGACCCGGACTGGATACCGGACCCGGACTGTGGGTTTTTACTACTTTGTCGTTATTAAGATGACTGTCATGATAAACAGAACAAATTAAAAAAAAAAGCCCAAAAAACACACACACACACATTCATGACATTCAGAATGCAAAATTAAACAAAAATGGATAACACAATAAATGATTATTTGTTCGAAATTATTCAAAATTTCCCCAAGAGTTTGATATTTTGTGGTCTGCTTTTGTATATATAATGATAATAAGTGGTTTTATATTACTGAATTGTGAGAGACACTTTATTACTTTGTACGTTCCTTGAATTTGTGTCATGTTTATATAGAAGTTTTTGGAAGGATTCGTGTTGCTTTGTTTTTTACTAGTTTTCTATGTTGTGTCTTGTGTACTAATATTTGTCTGTTCGTTTTTTTTTCTTTGTAAGCCATGGCTTTGTCAGCTTATTTTCTATCTATTTGAGTTTGAGTGACCCTCTGGTATCTTTCGTCCCTCTTTTACAGTTGAATGGACAAGAAATGTGATTTATTGTTTTAACTGTCTAATCACTTTTATTATTTGTTTCCTGTTAAGAAAAAATCAATTGGGGCTGTTGTTATGTCACTGTGTAATAAAAGTCTCATGTTTATTGGGCGTTTGACATTTGTGCCGATTTTAAAAAGTTTCGATCTTTCCTTTGCGCCGATTGTGCACAGGTAAATTACAGGTGAACGTCATTTTCAATATATCAATATAAACCTCTTCCGTTAACCAGTTGTACATATGTTAGGAATTGTCAATGAACATCATAATTATTGTTCCTCAGAATTCGTATGATATCTTCTTTTTACCCGAATTCGTATGACTTTTTATTGCTCCTCCGAATATTAATGATTTTATTGTTATTGACAAAGGTTTACACTCGCTTTAGGATATAGCTAGGTTACTTAAAAAAAGAAAAAGAAGAAGACACAACCAGGAATTGCTAGCAAAATACCGTTAAGCCATGGTAATTGTTTAAATAACCTTAGTGTATAAACAAGTTACTTAAAAGACTGTAGTTTAAGATGGCTGAATTTTTTCCATTATTTATTGGCCTTGCACTAGCTGTGATTTCAGTAATTTAACCCGGCAACATTCTCTATGTGACTGTCCCAAGTCAGGAGCCTGTAATTCAGTGATTGTTGTTTGTTGATGTGTAACATATTTGTTTATTGTTCATTATTAGGTATTTCTACCTTTCCGTGTGGAAAGACCTATTGAATTTCTTCTGATTAGGTCTTTCCACCTTTCCGTGTGGAAAGACCTATTGAATTTCTTCTGATTATTTTTTTTCTTCCGCCTTATTTTTTTCTTGCGGTGTAAAAATGTTTTAAAAGATGTCGCTTAGTTTTTTTTGTATATGATATCATACAGTCTATACGCTTTTGAAACTCACCCTATTTAACCGTTAACACTTTTCTTTGTAAGAGTTATCTCCCCAAACACTGTTTTTCTTGTTATCAGATCTCCTCCGCAACTGTCAAAGAAACCAGCAAATTTATTTTTCCAAATTGCTCAATATATCCTCAGGATGTTAGGTTTTATTTTGACCGAAGCTTTACGAAGACCCCATATGAGAGTAATTACCCCTTTTGTATTGAAATAAGTGAAATAAATTTGTAACTGGAAAACCATAAGTGATAGAGGCCTAGGGTCTTCTAGACTATACAAGAGTAAGAGCAAAATTTGATTATCTCATCATTATTATAATGTACTGTGTTACAGTTCTCAAAAAAGTATCTTCCTTCTCCTGAATAAAAAAAAAAGAAAAGGTGATTCTAAGAAAATTCATAATTTTTACCCAGTCCGGGTCCGGCGTCCGGTTCAGGTCCGGATTTCATACCAAAGTCCGGGTCCGGAGTTGTCCGGTCCGGTCCGGGTTTCAGTACGTACCAAAAAAAGGGGGGCCATTTTAAGAACTTACGGAACCTACTAAACTGGAATCCGCTTGTATTCGCTTCACTCAAACGTCTACTCAAACGTCTATGACAAAGTGTTGTAGTCAGCCGAGAACCAGCTTAGGAACCTACTCCTTTGAACAATAAGACATTTTTTTTTTACAATATATGAATAAAGGTTACATACACATTACTCTGCATTTTATACATAGTCATAAAATAGAATAACTAATATTTTAATCAAATACCTGTTGCTTTTGTTATGACAAAAGTTTAGGTCTCTTTCACCGTGTGTTCAATGTCAACCAACCTGGAAGTTATTTAGGACATGTCTATACCTGATTCAACTTATCAGTAAATATTTAAACCACAGAGAAAATAACTGACCCAAATAATAAAAGTTCAAAATATTTTTTTATCATTTGAATTACATCCATGACATCAGTGGGATTTAAATTTTCTATTAGAGGTTTGTTTTGTTATTCTTATTGTTTCTAAAAAGGGAAACATTCTTTTGAAGAATCTGGATATATTTTGTTTCCTTTTTATATGCTGACAAACTATTAGCTATTTTCTATTAAAGTGTTTTGTTAGTCCTATAACCATGATAACATATGAACTCAGGGGCATTATTTACTATTTCTATTTACTATTTCTGATAAAAAAAAATTAAATCAATGTGTCAACGCATAAAAAAAAGAAAAGAAAAGAAAAAATCAGTATAAAAAAATTGAAGTCATCGGATTTGCTCTGCCTGAGACAAAAGTCATTGTATGCAAGCCAAGGGATTAATATCGGGAGGCGCCATAAACTATTTGTATGAAGCTAAATATTTTAGAATGTAGAAGACCTGGATGCTTTATACATTGTATGCAGATTCCATATTTTACAAAGATTATGTCTTTCGTTTGTCCATTGTCCTTGACCTCATTTTCAAGATTTAGTGACTGCTTGAAATATCAGTGATTAAGGTTAAAGTAACATGACTAGGTAAACTATATGTGGTGTATGGATTGATTTTATATTAAAAAAAGTGTGATAATTTATGGTCATTGTTAAGGGTCTTGCTCCTTCAGGGGCACATCCAGCCATTTAAAAAACGGGGTTGGGGGTTCCAACTATATGCCCCCATTCAAATGCATTGATCGTCCAAAAAAGGGGGGTTCCAACTCCAGGACACCCCCCCACTGGATCTACCACTGATCTGGCTAGATGACACCATACTGCTTGAAGTATGGATCAACTAAAGTTGTTTATTATTTCTTTGTATTGGTAGGTCGGACAAGTGGAGATGACACAAAGGCACTTGTCTCAGAAAAAACAGTCCTATATAACTTATATTAAGTTATATAGGGGGGAAAATTCTGAGAAAAGTGCCTTTGAGATAACACCAAACTGCTTGATGCATGGATCAACTTAGGTTGTTTATTATTTCTTTGTACGTCAGACAAGTGGATTGGGTGGACACAGAATGACCACGACACTACAAAGATTGTCAGACATAATCCACTAACATAATTGACCAGATGAAATACCCAAAAGTTCAAAAGTGATATAAATTGGAGGTAGTCCAAATAATCAAGCCGTCTGCTGTGGGTATTTTTCGATTTTGACTTTTTAGCTCACCTTGCCCAAATGGCCAAGTGAGCTTTTCTCATCACTTGGCGTCCGTCGTCCGTCGTCGTCCGTCGTCCGTCATCGTCCGTCGTCGTCCGTCGTCCGTCATCGTCCGTCGTCCGTCGTCCGTCGTCGGTAAACTTTTACAAAAATCTTCTCCTCTGAAACTACTGGACCAAATTTAACCAAACATGGCTAACCAACCAAGATGGCCGCCATGGCTAAAAATAGAACATAGGGGTAAAAAGCAGTTTTTAGCTAATAACTCAAAATCCAAAGCATTTAGAGCAAATCTGACGGAATAAAATTGTTTATCAGGTCAAGATCTATCTGCCCTGAAATTTTCAGATGAATCGGACAACCCGTTGTTAGGTTGCTGCCCCTGAATTGGTAATTTTAAGGAAATTTTGCTGTTTTTGGTTTTTATCATGAATATTATTATAGATAGAGATAAACTATCAACAGTAATAATGTACAGCAAAGTAAAACCTAAAGTAAGATTTACAAATAAGTCAACATGACCGAAATGGTCAGTTGACCCCTTTAGGAGTTATGGCCCTTTATAGTCAATTTTTAACCATTTTCCGTAAATCTTAGTTATCTTTTACAAAAATCTTCTCTGAAACTACTGGGCCAAATTAAACCAAACTTAGCAACAATCATCATTGGGGTATCTAGTTTAAAAATTGTGTTTATCAGGTCAAAATCTATCTGCCCTGAAATTTTCAGATGAATCAGACAACCCATTGTTAGGTTGCTGCCTCTGAATTGGTTATTTAAGGACATTTTGCTGTTTTTGGTTATTATCATGAATATTATTATAGATAGAGATAAACTGTAAGCAGCAAAACTGTTCAGCAAAGTAAGATTTACAAATAAGTCAACATGACCGAAATAGTCAATTGACCTCTTTAAGAGTTATGGCCCTTTATAGTCAATTTTTAACCATTTTCCGTAAATCTTAGTTATCTTTTACAAAAATCTTCTCCTCTGAAACTACTGGGTCAAATTATTCCAAACTTGGCCACAATCATCATTGGGGTATCTAGTTAAAAAATTGTGTCCGGTGACCCGGTAAACCAACCAAGATGGCCACCATGGCTAAAAATAGAACATAGGGGTAAAATCAGTTTTTTGGCTTATAACTCAAAAACCAAAGCATTTAGAGCAAATCTGACAGAGGTTAAATGGTTTATCAGGTCAAGATCTATCTGCCCTGAAATTTTCAGATGAATCGGACAACCCATTGTTGGGTTGCTGCCCCTGAATTGGTAATATCAAGGAAATGTTGCTGTTTTTGGTTATTATCTTGAATATTATTATAGATAAAGATAAACTATCAACAGTAATAATGTACAGCAAAGTAAAACCTAAATAAGTCATCATGACCAAAAAGGTCAATTGACCCCTTAAGGAGTTATTGCCCTTTATAGTCAATTTTTAACAATTTCAAATTTGAAAATTTTCACTAACATTACCTACTGTAACTACTGGGCCAAGTTCATTATAGAGATAATTGCAAGCAGCAAGAATGATCAGTAAAGTAAGATCTACAAACATATCACCATCACAAAAACACAATTTTGTTATGAATCCATCTGCGTCCTTTGTTAAGTATTCACATAGACCAAGGTGAGCGACACAGGCTCTTTAGAGCCTCTAGTTTTTATCCCACATTCCAGAAAAAAATTAAATAGCCTTACCAGACGTCATAATTATTTGGCCTAAATTTGAGGCAGCTTTTCTACTATCGAGAATTCAGTATATGACATTAAGTCATCTAGTGTTCTGATGAACGGCTAGACTAGCTGCTCTGTGTTGTTGCATTTTACCGAAAATGCATTACAATGTTATTTATAGCGACAAAAAGAGAAGTTGGATTTCCAGCATCACAAAAAATATTATCATTAGGGACATTAGGTTTTGCATTTTCCTCATAGTTTAGTATATTTTATCATAGATATAAGCAGATATGGAATGAGTGCCAATGAGACACCTCTCCATCCAAGTCATAGTTTATAAAAGTAAACCATTATAGGTCAAAATACATGTATAAGTTTGTGATTAGGTCACTTCAAGGGGGAACCATTAGTGGTAGGCCAATGTTGATTATTAAACAGTTTCATAAGCATTAACACATTTTAGTTTCATGGCTAATATTTGGCCCTACCCTCTCAGTCATGGTCTATTGACTTTAAATTTTTTGCTTAGTTTTCATGTATTAGTTTGTGATTGGAATAGTTTAAAATGAAATGCTAATGTTAAGTGAATGATATTTGGTACTTGCAAGTATCATTTCCATGGGGATCATATAGCCTCAACCCCTCATCATTGTTCATTGACTGAAACTTTTACATAGTAAATAAGTTTGTGTTTAGGGTTGGTTAAAGGAAACAGCTTACGATAAGTCAAAGCTTTTTGGTATGCAGTTGTATTGGCATTGACATATGTTCATTTCTATGGAGATTGTGTAGCCATGTACCTTCAGTCATGGTTTATCGACTTTGATATTCGCAAAACTTACATGTTAGAGTATTGCAATGCTATTATAATTTCAACATTTGCAATATTAAAATAACAAGGTGGGACATACGTCTGTGATAATATTTTATATTATATATATTAACATTTTTTATCATGATTTTAGGTATTGTTTAATGAGTGTGAAGGGATGGTATACAGATTTCCATGTAGACTTTAGTGGTACATTTGTATGATATCATATACTACGCGGGAAAAAAGTAAGTGCTATTTATATAAACCAAAGAAGATGTGGTATGAGTGCTAATGAGACATCTCTCAATCCGAGTCACAATTTGTAAAAGTAAATCAATATAGGTCAATGTACGGTCTTTAATACGGAACCTTGTTTCATATTAAACAGCAAGTTATAAAGGGCCCCAAAATGATGTGTAAAACCATTCAAACAGGAAAACCAACGGTCTACTCTACACAAAAACTGAGAAACACTTATGAACCACATTAACGCACAACAACTACTGAATACCAGATTACTGACTTAGGACCGGTGCAAACAAATGAAGTAGTTTTAAACGTTTTAATAGGTACCAATCATATGCTTTATCTAGATACCATAATATTCATAATATTGTAAATTAAAAAAAAAGTCTTATTTTCTTTTGAAAGCCCATGATCAGTGTTATAAAAACAATTACTGATCCAAAAAATCGAATATAGAATAAAAATGTTCAATGCAGTTTATATTGTTGGCTTTTTTTTAGAACTACCAGTACCCTTTTTTATTGTGAAAATATGCTTCATTTTTTACTTTTGGGTAGATTCTAAAAGTCCAAACCAAAGGCCATTGCATTAGGGTAGAAATATTCCAAAGAAAATAACCATGGTCTCTTTTACACATACATTAATCAAAAGGAATAAAAAAACAATAAAAATTTATTCAAAGAGACAAACAGTTACTTTGATTTAAATTGATACTACTAAAAACCTTCTAAAAGATTAACTTATTACAATTGTTTATAAAACAGATGAGATTAGATGACGCCCAGTTAACGGAGGCATAGGAGTTGAAACAACGACTGCAGCAAGAGTTTGAACTACTGATGGCATATCAGAGTAAAATTAAGATGCAGATAGAGGCCCAGCATCACAGAGAGAGGAAACAATTAGAGGAGAGAGTGTCGTTACGACGAGCTCTCCTTGAACAAAAGGTAGGTAGATTGTAAATAGACAGTTGACGTATATAATGAATTTTAATTAGATTTAACCAATGCACATTTTTAGAAACATATATATATTCATTTCATTTACAGAACTGCCTGTAAAAATTGTTTTTAGGGTTACCTATATGCCAATGAGACAACAATTTAATAAAAATTAGTTATCTACACAACACAGAGTTTAACTCTCAAAGATATCATTGTAAACTCTTGATGGACTCGGGCTGTTTTCAGTTCTTCAGTTGGATTGTTGTCTCTTTGACTCATTCCTTGTTTTCATTCTCAATTCTATTCTCTTTACGACATATATAAAAACAGTTAATGTTCAAACTTATAAATGCTTCTTGAACTGTTTCATCATGAGGTTCTGTAACTATACACTCTAGTCGTTTTTGTTTAGAAGAATATGCTCAAATATAATATAACCATTTGTTTATCATGCACCTTTATCATACTTTACAGATGGATGATGACAGAACAAAACTTTCAAGTGCTAAAACAGAAATAGTAAAAGCTTTAAATGAACGACAAGTGAAAGAAATAGAGGAATTCGATGAGGAGACTATAAGTTTAGGTATGAATGCCATGGAAGCGTTGGAAGCCTCTACGATGGCTCAGAATTACGATGATGACGTTAGTTTACGAGGAAGTATGATAAGTCTGACTCCTAGTAATAGTAGTAGTTCTTTTACTTCCACCTCGTATCGGGATTAACCCTCATCATGTTCGGCGTTTTACTCAGGTGTTCAGAACACCAATAGTTATTACCACACACTCAGTGAATTTCCCCTTTATGGAGGATTTCATACTCCATCACTGTTCAGTTCTGATCCAGGAAAAATAATGTGCTTAATATAGAAAATGTTAACCATGTATTCTGAATGTTCAAGTGCCTACTGGCAGAGTGTAGAACCGCAGTGATGGTTACCAAGGCAACCAAATGAATGTCCTTGGAACAGGAGTAGTTTACTACAAGTGTGATTAAAATGGAGAGGATATACTCTTCATTATGAATGAAGTGCTTTCATTATTTAAGTTATCTCACTACAAGTCTTAGAGCGGGATGCAAGATTCATATTACTTGTTTTGATGATGTTAATTTCTGTCAACCCCATATTTTCTATTCTTTATTTTGATTTTTGATGAGATTGACACAAATGCCAAATTAATCCATGTGATCATTGTGTGTTTATTAAATACTGCAGTCAAATGACAATGAATGATGTTATCAGAATTTAAATTTAAGTTTTTGTTTACTTGTGAAATAAAATATTATACAATTTTATCACATTAATATGATAATTAGAATAGATTAAAAAAGAGAAATGACACAATTCAAATAAGAAATAAAAATAAGAACCTTAATAATCCAGTCTTGTCTTTTAACTTCCTATGTATATGAATAATGTGAAGTCTTGCATCCCACTAAGCTTGTTTGAATAACTTTAATATGTTTTACTATGCTTAATTATTTTGTTAAGTGTATACCAATTTTTGATATATATATTATTTTGTATTGTATGAAACTTAGAAAATATGATAATCTAAGAATTATTAATATTTATGGTACTTAAAAAATTAGAATGAGAGAAAACACACAATAAAATTACATCATGGAGGAATAGTTAATCAAAATGACATATCATTTCTGTTGAACAGAGTAGGTCAAACTTAGACGAAGGGATAGATATAAATAATAATATTCTGTAAATTTAGAAATTATGGCATGCATTTATTATTGGGATTTTTCAAAGACGGACAAAAGTGTGAGTTAAATTATTGTGAATTTAGAAAAATCTACATACAGATTAATGGTTTAGTTTTCAAAAATGTGAGTTCTTATTATTATGATACTCACTGAATTGCATTATTTGTATTAATAAAAAACAATAAATAATTTCTAAATTTACAGTATCATGAGTATGGGGCATAGCTTTTCTATAGTGTTTGAACATTTTTGATGCTGATTCTTTTCTGTAAATTTAGTTAACAGACTAATAATAAGATACATACAAAGGATGATTGTATATTAAAATTTGAATTACCCCATTGAGACAAAAGTTACATCCTAATGACTTCCTACAGTAAAATTTAAGTTTTGCTGATGTTTTTTGGAAAACAGATATGACCATCCACATCAAAGAATTAAAAATGGAACTGTATAGTTCCTAGAAAGTATGGACTGGTATGTTTCTTACAAGAAAAACCTACAAGTTTTATGGCTGGTCCCTTAAAACTTGTAAGAAAGAACCAAGGCACTTATACATGTAAATAACTGCTTATAATTGTTGACCATTGAGAACATACATTTCTAAATTATTTAAAGGGAAATGCAAGTTATTTGAGTGTTAATATACATTATATATATATATATATCAATGTCATGAGTGTATATATGGCTAATTTAATACTCAAGTTAGATATCAAAATTGATTTTTATATAATTATAGGAAAGCTATGCTCCCGTATGAAATTTACATTTGAATCCAAGTTTCGTAAGATTTAAACAATATGGTATATTTTAGTTACTGCATACATTGTATTATTTAATAACATCCACTTATAAATATTTTACTCCATCTGTTTATTTATTTTGCTTTGTCTGGTAATTCCATTACTGTATACCAATTTTAAAGACACACCTTTAAAGTACCTGTACATTTTTGTACCTACGATTATGGTAATTTTTGTATACCTTCTGTTATATAAGTGCCAACTGCAGTGCTCTGTTTTTATGCTATAAGGAATGCCTTTCATTTGTTTTCATTTCATAAACATTAGGAATGAATGATGAACATTTTGTTACAAAATAAGAACAAATAAAAAACATATTCCTCTCTAATAAACTTGTCATATGTAAACTACTAATCACTTTCTAATTATTGTGCCGACCTTTTTGAAATCGGTGAATCTGCCTGGAAATTTAAACATGACAGAAAAAAGTTAGCTAATAATTCAGAGACTTTCTGATTCAGGTTGATTGAAATATGGCACACATTTATTTCATACAGCTATTTATTATGTTTTTGAAGTAATTTTTGATGGACATTTGTCATTGGTATCTATCTATTTCTAAACTTGAAATGAACAATATAGGAATGAAAACCAACATAAGAGAGGTATGTGAACACCGTAGAGCTCCAAATGAAACTTGTTGTTATTGGAAGCCATATATTAATTATGTGAATCAGCTGAAAAAAATATGTAGCATATAAAATATAGGATGTTTCTAAACTTTTAACCTTTAGTTTCTGTAAAAAATTCATTCTCTAAAATTCACTGGTTTGACAATGGAGCACTGTACAACTATTACTTCATTGTCATTAATATAACCATATGTCACATGATCATTTCACTACGCTGCAGTGTCAATCCCATAATCCCTCAGTCTAATAATCCAGGTGAAAATTTAGTATCAGTGTTATATTATATTTTAGTTGGAAACACCTTTGGTGCTACTCTTTGTAAAAATAACATGTATAACAAACATGCTAGGCCAAAAAAGATACATGTGTTTTCTGCTAACCCTACCTATCCTTATTTTTAGTGCCTATGCTAACACTTTTTATGCCATTTTGGAACAATAAAATTGAGAATGGAAATGGGGAATGTGTCAAAGTAACAACAACCCGACCATAGAGCAGGCCATCAATGGGTCTTCAATGTAACAGGACACTCCCGCACCCGGAGGAGGCCCTCTGTTCAAGTCAGACTGATCCTCTGGTAGTAACCAGCTAAAAAATGTTTGTAAAATAAAATGAAATTGCCTGCCTACCTACCCTATTTTTTTCCCCAGCAGGTTAGTGGAAACGCATGTATTATTTGTTGGGCCCTATGTCTTGTTTTTCATCATTTGCAGCATTTTATTCAATCTCTGAAACACAGGCCTGTATCAATCTTTTGTCAAACTTACTCTGTCACACCAATAACAATCAGGGTTAGGGCATGGAGTGATTGAGGTTGTTTGACAAAGGATGACATGAGCCTCTTTCTGAGATTTTATTACTTACTGATAATCAGGAATAAATAAGATACTCTTCAGTCTTTCTATATAAGTATATTGTACATGTGTATTTAAGCTTCTGAAACAATAAGACATGAAGGATTGTTCTACGTGTAATGTGGAGTGTTCTACATGTAATGTGGAGTGTTCTACATGTAATGTGGATTGTTCTACATGTAATGTGGATTCATTTATTTTCGTGGACACGGAATTCGTGCATTAAGGAAAACTTGCATTTTCAAGGATACTTGATTTTGTGGTTTTACAAATATTTGCATACAAGCCTACAGAGAAATTGTTGAACACAAAAATCCAAATTTATCTGTATCCATGAAACCAACAAAATTTGTATCCAGCAAATAATAATAAATCCACAGTGTATGAAAGGAAAGAGCTTAGTAAGACTCTGTTAAATATTTTGTTCTCCTTTGGTTTTATAAGAATTCATGAGAAATACTTAAATTTTGGGGTATGCCAATAGATATTGGTCAATGGCTATAATATTTGTTAAAAATTTACACAAGGCTCTCAAGTAGGTTAAAGTCATTACTTTACATACTGTGAATTTATTATTATTTGTGAGAAACTAGAAGTTATAATAGGAATTTGGTTTGGGATCCACAAATATTAAAAGTAAATGCTTGTATGAAAAATATGTAAAAATTCTGCAATAGAGTATATATCATGTTTCTGAAATTGTAAGTTTTTCTCAATTCACAAAGATTGGTACCCAATAAAATTAACAAATCCACATTAAACATGTTAATGACTACTTGATGTGTAAATACAAAAAATGAAAAAGATCATTGCATATATTGCTTTTCTTTGGATACTTATACTGCAGACCTATATAAACAAATTTTATATACAAGCCAGTTAAAAATTAGAACTTTTGATGAATGCTATAATTTGTGATTCTCTCGATCCCACACAATCCATAAAAATTAGTAGCCCACAAATGATAACATTAATTTAAGTTACCCTCCATCCCCCCTTTCCCACATTTGTATACATCCATCCATTAGGCCAGGTTTTATTTACCTCATCTGTTCTAATACTCTTTCTGCTTATTTATAGGTTTACATACGCTTCCAAGTTTGTTTATTTTAGTTGTTTTTGGAATAATTGTAGCACTACAGCACACCGACATGACATCTTGATATTTATGGCCATTTTCACCTAAACAAATTACAGGGTTTGTGAAATTTATAGAAAAAAAATTCCAATAGACTATGAATAAATTAATTTGGACCTGAATAAGATAAATCCTATTTTACCTACCAAGATGACATTGTAGAAAAAAACATCTACCTCAGTAAGAACTGCAGCTTTTCTACAAATCATTCCCCATTTTTGCTTTATTATTAGATTGCTGCTGTTGGTTTTTAGTAACTTCATTTCAAATACTCTTAAAACAATCACAAAAAGCACAAAAAACGTAAAAAATCATTACGTTAGATGTTTTGATAACAAATGTTTAATAAGAGAATGGGGAATCATTGAACACTTGAAAGGTTTATTTAATATCTCAAAAGCATTTACCAACTTGATATAACCATAAAATTAAATTCTGTGCCAGCAGTTTTCATTATCGATATAATATTTCTTTGTTTACTAAAATATTATTTGGATTGATATTCATTTTTACAGACTCAATTGCAAACTTGGTTTTCAATAAAGGTTTTGTTGAGACTAAATTTTATGCTTTGAGGGTTTTAGGAATCCATGAAATTTGTAGGTTATGACATAAGTTGGAAAACAATCCAGTCAGTTATACATCTTTAAACTTAATCATTTGTTTCTCAAACTGTTTACCAAGAGAATAAGGCCCCAAGAATGTTTTGAATCTTTGCAAAAGCGAATGCTTAGAATTTAAAAAATAATTTAGAGTGAATTAAATGGGAAATCTGTATCATTTTATTTTTATCATAACACAGTGTTAAGTTACATGTAATTGTTTATTGTAAGGTTGATTGTAAGTTTCCATTATAATCGGATCATGATTTAAGTATTGCCCTGGTGAGTCTGGTTCTTAAATCAATACTACAACTTTCATCAATATGCCATGTAAATAGATACCACTTGTTATATGATCAAATATAAGTGCCACATTACCTGTCCTCAAGTGTCTGATTTATATCTGTATTTTGCTTTTATCCTAAGTTATACAGTCAAACCAAATCTCTGTTATTAGTACATTTGTACTGTTTGGTATTGCAGCCATTAATATACTTTATATTTGTATCCTCAGCATTAATTACTAGTTAAAATGAATGTTTAAATTTCGTTTTCATTGTTGGAAAGTACATCAAGGAAATAGTTGATTGTGCACTGTCCTTAGGCCTTATTATCTGAAGTCCCCAAGCTCATTCTCAGATTCAGCCTAATATCTGTGTGTTTATCAAAATTTAAAGGAACATGATTTAAAAAAAAGCAAAAATTTTACAGAGTGGACTCTTTGATAATTGTAATTGTTCACAGAAATGGAAAATCACATAAGCTGTTAAAATGCTTGATGTGCAAATCCCTGATGTTCATGAAATAAATGTTTTATATAAACAAAGAACTACTCATGATATTCCAATCATACTTGTAATACTGTGGATTTTTTTAATTTCGTGAATACCAATTTTTGTGGGAAAAGGAAAATTGTATTTTTCATGGATATTGATTTTGTGATTTTTACAAAATTTTACATAAAGGCATAAGACAATTTGCACTTGGCCAATGTTCACCTGTACCAATGAGATCCATGAGAATAGGCATCTAAAGAATAATAATAGAATCCAAAGTAATTAAACTCATTTGTAAGTTGAAAATGTGTATTAAAGTACTTGATCATTTTCTGTTGGTTCAATTTGTATTTCAATGGTACTACTTACCAACAGTAATAACTTCTACAAATTATAATTTTAACTGATTAATAGAGTGCTTTAGAAAAAAAGTTAAAAATCTTGTCAATATATTGATAACAACACTAACAAAGTATAAGTAACTATATTAAGTGTCTGATCAATCAATACACATAGCTTACTAAAATAAATGTATGTTTGTATTTAAAAACGAGGGATACATAACATTGCAATGTTATTTAATAAAATCCTAAAATTCCCCTTTGATAAAGGTTCTATGATTTGCATAATTCAATTCTGTCTTTATACCCTGTTTGTAAACTTTATTCTAGCACAGCTTGAAATACCTTTTGTAATTTTTAACCTGAAAGTTTAATGAATTCTTGTGGTGTAATAGACTTAAGATATGGTGCCGTGACCAGGACTTTGTATGCTGATACTTACAAATCATCTGGAAAACTGTTATATTTATGAAATTAACACAGAAAAAATAAATTATGAGTGGCTTTGTACTAATTTCTTATTTTGAATAGTATTTTGGTGCTAAAACAGATTTGTTGCAGATGCTTTTATAAAGTGATGAGTCAGAAATGTGTTGACTTCTAGTAAACATTTGAGGATTCTTTATGCAGAAATAACAATATATATATACAAATACGTCATTGATTATAGTGTGGGTAGTTTGTTAAATATGGTATTGATGAATACCAATGTGATTAGTCAGTTAGACAAGATATTTAACTTTTTAAATGACTGTATTTTCAAATGAATAAGAACGAAAAATTTAATAATACACATTAATTGTAACAACCTTTGTTTGTCTCTTTATTACTAAGAACTCTTGAAAAAGATAATTGTTACTTTTCTCAACAACAATATTTGTCTTTGTTTATACCAAATCCTCTGACAGCATCCTGAACATTAACTGTAATTTTGCTAAAATTTAAGAGGTTGCTAATCAGACGGATGAGGCTGACCTTATGTGGTTTTTGATGTTATTATTATTTGTCATTTAAAACTTTCATCACAAATAAAGGCCACAGTAGTATACCTCTGTTCAAAAATCATAAATCAATTGAGAAAAAACAAATCAGGGTTACAAAATAAAACTGAGGAAAACACATCAACTACAAGAGGAAAACAATAGAACAACAGAAGCGCTGAACTGCAACAAAAACAAATGACAATGCAACATACATAGAAACGAACTATTAGATTAATAACTGACACATTCATGACTTGGTACAGGACATTATAAGTAAAATGGTAGGCTGAACCTAGTCTTGTGACTAGCCAAACCTCGTGTTTAATGGCAATGCTAAAATGGCAACATTACATGACAGGAATACAGTATAAATAAATGCAAGAACACTTACAAGTGTGACAAATAATTTTTTATCAAAGAGTACATGTTCAATGTCACTGACCAGATGTTTTGTTGATAATCTTACAAGTAGACCTTTAGAATTTTGTCACAGTTCATTAGATTAATAACTGACACGTTCCTGACTTGGTACAGGACGTTATAAGTAAAATGGTAGGCTGAACCTAGTCTTGTGACTAACCAAACCTCGTGTTGTATGGCATTGCTAAAATGACAACATTTCATGACAGGAATACAGTACAAATAACAAGTGTGGCAAATAATTTTTTATCAAAGAGTACATGTTTAATGTCACTGACCAGATGTTTTGTTGATAATCTTACAAGCAGACCTTTAGAAGTTTGTCACAGTTCAACAAAACATGACAAATGCCCTTCCTAGCTTGCAAAGATATTGTGGCTAAAACCCTTAAAACATAGAGAAAATTTCTTGTCATTTTCCAATCATTTATTATATATGATGCAACCTATTTTATTTAAGATCATTAAAAACATACTGGTAAAAAAAACTTTCATCTCTACAAGGGCATTCCTCATCGATAAATCATACAAAACATGAAGGTTTAGTCCTCAAAAAGGGAACTTCTCCATAGAAAAAAATAGAACATCATAAGTTCTACTATCACTTTATATCTCATTGGTACACTTCACGAACCTGATGTTAAAAAGAAATTAGCTGCTATTTGTAACATTCCCATTTAATATTTAAATACTCCTTGATTCTTCATTGTAGAATATAGATGGGGATATATTTAGATCAAGTTTTTGATGACATGAATATCAATAATGTGGTCATTTTTATACGACCGCAAAAATTGAAATTTTTTTGGTGATATATTGGTATCACGTTGACGTCGTTGTCGTCGTGCTTAGTCGTCGTTGTGCGAAGACATTTGGTTTTTTCACTCTAACTTTAGTAAAAGTACATAGAAATCTATGAAATTTAAACACAAGGTTTATGACCATAAAAAGAAGGTTGGGATTGATTTTGGGGTTTTTCGTCCCAACAGTTTAGGAATTAGGGGCCAAAAAGGGCCCAAATAAGCATTTATCTTGGTTGTTCGCACAATAACTTTAAAATAAGTAAACAGAAATCTATTAGATTTTAACATAAGGTCTATGACCACAAAATGAAGGTTGGGATTGATTTTGGGAGTTTAAGTCCCAACATTTTAAGAATTAGGGGCCAAAAACAGGTTCCAAAATAAGCATTTTTCTTGTTTTTTGCACAATAACTTTAGTATAAGTTAATAGAAATCTATGTAATTTTAACCTAAGGTTCATGACCACAAAAGGAAGGTTTGGATTGTTTTTGGGAGTTTTGGTCCCAACGAATTAGGGGCCAAAAGGGTCCAAAATTAAACTGTGTTTGACTTCATCAAAAATTGAACTAATGAGGTTCTTTGATATACCGAATCTAACCGTGTATTTAGATTCTTAATTTCTGGTCCTGGTTTCAAATTGGTCTACATTAAGGTCCAAAGTTTGATTTTAACAAAAATTGAATTCTTGGGGTTCTTTGATATGCTGAATCTAAACATGTTCTTCGTTTTTATACGACCGCAAAAATTTTAATTCACGTTGGCGTCGTCGTCGTCCGAATACTTTTAGTTTTCGCACTCTAACTTTAGTAAAAGTGAATAGAAATCGATGAAATTTTGACACAAGGTTTATGACCACAAAAGGAAGGTTGGGATTGATTTTGGGAGTTTTGGTCCCAACATTTTAGGAATGAGGGGCCAAAAAGGGCCCAAATAGGCATTTTCTTGGTTTTCACACTATAACTTTAGTTTAAGCGAATAGAAATCTATAAAATTTTGACACAAGGTTTATGACCACAAAAGAACAGTGTGGATTGATTTTGGGAGTTTTGGTTCCAACAGTTTAGGAATTAAGGGCCAAAAAAGGGCCCAAATAAGCATTCTTCTTGGTTTTCGCACAATAACTTTAGTATAAGTGAATAGAAATCAGTGAAATTTAAACACAAGGTTCATGACCACAAAAGAAAGGTTGGGATTGATTTTGGGAGTTGAGGTCCCAACAGTTTAGGAATTAGGGGCCAAAAAGGGGCCCAAATAAGCATTATTCTTGGTTTTCGCACCATAACTTAAGTATAAGTAAATAGAAATCTATGAAATTTAAACACAAGGTTTATGACCATGAAAGGAAGGTTGGGTTTGATTTTGGGAGTTTTGGTCCCAACAGTTTAGGAATAAGGGGCCCAAAGGGTCCAAAATTGAACTTTGTTTGATTTCATCAAAAATTGAATAATTGGGGTTCTTTGATATGCTAAATCTAACTGTGTATGTAGATTCTTAACTTTTGGTCCCGTTTTCAAATTGGTCTACATTAAGGTCTAAAGGGTCCAAAATTAGACTTAGTTTGATTTTAACAAAAATTGAATTCTTGGGCTTTTTTGATATGCTGAATCTAAACATGTACTTAGATTTTTGTTTATGGGCCCAGTTTTCAAGTTGGTTCAAATCAGGATCCAAAATTATTATATTAAGTATTGTGCAATAGCAAGAAATTTTCAATTGCACAGTATTCAGCAATAGCAAGAAATCTTCAATTGCACAGTATTGTGCAATAACAAGAAATTTTCAATTGCTCAGTATTGCTCAATAGCAAGAAATCTTCAATTGCATAGTATTGTGCAATAGCAAATATTTTCAATTGCACAGTATTGTGCAATAGCCAGAAATATCTAATTGCACAATATTGTGCAATAGCAAGAAATTTTCAATTGATTGGAGTTATCTTTCTTTGTCCAGAATAGTAGTTGAGTCAACTTAAATCATTGTTTTATACAATATACAATGTATATTCACTTTTACTACCAACTGATGAATTAAAACAATCTTTACCATTCAGTGAAAACAAGCACCTTTTGTTACATTTTAATATTTTATGATGTATTTAAATGAGTAGTTATTGTTGCAAACTCCATTAGATATTTGAATTGAGATCAGTTTTGGAAAAAGGGAAAGGGGGATGTGAAAAAAATGGGGGGGGGGGAGGGGGGGGGGGGTTAAATTTTTCTCATTTCAGATTTCATAAATAAAAAGAAAATTTCTTCAAACATTTTTTTGAGAGGATTAATATTCAACAGCATAGTGAATTGCTCAAAGGCAAAAAAAAATATTTTAAGTTCATTAGACCACATTCATTCTGTGTCAGAAACCTATGCTGTGTCAACTATTTAATCACAATCCAAATTTAGAGCTGTATCCAGCTTGAATGTTGTATCCATACTAGCCCAAACCGTTCAGGGTTCGACCTCTGCGGTTTATAAAGCTGCGCCCTGTAGAGCATCTGGTTGATTATGGGCCCAGTTTCAAGTTGGTTTAAATCGGGGTCCAAAATTATTATATTAAGTATTGTGCAATAGCAAGAAATTTTCAATTGCACAGTATTCCGCAATAGCAAGAAATCTTAAATTGCACAGTATTGTGCAATAGAAAGAAATTATCAATTGCACAGTATTGCGCAATAGCAAGAAAAATCTAATTGCACAATATTGCGCAATAGCAAGAAATTTTCAATTGCACAGCATTGTCCCGTTTTTAAATTGGTCTGCATTAAAGTCCAAAGGGTCAAAAATTAAACTTTGTTTGATTTCAACAAAAATTGAATATATGGGGTTCTTCAATATGCTGAATCTAACCATGTATTTAGATTTTTATATTTGGGCCCGGTTATCAAATTGGTCCACATTGAGATCTAACGGGTCTAAAATAGAACTTATTTGATTTCATCAAAAATTGAATTCTTGGGGTTCTATGATATGCTGAATCTAACCATGTATTTAGATTTTGGATATTGGACCATAACATAATAGGTAAATGTCCAATTTAAAAAATTTTAAGTTTTTAAGTTTAAGTTCTAAGACCACATTCATTCTGTGTCAGAAACCTATGACGTGTCAACTTTTTAATCACAATCCAAATTCAGAGCTGTATCAAGCTTAATTGTTGTGTTTATACTTGCCACAACTGTTCAGGGTTTGACCTCTGAGGTCGTATAAAGCTGCGCCCTGTGGAGCATCTGGTTGAATAAAGCTTTATATTTCATATGGTAGAAGACATAGATGGTTCATACCGTGTATTCAGATACCATAACCTATAAAGTGTCTGTCATTTGTCAATTGCACTTCACCTCATTTTCATGGTTCAGTAATGGCTTGAAAAAATATCATATTTTTAGCGCACCTGACCTGAAAGGTCAAGTGAGCTTTTCTCATCACTTGGCGTCTGTCGTCCGGCGTCCGTCGTCCGTAAACTTTTACAAAAATCTTCTCCTCTGAAACTACTGAACCAAAGTTAACCAAACTTCGCCACAATCATCCTTGTGGTATCTAGTTTAAAAAATGTGTCCGATGACCTGGCCATCAAACCAAGATGGCCGCCATGGCTAAAAATAAAACACAGGGGTAAAATGTATATTTTGACTTATATCTTTAAAACCAAAGCATTTAGAGCAAATCTGACAGGTGTAAAATTGTTGATCAGATCAAGATCTATCTGTCCTGAAATTTTCAGACGAATCGGATAACCTGTGGTTGGGTTGCTGCCCCTGAAATGGTAATTTTAAGGAAATTTTGCAGTTTTTGGTTATTATCTTGAATACTATTATAGATAGAGATAAACTGTAAACAGCAATAATGTTCAGTAAAATAAGACCTACAAATAAGTCAAACATGACCAAAATTGCCAGTCAACCCCTTAAGGAGTTATTGCCCTTTATAATCAATTTTAACAACTTTTTCGTCATTTTTTTTTACTTGTACTGAAATCTTCTTTTCTAAAACTATGGGCAAAATTTAACAAAACTTGGCAACAATCATTACTAGGGTATCTATTTAAACAAAAAGTGTCTAAGGACCCCGCCTACCAACCAAGATGGCCGACATCAGTAAATACAGTAACAGGTGAGCGACACAGGGTCTTGGGAGCCTCTAGTTTTGTGATGCGACTTTCAGATACTATAGACCATGGGTTAAACATAGTTTGCATATAGACAGAATGTAATGTGCAACATGTCTAACACACTGGTTTTATCTGACCTTAACCTTTATTTCATGGTTCTTTGAACAATGTTTAGTTTTTGTGGTTTGGTCTTTTTCTAGTGTACTTCAAGCAATGAAGTTATTGTAAGGTGTACATGTATGTCTGGCAGCTTTCATATGACCTTGACCTCATTTTTATTGTTCAGTGGTAAATGTTCCTTTTTTCATGTTTTTTTTCTCTAGTTTATCAGAGATATTAAGCAATTGGTCAAATATATTTGGTGTACGATTTTTTTTAAATTTCTGCTTTTCTGCCAGGCAGGGTTCATGTGACCTTGACCTCATTTTCATGGATCATTGGTCAATTTTCAGTTTTCATTATTTTTTCAGTTTATCAGATACTATAAGCATAGGTAAACAATATCTTGTGTATACAACAATTGATAAGTGTAAATCTCTGTCTAGCAGGGTTTATATGATCTTGACCTCCTTTTTATGGTTTGTTTGTCATTATTTTTTTCAGGTAGTTTAAGCAATTGGTCAACTATATCTGGTGTATGGAATTATTAGATCTACATGTCTGTCTGGCAGAGTGCTTATGACCTGGACCTCATTTTCAATGCTCAATGCAATTTTTCATAGTTTTGTTATTTTTCCAGGTAATTTAAGCAATAGGTCAACTATATTTGTTAAATGGAATGTTTGTACGGTGTCTGTATGACAGGGGTCACTTGACCTTCACCCCCTCATTATTACTTGATTGTGAGAAGAAGCTGGCAACTTTGATTGATAATTGTCTCATTATATCATACCACATCTCCTTAATTTATAAGACATTTCAGGGTGTGCAAACGTGTTTAAACCTTGAGGACATGAAGTACTAGGGTGTTTTAGCCTAGATTTTTATGTATTCTTATTATCATCTGATTCAGTCATGAATGCAATTGTAAGGTGCACAGTTTTCTATGCTTTCAAACTATTTATATTTGAATCAATCCTGGTTTTCTAACTACAACCGAAAACTTCATGTGACATATACCATGTAAACTATTGGTGACATATAGAAAATTGAACTCCCTAAAAGGAGAAGGGGCTATAAGGGGCAAAATTGGCCTCAATTTCGAGAATTTATCAAATTCTGCTTATTTGTATGTGTATGGCTTTCTTTTTCCGTTGGACATATTCATTTTATGAAAAAAATGTTTTTTTGTAGTTATGACGTCATAATGCTGTGCTTTGACAACACTTCACGTGCATATTTGTTGGCTTTTCACAATTTTTTACTCATTTTCACTAACTTTTTTTACGAAAAAAGTACCAGCGCATTCGTGCCCCAACGAAATATTTTGTCAGAGCAATAATACCAACAAAAAGCATCTTATGTTGAAATATTTCAGTGGGGCAAAGCTGCGCTCATACTGAATTTTAATTAAAAACTTGCTCAAAACCGGCATCAAAGTTCCAAAATTTTTCGTCTGTTTTTCATATATACCGTTATCGGACTAAGGTTGACCGGGAACAGTTGTATTTTTTTAACATATTTTTTTGTCAATGGTTGATAATAATAAAGTTTCATTATAGAAAGTAAATTATAAAGTGTTTTTCTTCATAAAATAGCCTCTCAAGTACAGCCTAGCCTTGGTCGTCTATATTTATTGTAAGTGATTACGGAACTGACACACAGATTTTTACTAGTTTCTGTTGTTAAGAAGCTTTTTACAGCGGAATAGAAATCAGTGTATCATTCGTTAAATACTTGACACTAACAGACAGAATTAAAAGAACTTTTAATATATAACTTAACACGTGAAAAATTCCCCAGCACAGCAGGGGCTTGTTTTTTTGTTCTTTGGTAGTGAGCAAGAAGAGGTCCATTTCTGTTTGTTTTTTTTTAATTTTTTTTTTGCATTGGGAAGATCTTCTAGCTCTCTTCTACCGCCTCCTTTTAGGTGGTTTAGACAGCAGAGGCACAAAACAAACTCTACTTTCAACACTCATGATTTTGCTAGTGGTCAGTTTAAATCATTAGATGAGGAATGAAGAAGGAAAGAGGGCATTATTGATCATTTTAATATGTCGCTAAACATGCCTATTTTTCAACTCTTAGCAGGCAACCATATTCATATACGAAATACTCCTGTCCCCACCCCAGCCGAATTTATTAAATATCAGATGGTTTTCTCTTATTTAACACAACTTTAAATTGATGCTGATTTTTAACGCACAGTGACACATATTTCAGGCATATTCAGGAAACACGAAATTAAACGTCAGATATATATAATATAAAAACGAAGAGATGTGTGATTATTGATTATATGGCAGCTATCCACCGGAGATCAAATATGAAGTGGATGTAAGCAATTACAGGCAACCGTAAGGCCTTCAATAATGACAAAATCCGATACTGTTAAGCCGTTTATAAAGTCCATGAAAAGTGTGAAACAATTTAAACGAATAAACTAACGGTTTAGTTATACAAAACAAATCAATTTTAAAAATATCAAAAATGAGTTGAGACATAAACCAACGACAACCACTGAACTGCAGGCTCCTGACTTGGGACAGGTTCATAAATAATATGGCAGGGGGTAATATTAAAACAAAGATGTGGTATGATTGCCAATGAGACAATTTCTCACAAGAGATTAAATGACGCAGAAATTAACATCCATAGATCACCATATGCTCTTCAACAATAAGCATAATAAAATTGAGAAAGGAAATGGGGAATGTGTCAAAGAGACAACATTTCACATACTCAGCTATAAAAGGCCCTGAAATCACTAGAAGAACACTAACAGCCTAATTAATGTACAAAATAATGAACGAAAAACAAGTAAGTAACACAGCAACACACAACAACCACTGACTTACAGGTTCCTGACTTGGGACAAGCATATAGTTTTTTACATACATAATTTGGTGGGGATAAGCATGTAAGCCGCAGATCCCAACCATCCGCTAACCTAGTACAGTGGTTTAACAGCACAACAGCATGTTTGTGAGCGCTCAACCCTCCCCGAAGCTGAAACAGTAGCGTAGCAGTACAATATAAAAACAACCTGCACAAATCAGTTGCAATTAGATTAACTCAAAATATCGGTACGGGCCAAAAACACAAAAAAAAAAAAAAACAGCAAACTAGAATTACCGTAAGACAATAGAGTATTGAACTAAGAGTATTTGCAATTACTGGAAGTGTGTTCAAAACTAGTTGCAACTAGTACTGAGATAAATCTTGTTCTCCCAGAATGAAGTATCAATAGTACACAACCAACTGATTTATTTATTTAGAAACGTCTGGTATACCTTGTATACTTACATATAGATCCATGTATATAGAAATAATAGTTAGGACCAGAAGATGTTCTTCAAGGAGCACCATAGAAAAACGATTTTTAGAACTTCTAGATATCTTAGCTTTATACAAAAAAAAATCCAGTTCGGTTACTTTTAAAAAAAAATGTATAGACTGAGATGTACTTTTTGATCAGTCATATTCCAGACAAACATTGACGATTTTTCGCGCAGTTTAAGATTATTCTTAACAAGAGGCTGTCACAACGACAACAAACCGGATTTATTAATATTTATTTGTATCCTGGCAATATCACAAGAACCATTACTGATGAATGGTGAAAGTGAAAATCGTCAATATCAAATTTGACCTCCATTTTGTCATCAGTATCAACATATTAAAATTTGAAAAGCTTAGATTGAATGGTTCGTGAGTAAATGCAACAACGTGAATGGAAACGCCATTTTAAATCTTTCAAGAAACCATAATGCCTGAACGGTAAAAGTCAAAATCGTCATTATTGAACTTGACCTCTATTTTGTCATCAGTAACAACATATAAAAATTTCAAAAGCTTTGGTTGAATGGTTCATGAGAAAATGCACGGACACGACTGGAAACACCATTTTTCAATCTTTCAAGAACCATAACTCCTGAACGGTAAAAGTCAAAATCGTCATTATTTAACTTGACCTCTATTTTGTCATCAGTAACAACATATTAAAATTTGGGAAGCTTTGGTAGAACAGTTCATGCGTAAATGCACGGACACAACTGGAAACTCCATTTTTCAATCTTTCAAGAACCATAACTCCTGAACGGTAAAAGTCAAAATCGTCATTATTGAACTTGACCTCCATTTTGTCATCAGTAACAACATATTAAAATTTGGGAAGCTTTGGTAGAACAGTTCATGCGTAAATGCACGGACACGACTGGAAACTCCATTTTTCAATCTTTCAAGAACCATAACTCCTGAACAGTAAAAGTCAAAATCGCCATTATTGAACTTGACCTTCATTTAGTTGTTAGTAACAACATATTAAAATTTTAAAAGCTTTGGTTGAACGGTTCATGAGTTAATGCACGGACAACATTTGATTGCCGCCCGCCCGGCCGCCCGACCTCCCGACTGCCCGACTGCCCGACTGCCCGGCCGCCCGCCGTACATCCCCAAATCAATAACCGACATTTTTGTCACAAAAATCCGGTTAAAAATCAAATAGCGGGAGATTAAGCCTGGTTTGTTTAGAAAAATTGAGATAAAGGAAAGCACAAAGAAAATGTAACGAGCAGAGCACAATTTTACAGTCATGCATGTCTACGGGACGTATCTTAATTTTCAAAAAAAAAAGTCATCGAAAACTTAATTTATGTCATCCAACATAACAAAAAATCTGCTATATTCGACGTCAAAATTAATTTTTATTTTACTCTTCACCAGAAGACATTCTGGAGATGTGCAGATGAGACCAATAAAACACGCCCCAGACGAAAACTTCAGTTTCCATTTTGCACAATTAACGTCTGTTTGGTAAAACAAAAATAATTTAGACCATGGCATAATCAACAATGATGAAATGGCCATATCATTGATATAAACAATTTAGTTTAATAAGAAGTAACGAAATGAAAAAAAAAATTGTTCCTATCGTTTATGAATCAAAATGATCAATATGAGTTATTAACATCAAATAGTTGCTGTGTCAATGTGGTTAAAATCGCCTATATGCTGCGCTATCGACATGATGGTGTACGTTCGAATCTCATCAAATCCAATTGTTTTTTCATCGTTTCGTAATTTTTTACATTTAACGTTTAAAATCACATTATCATGATAGTTTTATTAAGGTTGAGCCGGTAATTGTTGAAATGTATAGTTTATGAAATTGCGATCTTTATTCATATATTATATGTATACTAGTACGTAATATGTCCCGATTACTTGTGTTTTTATCAGCCGAGTACATAAAACTCATTTTTGGTTATTCAAGTTAAAAGAAAAATAAATAATGCCGTTAGTTTTCTCGTTTGAATTGTTTTACATTGTCATATCGGGGCCTTTAGTTGTTAATGTCTGTGCTATTTTGGTCTCTTGACAGTCTTGTGGACAGTTGTCTCAATGGCAATCTTACCACATCTTCTTTTTTATACCAACAATAACGGTAGATTTTCTCTGGTGAAAAATTTCTATAATTTGGTCATACATAGAATGAATGTTAACTTGTTGTTACCATAGCAACAATTTTACTGATATTGAATAGTTAAACTTTATATCAATTTTGTTCTTCATTGTATTGATACAATGGTTCACTAGTAATAATGTATTCACGTTGATTATTTAAGGTGTAATCTATTGTAAAATGTACACAATACATAAAAAAAGGATAAAATACGTAAAAATCTGATATTTAAGCTTAGTCGGCCTACCATTTTTACGACGTCATAACAAGAAAACCGCAAGAGATAACTATAAAATTTTTGGTGTGTTATAAGCTCCATATCATAGAGATCAATTGAAAGACACATCAATAGATTCTGAAGTGGGGCCAATTTTGCCCCTTATAGCCCCTTCTCCTTTGCACCTGGGTCAATTTTCCAACTAGGGGTCAAATGTGGAAAATAATAGGACGGGAATGGTGTTATTTTTAATCAACGCCATTGTCCTACATTATTCATATTTAACATTGAATCCTTTGATTCTCTGTTTTAACATCAAACAAGCTATCAAATTGTACCTCAATATTTTAGAAGTATAGATGTTTAAAATTATGAACATGATTGAGTGATCTAACACACGATATTTTCTAAAATAACTGATACCAGACTCAACTTATATACAAAAAATTAGATGATTGCCAATGAGACAACTCTCCACAAGAGACCAAAATAACACAGAAATCAACAACTAGAGGTCACCGTACTGCCTTCAACAATGAGAAAAGCCCATACCGCATAGTCAGCTATAAAAGGCCCTGAAATGACAATTTAAAACAATTCAAACGAGTAAACTAGGGCCTAATTTATGTAAAAATTGAACAAAAAACAAATAAGTTTAATGATTCTGTATGATACTAAATAAATAGACATAGCAAGTTGTTAGTTGTAGTACATGTATCAAAGTCGGGTAAAATCATTTGACTCCTTAGTGTATATTTTATCCAGAAGATAAATTGAATTTTGCCAAGTCTCCGCCAAAGGAATCACATATAAAACCTGAAGACTCATTTTGTTTCAAACAAATACATCTATGATACATCAGTCCATCACTAAGTAGTACTTTACTCTCCTTTCCATCTTTTGATATAACTATTATTCTATGAGACTCCATGTCTGCTACAATAATGTTACCATAAGTATCTGTACAAAGTCCACTTGGTCCTGATAAATCCTGTTTATATTCCCAGATCTGTTTACCTGATTGATCCACACAGTATACTGCATTACCATTACAGTCACTATAGATTACTCTGTCATTACAGTAAACAAGGTAATTTAGGTATGATTCATACTTGACTTGTATTGACTTCAGTGTATTTCCTTCTAAGTCTATAATACGGATTACATCATCAATCAAACCTACAACAAGAGAATCATCTGATGATGATAATCCATAGCAATATTTGTCTAATGTGATAACTTTGGTTACTGTTTCATTCTCCATATTGAAGATCTTAATGGCATTCTCATAAGGATAAGTTATGGCTATAGTGTTCTGATTGATTTGTGTAACACTGAAGGCTTTATCAGGTATAGGTAACTTTTTCAGTAGTTTCCCATCAGGAGTAAGTAGGTTAACTTTTGCATACCATTCCACTATTATAAGTCTTCCATCCATCAGACAAATCATGTCACTTATACGCTCCATGTTGATCTTTATCTTTTTCTCAATGTTAATGGTCATGTTGTTTATGTTTGATTGTTCTTGTGATTCTACTTGTGCTTCCCTTCTAACACTTGTCTCTTTCTTCAAATCCATATCCGTTTTAACAACAGTTAATTCTCCTAAGGATCCTAACTTTTTTATTATCTTTTCTACTTCATTATTTTCCTTCATTTTGATGGTAAATTCTTTTGCCCTGTCGTCTTTGTCCAGATCATCTATGTATCGTTGACATTGATGTACTTTTTGTTCAATCTGATGTACACCTAAAAATGATTGGAGTTTTGAGGCATGTGGTATGACTGAATGTAACTGGTCTTGCATTTTCTTTAAGTTTTTCTGTTTTTCTTCAATTTCAGTGATTAAATCTGTTGCCTTTGATTTTTCTTCATTCATGATGGTATCTGCCTCACCGCATATCTTCTTCTCTAGGTGGGTTAAATGTTTATCTATTTCATTGCGTATTTTCACAATGAATTCTTTAATGCTTTCATATTCTTGTTCTCCTCTTTTAATGTTTTGTGATTTGTTATTTTCAATTTTACCTAAGAGTTGTAAGATGGAGTTAATTTCTTTCTCTACAGATTCTTTAGATTTTTCAATCTTGGTTTTCTCAACAACGCTAGCTAAACTTTTTATTCCGGTACACTTTGAATGACTTTTGGAAATACATTGATCACAGCAAGGCATTAAATGACTGGGACAATACAAGTTAAGCTGTTGACCATGTTTGTCACATTCTGTTCTAATAGCTTGGACAGATGGTTTATAATTTTTGATATCAATAATCTTATGATCACGTGATAACTTAGATCTTTTGTGATGACCAGAACATGTTGAACACAAACCTTCATCACAGTTGTAACACCAGATGTCAGCTTTAGTGTTAACTTTTCCTTCTATACAAGGTCCACATGGAATAGGTTTACTGGATGCCATGATCTAGAAAAATCCAAGATAAAAGTTATATTGCTTTATTGTCGAGGTCCAAATAGTTAATGGTGAATGGATGGTGATACTTGGCCCGAAATGAAAAAAGTACAAAATTCAAAGAAGAAAGTTAATACCCTGATTAATCATGTGTTGAACAAGACAATGAATGAAAGCAAATATAATGTACAACAAACTACAGTCACTGAATGACGGGCTCCTGACTTAGGACAGGCACGTGTTGGATTCTTCAATGATTGTCTTTTGTTGCTGCCTTTTGTGTTTGATTATCATGCATTACCCTGTTGTATTGATCACTTAAGCTGTGCTTCTTGTTTATTACATACGACAAAAATAATTTGTCATATAATTCTCAATCTCAAGGATTACATTTTTGATTATAAAGGAGTTAGTTCGGTAAGGGCCATATTAGGCCCTGATTATAAAGTTCAATGTTACAAGACAAACAATGTTTTAAGTCGACTTGGAGACTCAGACATGTGAGAAAGTTAAATAGAACTATTTTTGTCAAAATTTTATTCTAAGACGTTGATTTTTACATCCATTAAAGGTTTAGATAAAAGATTTTGGGGAAATTTGACAAAATCAGCTGGATTTCAACCAATTTAAAGACCAGGAAACATAGAGATCGGGCGTCGACAAACTTGATATTCAAATAAGACTTCAAATGTCTTTACACACATTATTTTAAAAGATCTTTGTTGTCGAGGTATGTGCTCTATGTTTCCTGTCCAATAATCTTTAGAAATTTGCCTATTTTCATTGATTTTTTTCGGCGTAGAAAATCAATATGAGTACAACTTGTGACGTCATAATGAATCGCAGGAACGTAAATTTTCAACAAAATGGCTTAATTCCTTTCTAATCACTGTATTAGCTATAATTTATTGCGATATTGCTCATAAATCCTAACTTGAAATTTACGTTAAAGAAGGGGGTACGCACTAAAACCCGGACCGGACCGGACTCCGGACCTGGACTTTGGTTTGAAACCCGGACCAGAACTGGACGCCGGACCCGGACTGGATGCCGGACCCGGACTGTGGGATTTTTTACTACTTTGTCGGTATTAAGATAACTGTCATGATAAACAGAACAAATTAAAAACAAAAAAAAAAAAAACAAAAAAAAACCACACACATTCAGAACGGAAAATTAAACAAAAATGGATAATACAATAAATGAATATTTGTTCGAAATTATTCGAAATTTCTCCAAGAGTTTAATATTTTTTGGTCCTTGCTTTTGTATATATACTAATAAGTGGTTTTATATGACTGAATTGTGAGAGACACTTTATTATTTTGTACGTTCCTTGAATTTGTGTCAATACATGTTTATATAGAAGTTTTGGGAAGAATTCGTGTTGCTTTGTTTTTAACTAGTTTTCTATGTTGTGTCTTGTGTACTATTATTTGTCTGTTCGTTTTTTTTCTTTGTAAGCCATGGCTTTGTCAGTTTATTTTTAATCTATATGAGTTTGCTATCACAACACTTAATTCTTCTTACTAGTATATCAATATCAAAAATAACGCTTCACTTGTTCAAGTACAAAGTACTAG